>NC_140464.1:3903925-4583092 GCF_051167445.1 Perissodus microlepis | reverse complement strand
GCACACGGGTGTTCACTGTTCATAGACTTAAATTACACCTTTCTTGGCTGCTACTTTAAAGCACATTGTGCGCTGTCTGTTCTGCGTGCTGCGCAACAACATTCAATATTTAGTATTTACTGCTGTTTACACTTAGCTAGATTAATGCGATGGTGTTGTGTTTAGTATGTTGCCTTGTTTTTTTTGCTTGTTTTCTATTCTTTCTCTCTCAACAGGTGATCCAGGAGATTTTTTTTTTCCCCCTTTCTCACTGTCCCTCTCCCCTTCTGTTTTTCTTTTCCTTCCTCTTTCTTTCTCCCTTTCCTGTCCCTCACTCATGTCTGTCCCGTCTGTAACAACTTAAAATAAAATAAAATAAATAATAAAAACAAAGGTCGATCAAATGGACCAATACGGCAATGCTACGATGATCCATTTGGCAAAATAAATCCATTGGGTATTCTTGTTGGTCTTCAGACAACAATTCTGACGGCTAAAGAACCAAATGGGACAGGCAAAAATAAATAAATAAATAAAAAGATGCACTGCTCTGGAGCACATGCAGGTGATTAGCTAGCCAAAATGCTTTAACTCCTTGAGACCTTCCTTGACATAAAAGGACCATTCCACAGTATGTGAACGGCGGTGTGGTCGCCATCCCTTTCTCTGGGGGGTCTTCTGCTGCCCTGTGTGCCTTTTGAACCTTCTGCATTTTACATATTTATTGATGTAAGATGATATAATCTTGCTGCATCCAAGAATCCAGAATCCATTAGCTCAAAGTTCGTTCATAATGATCCCTCGTCCTTGATTGTATGTCTTCTCATGATAACGTTTGACCAGTAATGCCAACATGTGGCTGTTTCTTGGCCGGATTGTGGGATGTTTGACATTGGTATGCAGGACTGAATGTGTTAAGCATTCACCTACTCAAAGAATGCCTTGGCCATCGAGAAATGGACATAACTTGTGTAACTTGTTAACTTTGTCTTTGATCTGCATCACATCTTTATGATTTGTAACTCTGCTTCCTTTCTCTCTTATAGATTAATAACTTCTCATTGTTACGTCCAGGTCTAAGGGTACAGGAGCACAACATAAGGGTTAAAAAAGAGGTGTCCCCACTCCGGTCCCCAAAGCCATACCCAATAGACAATTTACTGTTCCAGGTGGTTTTACTGCTACCAAAAAGTGAAAGCATTTACGCTGGGGTGAACAAAGGCCAAAAAAATAAATAAACAAAACAAACTATTTCAAAAAGAAAGGTGCTATCTAAACCCTGCGTGAAACAAACACCAAACAAAAGACAAGCGCTACCCCTAACTCCCTAATTTAATAAACAAGAGAAAAAGTACAGAAAACAATAAGGCAGTTCACCTATTCTGCTTCAGTATTTCCTGCTGGTTGGGTTTTAAAGCGGCCACTTTATAATGGGAACCGATCAGCAGCTGCCAGCTCTCCAATCAGAAAGAGGACCTAAAGAGACACTTAAAGGCACAGAAATCGCATATGGAACAAAATCCAGACACATTGATTCAAAATATGTCCAGAGCCTTGTCAATATCCTTCAAGGCTGACGCAGGTGGCCTTGATATGAGCAGAGAGTTAAAACACAGTCCCTTTATCAGGGAGAAGAATTGTTGTTCCAGCCAGCCTCGGCCTTGGGGTCTTCCAGCTGGCACCGTGGGGTAGCCATGAATGAAGATGGTGGTTGTTTGGGTTAGTGCGAACAAACTGCATTTTGCAGTTGGTCTAATGTCCGTCACTGGTCACCAGGTCTATCAATTTCCCATTGAAGCGCCATGAGCTTCTCCAAGATCTTATCCATATTGCACTGAATGAGCACAGTCTGAGTACTCACGGCCCTTCCCATCACTTCGATCATAGCGGCCAGCCTTGTGGGGTTTTGAACAGCCATAACTGCTTTCTTCAATCTTCAACAAGCCAGGGCCCAGCCAGCTCCGATCAGCAAGAACCCTGTTGTCATGGTTCTGAATAGGTATATATCTTCTGTTGCGGCCCTGGCCGCCTAGAGTTTTCTTCTGTGCTATGTCTTTAAGAATCTATAGGTCCTTCCTGATTGGAGAGCTGGCGGCGGCTGATTGGTCCCCTCATCATGTGGCTGTTTTAAAAGATCCCTCACCAGCAGTTGTTGGTGCCAGCAACAACTGACAGCAGCAGCAGACCTGACCTTGGCTTCCAAACCCTGTGATTTGTGTGTGTTATTCCTGAGATTTACGGAGTTTGTATGTAGTGTGTAAATTAGTTCACTTGTAAATAGTAAATTGTAAATAGGCACTGAAGCAGAGGGGGTGAGCAGCCTTTGTATTTTCTGTACAGTTTTTTCCTGTTTGTTCAGTTGGTTTTTGTTTCTCCTAGGGTTTAGGTAGCACCTCCTTTTCTGAATAAGCTTGTTTTGTTTGTTATTTTGGCCTTTGTTCACCCCGGAGTTCAGGTTCAGTTTAGACACAATAAACCACCTTTCATTTAAGAAATTGACTTTTCTGGGTATGGTTTTGGGGACCAGAACGGGGTCACTTCCTTTCTAACCCTTATGTTACATTCCTGTACCCCTAGACTGGGGAGTAACATCTTCTATGTCCTCAATCCCGCCAGGCACACAATGTGCCCGTTCATCATGTATCCGGCAGCAAAGGTTTTAGAGAACAAGACTGAGAGACTCTCTGAGGGCTTGAAAGTTACATGAGACTAGGACAAGGACATGAGAGCCAAGCAGGAAAGATGAGGGAAAGTAAGAGGGAAAAGATGCGACCACCTCTGTCAAGAACAAGAGCAAATTATGGTTGTTCAGCGTTCTGAACAACCTGCAGACATTCCAGGGAGGCTTTACATAAACAAGTGAATAAAGAATCGAAACAATAATCGAAATGAGATGAAACAAATGCATGTATAACAATTTTGAGCTCTGAGCATGACACAATGGACTCAGCTTAGCAATAGTTCTCAAGTAATAAAAACAGGAGCGAACCAGAGATTTAACATGAGCGTCCAAAGTCAGAGCTGAGTCAACAGTTACACCAAGGTTCCAGATAGAAGGTTTGGAAAATGTAACAAGAGAACCTAAATTTTCCATAACCCTAGGCACAAATTTTTCAGGAGCACAAACAAGGACTTTAGTTTTCTCCTCATTAAGTTGAAGAAAGTTATCTGCCATCCAACCTCTAATGGAGTCTATGCACCTATGCAAAAACTTGTAGCTTGGAAACATCTTGGGCCTTAAACGAGATAAACAACTGAATATTATCTGCACAGCAGTGATAAGAAGTCCTTAAAAGTGCTCAATAATTGCTGAAGTGGGAGTAAATGCAACAGAAACAATAAAGGTCCCAAAACTGAACCTTGTGGCACACCATAGGCAAGAAAAGTAGAAGAGGACCTGTACTTATAAATGTCATTTATCGTTTATTTATTTATATAGCACATTTATTTACAACAGCAACATTGACCAAAGTGCTGTACAAAAATGCAGTGCAATGAGTAACTAGTAAAATAACTTATAATATTAGTACCAAACATCAAATACCAAATAGCTCTCATACTGTATTAAATGCCAGTGAATACAAATGCGTTTTAAGATACGATTTAAAAAGATTGACAGTAAGAACCTGTCTGATGTGCAGTGGTAAATTATTCCACAGATTAGGCGCCACGACCCCAAATGCTCCATCGTCTCTGTGAACCAGCCTCGACCTTGGTATGGCTAAAAGCAAAAGATCCTTTGATCTAAGAGATCTAGAGAGCGCATAAGGCTGCAAGAGATCAGACAAATACCCGGGGACCTTATAATAATGAATTACAGTAGTCCAGCCTAGAAGTAATAAATGCATGAACTAGTTTTTCAGCGTCACTCTGAGACAGGATATTTCTAATATTAGAGACATGGCGCAAATTGAAGAAAGCAGTCCTACATATTGGTTTAATGTGTGCACTGAAGGACATATCCTGGTCAAAAATCACTCCAAGGTTCCTCACAGTGTTACTGGAGGCGAAGGTAATGCCATCCAGAGAAAGAATCTGGTTAGATACCATATTTCTAAGATTTTTAGGGCCGAGTACAATAACCTCAGTTTTATCTGAATTAAGGAGCAGAAAGTTAGCGGCCATCCAGGTCTTTATGTCTTTAAGACATTCGTGCAGTAACTAATTGGTGTGTTTTTTTTCTTATCTGGCTTCATGGACAGATAGAACTGGGTGTCATCAGCATAGCAGTGAAAATGTACATTATGTCTTCTGGTGATACTGCCTAAGGGAAGCATGTATAATGTAAACAGAATTGGTTCTAGCACTGAACCCTGTGGAACTCCACAATTAAGCTCAGCTTGTCAAGAGGACTCTCCATTTACATGAACAAATTTGAGTCTATTAGATAGATGTGATACAAACCACTGCAGCGCAGTACCTGTAATACCTACAGCATGTTCCAATCGCTCTAATAGAATATTTTTGTCACGGCTGGGGAAGCTGCCGTGTGATGTGTGGGAAAGAGGACTCAAATGCAGCATTTACTGAGATGTGAGGGTGGTTTATTATAAATGACAGAACACAAAGAGGGGATGGCAAAACAGAACTTAGGATAAACTATACTGGGAAAAAGTAAACTATAAAGCAGCAAACCTGAACATGAAGGGAGGACAGCAGGGAGAGCACACGGTGGATTCATGGAGAGGTTCACAGACAGTTTCCAGGAGACAAACACAGAGTAATGCAAAGTACACAGAGTAACACAGGGTAACACAGTGGATGACACGAAGAAGGCTGGGCAGAGAGACGCTGAGAAACACTGACTTACACGGAGAAGAACAGACAACGCGACGAGGAACACAGGTAGACACACACTATAAATACACAGAGGGACACTGGGAAATCACACACAGGTGGGAGACACAGGTGGACCTGATTAACCTGACGAGACAGTGGAACACTAACACCAGGGACCAACAGAGGGAGCACCAACCCAGAAACCCAGAATCCAAAATCCCAAAACACAAACCATCTCAAAACAGTCCACAAATAATAATAATAATAATAATAATAATAATAATAATAATAATAATAATAATAATAATAATAATAACAACAACAATAAATACACCAAACACAAAATCACTGAGTCCATGGACTCAGGACCATCACAATTATGGTCAACAGTATCGAACGCTGCACTAAGGTCTAGCAGGACAAGCACAGAGATGAGTCCACTGTCAGAGGCCATAAGAAGATCATTTGTAACCTTCACTAAAGCTGTTTCTGTGCTGTGATGAGCTCTGAAACCTGACTGAAACTCTTCAAATAAGCCATTTCTCTGCAGATGATCTGTTAGCTGTTTGACAACTACTCTTTCAAGGATTTTTGATATGAAAGGAAGGTTAGGGATTGACCTATAATTAGGTAAGACAGCTGGGTCTAGAGATGGCTTTTTAAGAAAAGGTTTAACTAACTCAAGTACTTCTGATTTGAGGCCTTAATTTTCACAGGAACTAATCAGAATCAGAATCAGAATACTTTATTAATCCCGAAGGAAATTAGGATTACAGCAGGCAGCACGCTAATGGCGCATGCGCACTTACAAAGGAACCTTCTGACCAACTTTACACAAACATCACATTGGGGAGACATGTCAGAAAGGTAGGCTGATAGGAAAAAAACAACGAAAATACATAACATGAGGTAAGAGGAGGAGAAAAAAAACTCCACTCAGACTGAGCTCTTAGTGGGAGAACAGTTTGATAACAGAAAAAACACCTCAGCACAAAAAGCACATGACTATCAATACACCATAGAAACACAAGACAAGCAACAGGGGCGGGTAAAGGGTAAGAGAGAGCCGGTGTAGACAGCGCATCCTGTCCTGCAGCATGTCTGCGCTGGTCCAGTTGACTGCCATCTTCCCCGGTAGGGCACAAGCATCGAAGGTGTTTGGAAAGGGAGGGGGGATCAGTGTGTGCATATCAGTGTATGTGTGTGTGTGTGTGTGTGTGTGTCCAGAGTTCAGCTGAGACAGTGTCCTTTGCCCCGCCAGGCTAAGTACACAGTCTTCCAGCCAACCCAGCCAACATTTCTATGATGTTATCCAAACTTACGTTCCGTGATGTTGTCATTCTTTTTGCTCAAAGAGCAGGTTCTGAGAACTCACGACCACAGTGCACTTCCCCAAGATGGGATCGAATTTGCGCTCAAAGGTGTTGTTCGAGCTAGCCCCTCCAGATGTAATCCAGTTTTTCACTCAGAGGTCTTGTTCTGAGTATTCACGGCAACCGTGCGTTCTCCAAGATCTCCGTGCTGCACTCAATGAGCCCATTTTTAGAAACTCACGCCTCGTCCCATCATTTCAATCCCAACGGGCAGCCTTGTGGGGGTTTGAACAGCTAGTTCCGCTTCCTTAATTCTTCGATAAGTCAGGGCCAAGCCAGCTCCGATCAGCAAGAACCCTGTTATCATGGTTCCGAATAGGTAGATATCTTCAGCAGTCAGGCTCACCCGAGCCCAGACTTCTCGTTGAGAAGGGGTGTCAATTGCATTCAGAGACCAGTTGATCAAATCCAAATCCATAATTCGTCTTTTAGGTTTTAGAGAACAGACTGTGAGAGAGTGTTCCAGGGAAAAGTAATACAAAAAAAAACACGAGACTAGACAAGGACATAAGAGGCTAAGCAGGGAAGCTAAGGGAGAGGAGGAGAGGAGAAAAAGTGCAACTGCCTTCGCTGAGAGCCAAAGACGACACATCCAGAGTCATACGTAGTGAGGAGGTAAAATTATTAACAAGATGATATCTTGTTAATAATCAATATCAAAGGCAGAGGTCATGTCCAACATCAGCAAAACATCACATCCTGCATCATATCTCATCAAGATGTCACCGGAGACTCTAAGAAGTGCAGTTTCAGTAGAGTGATCTCCACGAAAGCCAGATTGGAATTTACCCAGAATGCTGTATTCATTCAGAACAGAACATAAGTATATAAATATAGTGTTGGGATTTAAATATATATTCTTAGTGCTTATTTGCTGATTATATTGTTTTATGTATTAGAAGGCCAACTTTAAGTGTAAACTAGGTCGCAGGCTGACATGAAACTGCATGCTTTTGCAGAGTATAGGAGATGCAGACAGAAAGTGAAACTAAGCAGAGTGTTTTGATCGAAACTGAGTGTGGGTGTGACGTGCAGTGGAAATATATATATAACCATGCTGGCTGCTACTGCTTTCAGACCTGAGCGTGTGTGTTCGTGTGTTCAGGTCTCCGTTCCCGGGAATGTAAAATAAAGATCATTTTTTGAACTTTGACCACCCTGGGTCCAGTCTTTCTTTGCCGCCAAAAGAATTAAAAGAACTGAATTTAATAATTGGTGCCGTGACCCAGATTCTTTTGCGGCTGAGAGGACAGATTGGCTTAAGGTGGGATCTGATATGAGGAGAACAGGAGACCGGTCTAAAAAGATTTAAAGGTAAGCACAAGCCTGTTCAAAGAAAACGCAAATTTGTGCACATTGGATGAATTCTAAATTATCTGTTCGCCGAATGGATGGTCCTGACCGTTAAATTGGTTCAGGAGTGGTGAAATTAAAGTAAATTATAAAATCTGTTAACTCTTGATTTTGGTTGACATGTCCATGGTAATTTTGGGTAATTTGTGATAAATAAAAGTAAAGTCTAGGGAAATTTGAGGAAAGCTTATTGTTGAGGAGTACTTGGTGAGGGCTAGTTCTTTTAGGTTCAGCAGCTAACAAGATGGTGTATCAGTCAGGATACAGGAAGGAGGACCACAGGCTTCCACTTTGCTGGATTGTCACCGCCAGCTGTTTTATTGCCACCTAGATGCTCAGTGTTGCCAGCAGTCTGTAGTAACAAACAAGTTGCCGTGAGTATATAAATATATACAGTAACAGCTTCACTAAGATAAACATAAAGAATTAAATGAAATAAACCAACACATCCATCTGAATATACACATAACACAACATATATGATTTGAACTATGCCAATCTTACATCTCTTGCTCCAAACACAGAAAGGACACAATAAACACAGTGAGAATGTCATACATAGCCGATACATCCACTCCTACTGTAAACAAAGGGACTTTGGCGCCATCGTGTGGCCGAATAAAATTACTACACAATGGCGGCGGCCAGCGGCACATGCCTCTAGTCACGAGATGAAAAAATGCGGTGCTACAACGCGGTAGAATGTAACTAAAGCCGCGGCCAACATCAGAATCGGAAAATAAACATATTTAAGGAAACTTACTTCCAGTCATGGACTTAACACTCGGAGCATCACCGTGAAGGATGGCAACCAGGAACACAGCTTACGAGGTAAACAGAACTAACACGGAAAACAATCTCCTCTTCTCGAGTAGCATCGCGTTACACCCAACTTCTGCCTACGTCATTTCCTACGACTCCACCCCACACAATATTGCAGAACATAGACATAAAATCCCAGAGCCTTTTATACACTTATGGTTGTTAATGCTGGGGTGAAGTTTAAAGTTGATGTGACGTGTGTTTGAAGTTGGTGTGTTATGTGTGTGAGTGTGACGTCAGTCAAGAAAAGAGATTAGATTAGGACATTTGGATAATTGATTAGAGATAGCATCAGATAAATAAACTGGCGGTTAGAGTCCACAGTGATGCTTCTAAACGTATTTAAATTATTTAGGACGGGGAGGGCGTTCCCTCGGACCCGCGGTAAGGACCTGCGGTAAGGACCTGCGGCGACAGGAGAACCCGGGGGATTCCCACCACAACTGAGGACAGTCGTTAATAATCAGTGATCAAGTACCACTTTTGTTGCACCGTTTGAATGACAGAGCGGGGCTCGGGTGTGACCATTCAACGTGGCTGACAGGTAAGCTTTAAGTAAAGCTTTAAGGCACAAGTGGGATACTTAGACGTTGATGAAGTGGAGCTTCCCGTTAAGTTGGGGGAAGCGCTTATAAATTAATATAGGGCCTAGAAATTTGACCGCTATCGGTAAGGGTGTTCCCGAAGCGGGTTGATTGACCAGCAAGGTGGGCGAACCTGGGCCTTAGAGGCTTTTAAATTAGTCGAAATGGTAGGCTGACTAGTACTAGAGGAAGATGATGTGAAGTTGTGAATGGAAATAATTTATCTTGGGAGTCGGTGTCTTTATAAATGTGTGAATGTATAAATGAAGTGTAAAATTGTTATTTGGATGAATGATCAAAGGTGCACATTGTTTTGAAAGTCTGAGAGAAAAGGGTGTGTGTGTGTGAGACAATTTTCTTTAAGGAAGCTCAGGGAAGTGTGCAAAAATGCTGATGAAAGTATTGTGTGAATTGTGCTACAGAGCTGAGTTAAAGAATGGTGATCTGTGTGGAAAAAACTGTTAATTGTGCTGAGGATTTGTGCCAAAAGAGCTCTGCTAACTGCGCTGGATTTTGATGTGAATGCTTGCAAATGCAAAGAGCTGAGTATACTTGTGTGTGTGTGTGTGTGTGTGTGTGTGTGTGTGTGTGTGCTGAGGGTGCATTCTTTTTATATCAACAATTAGCAGAGTTACAGAGGGTATATAGACTGTAAATATAAAATAAGAGTTCGGTTAGGCTGTAGAAACAGATGAAAATCCAGTGAAATGAAGAGTGTGTGTGCGTATGAAAACTGCCGTGTGTGTGTGTGTGTGTGTGTGTGTGTCTGGCAGGAATTGAAACAGGAAGTGAACATGTTTGCATGCCCATAAAAGGAAATTGGCTGATGTGTGTTGTGTGTAACGACTGAGAGAGAGACCTGTTAAAACAGAATGAATGTGTTAAGAAATAGTAATGAAAATTATATTAAATAAATGTTTTAGTGTGTTAATACAGGTGGACTCTTCTCAACTTGAAAACATGAGTACAGCGGCAAAATGATAGATTAACAGAATTGGGACGAAAACAGGCCAGACTTTGGCTTAAAAATTTGACAGCTTCACCTCTCATTCTGTCCTTATCCTGAGAAGAAGCTTAAAGGACAGTCAATCTCCTGATGAAGACAGAAGACAGACAGAGCGACACCGTGTACTTGAAGAATTAACAGCAGGCAAAAGTCAGTGCAACTGACCTAAAATACTGAAGGGTCAAGCAGCATGTATGACGATGTTTTGTGTTTTTGTTCTAAGCAGGCCTGCAAGATTGAATTAACTGCACTGTAAAAATTTTCGGGAGAACAAATATAAGGTGAGCTTTTCCAGATTATAGTGGGCAGAGGAGAAGCCTAACTGTGGGAACCGATGAGTGTTTGAGTTCCCGTCCAAAAGGATTGCAGCAAGTCAATCCAGTTAAAACATAATAAAGAACTCTTTTTCTAAAAACAAAAACAAAACAAAATAAAACAAATGAATGAGCTCATGTTGCTGAGGGTGGAGAATCTGATTATTCAACAGAAAGTTAGTGTTTTAGGAAATCTTTCACTTTGAAAATCAAAGCGAAGTAATGTCTGTTAATGATAACAGAATAGCAGTGATTTAAAGGTTCAAAAGGGCATGAGTATGAGTGCCAAAGATTACAAGCTGTTTAGTCATCAACAGTCTGTGTTTGCTTAGAAAAGACACAAGCAGAGGTGGGTGCGTAGAACGTCCAGCGACATGTTTGTGTCCAGGACCCAGCAGGGCTCTAGACTAACTTTTTGCCATGGTTGCACTGGTGCGCCTAACTTTTTTTCTTAGTCGCACCAGCACAAAATTTAGGTGCATCCAAATTTTCAACCGCAACGCTTAACACCGCAGTTTTACATGTGCACTTTTTTGGGGGGAAATTGCTGTCTATACAGACAATATTCAATTGTAAACAATTAAATAACAATCTTGTCAACACAAAGTTCTTTATTTGGAGCACATTTCTACAAAAAAGATAAGTTACTGAAAAAGTGCTTGTGCTGAAAGTGCTTTGGCACTCTTTGGCAATATTGTAGACAATGTTAAACTTAATCATCACATTGGCCTCCTCTGATGACTTGTTTGCTGCTGCGTGCCACTGAAAGGCAGTGGGGAGAGGAGACACTTGGGCAGTGCACTTATTGCAGCATATAATGTGTTTTCTGGATACACTGCTACTTTTTCAGCATTCAGACATTGATGGCTCCGTGTCAGAGCACTGGCTATGAATTTCAGACAGATCAGGCCTTAACAAAAAATGTATCAACAGTTCTTTTCATCTTTTCTTTTTACCCACAGCTACATCCACTTCTGTCGGGCCTCACTAGGGCTGGGTATCATCACTGATTTCTATAATCCATTCGATTCCGATTTACGAGGTCCCAATTCGATTCAATTTTGCCTCAGACAGTCAGAAATATTATATTTCTGATCATTTATCAGTACTGATACTGTGAGACTTCATCAGAGGTGTAGCATCACAGCAGATGCCTTTGTGTCAAAGTAACTGAGAATAAAACACAGAAAAACATGAAGGAGATTTTCCTGGCCTGGCTTTTTATAGCAGATAAACTTAAAAATGTTCTGCAATTTTGCATAATTTTAAAAACTTTAAATTTCTTCAGTAGTGAACAGCAGAAATTAGGCTTTCTTGTCCAAGGTCCATCCATCTTCTTCCGCTTCATCCGGGGCCGGGTCACGGGGGCAGCAGCCTAAGCAGAGAAGCCCAAACCTCCCCGTCCCCAGCCACCTCCTCCAGCTTGTCCGGGAGAACACCAAGGCGTTCCCAGGCCAGCTGAGAGATATAATCTCTCCAGCGTGTCCTGGGCCTGCCCCGGGGCCTCCTCCCGGTGGGACATGCCCGGAACACCTCACCCAGGAGGCGCCCAGGAGGCATCCTTGTCAGATGTCCGAGGTCATTTAAGTAAAAAAAAACAACAAAAAAACAAAAACGAGACAGCGGCTGACACCGTTGTAAACAACAATAGACTGGTGGGTAATAATGAGTGAATGAATAATGCAGAATACAGAGGTTTGAGATGGGAAACTGTTCTTGAAGTACACACAGTAAGCTGTTCTTAAAGTTAGATTTTTATCGTGGTGGAAGCAAAACAGCAAAAGTCAGAGGGAATTAATGACGACATTTATCAAATGTGAAGCATAGTTTGGATCTTGTTTTGCTGCTGGTTCAGTGAATTTTGGTTGGGATGGTTGTAGCTCAGGTGGCAGAGCAGGTCAGGTCGGTGGTTTGATCCCAGGCTGCCTCCTGGCTGCATGCTAAATATCCTTGGGCAAGATACTAACCCAAGAGATCGAGTGACTTCCTGTCACTCGATCTCTTGGTGGCGCTGTCACTTGGTGTTCGCTCGCTCTGCGGTAGAGTATCACTTCCTGTTCCTGCTCAAACACAGTGGTGTTTCTGAGTAGCTTATTTGCTTAGCAATTTAATTAACAACTTTTAAATACATTCTTCTTTCATAGTATAATCTTCACGTGCTTCATCCGAAGCACACTTTCTGTGTACTCACTACCTAATTTATAGCCAAAGTATTCACTCACTGTCTCTGTACTGTTTCGCTAGCTTAGCTTAGCTCGTAGCCGACTCGTTAGCACCATGGCTACTTCACCTGTCCCTCTTGCACTTTCTTGCTCATTGTGTCAGATGTTTAGTTACTCCTCGGCCTCCTTTAGCAGTAATGATATCTGTAACAAATGTAGCATATTTGCAGCTCTGGAGGCCAGGATTACTGAATTGGAGACTCGGCTTCGCACCCTTCATTCACCCGTAGCTAGCCAGGCCCCTGTAGCTGGTGCAGCCGAAGATAGCGTAGGCCCCGCTAGCTGTTCCCCGGCAGACCCCAAGCAGCTGGGGAAAGAGGGCGGCTGGGTCACGGTGAGGAGGAAGCATAGTCCTAAACAGAAGCCCCAGGTACACCACCAACCCGTTCATGTGTCTAACCGTTTTTTCCCACTCGGTGACACACCCGCCGGGGGTCAAACTCTGGTAATTGGTGATTCTGTTCTCAGACATGTGAAGCTAGAGACACCGGCAACCATAGTCAATTGTCTTCCAGGGGCCAGAGCAGGCGACATTGAAGGAAATTTAAAACTGCTGGCTAAGGGTAAACGTAAATTCAGTAAAATCATAATTCACGTCGGCAGTAATGACACCCGGTTACGCCTATCGGAGGTCACTAAAATCAATATTGAATCGATGTGCAACTTTGCTAAAACAATGTCGGACTCTGTAGTTTTCTCTGGTCCCCTCCCCAATCAGACCAGGAGTGACATGTTTAGCCGCATGTTCTCCTTAAATTGCTGGCTGTCTGAGTGGTGTCCCAGAAACGATGTGGGCTTCATAGATAATTGGCAAACCTTCTGGAGGAAACCTGGTCTTGTTAGGAGAGATGGCATCCATCCCACTTTGGATGGAGCAGCTCTCATTTCTAGAAATATGGACAAATTTATTAAACCCCCCAAAATATGACTATCCAGAGTTGGGACCAGGAAGCAGAGTTGCAGTCTTACACGCCTCTCTGCAGCTTCTCTCCTCCTGCTACCCCCCCAAAAACCCATCTCCATAGAGACTGTGTCAGCTTCCAAAAAGACAAAAAACAAACTAAAAACCAGCAACAAACAACTTAAACATAAACAATTACAAAGAAAGAACAGTACAGTATCCACATCTGAACCAAAGAGTAAAACAGTGAAATGTGGATTATTAAATATTAGGTCTCTCTCCTCCAAGTCTCTGTTAGTACATGACTTAATAATTGATCAACAAATTGATTTACTCTGCCTTACAGAAACCTGGTTGCAGCAGGATGATTATGTTAGTTTAAATGAATCAACACCCCCGAGTCATTCTAACTACCAGAAACCTCGAAGCACAGGCCGAGGGGGCGGTGTGGCAGCAATTTTTCACACCAGCCTATTAATTAATGAAAGACCAAGACAGACTTTTAATTCATTTGAAAGCCTGATGCTTAACATTGTCCACCCCAGCTGTGAAACTCAGAAACCAGTCTTACTTGTTATCATCTATCGTCCACCTGGGCCTTACACAGAGTTTCTGTCTGATTTCTCAGACTTTATATCTAATTTAGTTCTGAGCTCAAATAAAATAATTATTGTGGGTGATTTTAACATCCATGTAGATGCTAAAAATGACAGCCTCAACATGGCATTTAGTCTGTTATTAGACTCAATTGGCTTCTCTCAAAATGTAAAAGAACCCACCCACCACTTTAATCACACTCTAGATCTTGTTTTAACATATGGCATAGAAACTGAACATTTAACAGTGTTTCCTGAAAACCCTCTCCTGTCTGATCATTTCCTGATAACATTTACATTTACAATAATTGATTACACAGCGGTGGAGAGTAGATTTTATCACAGTAGATGTCTTTCTGAAAGCGCTGTAACTAAGTTTAAGAATATAATCCACCCACTGTTATCATCTTCAATGCCCTGTACCAACACAGAGCAGAGCAGCTATCTGAACGCTACCCCAACAGAGGTCGATTATCTTGTTAATAATTTCACCTCCTCACTACGTACGACTCTGGATACTGTAGCTCCAGTGAAAACTAAGGTTTCTAATCAGAAGTACCTGACTCCGTGGTATAATTCTCAAACACGTACCCTAAAGCAGATGACTCGTAATCTGGAGAGGAAATGGCGTGTCACAAATTTAGAGGATCATCATTTAGCCTGGAGAAATAGTTTGCTGCTTTATAAGAAAGCCCTCCGCAAAGCCATAACATCTTACTATTCATCACTGATTGAAGAAAATAAGAACAACCCCAGGTTTCTCTTCAGCACTGTAGCCAGGCTGACAAACAGTCAGAGCTCTGTTGAGCCAACCATCCCTTTAACGTTAACTAGTAATGACTTCATGAACTTCTTCACAAATAAAATTTTTATCATTAGAGAAAAAATTACCAGTAATCATCCCACAGATGTAATATTATCTACAGCTACTCTTAGTACCATTGATGTTAAGTTAGACTCTTTTTCTCCAATTGATCTTTCTGAGTTAACTTCAATAATTACTTCCTCCAAACCATCAACGTGTCTTTTAGACCCCATTCCTACAAAACTGCTCAAAGAAGTCCTGCCATTAATTAATTCTTCGATCTTAAATATGATCAACCTATCTCTAATAATCGGCTATGTACCACAGGCCTTCAAGGTGGCTGTAGTTAAACCTTTACTCAAAAAGCCATCTCTAGACCCAGCAGTCTTAGCTAATTATAGGCCAATCTCCAACCTTCCTTTCATATCAAAAATCCTTGAAAGAGTAGTTGTCAAACAGCTAACAGATCATCTGCAGAGGAATGGTTTATTTGAAGAGTTTCAGTCAGGTTTCAGAGCTCATCACAGCACAGAAACAGCTTTAGTGAAGGTTACAAATGATCTTCTTATGGCCTCTGACAGTGGACTCATCTCTGTGCTTGTCCTGCTAGACCTCAGTGCAGCGTTCGATACTGTTGACCATAATATCCTATTAGAGCGATTAGAACATGCTGTAGGTATTACAGGTACTGCACTGCAGTGGTTTGTATCATATCTATCTAATAGACTCCAATTTGTGCATGTAAATGGAGAGTCCTCTTCACACACTGAGGTTAATTATGGAGTTCCACAGGGTTCAGTGCTAGGACCAATTCTGTTTACATTATACATGCTTCCCTTAGGCAGCATCATTAGAAGACATAGCATACATTTTCACTGCTATGCAGATGACACCCAGCTCTATCTGTCCATGAAGCCAGATAACACACACCAATTAGTTAAACTGCAGGAATGTCTTAAAGACATAAAGACCTGGATGGCCGCTAACTTTCTGCTTCTTAATTCAGATAAAACTGAGGTTATTGTACTCGGCCCTGAAAATCTTAGAAATATGGTATCTAACCAGATTCTTACTCTGGATGGCATTACCTTGGCCTCCAGTAACGCTGTGAGGAACCTTGGAGTCATTTTTGACCAGGACATGTCCTTCAACGCACATATTAAACAAATATGTAAGACTGCTTTCTTCCATTTGCGCAACATCTCTAAAATTAGAAATATCCTGTCTCAGAGTGACGCTGAAAAACTAGTTCATGCATTTATTACTTCCAGGCTGGACTACTGTAATTCATTATTATCAGGATGTCCAAAAAACTCACTGAAAAGCCTTCAGCTAATCCAAAATGCTGCAGCAAGAGTACTGACAGGGACTAGAAGGAGAGAGCATATTTCTCCTGTTTTGGCTTCCCTTCATTGGCTTCCTGTTAAGTCCAGAATTGAATTCAAAATCCTGCTCCTCACATACAAGGTCTTAAATAATCAGGCCCCATCTTATCTTAATGACCTTGTAGTACCATATCACCCTATTAGAGCACTTCGCTCTCGCTCTGCAGGCCTACTTGTTGTTCCTAGAGTATTTAAAAGTAGAATGGGAGGCAGAGCCTTCAGTTTTCAGGCCCCTCTTCTGTGGAACCAGCTTCCAGTTTGGATTCGGGAGACAGAAACTATCTCTACTTTTAAGATTAGGCTTAAAACTTTCCTTTTTGCTAAAGCATATAGTTAGGGCTTGACCAGGTGACCCTGAATCCTCCCTTAGTTATGCTGCAATAGACGTAGGCTGCCGGGGGATTCCCATGATGCATTGAGTTTTTCCTTTCCAGTCACCTTTCTCACTCACTATGTATTAATAGACCTCTCTGCATTGAATCATATCTGTTATTAACCTCTGTCTCTCTTCCACAGCATGTCTTTTATCCTGTCTTCCTTCTCTCACCCCAACCGGTTGCAGCAGATGGCCGCCCCTCCCTGAGCCTGGTTCTGCCGGAGGTTTCTTCCTGTTAAAAGGGAGTTTTTCCTTCCCACTGTCGCCAAAGTGCTTGCTCATAGGGGGTCATATGATTGTTGGGTTTTTCTCTGTATCTATGAAGCGCCTTGAGGCGACTTTTGTTGTGATTTGGCGCTATATAAATAAAATTGAATTGAATTGAACTAACCCCATGTTGGCCTACTGGTGGTGGTCAGAGGGCCCGGTGGCGCCAGTGTCCGGCAGCCTCGCCTCTGTCAGTGCGCCCCAGGGCAGCTGTGGCTACAATGTAGCTTGCCATTGCCAGTGTGTGAATGTGTGTGTGAATGGGTGAATGACAGTGTAAAGCGCTTTGGGGTCCTTAGTGACTGAGTAAAGTGCTATACAAATGCAGGCCATTTACCATTTACCAAAACCTGTAGATCAGAATCGAGCGGAAAAAAGATGTAAGTAAAACCTAACTGCTTAACACTTTAGTTCAACATTAACTATAGTTGTTCCTGTTACGACCCCCTCTGCTAGGCGACAGGAGGGGAGAAACATACACAAGCCCTCTCACGAAATCTGAGTAAATAAGGGGTTTTATTACAAACATTAAACTGAAAACCGACGGGTCTGATCAACAGACCACCGGGGAAACAATTAATACACAATGAAAAGAACAGGCAAGAGTAAAAGCTATGGGTTAACTAAGGCAAGCCAGCATCACAAAACTCTAATGAAACTAAGTTCAGCTGTATACCAGGTTTAAACAAATAGCAACACAGCAAACAGGTTTAACAAACAAGCTTCACATGCAAAGCAGACGAGGAGGACACAGCATGTTCACTTCAGAGCAGCAGTTCCCCATAGTGTGAAGGATCTTCAGCCTTTTATACTCCCAGGTGCAGACAATCAGCCAGTCAATTGGTCATGGAGTGGTCATGGGATCTCCAGGCAGCCAATCGTCCGCGAGGTCTGGCACACTGTGATCTGCATAAAAGAAGGCTGGCACAGGACTCCCAGCAGCCAGTCATCCACGAGTCCTGGCACACTTAGATTTCATAAGCACAAAAGGGTAGTCTCACTCTCTCCAAGGCCCAGGGCCGTAACACCCCTCTCCCCTTAAAATACAAGACTACGTTTTGTATACACAGATTTCAATATTCGTGACAGACAACAAAACAAGTCATACTCACAACCGGGAGAGGCCATCAGCTAGTACATTTTCTGATCCTTTGATATGCCGAATCTCCGAATTGTACTCTTGTAGCAGCAAGGCCCACCGTCCACTGTCAAAGGCAGTGGAATATCTTTTACAGATGGACCAGGCTCCTCAGGGTTCACCAAGTCTGGGAAAGACAAAACATTGCTTTCGTCAGGTAACGCGGCACCCTCAGAAAATGAGGTCATCAACACAGAATCAGCGAGGGTAACGTCACCATCTTTACGGGCTTGGGCACGAGTAACCACACAGACTGGGTACAGCTTTGGGGTCACAGCAATATCTGGGGCATCAGAACTGAGGGGCTTATCCAGCACCTCCAGACTAGGACGCACTAATCCGCCCGCAATATCATTTCCCAACAACATGGCCACCCCCTCTATTGTGAAGGTTGGGCATACTGCGACGGGGAAAAATCCCGTAACGAGTTCTGACTTGATATATACCTGGTGAACGGGTCTGGGAGCATTACCCATCTCTATTCCACGCAGCACAACATTAAATCCGCATGCACTGTCTGCTGAGAAAGGTAGAGCACTAGAAAGGATTAAGGTCTGAGACCCTCCGGTGTCTCTCAGTATGCGCACCGATTTTAGATCAGTGGATTTATCAGTTAGTGATACAAAACCATCAAAGATAAATGGATTAAAACAAGAGTCTGGCACCTTACCACCACAATCAAGCACGTCAGGATGGAACGCTGCTTTCACAAAGGCAACACCTTTGGGTTGCTGAGAATTCACTGTTTAGCGTTTCAGGGCCAAACAGTCCACAATGACATGTCCCGGTTTATGACAGTAGAAACACTCTCGACTCTCTTTAGAGCCTAAGGGTTTAACAGAGCGAGCCTGCTGCGCAGCACTAAACTGTGACTTCTCTTTAACCAGAAAAGAGGACTTATGGGTGAGCACATACTCGTCTGCGAGAACTCCTGCAGTTGCTAAAGTGGTTACTTTCTGCTCATTCAGGTATAACACTATACTCTCTGGAAGACACTTTTTAAAGTCTTCCAGCAACATCAATTCACACAATGAATCATAATCACTGGCTTTTGACGCAGAGCACCACTTGTCAAAGAGGATACCTTTTTCCCTGGCAAACTCCACATACGTTTGGGAGGGAAGTTTCCTCTGTAGCCGAAATTCATATGCTTGCAACACAGCTGATCTAACACAAGAATACTCCAAACTGTCTTTTAAGGGAAGCACAGCTACCACCTCTTGGGCTTTTCCAGTTAGTTTACACTGTAATAAAAGGGGCCAGATCTCACTAGGCCACTGCAAAGCACCAGCAATGCGCTCAAATGCTGCAAAATAAGAATCCACCTCAGCCTCTTTAAAAGCAGGCACTAAAGAAATGCACTTACTAATATCATAAGGAGTAGTAGACACGGGGGCAGAACCTGGACCATCAGCGGAGACAGATGAGGCTCGTGGCTGAGACTCCAGCTCCAGCTTACGCAGCCTCACTGTTTTATCTGCCTCTATTTCCAGCGTTCTGATCTCAAGCTCTAATTGAGCTTGCCTGGCTTGAGCCTTCTCCTCGGCCTCCAATTGGAGCCGTGCCAAGCGCACCTTTAGCCGGGCCCCGTCCCGTGCTTCTGAACTTCCAGAGGAAAGGGGATCATAGCGAGGGAGCGTGCGCGGTGTCTTCCCCCGCTCATCTCCCACACTGTCATGACCCGTACCATCTTTATGGTCCCCCTCAAATGAGGAAGTTTGACTAGGCTCACCAGAGAACACAGGCACTTCAGGCAGATCAGGGACTTGCATTAGACCAGCCTCCACCAACTCGTCTACTACCCGCTCTTTCAGGTCACTCTTACGGAGTGTTTTAGAGACCTCTAGCTTAAGGTGTTCTGCAATTTGCAGCAATTCGCATTTGCGGCAGCTCTCAAGGAGCACAACAGATGGAGCTTTTAAAAAATCCTCTAAACAAAATGGAGCCGACATGGCGCTCAAAACAGGGAAGAGGGAGGAAGAAGAAAACAAAATGGAGCAAAACATACATTTTCTCTTTCACAAATGGGAATTCTCCTTATGGGGAAAAGGAGATCCCGGACGAGCCCCCACTTATGTTACGACCCCCTCTGCTAGGCGACAGGAGGGGAGAAACATACACAAGCCCTCTCACAAAATCTGAGTAAATAAGGGGTTTTATTACAAACATTAAACTGAAAACCGACGGGTCTGATCAACAGACCACCGGGGAAACAATTAACACACAATGAAAAGAACAGGCAAGAGTAAAAGCTAAGGGTTAACTAAGGCAAGCTGGCAGCACACAAAATAAAAGCTAAGGGTTAACTAAGGCAAGCCAGCATCACAAAACTCTAATGAAACTAAGTTCAGCTGTATACCAGGTTTAAACAAATAGCAACACAGCAAACAGGTTTAACAAACACGCTTCACATGCAAAGCAGACGAAGAGGACACTGCATGTTCACTTCAGAGCAGCAGTTCCCCATAGTGTGAAGGATCTTCAGCCTTTTATACTCCCAGGTGCAGACAATCAGCCAGTCAATTGGTCATGGAGTGGTCATGGGATCTCCAGGCAGCCAATCGTCCGCGAGGTCTGGCACACTGTCATCTGCATAAAAGAAGGCTGGCACAGGACTCCCAGCAGCCAGTCATCCACGAGTCCTGGCACACTTAGATTTGCATAAGCACAAAAGGGTAGTCTCACTCTCTCCAAGGCCCAGGGCCGTAACAGTTCCTCAGACTATAGAGATTGACAGACCACGTGACTTTCACGCATTGCATGCCGGGAACTCGTGGCAAAACAATCCAAGTACCGCATCAAATGCAAGCATTTGCAGCACCGCAAAACGTTCATTCTCCGGTTCCAATAAATTCTTGGTTTTTCTTTGCCCCCCAAAAAAGGTATGTACAAAACGAAGGAAACAATGCCGGTCAGTACAAAGACAGACTTGATGAAAAGTCAAAGAAAAGATACGAGGAAAAAAATCAAACGAGTGAAAGGGTTAGACCCTTACGAGCACACAGAGTGGACAAAATACGTTAGCGTGCTGCCCACTTTCACCACGCTCATATTTATAATTATACGGTTCTTGGAGTGAGTGCATACACTCATGAAGTTTTTAGTAACTTCAGGTCACTGCAACAAGCCCAGGTACAGTTTACCGACGGATGGGTACAGGACCTTGAAATGCACCGTGTAGAACGAAAGACCATTGTACGAACAAAGATAAGTTTACCAGTCTCACAAATCGTCTTCATAAAGACGATAAAGACATTAAAACAGAATGAATGTGTTAAGAAATAGTAATGAAAATGATATTAAATAAATGTTTTAGTGTGTTAATACAGGTGGACTCTTCTCAACTTGAAAACATGAGTACAGCGGCAAAATGATAGATTAACAGAATTGGGACGAAAACAGGCCAGACTTTGGCTTAAAAATTTGACAGCTTCACCTCTCATTCTGTCCTTATCCTGAGAAGAAGCTTAAAGGACAGTCAATCTCCTGATGAAGACAGAAGACAGACAGAGCGACACCGTGTACTTGAAGAATTAACAGCAGGCAAAAGTCAGTGCAACTGACCTAAAATACTGAAGGGTCAAGCAGCATGTATTACAGAAATGTAGCAGTGACAATAATATTGTATGCTGTAATTGTACAGGGCAATTAGTGATACAAAAAAACTTGTTTTATCCTGTGAATAAAAGTATATGTTTTTGTCAATGTACCATGGTAATAACAGAAGCGAAACACAATATTGTGTCAGGACAATTCACTATTTATGCACAATAAACAAAGGAGCATAGCACGACCATTTCTGTTCAGCGTCAGACTTGCTTGTAACCTATAACACCAATTATGTTATGAAAAATGACGTATTAACTACTACAAAAAACCCTGACCTTTGTGGAAATGCTTGGAGCAGACTAACATGTGAGCTGGAGTGTTCTGGGACGTTATATTTGGTCTTTGAATGGCTGCATTCCAGGCCATCCGTCAGCTCTTTGTTACTTCAGAAACATGGCTCGAACAATTTCTCTTCAACGACGTAATCCGATAACAACTGATCTCTTTACCCGTCGGCTTCCCGTGGCTGTCATGCGACTGGCTATTGCAGTTAATAATACAACAGCTTCTTGCCATTTTTTGTGTTTCTTTTTATCGCTGTGTAACTGATTTCAATTGAAAGCCTGCGTACGCTAGTAACTCTTGCCACGAGTTCCCAGAATTCTTTGCGGTTTTACCCCTGA
This sequence comes from Perissodus microlepis, assembly GCF_051167445.1. Classification (NCBI taxonomy): domain Eukaryota; kingdom Metazoa; phylum Chordata; class Actinopteri; order Cichliformes; family Cichlidae; genus Perissodus; species Perissodus microlepis. The sequence continues at coordinate 4,560,960 of NC_140464.1, read as the reverse complement.
ATGATGTCACATTTTCAATCTCTATTGCCACATGGGGTAGTGATGGTAAATTTGATTCTTTTTACTGAATCGAGTTTTAATGAGTCACTCACCAAAGTGAATCGGGTTTTTTGAGTCATTTGATTCACTGAGTCAGTCGACCAGAGAGTGCAAAAAATGTACATTTTCACTCTTTACATGTAAATCCTACTGCTAAGATGAATGATTCTAAAAGAAAACAACTATTTTATAGAGCAAAAACATTTCTAAAATTAAGCAATTTCCTATCAAAATTGCTTAATAAACATTTATTTATTTTTATTTTATTTTATATTAATATATTTTTATTTTTTATTTTATTAGTATTTTCCTTAAATGTGTTAAATATATATTTTCTCATCTAAATGTCCACTGAGCTGTGAGGGGGGGCGGTAATGCGCCTTAACATTGGTTGCCAACCAAGAAGAAGAAGAAGCTGTGAGCCAGGAGGGAGGGGGTGAGCGAGTCCTGAGTGATTCGCTTACGATTCAGCACAGGAAGGGAGGGGGTGAATAGCTCAAATGTGCTGTTAGCATGTTAGCAGAGCGATGCTACTGTGAACCGAGGAGCTATTTTCTTGATGTGAGCTACTACTCAGGGTTTTTTCTTCCAGTTCAGAGCAGAAATTTTTTTGTTATGATACTGGATGTTGTGTTTTTCTCCACAATTTTAATTATAAGCTAGATACATTGCTGCTAACAGCAACAGGGATGAGTCAGTGAGTCAGTTGGGCTTGTGAATCATGATTCATGAGTGAGTAAAGTGATTCTCGAGTATTGAACGATTCGTTCATGATTCGCGCATCACTAACATGGGGTGAAGAACTACATAAACTGTGTCTCTCCTTATCCGCCTGTGTGATTCGGAACTAAGATGGAGCAGCTCAGTAACCGTCTCTGCCGGTATAAGAACTATAACTTTCTCTCCAGTAACACAACTGCAGAGTACATAGACTCTCTTCAGAGTTTTGAAATAAGAGACAGCGATGTGTTCCTCGTGTCTTATCCAAAATCAGGTCAGTGAGAAATCTCTGTAGCATCCCATTATTTTGCAGTTTTATTCTGTCCAGAGTGATCCACTGGTCAGATATAATATCCAATACATTTTTCCTCAAAAGGCACCATATGGGCTCAGCAGATCATCACTTCTATCTATGAGTTGGATGGGCTTGTGAATGAATATTTTACCAACTCACAGAAGATGCCATGGCTGGAGTTCACAGGGGGTGCATACACTCGTCGCCCCTCTCCACGGCTCTTCACATCACATCTCTCCCAGGTTCTCATGCCTCCAGGACTGATGGACAAGAAGGGAAAGGTCAGAGCTGTATAGACGCTCAAGCAGCCTGAAGAAAGAGCAGGTTTAGAGATGTAGTATGACAAAGTTCTTTAAGTGGTTAAAAAATATAATTTGCTCAGTATTTATGAGTAATTGTATGAAATGATAGATACATTTGTTAAAGAAAAGCAACATTTTATTGAAGTTTTACTGTTAAGGAATGGCATTAAAGGATTAGAGGCAGTATTTGTAACAAGTTCATATCAAATTCAGATGTTTTTTCTTAGTCAGTTACATAGCACTAATTATCATGTTGCTGATACCTTAGCACACAGCTTTTTGAAACATAGACACTCCTGAGTAGAAAAAACAAACATAGCAGCAACTAGAATGCTCAAATGAAGCTTCAAAATGTGGTTTCCATATCAATGGGTCACCTTATGGTGACAACATCTAGCTTTTATATACAGCCAATGAAAACAAGTTTGCTTATAAAACAACTGTATATATAAAACTTCATATATAACTTTATATATAAAACAACTCTTAAAACTAGTGGAAATTAATAAACTGCTCAAACTCAAGGTATTGTTAAAGAATTAGTGATTTTGAAAGTGGCATGGATTCAGTTTTTTCGTTTTGTTTTTATGTCAGATTGTGTATTTGATGAGGAATCCAAAGGACAACATGATGTCTTACTATCACTTCAGCAACACCCTTGCAGACCTTGAGACTCCTCAGAGCTTTGCTCAGTTTTTCGAGTGGTACCTGACGGGAAACGGTACGTGTCTTCATCTCCACTATCTGCCTAATGATGATGACCAAGAAGAGTCCACGTCTGATAAATGATAACAGATATCAATGTGATCAGGAAGAACTGAAATTGATTATTTCAAACTGAACTGTTTGACATACTTACCAAGTGCACAGACTAACGGATAATAGCACATCCATATAGAAAAAATTATATGGCTTTATACTTCTTCCACATAGCATTTCACAAAAATACTTTTGATATGACACATACTGCATATCTATTAGTTACTTTACAAATTAAAACAGTGGTACCTCGGTTATTTGACTCTTGACATTGTAAAACCTTTTCACCAGATTGAGCTATTAGCAGATAAGATAAATGTCTCAGAGTTGAAGAGACAGAAATCATTGACAGGTTATTTGGAAAAAACACACAAAGGACGTTCTGTTCCGCTTGTGTCTTTCCGAAGCAAACAGAGGTGGGTCACACAAGAACAGCTTGTAATCTTTTGAACTCATTCCCCTTTTGACCCTTTAAATCACTGACATTCTGGTATCATTAATATACTTTACTTCACTTTAATCCAAATTGAAAGATTTCCTAAAGCACTGACTTTGTTCTAACAATGTTTTTTGCTTTTGATAAAAGTTCAGTCTTGTGGCTGTAAGTGATTTACTCCAAGTTAGCTTCTAACATCCGAAGAGGACTACTTGTGAAGAGGACAGTGCCGTTCCACATCTATTATTAAAACAAAAACTCCAAAAAAATATTTGTTTGTGTAGCAAAAACCTTTTTTCTTCCTCCACCTGTTATCATGCTGCTGGTATTAGAATTGTAGTGGGGTAAATACAGTCAACAGACACTTGATTTTAAATTAAAATGCCAAATGACCAGATGCCTTATGCTGCTATACAGTACCAGCATCATCCTGGTTTGACCACGTCAGGGAGTGGTATTTAAACAGAGACCAGTACAACATCCTCTTCCTGACCTACGAGGAAATGATTTTGGTAAGATGTTTCTTCGCATTTTTGTTGTTCCTAAGGAAACTGAAATAAAATATCTGGCAGAGTTTAGGGTTCTTTTTCTGTTGCCTTCCTGCGTTTCTTTCAGAACCTTAAAGGATCAGTGAAGAAGATCTGCAACTTCTTAGGGAAAGACCTGACTGAAGCTGCTATCAATCATGTTGTGGAAAAAGCTAAGTTTGAGAACATGAAGAATGACTCGAAAGCAAACTATGAGCACATTCCACCAGAGCAGTTCAGTGGGAAATTCCTGCGTAAAGGTAACATAACAGACCTGCAGCTGCTGTGCAGACAAATGTGATATCAGGGTATCAGGTGTTGTGTTTTTGTCTTCATTACAGGGCAGATTGGAGACTGGAAGAACACACTGAGTGTTGCACAGAGTGAAAGAGTAGATCAAGTCCTTCAGGAGAAACTTGGTGATTTGCCTTTGAGGTTCATCTGGGAATAAGCAGAGCAGCTCTTCAGGGTGTCCCAGTAAAAATACTGGCAGTGGCATGTTGTACACCTCAGGCCTCCTAGTAGATACACCTGTGTTATCACACTCAAGATTTTCAGTAAACTTCATCTCTGTCCTGAGGCCACTGAGATTTATACTCACCCAACACTTGTAGTAGATACACCTGTTATCAATTTGAAAATCCTGTGTGGCTTCATTCTCGCGTTATCACATTTACAAACTTGGGTGTCCACCTGTCCGTTCATCAGGGTGATAAAAATATCCCATCAGTGTTGTAAAAAATGTAATAGTAACTGTTATTCAAATATTAAGTAAATTCATTTTCTTCTTTTATAAAAAAAAAATCAAACAATCATCAGACTTGTCCTTTGCAAACAACTTCCTGAGTTTATGTTCAGTCACCTGCTTCAGATTATATTTGAGCATCTTCTGACTACTCTGCCCATGAGCAAGCAGTTTTCAGTCACATCCACTCCTTGTTTATCAAGCTCAGTGTTGTGTCCATTGTGCTCAGCTATAAAATGCTTTATGACATGTTCTGAACTTCAGTACAGGAAATAAAACACAAGACATTAAAGGTAGTTGTATAATCTGCTATTGCCTTTATTGAATGTCAAAAGGAATTCACTTGTTTCTCAGTGAAGGATCAAGGCTGTTTTGGTCACTGAAGCTGACTCCACACTTCAATTATCATCATCTGAAATGAAAAGGGTTCAACATAAATGCAAGAAGAATCTGATTTATGAACAATGAACACTCAAAAACCAAAGACAAGTGCATTTCTTCACCCTGGAATTGAATTATTTAACTTATGCATTTGAAAGATGAGCTGTTAAAAAAAACCAAAAAACATTAAAATGTTTCTTTGAGGTTACAGACTACTTTTTCTTTTTTTCCTTTTTAACTATGAGTAACTTCTTGTGACCCCAGAGGTTCATGTGATTGCATGTTCCAAAGAAAGTGTTCAAAAACAATGAGAGCAATCATAAATACAAATTTATGTCAAAAAAATAGCCACTGGTCATTTCATAATCATGTTTCCTGTCAATGCAGCATAAGGGAGCCAACTGGAGAGAAAAAGACCTTCTCAACCCCAGAAACAGACTTAAGAATTAAGTTTTATAAAAAGACTAAAACACTAAGAGAAAATGTGATTTTAACAAATTCCAACAGTTTCTTGGATTTTTACAGAGTTCATATCTGTTCTCTCACAACTAAGCATGCAGTCTGGTCCAGTACAGATGTGATAATGTTACTTCTTGAATAATAAGGGTAAAACACCAAAATGGGCTAAAAGTGACAAAACACTCAAATTTGAGCACCAAACACTGAATGTGCAAATGTAGCATGCATTACAATCCATTTAAAAATATGAATTAGTTAATCGACTGGCATTTGTGGCCCTGACCAATGAGGGCAGCAGCACCGTCAGCTGGTCGGGCACATCCCTGCTGTCCTGTGTGTAAGAAACATTTGTACCTGAAGAAATCCTGCACTTGTATTCACCGCTAACACACACCAGTGACAGAAACCATTTTCACACCAGCACCAACACGTTAAACTGGAACATCCTGTGCTTCCCACACAAGCTTTAGTTCAACCTCTATTTAAAATAGGAGCTAAACCATACCTTCTTCCTCCTCGTCTTCTTCATCCTCCTCCTCTTCCTCATCTTCATCAGAGCTGAAGGTCCCATCGGGCAGGCTGTACACACGGATCACTTGCTGTAGATGAGAAACAGAATATCAGCTTGTGAGCTCACACACCTCCCAGCTGTCTTTCAGTTCTGCTCTCTGCGCCGGCTCACCTTGTTCGGGTCCTTCAGGATCAGGTACTTGCCCTCGTCCAGCTTGAGGCAGATGTCGATGACGCAGCGCAGGATTCCCCAGGCGTTCTCCATGCTCAGGTTGATCTGGCTGGCGAATTCATTGGGTTTGAACTGCTGGGTGCCCAGGATGACGTGGCGAGCAGAGTCTTTCACGTGGTACCGAGAAACGTACCTGGAGAAACCACAGAGTGATGCAGAGACAGTCAGTCCAGCTTACTGCCTTGGCCTACGAGCACTGCAAGAAGGAACTGGATTGCTCCTCAATCAACGATCAGTGAAAAACCTCGCTCCTCACCCCAGTTTCAGGTACTCTGATCCAGCCAGCATGGCGCAGCAGGTCCATCGCGCCAGTTTGTAGCTGTTATTCTTCAGCTCGGTGGCCAAGACGGCTCCTCTCTGAGAGTCCAGCTTCTGACGCCAGTCCACACCATTACAATACTACAGGACAAGACAAATCAGAGGCACCAAAGCTTATAAACAGAACGGCATATACTTAGCTGAAGGAGGAGATTAACCGCCTGTGAACAGAGGAGTGGCTCTAGTAGCGGATGCCTTAAAAGCATCTGGAATAACAAAACTGCCTTCATTACAGCAATATTTCACAGAGTCTGAATCTGGAGATCTGTCACCACTTCTCTGATTTTTACTCACTGAAAATTCACATCAGACAGATGCAGCTGAGAGGTACAACCTTGGTTATTTTTTAACACAGCATAGACTCTGTTCTGTGTGAGGTGAAACATCTGGAAGGACCTGTGTCTGCATGAGAGCTTGGTCGCCAACAATAGACTCAACCCACAAACATAGCTGACCATAGGTTCAGAAGCACTGAAGGAGTCCTACTTCCTTTTGCTGACATCTAGTGATCAAACATGTGAAGTACAGAATGCAGCAGTTTTTAGAAGCATGTGAAAAAGACTGAGGAAAAACACATTTCTGTTTTTTTTGGAATTGCCATTTAGGCCTATTCGTTTTCTCCAGATCACCTTCTTTCCTTATTTTTCTAAGTTTTTGTAAAAACTGTCAGGGAGATATATCAAATACATTTTAAGCTGAGCAGATGAAGACGCCGCACCTAGCAAGGGCTTTAATTATTTCGGGCCATTTCCTCGACTAACAGACAGATGAGCCTGACTGACTAAGCTCTACTTCATTAAACCCGTTTCCGGTCTTACCCTGGAGTCCCACTCATTCAGAGTCTTGACGTTAATGAAGGACACTTCTCCACTGGCTCCAGTCATCACGCCATCGTGCTCACAGCGGACGATCAGATCGATGTCTTCTCCGAGCTTCCAGTGACGGTACCTTTAACACAAATACAAAATATCAGGAATTAAATCCAGGAATATTTACTACAGCAGTTACAACAGCCTCCTGTTCTGCTGGAAAGATGAGAAATTACAAATTGGTTTGAAGCTACTGAAAATACCGGTAAGCCACAGATGCCACCTCACTCTTGTCCATATCCTCCTCCACAAATGGGTTGGAGTTAGGAAACTTGTAACGCTCTCCACCCTAAAAGAAAGAAAACAAAGACAACTCACTTTCATGAGCCAATTTTGTGTAAGGCTAGCTTAGCTTAGCACAGAAAGGCGTTGGGGCTTCCAATCATGTGACTTCGTACCATGCGTAAACACTGCTGGCTGAAGTTGTGGTTAATGTACGTGGCCTCCATGGCCAGGTTGCGAGGAGAGTTGAAGGAGTTGCCCTCATCCTGGGGAGGCTCGTTGGCAGTCTCGCTCACAGTTAGCAGATCTGAGGGGAACAGTTGGAGATCAGAGCGTCAGTATGTCTGATAGAACTCAGTCATGTTCACTGGTGAATGTTTTGGGGCATTTTTTCCCCACAATGAGAACGTCTTTCAGGGTTGTTAACAGCAGGGTCAATGCAGTCACTCACTAGGAGATTTTGTTTTCCTTTAAGTAGTTGGATTTTCCCAGCGCAAAATATAATGGAGTGTTATGTTGCTTAACTGACATTTATGCTATTTTCTGTACAAAAATATATGCTACATTCAAGTAAACAAAATCCGGGGTAAATAAAAAAGTGGTTTAAAAATTCTCATTGCAATCCTTCAAATTTTCTTCTCTGCAGAAAAACACCTGGGTCATGAGCTGTTCTCTCAGGCTTTATTTAACTTTAGTCAAACTTGTTTTTCAGAGCAAACTAAGTGTAAAACATCAGAGTGAAACCAGCTGCTGGTGACTGCAGGTCGCTCACCAAAGTCTGAGTTATCTCTCTTGTCGAAGAACAGCTTGTTGCCCACTCTCTGCACGATGATGTCCCAGGAGTTGACTGAGCGCGTGCAGCACATCAAGGTGGCCAAGATGGCATCAGTGGCAAACACATTACCCTGAGTCTTAGCCAGCTGGAGGGAGGAAAGAAATAAATAATCATGTAAGAAAGCTGCCAAACACAGAGTTCAGACAGCAATGCATTTTCAGGCAATGTATTTTTTACCTTGCGGATGACGGGGTCGTCGGTGGTAGTAACAGTGTGGAAGATCCTTTTGATGCTCTTCAGCTGCTTCTCGTTGCGGGTGGTGATCCGATCAAAGGCCTTATCGTAGTACTCCAAAGCACCACAGCACTCACTGCAGGAAATGAGAAGTGAAACCTCATCATCACCTGTATTTCCCCCCTATAATAAAACATTACAAACAGCGGCTCAGCTTCACCTACATGTCAAGGGGGTCAGACACCTCCATGTATCTCATCTTCATCAGTCTGGGGAAGTCCATCTCCTCCTTCACCTCCCAGTCACTCCTAACCTCCACAGAGGAGTCTCTGGGCTTCAGCTGCGCCTTCGTGAACAGACAGGGATGTCAAGAACAAAGTCAATAACACCAGAGTACAAACACACCTTTGAGTCTTAAAACCTTGAGATCACATTATCTTTAAAAATGGGTTTAAACATGATGTGAGCTACAAAAGCAATCATACCAGAAAAAATGTAATTCTTACTGTTGGCGAGGGCTGAGATTTAAAGCAGCATATGCTGACATTACTTTGACTAAGATGCACTACAAAACTAGCCAATATTAAATGATACGAGGTCAGGCTCACTGGGATTTATTTACTTCTTAAGCTTATTTGTGAAACAGCCAGAGTGTGAAACTTAAATTTACGCTGTGGCCAATATTCTTTCTGGACTTCCAGTATCAGTTTACCTTCCAGTTATTTTCTTGATTAATTGTTTACATCATAAAAATGAAAGAATCCAAAACAACCTGAAGCAAAAACACATGAACCTTCCCATTATTACATGACAAAAAATTGAATTTATATTTCAACAGTAAATAAACACCTGGGATTTTTGGTCCCATTTCTGACGGACACCAAACTGCTTTTGGAACTTCTTCTGCAGCCGCATTCGCTCTCTGACAAGACAAAAACATGAGATCAAACTTCAAGATGTGACGATTTCACCGCCTGTGACCAAAAGCGTTCAGATGTTCTCTCCTCTCACCTCTCTTTCTGCTTAGCGCTCTTCGGGAGCGTCTGCATGTTGAACTGCGTCATGTTCCTGCGGTCTTTGTCCCTGCGCAGGTTCCTCTGTGAAAACAAAAACGTACTGTTACCAAAGTCCTAAAACGTTAGATTAAAAACATTTAAATATCACCCACTCTGCGACAATCTGTCGTACCTGAGCAAACCTCATGCGGTTCCTCTGGTAAGCCGTCTTCTGGGTCTTGGCAGTGTCCACCAGCTGGAAGCTCGTCTCATCCTCCTCGTGAAAGTAGGCGTACTGACTGCCGCCTCCAAACTGAGAGGAATATTTATCTGAGGACAAAATAAACATAAACAATTAAGAAATCAGCAAGAACCCACAAAATAAATTGAAGGTTTTTTGATGATGTTTGAAATGCTTGTGCAAACAGAAAAGTAAATCAGAATATAAAAGAGAAGAAACTGTGATATCATACAAATAAAACAGATGTTGTGGTCTAATCCTGCTGATATTCTAATGAAACACAAGAAATGATCTTTTCCACATAATTTAGGTATAACAGATTCGCTTGAAAACCAGCTATATTCAAGTCTATTTTCATCTAAAAACTTTATTTTAGATATAAGAAAATCAAAGAAAATCCGCCAAATAAAATGTACCAAAGAGGCAGATTTTGTACAGCTAGGGCTGTTCGATATAGCGATATATATCGGATGATGATAAAAAAAAACGTCTATCGTTTCCTATCATGCTATCGTTTGTTTCGTGGTGTCGTGAAATAAACTGTTTACGGCAATATTTGTTCATCGTTTTGATGGTCACTGTAGAGGCTATATTCATTTCTTAAAGTTCTCTCTTTCTCTTATATTTAATATAACCACACTACGGACGGACAAGCGCCTGTTTTTATGTGTTGTCGTTAGCAACAACGACGGTAAAACCATCGCGTGGCTCCGCTGTCCGCTTGTTTGTTTTCCATGTAAACCTTTCACAATAAAGCTCGAGATCCTGTTGAGACTTTTTAAAATAAACTGAATCATGTGAAAGAGTATGCAGAGAGTTTATGGATGAGAAGCAAAAAGAGCCGTCAGATGCTAAAAAAATAAACCTTAGACTCAAACGTTAGAACAGGCTTTTCCCCGCAGCACGCCGTGTAATAAATAAAAGAAAACATCGGCCGTTACAACCTATGTGTAAAAATGTATAGTTTCATGCATCGTTTAAAACACTCGACTCCAGGTAAAGGACGCCCAGCTGAAAACACTTCACGCCAAGTCGAGCTGCCCGAGATTCATCGAATTTACAGAAAATGTTACATTTTTGTGATTTCTATTGTTGTCAGGACGATAAATGTCTTATATCGGGATATGAGATTTTGGTCATATCGCACAGCCCTATGTACAGCTGTGACTTACTTGTGTATCTCTTGTCTTGGTAAGTAGCTCCGGTCCAGTCTGCAACCTACCAGACGCAAAACACACAAAGTCAGTAAAAAAAAAAACACAAACCCTGGAAAACCTTTTTCCTCTTTTCAGAGGAAAACTGATGACAAACCTTTCCCAGACGATCTCCTTTGCTGAATGGCTGGTAGGGCATGTCTTTAAATTTCTCAGGGACCGCACAAGGACCCCAGCCGGATGGGTTGTCCTGGATCACAGGGGCGTGGAACTTCGCCATGGCCTTAAGACAGAGGGGAACGGAAAAAGACGACAAACCCTATGAGACCAAACATTAAAAACCTTCTGGGTCTAGCTGACTGATGGTACACATACAGGGTCTCAGGCAATGAGCAGCACTGATTTCTTCAGCAATGCACTAAAAGAAACAGGCATTGATCAGCTTGCGCAGTGGGCTAGTCATCACTGACCCCTGAAAGTCAACTCCATGATTTATGGCTATAATACAACATATTAAAACAGTGATGGGATTCTTCAGTTAAACAAATTTTCGTTTTAGTTACAATTTTGGCTTCCACTGATTGTTAAAACCGAATTGCAGTAATTATTTTCTTTACAACAATTGCCTTGTTTGAGTTTTTATTTCATTTATCTCCTGCATAATTAGCCAATATAAGCAAGTCTTTGGGATAGTTTCTTCCCACATTTCTCTTTTCTTTAGGTGGTGGATCTAACTGATGGTTATTTGTGGTTTGCCCCTTCTCAATTTTTTTTTTAATCATTCAATGCTTTTAATGTGTCTTGCTGTATTATTTCCCACCATCTATCAACAAAGAGATTTTGGATCCCTTTGACAAAAACAGAAAGAGAATTCTGGTACATGAGTGCCTAAAAAGTACTTACATAGCTCGTGAATCAGTCATTACAGCTGTATGATCAACATAGGATCCTGCAGTACACCACTTGGGATCCTATGGTAGAAGCTGTTGCCTAAGCATGTAACAAACACCCTTTGAGCTATTAGCGTGGGTGGAGGGTGTCTCTGTTACTCTATAATTAAATCAGCAGGGTGCCGTGGGGTTTCTATACCACAATACTGTTTAATTACAATAAAGCAAAACAGAAGGGCTTTTGAACAAAAATGAATGTGTGTGGATGCACCCCAAATGATTTTAGTGTGGGGCAGCTTGACCTGTAGAAATCTGGTCTACTTTTGACACTCAAGGCTCAGTTACAGCGCAGCAAATGCTGCATGCCCCACAGGCCACAAATACAGTATTTAAATGGTTTAAATGTTGATTGACCCACATGTGGGACATCTGGGCCATTTCAGATGGACCTGAGGTCAAGCCTAAATGTAGGCCAAAGGAAGCTGCAAATGTGGGTCACAGCTGGGTCAAATATTTCTTTGTAAGGTTTAGGTGGTACAGTTAAAAAAAAAAAAAAACAGAGTAAAGGAACCAGTACTGTGTTGAGGGAACGCCCTTCATGATAACATCTGGCATGCTCCCACCCACAAAGAACCGCTCTGTGGCTAAAATAAAACATCCCCTACTAACTCTGTGTCTTTTAAGACCGATGAACAAAGACCAATCGAGACAATCTCCAAAGCAGATTGAGTGCGCAGTAGGCCTGACGTGGATCATTTCATCATCCAGTGATGCTGCATTAAAGTTGGTAACATAAAGTAATGATCGGTGCTCACTGCTGGTACATTCACGATTCTAAGATTTCAACCATAAGGACGTCCAAGAACATTATTTTATCGTTTGATTTGATGTTTAAGATTTGTGATATTAAAAACGAATAAATGGGCTCTTTACGGGCTTTCGGTAGCCAACTGGTAATAATCGCTGCTTAAAAACTAGACATACTGAGGCTAAACGCACAGTTGCTAACTTGAGATCAGCCAGTGCAATTATTTAAAAGAAATAGAGCAGCATTGAAACGCTTTTTCTGCACCGTTAGCTCATTGTGGCTAATGCTAACCCTAGGCACCGCCAGGTGGTCATGCTAGCAATGCTAAGCTAACCGGGTGGAGGGCGTCACGCGCGTAAACACAAATCTCTGATATTTGACTGAAAATGCTGCTAAAAACAGGCGCTTTTCACACGTCTGTGCGTGCTTTCTCTGCTCTTACCGTGAATTCTGTGTCAGTATATGGAGTCTTTTAATCCAGCAGTTCCTCTGACGCTGCTCTGCCCCAACACAGCGCCGGTATGAAAGGAAGTGCGAAGTGCCGTATAGCGCAGTGTTTCCTGCAGTGTTACAGCAGCAGCCGACGTAGTACGTCAGTTTTGTTTTTTTTTACCGTCGTCTGAAATGAGCGTTCCCTAAAAAAATTAAATAACTGCTATTTTTACATTACATGAAAAAGAAAAAAAATACAGGTTAATGTATGTAATTTTAATAATTAATTAGGCCAAAGAGCAAATAAATGGTTGAATGGCCTTTTGAAATGCTACTCTCAAATTCTATGCTTATGAAGTTTAATTTTCAATATTGTTACAGAGAAATACAACAATCATTCATACAGATATACTGTAGATCTTTGGATGTTGTATAATTTTGCATATTACTACATTTTTAGCCAATTTTATTTGGATTTCATTGGCTAATTTTCGAGAGATTTTTTAATCCCTTTGCGTTAGTTACGTGTCTTTTTATTTTGAAAGAACGCATCGGATGTAAAACTATGCTATCACGTCTAACTTGGCAGCTGTTGTGTGCTGCAGTTCAGTGACATCACCACTAGAGGGTAGCAACTTCATGTGTTCCTGCTAGTGGTCAACGACACAATCAAAACATGTTTCCAAAAAAGCCTTAAATACTGCGGTTTGTCAACAGTGGTGGTGTTTTTCAATAATTGCAACAATAATCACTCAGACGTTTTGCTTTTAACAAGTATTTAAAAACTTTTCTTGTCAAAAAGTGCTGCAATTTCCCACTTTGACCACAGGGGGCAGTGAATACTTTACATTGTGATCACCCACGGTCTCCACAAACGTCCAAAAATATATATTTACACTTCCGGGCGCAATTTCCAAAATCAAACATTCAAACAGTTGTTAAAATATCAAAAAACAAGGTAAATGGGGTAAATATTATGTTTTCTTACGTTGATGTGTAGAAATACATTTGAAACTACAAATTATATCCAATATTCATAGCCTAAAATACCTATGCTTTCTAAAAAGCATGGAATGAGTATTATTTAATTAATTTTGTTAAGCCATTTAAAACAGGAAAGTATTTCCATATGGTCATTTTTATATGGTAATTTTTTGGTATCTTAATTTTTGTTCAGTCAGTAGCAGAATCCTGGTAAACCCATCAATTCATGCATCCTGAGGGTGTCATAGGGTTTGGTTACTGGGACAACAAACTAAGTTTTGAGGTTCTTTTATTTGCATTTTATGCTATTTTTCACTGCATGCACATTTATTGCACTGCACTTATCTGACAGTTTGCAGATTAAATTAAATTTTATGGCTTGATTTAAACTCCTGTGTTTGAATATAAATGGAGCCTTTGGAAACAGCTGTGAGTGATGGTGTTTCTCAGCCTATTTGTTGAAGTTCTTTGTGCAACTGAACCAGCGACAACTAAAAATGAGCACAACTGGAGCTGATTAACGTCAGCCAACAGTTACTACCACTGAAACTCCTGAAAGTCAGAAAGGAGATGAGACGCTCGTCAGAGCTTTGTAGCAAGAGAACAGGAGACAGCCACATTAGAAAAATCATTCAGAGGATTCAAAATCATTCTGCAGATCAATATGTCATGTTTACAGATTACTCTGGAGCCGTATGCATCACCACGCTGTGCAGTCACATTTGTGGGGAGCTGCACGTGAACCTGCAGCAAAACAACACTGTTTGCCACCTGAGAACTACAGGTGTGTGTGTGTTGTGTGTTGAAGGCTGGCCTGGAGGATTTGTTAATCTGTATGAGTAACACCTGGACACGTTATTGGGTTAGAAAATGCAGAAAGTGTCCCTCATCCAAGCTCCTGCTGTTGCGTTCCATATAAAGTGCTGGTTACTGAACCTTGCCACGTGTAAGTTGTTGTTTTCTTTCCTTTTTGTGTGTTGTCTTCTCTTCTTTTTGCCATTTCTGAGATGGCCTGTTAGGGTGTAGCTCACAGTGTTGGACTGTATGGACTCAACTAGAGCAACTGGAGCAAAGTTCACCTTAGAGGAAAACAGGTTTGCTTCCTGAGCATGTTTCTTTTTCTTTTCTCTCTCCTTGTTTTCTCAGCAGATACAAGATTCATACAGGTTCCTTTTATTGTCAGTCCACCGTGTTTCATCTTGTCTTTTTAATGCTGCTTTATGCAAGTAATTAGAGCTTAATCTCATACACGTTCTGTCAAAAGTGCTTTGGAAATGTAAATCAGACGCACATCACCTCAGAGGCCTCGAGAGGGGCTTCTAAACAAATCCCTGATCCAATTAAGATGTTACTCATGCGGCGCAAAGGTCAGGAAATCTGATTAAAACACAAAAAGGAGTCTGTGTGCGCGACTGTTGTCAATTTGGCAGAGAGAAAATGAATTCTCCTGCAGCAGCGTCAGCCCTTCCTGCTGCTCAGGGATCAGTCGGGTGATGAATAATGCTGCCATCTTCGCATATCTGCAAGTCTTTCTCCACATCTGCATTCTCGTCCCCGTCATGTAGTCGAGCTCGAACAAAACCACAGATTCTCACTGTGTAAACAACAGATACAGCACTACAGTGAACTCTGCCATTTTCCTTGTTTTGTGCGTTGATTATCTCCCGGCAGCTGGGCGGTGAGTCATATCAAACTTGCCCACAGTCGTCCTTCCGGGATTTCTGGAGCGGCGCTGACAACAGATGGTCAGCACAGTGTGTGCTAAGTGATTTTATTATGTATCTTGATGGATGTATGAATTATTTCTGTAAACCAAAAAGAATATCTTTTACACCCTCACGCAGAGGGTGTTTTGCTAGCAGGTGGAAAGGAACAAGACGGCCGCCGTCTGACGCAGAGGTGTATTTTTGTCAGACTTGATGTTTCTTTGCAATTTTACAGCAGCAGCAACATCTTTCACACGACTTTGTTCTAAACCAAAGGTGTCAGACTCAGTTTTACTGAGGGCCACCGTGGGAAAATCAAGTGCCAGACATATACAGTTTACTGGCTCCAGTTTAATGAAAAATCCTTGCTTCTCAGTTTTTTCAAGTAGAAACTAAACACAGGTCAGGGAAAAGTTGCACCATGGAAGAGAGTTCAAAAGTCTTTGGATTTTGTTCACAAAAGAATGGGAAACTGGAGCGTGAGGTAGACAAAGCTTTCAATTTTAGATCTACGTTGCAACCCTCACCTGTCCTCACGAGCTTTGGGTAGTGACTGAAAGCACAAGATTGTGGTGAGGAGGTCAAACATCTGGAGGAAGCTCAGAGAAGAGTTGCTGGTCCTTCCCGTCAAAGGGAGCGCGCTTCATTGGCTCAGGCGTTTGATTAGGATGTTCCCAAGAGGTTTTCCAGCCACGACCAACTGGAAGGAGAACCCAGGAGAGATGATATGTGTTGAATGGCCTGTGGAAGGCCTCAGGATCCTTCAAGGGGAACTGGAAAGTGTTGCTGGAAAGAAGGATATCTGGGAAACCTTGCTAAGCCTGCTGCCATCGTGACCCGAAGATGATGATTGATGTATGTTGAAGGAACAATGGGCTGGGTGGTCAGTTCCTTAATCTTAATTATGCAAATTCTCATGACCATTGATCAACAACCACCGACCAAAACCCACTGATCAAGGACCATTGATCACTGGCCATGAGTACCATTCACAATTGTTCCTTCAGTGGGCTGGTTTCAGTCATTATGCAAATGTACTGTTTATAAGATTGGGGAAACCTGCAGTCAGCTGAGACTGAAGAAGTCATTTGGATGAGTGACGAAATGTTTCTCCCACAAAACGCTACGTCCAGATGAACAGAATCAACTGTTTTACTTCAGAATCAGAATCAGAATACTTTATTAATCCCGAAGGAAATTAGGGTACTTACCTGGATGATTGAGCATGCATCAAGATGATTGATGGATAGAAAAGAATGTATTCTAGTAACAGTTTCTCAAGAAAACTGCCATTTAGCTGTTTCAAGTTATCAAGTTTGAGACATTTATTGGTAAAGAATGAATAGTGAAAAACTAGCAGGCTGGAGGTGTCAGCATTCTGCAACATAAGTGTCAAAACACAGGAGGTCTCCCCGAGTGAGACAGGGAGCTAACGGAGCTGCAGATGAGGAATATTGTTTGCAGAGCTGAGTGATAAACTGTGTCAGTCTTATTTGTGTTGTAGGAGACTGGAGGGGGGTCCGTGGGCGGCTGGAGGCAAATCAGAAGTTAGTAAGGGGAACAGGCAGAGCGTGGGTAGGCTGGGGAGCAGGTGATTCCTTTCTTTGACAGGTTACAGAGAACAAGTGATGAAGTGGGCAAGTTTGCTCCACAGGCAGCAGCCGAGTGTGTTTCCGAAGGAGGAAAGATTTCCAAGACAGCTGGGAGCAGGAAACTAGGAGAGGCGAGGAGAGATGGTATTATTACAGGCAGATGATTGCAAACAACAGGTAACAGCACAATGTTCATCACAATAGTAATGACGATCTGCTGCAACCTCCAGCACTTGATTAATAAATCAAGCTGGACCCAGTGAGAGGAGCCAGCGCAGCAGCTCCACTTGATACTGACATCCACCTCACACCAAGCTGCTTCACAGCTGCAGGAGGTACAAGACAATTATAAAACTAAACATCCTGAAAATTTTAAAGCAAAAAAGTAAATCTTTAACTTTCTTTTTGAAAACGTCTACAAGTCTTGCCGAGCCCGTTTTACAGGTTTGGACCAAGCAACTGGAAAACAGAATACAAAAACATCTTCTAATGTCCTGCCTTAGACATCATCATATCATCCCACAGATAATGTAATAACTGAAATAACATAAATAAAAATGAATAAATAAAAGAAAGAAACACCTGAACGAGCAGATTTTCTATAGCTGTTCTTGGGAAAGCAAAATGTATTTGGCACCAGCGTGCATTCAGATCACAAATCTGATTGGAAAAGCTGTCACACAGGACAGGATTTGAAACAAATGCCAAACTTTACAGAATTAAAAGGCATTTTATACTATATTTATGTTTTTGTCCTCTTCATAAATCCTGATTCTTTATAACTCATCCACCTGGATGCTGGAGTTAGAGGCATGGCCTACTTTGATTGGCAGGTGTGCTGACTCACCTCTGCTGCTTGGAGTCACTGATCATGAACTCTCCACTGAGCATTTCCAATAATAATGTGGCTCCCTGTGCAGGACAGAGCATCTCAGAAAAGTGTGCTTCAGGTGTGCGGAGTTAAATTCTAATATTTCGTTATTCTGTTGCTTCAGTGAGCAGAAGAATCTGATTCTTTGTGTTTCGCATATATTTATTTTGAGCGTGACAGCTAGCCTTAGCTGAACTTAGCACTCCATTTTTCATCCCAGAGTGAGTCTATAATCAGAGTTACATTTCATATCAACACAAAAGTGTAACCATTATTTATTATCATTATATTTTCCACTGTGTTACAGACAAAAGCTGTTTGGTTGTAGACGTACACGAGGTACTACACATTTGAAAAAGCATGTCCTTGAAGTCTGAGCTATCCTCAAATGTAATATTTTTTCAACATTACACAGAATTTATGGTTATTCAACATCTTTATGTAAGACTTCGATGTCTAAAAACGTACCCTAACATTTATTTTACTATTTATCCGATATCTAAGACACAGAAATCACATGCAGCACACCTCACACAATGGATTAGGGGGAAAATAGAAACATCTTTTTAAAACAGTTTATTTCCTCTCTGTGTTTCTATAAATATGAAGCTTTTTTCTCAGAATCAGGACCTGGCGCTGCTTCTCAATTGAAGATAACCTCATCTTCCTAAAACATAAAACACTTTAATGTGTGTAAACGTGTGAGTATGATGGCTTAAAATAATTCCTTTGCAGTTTTCCAACCTTCCCCTGTTATGGATCAAATTAAAGAAATGTCAGCAGAAATGTCACCCATCCTTTCACACCTCTGAATCATACTGAAATGATTCATACTTCATGAAATCATTATTCCCTCGATTCTTTCCAAGATAACGCTGAAAAACAGATGCTCTTTAAGCAGGCAGGGAGGTCTGCTGGGAGTCACTGTATACGCTATAATAGTGTTTAGATCAGTTACAATAATCCCCTATAAATTATCATGTCAATAACAAGCTTTTACGCATTTATATGTTATTGCACTTTTTTAATGTAAACATAAACTATGACATCACGCCTAAGCCCTGATATACTATCAGCCGCATTACCGTATGTAAGTGTAACACTGTGGGCATGTGTTAACCACTAAATACTAACATGTAAACTCAACTCATGTTTAAATAGACTTTCTCTGCATTTTTTGTAAAATATATGAATTAAAATCTGTAAAACAAGTAAATATGTGATGTCATATTGTCTTTAAAACAGCGTTTTAAAGACAATATATGATGGAACCTGCAGACTTTTTTTTCAGTAATTAAAAATAAATGTGCCTCATTTAAAACCGATCAGTGCTTGTAGTAAATAATCAATAAAATTGATAAATACAACCTGTGGTCATGGCATGTACCCCTAATCATAGGATGCAAAAATGGGCATGTTTGTCTGAAAAAAGGAATATAGCTGAAACCAAAGAACTAGATTTAGAACAGATTCAGCCCAGAGAGCAACATCCATGCTACCCGGTGCTTCACCATCCTGGCAATATGAAGCTTAAATGCTTTGGTGATTGGGTCTTCGTCATGACTGCGGTTCAAAGTGGGCTGGTGCTACATGTGCTGAAAAGACACTGAGCATTTGAAGGACAAATTACTTCACAGTTCACTCTCAAAATGAATACGGTGAGGACAAAAGGAAGGACAATGAAGACAAAGGGAAGCTGAAGTTTGCTTCTGTTATGCAACAGGCTGCTAACACTCATTCTCCTTTAAAACTGTTGTTTACTGGTATTTATGTTTAATCTTGTAATCATTTGGCTTTCAGTGAGAATGAATCAACTTGCATGACTCTTTTTGAACTGCAGCTTTCTAATGAAACATAAATATCTTTCACTAGTTTTGTGCAGTTATTTTTTATTATCTAAATTTGTATATTTTTTTTTAATTTATTGGACATTTCTTAAAAATTCCACAAAAATCATTTACAATTATAAATAATTTTTTAATATTATAGGCAGCAAAAGACAATTACATGTTAGCCTGCAGGAGACCTGTGACTCCTTCATTCAAAGTCAAACTAAAGCCAGACACTCAAAAAAAGTAATAAAAGGCCTTTATTCTGCAAAAACCCAGCCAAAGTCCAAAGTTGTCAGTTTCTTTGCTTTTTTGCTTCCTAAAAAGTTCTAGATACTTTGTGCAAAAAATTGATCTGATTATTCATTTTTCAGCCATAGTTTTGAAAGATATTTCCAGACAGTGAAGTCAAAGTAGCAAACACAGGAAATATTGGGAAGTTCCTCGTTTGGCTGTTTTAGTGTGCAGCTGGAAGATTTTCTGTTCTCTGTTTTTCCTGAAGTGTATCACACAACAAGTCTTTGATCCGCCCATTTTAACCTCCAACAGGCTTTTGTAAAATGACGTTAACTCGCATTAACTAAAACAAGTCTTCACAGTCCTGAGGTCTTTGATGTTTGTAAGACTAAAAGTGAGGATATTCACTGAGTTCAGAACTACCAGAAAATCATTGGAAAATCAGATTGGCCTAACGTTTGAGATGTAAAAAAAAGAATCAATCACATCGTCTTTGTCTTTAGTAGAGATCATAGCGATCAAACTATAAACACTGTTTGCCAAGCCGGGCTGGGATAATTTCAATAACATCTCTTTCTCACAGTAAAACAACATGTAAAATTTGAAAATGCCCAACCTGACCGATCATTTGTTTTTAAAAATTATTCATTCTGTTTGAACACGACCCTGAGGTAACACATTTGTACTGTTTTACTGTTTGTTTCTGGTTGAAGTTCAGCAGCAGAAAATGATTTTTGTTCACGCACACGTTATGCATTGTAACACAGTGAACAATGATGTGCAGCAGGAATGAACTCCTGCACATAGTCAGCACAGATGTTTGTTAAACAGATATCAGCTGATGATGATGTGGCCATTCACTTGTTATAAATAAGAATTATTGTAGGGTTTTTACTTTACAATGTAAAGCACTGATTTATGAATAAAACTAAATTGAACTGAGGAAACTTGAAATTATTACTGAATGAACTGAATTTGGCCATTGAATTAATTGAAAAAAACAACAACAGAGTGAAAACAGACATTTTTTTTCATCGAATTAGACTTACTCACACTCCAAGTGTTATGATCTAAAGCTGATTTGTCATTTCTGTAACAAACCCAGAGCATTGCATCAAACATTATTCTACAGTTTCATTATGAAAGTGTACAGTGGAGAGGAAGACAATCAAGCACTGCTATCCACAATATTTTATTTCCTTTCTCATAATTTGCAAGGGAAAAAACTGAAGTGTATTTTGTGAAACATTTCAAAGGGTAATTTTAAAATTTGGGATAGGTGGCTGCTCCAAACAAGTTAGATCATATAAAAGGTCCCTTTGTTATCTGGCTTTTAAAACTAGGCTCATCTTATAGCTGCGATTTCTTCTGGGAGAAAATAGCTTGGTTCAAAGTCCAGTACTGCATTAAACCAACCATCCCTCAACGTTAATACGCTTCTTACACTGCTTTGTAACAGTCATTAATATTGTCTTTGGGGCACATTTCATTTGTGTTCAAAAGCAGAGCAGCAGCTGCATGGAGAGATTACTGAAGATGCTGGGCACAAGCCCAGGGCCCGCGCTGGGAAATCTGAGCATAATCAAAGGGCTACAAAGAGATGCAGCAGAACAAACAACTACATAGTGACACAAAATTATCACAAAGATATGGAGAATGCCCAACAAAGGATGCCAGATGACCATGAAAACAACCTCAAAAACCAGAGAACTGAAAATGAGCTACAGGAAGACTGGGCCTGTTGAAGACTTAGTGAAAAGCTCAGAGAGAAACACATAGTGCTGAGGATGCTGAGACAGAGCCAAGTTTGCTGTTTACAATTTTTACGCTAATCTTAGCTACAGCAGCTGACCTATTAGATTTATATCTACCATAAAATGCATAAGAGCATCAACACACATAAACTAAACAAACCTGTGGATTTTCCTTAGTTTGTATTACTTTTTCATTCATACAGTCGGAGAAATAAGTATTAGAAAAAAAACATGAAGAAAACCCTTTACAGAAAAGTTATGAATTGATTTGCATGTCACTGATCGGAATAAGTATTTGATCCCCAGGTACTTGGTGGAGAAACCCTTGTGGGGAAGCACAGCTGATCACCGGGTTTGCACACATATCAGGAGCCGTGTTGTCGCTCTCCTCTTTACAGAAACTGTTCAGTGTCATGCTGGGAGACACATCTTCATCATTCTGGCTTTTGGAAGGAGAAGCTCATCCATGATTTTGCAGTACATGGCCCCATCCACTGGCCCCTCGATGTGGTGAAGTTCCGTTGTACCTTTAGCTCAGGCTGTACATGTGCCTTCTTAAGCAGAGGGACTTGGTGGATGCTACAAGATTTCAATACATTACTGCACAACGTGTTACAAATTGTCATTTTGGTGACTGTGGTCTTCTGGTCAAGTTTTGGGCTAATCCACCATCTTTCTTATGTTCATCCTCACCCCATATATTGATATTGCTTCCATTTCTGAATAACCTCACACAACAGTTATCACCTTGTCACCAGTTTCTTGCTGATGGTCTTATAGCCCATTCCTGTCACAGCTGGGGCAGCAGTGGTGTGGTGGAGCGAATGAGGACCCAAGTTGCAGACAGCGGTGGAGATGCGAGTGAAGTTTATTTACAGTGCTCAATAACAAAAGTGAGAGCAGAACTGAACAAAAACCTAAACTGGGAGAAACTAATAAACAAACCTGAAACCATAAGGACACCGGAAGACACATGGAAATGGCACGGAGAAAGCAGGGCAGAGACGCGGAAAAACACTGATTAACACTGAGTAACACAGACGACACGACGAGGAACACAGGCAGACACACACTATGGCTGTCTCCCAATTCAGGGTCTGCAGCCTTAAAGTACGCAGCCTCAACGATCCTCAAGGGCCGCGTACTCAAAGACCGCTAAGGCCGGAAGTGCGAGGCTTGTGTAATGGGACGGTCTAGCCTCCGTTGCGCTGATACTGTTGTTTGTCAATAAAGTTAAAAAAAAAATAAAAATAAAAAAAGCCTCCGTTGCGCTGCCCAGGTTGCCTAGCAACCATGATACTAACGTGTCATAGCTTTGTTTGACAGAAATGAAGGAGAAAATCTTTTGTTCATTTGTTTGTTTGTTTCCACATGAGCTTTGATCATTCTCTGTAAGATTAAGCTCAGCTATTGAACGGCGTATATTTTAAAGTAAAGGCTTTAAAACCAAGTTAGTACAAACGTCACTAATGTCACATAACTTTGCCGACATGTGGCCAACAGTAATGTTTAATGTTCTTCGTTATTAAACATTTGCACATAAATAAGTGACATAATATTCAGTACTTAAAGTGTACTCTTCGGCCGCCCCTCATCCGCCGTTTTTTTCTGCAAATTTATCCACACCCATCGCCGCGCTATGCATTCTGGGATATGTTGGGCCACGAAGTCTACACTGCCACAGCCTTAAAATTCAGGGAAATGAAGGACGCATTTCAGGGCCGCATTTCGAGCAGCCTTTGAATTGGGACAGCCTTCGGCGCGCCGCTGTGACGTAATTGGCCTTGAAGTCCGTACTTTAAGGCTGCAGACCCTGAATGGGGAGACAGCCTATAAATACACACAAGGTAATGAGGGAATGACACACAGGAGGGGAGCACAGCTGAACCTAATTCACAAGACGAGACGCAGACCTACAAAGTAAAACAGGAAACTCACAGACTGTTTTACAACACAAAACTCGGGGACATGAACAGAGCACAGGGGGGAAGACACAGGTAGGGAAAATAAAACACGAGAACCAAGAACAAATCCAAAATCAGAATAAACTAGAAAATAATAACAACAGACTCAAAACGCTGGGTCACCGACCCAGGATCATGACAGTTCCAGCCCTGTGCAGCTCTACAGTTTTGCCCATGAAGAAAATTATTCTGTGGACAGGTGTGACTTACACATACAATTTGTTAACATCAGCGATATCTGTAACAGACTGCGTGATTGTAATCAATCCCAATCCATGGAGGCCAGAATTCTTGTATGAATTGACCAGCTTTTCTGTATTTTGCAGTTGATATTCTATCTCTCTCCATTAAAATCAACTAACATGATTGAGCAGGGGATCAAATAATTCTTTCCCCCACTGTACATTTTTTTTAGTCATTACTTTTCTTTCATTCTTTCTTGTCTCTTTTGGATCATTTTAGCCTCTTTGTGGTTGCTTTGCATCACTCTGCAGTCAGCATCCATTCACTGGTCCTTTTGTGTCTTGATGGTGCGATTTTGTGTTTGTGCTCTGCAGCTGGTGTTTCAGTTATTCGAGTTTCTTTGTGGTCACATTGTTCTGATTACTTTGAGTTTTTTCAGGGTTGCCTCTAAAATTCACATTTTGCAGATGCTGGCCACTCTGATTTTCTTCCAAACTGAAGCTTTCCCAAATGTTAACAGTGCTTAATATTCAGTTGTCAAACCAGCTGAGTTGTGGGATGGTTCTCAAAAAGGATCAAGGCCGAAGATTCCACACAGCTGCTTTATCCTTGGGAAAAATGCATGTAATCATTTGAAACAGAAGTCATGTGGTCATCCTCTTTTTCATCAGTGTCCATCTTCAGGATACAACACTTTAAAATCTCTGGAATGGTGCATCACACTTTAAATTCTTTTCTCTTGAACGCAACATTTAAATAAGGAGTCCAATACAAAAGCTTTACAAACCTACCTAGACCTACATCTTATCCGAGACCTTGGACAATAAAACCATCAAATCTAAATTTAAAGGTCATAACTGAAGACTTATTTGCACAGTATGTTACATTGAAAAATTAGGGGACACATTGGACAGGAAGGTCTGATTACTTTCCCAGAAAATTCACTTCCTGGATTCTGTCTTTTTTTCTAATTCATTTATTTTAGATGCATCAATTTCTGCCATTTTCAGAAATCAATTTGTGGTGGAAACCTTATTTATGCAAGAACAATACAAAAACCAGGCACCAGCATGAAGCACAACATTTACTGGAATATAGTGTATTCTTTATTGCTTTCTGAGTCAACACACACAGATAAGACTCTTCTGTCCTCCCTTTTGTTTGCTTTGTTTCTGAGATGAGTTTAATGAGCTGACATGTCTGACAGGCTCCTTCTGAGTCTTCTGTATAAGGAAACAACCATGCATGTGTCACCTTTTCATGAACAGTTGACTTATTAGGCTGTGGACTTTTGTCACCAAGTTTCCTCCAAATGAAAGACAAAAAGTATTTAGGTTGATTAGATAATTACTTTAACAAGGAGTTGAATAGATGTACCTAATAAATTGGCTGGTGAGTGTATATTTACTTTCTGTAAAAAGGCGTTAGGTGCCAAAGGCCACAGAATATTTGGCTCTTTCCATTTAATTAATTTATTTTCTGTGATTAATTTATTTCTATTTCTTATGGTTGACATCGACTGTAAATAATGGCCAGGACAGAGCTGATTATC
Source organism: Perissodus microlepis (assembly GCF_051167445.1). Lineage (NCBI taxonomy): Eukaryota > Metazoa > Chordata > Actinopteri > Cichliformes > Cichlidae > Perissodus > Perissodus microlepis. The sequence continues at coordinate 4,535,945 of NC_140464.1, read as the reverse complement.
AAATGAAAGACCCATGACTGAAATGGAAAAGACTAATAACGTGACTGAAATTAGTGGTGGTGGTGGGGAGGGGGGTTAGCAGTTTTTCCTGATTTTTAACAGGGAGGACAAACACCTGTGTTGTTAATACTCGGATCTGTCTCTGGAATCTGTAGTTATGCATATAAATGTGTTTAGATTCTTCGTCTGAATAACTGACTGAGTCATAAATCCAAACACTGGAACTGCAGCAGCACTGCTAGGAAAAAAACCCAAAACGACAACAAATAGAAACTCTGCTCTAACCGGCATCCAGGAGAACTGTGAGACTCATTTGTCCCTGATGGTTTGAGTCGAGTCAGACAGTCTGACGAGAGGAAATATAACACATAAGACACATACTGTTGCTATGCACCGAAGCAGCAGTATGTGTCTGTACACTTCAGGTAAAGGTTGATTTCTGAAAATAAAGACTCCCCCTCATTTGTGTTAGCTGTGTTTTAAAAGCCTTCAGTGATTAAAATGCTTGCATGTTTGCACATGTTGCTGTTATTTTAAATGTGCTGCAGCATCAGATGCAGTTATGTAATGTGTAATGTGTTCATTAGGATCGTGTGTGGACCTTGTTGTGCTTGTCCTCTTGAGCTGATGACAGTGTTCACTCTGAGTTTCCATAGTTTCTCCTGCCAAAAAAGTGAATAATCGCCTATTAGAGTTAACTTGAGTCTTGGTCCATATTATACGTGGGTGAGAGCCTGTAGGCAGAGAATCAGAGTGAGTCATAGTGATGCCACCAACAGACCCATCAACTGACTATCACCTCTCCATGTACAGTAAGCGCCGCCGGAGGAGGAGGAGGGGGGGGGGGGGCACACTATATTTATAGTCTAACAAACTGTAGTAAACAAGAGCTCTGCTCGGCCACAACAAATCTCCACTCTCATCAAACTGCAAGCCACAGGGGCCGGGCAATATAAAGTATGTGCCAAGCAAACCCAGTTTTAATGTGTCTTTAATGACGGTTTTATGCTCCTCTGAGGATCAGAAGGCTGTGCGTGGGCTGAAGACCAGCGAGCAGCGGCAACTCGATAAAACTGAACAGAAGCATTGTTTCATTGTATTTACAGCTGGATAAATAAAACATGCTGTGAGGCATGTTTAGATTCATGAATGAGCCACGGGACGTTGGGTTTCCATTAAAGATACAGAGTTGTTATCACATTTACTGACAATTAAATTTATTGTATCACCTGCAGGTTTTTTTTAGTTGGTGGAAAATATGAACTGTAATTGAAATAAAATAAAAAAAATTTACTTCAATTTTTGAGCACCACGTGTCCACACAACCACCTAAATCTTTGGCTTCTGGTGTATCAATCACTTCCATGGCCACAGGAGTATAAAATCAAGCACGTACGCATGCAGACTGCGTGGTACGCTGTCATGTAAAGTTTGGTGGAGGGACGATTATGGATTGGAAAGTGTTTACTGAGGTCAGACAGAAGTTAGACACGGAAACACCCCCTCCAACTGCATCTACCTCTCCATCAGCTCCCCTCCTCAGGGATATGTCCTAAGTCCTTGACTGCAGTGCTGCATCTGCTTCTAATCATATCATCAAGTATGCAGATAACACAACAGGGGTGGGTCTCATTAGGGAAAACAAGGACCTGTCCTATCAAGAGCAGGTGAAGTGATTGGTGGACTGATGCACAGTCAACAATCTGATCTTGAACGTTAAGAAGACAGATGAGATGAGATGATCATTGACTTCAGCACAAACCAGCCCAGGCATTCCCCATTCATCACTGACAGTGGAGTGGATGAAGTCAATAGTATCAAGTTTCAGTGGTGCAGATAACCGATAGTCTTGACTGGTCACTTAATACATTATTACGGGTTAAATGGGCTCAGCAACTGCACTTCCTGTGCCGGAAGAGGAGACCACACCTTTCCCCCTCCTGTCCTCACCACCAGGGGGCACCATAGGGAGTGTCCTGACCAGCCATCTCCCTCTGGTTTGTGAGCTGCACGCCATGAGAAAGGAAATCGCTGCAGAGTGTAGTGAGGACTGCAGAGAAGATCATCGTGACTTCTTCCATCGAGGATGCTGTGCACAGACGCTGTCTCAACGGAGCCCATAACAGCATCAAAGACTCAGCCCACATTCACCATGTACCAGCCGTCCCCCCTCCTGCCCTCTGGAAAGCAGCATCAGGTCCAGGTTCTGCAATAGCTTTATGTATGGCAATTTCATGAATGTATACTGGATTTCTACATATTCATTTCCTAATATTCTGTACAGTTTTCCCCACAAATAATAATGTTTATGTCTATTATAATCTTACATGTACATATCATAGATACTAAAGTGTTTTTTATACCTTTAGACTTAGATTTGTTTATTATCTATATGACTTCCAGACACGGTGGGAAGATCTTTTAGACTGGCTTCTTCTTCCTTGGTCCTCCATTTGTCCTGTTTCCTTAAGTTTTTAAGGACATGCCGCACACAGTACCTGTATATCGTACGGTTTCAGCTAATATCCTGATACATGTTCAACAATTCACGTAGGCAAATGTTAGAAAGGTGATTCAGGTTATCTGGATGCAGTGTTTTTAGTGAGACAGATGTTTCACAACCAACTGAAAACAAGTGGAAAAAGCAGCCAAAGAAAAACATTGAAAGAACTTCTGAAGGTGTGAAACTATTGCTCAAGAGCACTTTAAAAATTACAAGCAAGTCTGACTCCTTGGAAGTAAAATGAGCAGTGGCTCAAGGTTTTTGCACAGACCCATACATTTTATGAATAATCACTCCCCCGATACTGGTACCATGATTAAAGTATAAAGTAAGTTCGTTCTGGGGTTCTTATGCCATAATGTTTTAACGTGTTTCATGAATAAATGATGACTAAATGTAAACAAAACCTATTTCCATTTTCAGTTTAAATGAGCTGTCATTTAAATGCAAGGTGCTGTGGAGTAGCATGGATCTGTGCTTCTGTGACGGGGTTTGTACAACTGTGTTTTCAACTTTACGCCATTGCTTTGCCAGCAGTTGTGAACTGAGGGCGTAGTTGTTAGTAAATCCACTTTAATTACTGCTTTTTTAAGGCAGGGAAAAGAAGAAAGGCAGGTTGGTAGTAAATTTTAAGCAATATTTGGCGTTTAATGGAGATCCTCTTCCATGAGCCCCAATAAACCTTTGTATGCTCAATAGAGGCAACTTGACACTGTTTGTGAGTAATGAACAAAATCATTTTTACAGTTATGTGAAAAAAAGTCTGTGTGTAATCACACCAAAGTGCAAACAGTGTGTACAGGAGTCCATTCACATGTACCGGAGTCTGATAAAGAAAGGACGCCTGTCTGGCACATAGCTTTACTTTATGACAATTAAAACACACAAAATTACCAAGTATGCACACCAACACAAAGCCAGTGTGACCAAATTTGTTTTACATGATAACTCACATTCCCGAAGCAGCTCAGTACACCACAAAGACATAACTTCAGATAAGAAAATAGTAACTTATTAACTTTTTAAAATCTTTTTCAGTGTTGCAGTTATACAGATCATAACGGTTAATTAAGGCGCAGATCCTTCAGAATTATATGTTTAATTACAGCTGTACTGATTGAAATTGATGAGGACCATAAAAACAGTATTGTGGCTACTGCTCAAATATTTCTGGATCCACCCTGGCCTGCACACCTCAGGCAGCACGTGTATAATTAATCAGCGAGCCTCGGCATGATGGCTCAGTGTTCAGCTTTCAAGAAACAACACAGACAAATTAGCTCTTTCGCTAAGGTCACAATCTGAGCAGCGACACAGATTAATTTCAAAGTACACCCATGTAATCAGATAATTATCTACAATATTTGTATAGAATCAGTAAGAATGCTGTAACATAAAAAGCCATGCAACTCTGTCTCTTAGAAATTGTCCTTATGAACCATTCCTGCTACAGCAAACACGTTTTCATGGAAACTGAATGCAGCTTGATTTCTTTTATAGCAATAGAAAATAATACAGAACACTCACTGCACATAGGGATGGGCAATTCGAACAAAAAAGCTACCTGATATTCACTGAGAACTATTCAAGTGTTCTTCAAAGCTCGTCTCCTTGCACCTGTTCTAAGCGACCGGGACGTGACAGCTTTATCTGGCAGTGTTTGCTCGTCTTCACTTTCATTGACTTTATTTTTAAAGAGTTCCACACAGTCTGACAGCTGTATTGATCTTTAGTGCTGCACGTTAGTTACCAAAAAACCTTCTAAATCTTGAACTTCTGATCTTAAAACTAAATAAAAATCATTACATAGAAACAAAAAAATATGCACAGGCCTGAATGTCTGATGCAGAATTGGCGCAATTTTAATATCTTTGCCATAAATCAAACCCGCTGGCACACTTTCTGTAACATCTCTGCAAAACTGGTGATGGTTTAGACTTCTACCCTGGAGAAAGTTGCAGTTTCCTTGAATAGTACCGTGTCGTCTTCACTGGGCCACACATTACCTTTGGCATCCTGGTTCTGGTCCAGGCTGTATGTCTAATATCCCTGTTCTAAATAGTGGAGTCCCACTTGTCTGGCCTTGAATATCAAAAGTCAAAATGGCAGCTAGAGACAAAAAAAAAAATGTTTCTGGGTATAGGGGCGATGTTTTCTTTTCTTTTTTCGCTTAGATTGATCATATTTTCAATATGAGGGCCCGAGACAGTAAATATCTAAATTACTAAAATATGCACGTAGAAGATTCTGGTGTCGTTTAACTGTTTTGTGGAGCAGTCAGCATGTGCTGGGAGAGTGCTGGAGTTTTATGGGTAAATTCGTCTTCCACATGTGAAAAACTAGGATACAAGTATTGTTTTAGTTAAATTTAGACATCAAAGAAATATGTAATTTGCTAAATTAAAAGATAACATGGGTTTCTTTCTCTGTATGCAGGTGTAATGACATTATTTTAGCAACCTGTGCATAGCAAATAATCTTAATAGTAGGGCAATAAGCGAACCACAAAAATCTGTATTTTAAAACCAGAAATAATTGCAACCCTATGATTATAACCTTACCAACTTCCCTACGTCAAGCAACCTTACTGAATAAACAGACATCAATTTAAAGAACTAATGACGCACTCTCATAGTATATTCCCTAATTTCTTCTTTATTAATACATTTTTGTCTCTTTCTTGTGGGAAAATGTTGCCATGCATGGAAAAGTAAACCTGTCAGTTAAAAAGCAGTGTCGTTGTGAACTGTGGACGTAGTATTTCTATAGATGGAACTGCTGAGATCAGCCACCCACGTCTGATATTATCTTAAAAACCCTTATGCTGCAAAAAAAAAGCATATTATATAAAATCTGAATATGTTATTTGCAGACAATAGCTTGAAAGATATGATTAGAAAAAATAATCTAAGAAGAATAACAATATCCAGCAGAAAATTTATGAAGCATTTTAAACTGATTTCAAGGTCACTGGTTAAATATTCAAGCTTTTCTGCAGCATAAGGAGAAAAGTGAATGTGTGTTTTTTCAGCACCTTGAATTTTTATTTCTGAGGCTTAAAATGAAACAACTTTAAGGCTGGATCAGTCTGTCAGTGGTTTTAAGTCTTAACAAAATAATGAGTAAACATTTGGCCCACTACAGGAGCAGCAGGTACAAGAAATTTAAGAGAATTTGTTACATTCACCCTTTGGCTTGAAATCATTGGATACCTGCCTTCACTCAACAGACTGCTCTGACGCTACCCATATGGAAAAGAAATCGAAAAAACTTATAAAAGACTTGCATCAGATTTGGCTTGCTTCATATAGTGAATCATATAAGGCTTATGGAAAAGATATATATAAATCTTATAAAGTTTGTATCTGTCTTGTGTGAAACTTGTATGAAAAGCATACAAGAATGAAAACAGATATATATATATATATATATGATCTGTATCTATAGGAATATAAATAAAGGTGAACACTACATGAAAAATTCACAGCATTTCTGCTTTCCAGTGTGATTGCGGTTTGACTCGTGTGAGCCGGCGTGTCGTCATCAGAAACGCGCGAGACGCTCTGGATGAAAGAACTCGGTCCTGCATCACGCTTCATATCTTCAAGGTGAGGAACTACGACACGGACAAATGATGCAAGCGAGGGAAACCTGGATGACGCTAATGGAGTTTGCGAGTACCCACAGGACCTTGATCTTCATTAGTTCAGAGATTATACTGAGTTTAAATGGGGCACTGAAATTAATGAAAAAAATATAGAATATTTAAATGAAAAATGGTTTTCCTATGAACTTTTCCTTTTTTGTTGGCATGTTTTAGAACAGCAACTTCTGTATGTCAGCGGTTATTAGAAGCACTCTCATTCTGACAGCAGCCTCAGGGCTTTTACACAGGTATCGGTTCAGCACTGACAGATTAATGGATTCTCTAATATCTCTGACTGTCACATCAATCCAGCCATTATTATAAAGCACTTTGGTTTTATGAGGCGGCTTTTTCAAATTATTTTACATGCACAACTGCTGCTCTGATGACACACTGGAAGCAGCTGGATAATAAGATTTTGTAATTATGCTGGATCTAAAACTGTTAAAGTGTTTGATTTCTGAAAGCAGGGCTGGAAGCTCTACGAGAAAATTTCTACAGCATGAGCGTAGATATGCTCATTTTTTATATCTAACATTTATTACTTAATATGGCCAAAGCTTCTAACAGTGGGGTCAGAAGTTTTGGCAAAGGCACAAATCTTGTCTTTCATACAAAAGTTATTTGTGGCGTGGTGGATATCAGCCTCTGGGCCAAATCCTGAATGATGGCAATGCTGATTGTTCACGCACATTTCTAAGATTAAATCTCGGTGGGATTAAGAAATAGATCTGAGGAGATTCCTGGCCGTTGATCCAAAAAGCTGATTTGACCTTAGTTATCGCTTTGATTTCTGACATGGTGCTCCATCATCCTGGAAAATGCACAGATTATCACCCCATTGCTCTTGGACCATTGGAAGAAGCTGATCTTTGAGCATGTTTTTCATATGATCAGTCCTTTAAAAGCAAGCAGATAACCTGAAGCCCACAAAGGGTGATCGACTTGAAGCACTGATAACGCAGAAATGGATTACCATTAATCAGGACTTGGGCCAGAACTGATTATTCACCAGTAAAAAAAAGCAAACTAATGAAATGCTTATGCTGAAAATAATCCAAGTAAAAACTGAAGTGACAAAGTGTACAAAACACAAAATGTGTGCCACTGCCAAAACATTTGGTCGTGAGTTTAAAATTTCTGTATGTGCGGGGCCAGCCAATCAAAAGTTGTCTTGAACAGAGAGACAGAGAAACTTGTTTTAGATGGAGGATAAACTGAGGGAAGTGGAAGCTAAATAAGGATTCATCTCTACTGCTAATTGTGTAAAGTTACTCTAGTAGAAGCAAAGAATGAAAATATGAGGCAAGGAAATGAACATAATGGGTCCCTGGAATTTGAAAAAGTGCAGCAGGCTTTGAAAATAATAACATACTAATAATGTAAGTAAGAGAAAACAGTTTTCCACAAATTATATAGTATATAGATAGTTTATATCATAGATCCACAGTTCTCATAACCTTAACTAGGGATGGGTACCGGTATCCGGTGCCATGATGGCACTGGTTCTGACATAAACGGTAGTAACCAGACCGAAAAGCAGCGCACATTTCGGTGCTTTTTTTCCTGAGCTGTGATACACTTTAGATTCTAGCCAATCATTTTACGTTTCGAGGATAGTAGGCGGGTCCAGGTACGTATGTTCTTTTAGAGCAGAGCTACAGATTAAAAATGCCCAAGGCGAAGCGGTCAAAAGTCTGGCTGTACTTCACAGCAAAAGATTCAAACTCAGCAGCCTGCAACAAGTGCTTTAAGCTGATACTGTGATACTGTCAAAGGAGGTAACACCTCAAATCCGATGAAACACTTGGCGATGCATAGCGTTTTTTTTAAAAGCCGAGAAATGCGCCGTATTTGATAGCTTGCTGCGAGACCTCACACCGAGCACATCTACTGCGGGTGTGGTGCCTGTTATCGGACCCGGAGTTAGCAACATCCCCCAAAAACCCGAAGAGGAGAGTCCTGGCCCCTAGCCCTGCCAGTGTAGCAGAAATTATGACAGATGATGATGGCAGCAGCAGCCGTTCTTCTCTGCGTGAGTAGCTTAATGTTGTTCGTGTGTAATTTACGTTGAGTAGGCTAACCACGTTATTACATTAATGCATGTAAGGTGAACTAGCAAACACCGTCGTAGTTACATGCGGCTGTCTTCTTGTTTGATGGCAGATACTCCCTTCACCCTGGCCAAAAAGGCTAAAATGACCAAAGAAAAAGTGGGAAACAGCTAAACATGAGAGGTTTTTGGACAAAATTTGTGCTTTTTCAATTGTTTAAGCACTGCTTCCAGCCAAGAGTGATACCATATATGCCCCATAGCTGCAGAAAAGGCTAACATTGTTATCTTTTTACAAAAAAACAGCTGAACATGAGAGGTTTTTGGACCAATTTTGTGTTCTCCATTCTTTAAGCACCGGTTTGAGCACCGTTTAAGCACCGGCACTGTTTCAAAAGTACCGGTTTGGCACCGGTATCGGGTAAAACCTAAACGATACCCATCCCTAACCTTAACTATGCCTTGCACAGAGCCCAGTATAAAGTGTATAAGGATTAATTTAACAGTGCACCGTGCATCCAAGGGGTTAAATAAGTATTTAAAGATAAAATATGACACTATTAATGAGATGCTGAGTATGTTTAGGAGCTGGCAGCTGGTGGTTATGTTAAATTAAACAATCATATTCAAAAAATATGTAATACATTGACTTTGTCTGGATTCACTGAGTGTGAAAATTAGTGCTTTTGTCCTAACCCAATCAGAAACATTATTTTTTTAGCATGTTGTTCATCCACCATCCACCCCGACCACCTCTTTACCTGTTTGACTCTCTATAGAAAACACAAAGTGTGATCCCGGCAGCAAAATGAAACTAACAGACAAACTAGGATTTCTAGGAGCTGGAGCTGCAGGCATTTGGTTTTATAATAGTTGCAGTAACAACACCCATGTCATCAACCTAGATGGCAACTGAAGCTTAAATACAGCCAAACCTGAGCAAATGATTTTCACATTATGGAATATAACAGCTTAAAAGAGCAGAAAAAGTGGTGATCAAACCAATTAAAGGCACATATTTGTACATACAGGCATGCATATAAACAAAATTTACATTATAAACATGCTTTTTAATGTGTACACTGATGAAAAAATGTTAAGACCCACCCAAGTGTTCATTAATGGGTTGTTATGGGGTTTTTTTTTTTTTTTTTGGCTTAGAAGCAGGCCACCCTGTATTATACTCACTCCACATCAGTCTCATAAAGTTCATATTTTACACTAGAGGTAACTTATCTCCAATGATGCGCTTGGTTCCAAGTTTTCCTCTGGTAGTGTTTTAGTGCTCCCACCCTTGGTTCCGTTGAGAAGCAGTGGGACAGTCAGGGTGGCCCCATTGGCGTCTTTCCCTTTCGCATCCCCTATGTTATCCCTCCTATCTGGGGAGGCTAGCTCTGTGACTCCAGGCGTCGCGCCTTTCTCTAAGAATAACGGCTGCGAGCTCTGCAGCTGGTAGCTACTGTTTCCATTCTGGGCAATTCTGTATATCTCAGTCATTTCTGAAACCACCTCTTCATCATCATCCTCTTCATCCCTGATTGCTCGTCTCAGGCTCTCTCTGGGCATGAGCGCCCTCCTGCCCTCGTCCTGCTGATGGTGCTCCAGGGGCTCGTGGTTCTCCACCTTCCTTGTGGAGCGGCAGAGGGCTTTCCGGAAACCCCGCTTGAAGTTGTCTGACAGGAAGCCGTAGACGATAGGGTTGGCGCAGCTGTTAGCATAACCGAGCACTACGACAAAGTAGTAAAGGCCCTGGTACTCTGGTGGCAGGGCCACCAATAAGTTGATGATGTTGAGGGCATAGAAAGGTAACCAGCAGAAAACAAACACAGCAACAACAATCACAACCATGCGTGTCACTTTCCGCTCCGACTTTCTCCGCTTGGTCGAGGTGGCGTGGACTTTCTTCCCCGAGCTGCGGATCTTGAAGACGATGAGCAGGTAGCAGAGGCAGATGATGAGAAGAGGGCAGAAGAATCCAACGGTGGAGGTGTAAATGATGAAAGCAGCCCTCCAGATGTTAGCCGGCTGGGGCCAGGCGATGTTACAGGTGCCTCCTGCTTTCTGGATGTTAGCAAAGATGACCACTGGCAGAACAACAAGGAATGACAGCGCCCACACGGTGCCATTCACCACTTTGGCCACCTGAGGGCGCCGCCACTTAGAAGACCGAATGGGGTGGACCACGGCGAGGTAGCGATCGATGCTCATTACGGTCAGGCAGAAGATGCTGGTGAACTGGTTGATGGAGTCGACAGTCATGACCAGTCGGCACATGAAGGAGCCGAAGGGCCATGACTGGAGCGTGTTCTGCACCGCCAGGAAAGGCAGGCCGAGCATGAAGAGTTCGTCGGCGATGGCCAGGTTGAGAATATAGATGTTTGTCACGGACTCTATCTTTGAGTAGTGCAGAACAATGTGAATCACTAAAGTGTTGCCGCCCAGGCCGATGATGCAAACAATTATGTAAATGAGTGGGATGAGGACCCCTGCTACGCTGGGACCCGAGAAGGCATCAGGGGCGGTGGAGTTGGTGGAGTTGAACAGCGTGTCGTTCAGATCGCTGTCGTTGAACATGAGCGGAAACAGTGGGAGACCCGGCGAGGGGCTCGCAAAGCTGCCGTTCTCCCACGTCTCAGCCGTCATCTCCAGGCCGGAATACGACGCGTCACCCATGTTGCTTTGTGATCTCAGCTCCCACCCATCTGTTCTGCTGAAGCAAAGAAAAATAAAATAAAGTCACAGTTTCTTTCAGAAAACAATGAAAAGAAATGGAAAAACATGACAAAGGGTAACAGTACTTTTACTTTAATATTAAAGCTCTTCAGACTCAGACTAAGAAGTCATCAATAATAAGAAATATTAACCTGAATATATATTTACGATGATGTACTATGATGGTTGAAGTGGTTAAAGTCTATAAAATTTGTAACTTTGTATAAATTTACTGGGTCATTTTAAGAAATTTCATCAACAATTTTGCCCTAATTGGATCTTTTTTTCAATTTTTAAAAACACAAAACAGTATGCTTGTTAATAGATAAGTGTAACACTAAAGAATTTACTATTTGATTGAAAATGATGCTCACAAGGTATCCCAAGCTATTTATTATTTGTGTGTACTGAATATCATTTTCAATATTTTATATAAATAATATTATTTTTCTAACTATAAGCTTGGTCTGATTTTTTAAAATACTGCTATAGTTGTACTTTCAGCAATTCCCTTATTTTATGAAGCCAAGATTCTGAGGTTGGACTTAGAGGCATAAACCTTCAGATGCCCATCTCATCCTGGTTTAAAACTGGGGATTCTTTGCATATAAAACACACATTAACCACATGAAGACAGTATTTGTTTTTCTTGGTATAACTCCTATATTTCTGTTCTGTCACCAAATAGTTTGTTGCCATTCAGGCCACTAAACATTATTTTTTGCTATTTGCAGGTTTAATAACCTAAAGCCAGCCTTTCACTTAATGACTTTTCGATTTCACAGATGCAATAAAATCCACCCAGTCTTCCAATAAACTCATTGGGGCATCAAGCAATCGATTGTTTCCATTGTTGTAAAAACAATGGAAACAATCGATTGCTTGATGCTCATGGGACCCTACTGTGACTCCAGCAGAGCTGTTTAAACCCATCTTTTTCTTGTTTTAATGTTATAGCGTTATGTCTCAACTTGTAAATGGTGAATTTCTTTAATGTGAATGTGGTATGTGTTGACATGTCCACAGTCTGTGGTGGCTTCTCTTCTTCATTTAGGTTTTTTGCTTTTCTTTTGTGTACACAAAGGCAGCTGTGGCCCAAAGCTCCTGTTCAACACGTTTAACCCCTCAGCCATAAAAGGTGGGTGGGCGGGGTTGGTAGTGTGGACACCCAAGTTTGCGAATAACTCGGGAACGAGGTGTTGTAGGATTTTGAAATTCATACCATAGGTGCAGCTACTAAACATCTTGGACGACTTTGAATCTCAGTGACCTTGAACTCAAGGTCAAGATAAGAAGTCAAGCTTTCAGAAAATCACCTTGGGTTTTCAAACTTAAATGTGCACTTACCAGGAGGCTGACTAGGAGGAGACAAAAGGTCTCCCAGTTTAGTTCTCCAATACATTTAAATAGTAGTTATGTTGTAATTTTGCTAATGAGAAATAAAACATATTTAGGAAACATCTATCTGCAATTATAAAACTTGTGGTAAGATGAAGTGTCTGTATTCTGAGCACAGATTATTAGATATAGTATTACAATGCATTTGTAAATTAAGAGTTGGGGTATTTTATAAATGCAAGCTTTGCAAGTCACTTTTTCACTCCCAAAAAGTGTTGTTAGCCATAATAAGCTAGGCTGTTACATGAAGAGTTAGCAGAGATGTTTCTCAGAGGGTGAGCTGCAAAAAGGAAAGGCTGTAGATAAAATAACGAAAATGGGATAGAAATGGATATGAGATAATGACTCACACAGCAAATAGATAAAGATGCTTGTTTGCAGCATGATTTCACCATGCCATCTATATCTGGTTCTTTTGATAAAGCAGGTAAATTAAACACAGGATGTTCTCACACGCGGAAAAAGCAGATAATTGAGATTTCATTAGCAACCCAGCAGCACTCTAGTTAATGTGAACTGGGAACACGCATGGAGGAGAGTCGACTAGAAGACGTTGGGGGGGGGGGTGAGACTGTGTCATGCTGACCAAACACTGAAGGGAAATAACAGCTGCTACGATCACCCACACAATCTCTTTCATTTTTAAATGAAGCATGGAAGAAAGAATGAGTATCTGGCATGCTAGAGAAGGTCGTGTTGCTCTGCTTATTGGTCACTGCTGTCCAAACTCAAATGACATATTACGTGCTTACAAATAGAACAAATGTATCCAACCAATTAATAAAGTTATTGGAAACTAAAGTGTGTTATTGTGTTCAAATGAAGAAATGAAAATACACAAGTTACCGACTTTAGAGTGTGGCTATGGGTTTGGCCATCACATACATGGTATTGTGAATAATAACGGCTTTAACTTGAAAACAAATGACAGCCTTAATGTTACGCCTGAACTTCAGATCACAGGATTTTTAAACATTAAGGCTTTTTAAAAACCTGCAGAAACCCTGATCAGAGTTAGAAATTAGAGCTCGCTCACAGCAAAAACTAACACAACATCTGTATTTAGTAATAACTTTTGTTTTAAGCTGTAACAAACCAACAAACAGAAGGCTTAAGAATCTTTTTCGTCTTCTAAAATAACTGATAAGTGGGAATAACAAATACAGAAGAACCTGTGAAAAACAACCTTACTGAGCTTCAAAAGTTTTGAGGGTCTCTACACTCATGCTCTGTTCTGCAGTACTTAACATCAACTGCACGATGCCAGTTCTCGATTGAACTGCATTTAGTGGCCAATCATAACGGGAATCTCCATATGCCTCCATTCTAGCTCAAGATAACAAAAAAGAAAGCAGCTCGTCATCTCATTCGTTAATTTGAATGAAGGGAAGAATTTATAAGATCGTTTTTACCAGCTCCAGCCTTTGCCTGTCATTGACAGAAACAGAACTTTATTGGTTTTTTACTATAACTACAAAAATAAAAGCAATTTATTTAATTTAATAAGTTTTAATGAAAGCCATTTTTTTTCTGAAATAACCACACAGACCCTATTTTTGTGTGTTGAATGACTTTTTTAGCCCACTTCCACTTAGGGTTAGTTGCCTTCAAACAGCATTAAACATGTCGGAAAGTGTGTCTACTGGAGTGTGCAGACTGGAATTTGGTCATGTTGTATCTATTTTACACAGTCTATGTGTAAAATAGACACATCATTATTCTGGATGATTTCCTGGCCTGGCTTTCTGTTTCCTGAATTAAATAACTTTTGTCCAAAACATGAGCTATTTTTAAACCATTGAAACATCCATCCATTCTCTTCCACTTCTCCTTGTAAGGGTCAATGTTGGGGGCGGGGGCTGGAACCCAGCTGTCTTAGGGCGAGAGGCAGGGTACACCCTGGACAGGGCACCAGTCTGTTACAGGGCTAATGGCGATCGTGGCTCAAGAGTTGGCAGTTCGTCTTGTAATCGGAAGGTTGCCGGTTTGAGCCCCGGCTCGGACAGTCTTGGTCGTTGTGTCCTTGGGCAAGACACTTCACCTATCGCCTACTGGTGATGGCCAGAGGGGCCGATGGCGCGATATGGCAGCCTCGCTTCTGTCAGTCTGCCCCAGGACAGCTGTGTCTACAACTGTAGCTTGCCTGCACCAGTGTGTGAATGTGAGAGTGAATGAATAGTGGAATTGTAAAGCGCTTTGAGGGTCTCGAAAAGCGCTATATAAATACAATCCATTCATTATAATACATAGAGAAAGACAACCATTCACACTCACATTCACACCTATGTGAATTTAGAGTTACCAATTAACCTAACCCCACTAAGTGCATGTCTTCGGAATGTGGGAGGAACCCACGCACACACGGAGAGAACACGCAAACTCCACAGAATCGAACTCAGGACTTTCTTGCTGTGAGGCAACAGTGCAACTGAGCTGGCCCACCATTTAAACAAATATATCTGTAACATTTTTAACACAATGTTGTAGACTAATGGAGATGACGTAGCTCACCTACAAAGACCTTAAGTTAACTCTTTAATAAGTACACAGCAGTACAGCCTATTCAGTGTATTCAGTGTCATACTGTGTCAGAATAAAAGGATGAATTTTACAGAAAGCCTTCTCGAAATCGCTTTGTTCTTCTTCTTCTTCTTCTTTTTTAACTTACAGAACATCTAATGTGTGAACAGCAGAGCCCTGAGCTCATCCAAGAGTTCATCTAACAAACTGACTGAAAGCTTATTGTTGTGCCAAGGCAGCAGCTGTAGACTCAATAAAAAAGGATTTCAGTCTCTTTAGTTTAATTTAAGACACGTGAGGAAAAATGCAAAGTGCAAAACATGAAAACAAAAACAGCCAATCTACTGTTTACCTCTTTACGAGGCCGAGTAGTTTCTTGGTTTTGTCACATTAATCATTTTTCAATATCTCCAGTTCCTCGTGATTACGCACATTTCACATTACATTCCCCAAATTTGGGCACCATGGAAACAGGGGGGAGACAAAGCCCAGAGATCAGGGTCGTAAATCAAACTGAACCAAATAAAAGAAGAATGAGTCTTTTTGTCTTCTCGAGGTGAAGTGTTTGAAAGAGAGGAAGAAAGAGTACACACCGTTTTTCTTTTGCAAGGAACAAGGACAAGTTACAAATACCAGCAAATTGGGTCTGGTATGTTGTACTGCTGATAAAAGCCTGTGCACATGGTGGTTTTGTACTGCCCTGAACTCATATCGCTCTTCAATTAAATAACAGAGAAACTGTAAAAAACAAACAACAAACAAATACAATTATGTCCTCTGGTTATGTTTAAATGTGTCCCTGTTGTCTCGTTAGCTGTCAACATGTTTACCAAATCAGCTGCAGTCATTAGATTATCATTATCCAATGAGAAAGATACACAGTTTTAATATTGCTAAACTGGTTTGGATTTGTATGTATGTCCATAATGTGTTGATAGCAAATGTCTTTCTAGAAAGAGTAACACTTCATAATAACAGTCCCTCAGCAAGAAAACATAATGGTGTATTTTTAGGTATAAGGAAAAAAATATCCAATCACTCAGTGTTGGGTGAAAAAACATGTAATCACCTGTAATTTGCATTTCTAAAACAAAGATATGCACAAACCTAAATATGAAACAACAGTCTGAGTGTTTGCAGACCTTAATGAGCTGTTGCACCTGGCTGATTGAAAGGAAGCATCGCAGCAAGAGATCTTTCAGTTGAAACAATGGAAGGATGTGGGAAAGTGTGGGAACAGACGTTGGTTTCTCAGTCAGCTGTGTCTAATGAAAATTTGGAGCTAGTACAAGCAAAAAAAGGATAGTTATGACCGGAAAACATGGGTAAAAAATGGGTATAACATGCGCATGAAATGCTAATTTGTGGGCATGAATTGGGTATAACGTGGCAACGAATGACGCATTTGTGGCAACTCAATTCAATTTCAATTAAATTTTATTTATATAGCGCCAAATCACAACAAAAGTCGCCTCAAGGTGAAATAGATAACGTGCGCACATCATATTGATACAATTCCTGGACAGCTGCGTAGAGACATAAGCATAAGAGTAGGCTAAACCTATACACCAGAGACAGAGGCCGTATGATTGAGTTTTATTTTAGGCTGGGAATGAGCTACAAATGCATTTCGAAAAGCCTGGCAATGCAAGGAACCATTATTACGGAGAGACATTTAAACAGGATATTGAGAGCCCAGTTGCTTTACAGACGTAAGTACGACCTGGACGCCGGGATAGATTTTATTGTCAACCAACTGCAAGGGCCTGGGAAGGATCACGGTTATCGCTCAAGTGTTTCGTGCCCACAAATTAGCATTTTGTGCGCACGTTATAGCTATTTCGTGCCCTCGAAATAGTATTTTGTGGGCACAAAAAAGTATTTCATGGGCACGTTATACCCATTTCGTGCGCACGAAGTAGTATTTTGTGGCCACAATTTATTTATCTTTTGGACCATGTCATCAGAGGGGCTCTGTAGAAACCAGCTTTAACACCTTCCATTCTGCAAATCTGAGCTGTCCACTGCTATTTGAGAAAGACTTCATCAAGTGCCATGCCTCAAACATTTCATGCCATTATAGAAACCAGTGACGTTTTTCTCAGCTTGATACAGCTGTTACGACTTTATCAGTTTTTCACATCATTATGTTTTGTTTTGGTTTTTTTTGTTTATGGGCATTTCCATAAATTTTAAATGGTAAATTCAATCTTTGGCTCAAAAATACAGAAGATCCATATAAATTCAATGCAGAAATTCCTTCATTTTAAAATGTTACATTATACTGTATATATTTTTTTATACCTTTTTAAATTTCTTTCTAAATGATTAGACTGGCAAATAGCAATATTAGGCTATTATGAGACAACAGCTAACTATAAGTGTATTACAAATACATAATTTACTTTACATATACATTAGGTGACTTTATAGTTAGACATTTTTCGTTCTTAGGCTTAGGATGTTCAACCATCCCACCCTTTCTAAATGAGAATGAATACTGTGTAGTGCTTCTATAAATATCATATCAGGTTCGGATGGCACTGGTGTAGATGTGAACCTGGGGACTGTAGTTAGAGTTTCATTGTTTTATTCATTCACTGAAGGAGAGGAGGACTCGACCGCGGGACAAAAGAAGGCAGAATAAAAAACAAAACCAATAAAATCTAAATCATTAATGAAAAGGCTGAGGTCGTACGCAGGAGGTCAGTGAGCAAAGCAGGCAACTTCAACAAGGAGCTGGCAAAGGGCAAAAGAAACCCTGGAAAAGGTCGTACACAAAGTAAACTAGAAGAACACGAAGCAAAGAGCAAACCTGAGCAAACACACAGAAAGCTTCACTATAGGAAGCAAAATGAAGATAGCAACTGACAACAACAACATGGAATAGTGAAGTATGTTTAATAACTGGACAGGGGTGAGATAACGTGAAGACCTAAAAACATAAAATCACAGAATACTTGTTTACCTTCAGCTGCTGTTCGTTTTTTAATATGACGAGTTACAAATCTCACTGCTAAGATATGAATCATGGAACAAATGCTAAAGGACAATGTGCATATTTCTGAGTCACCAGCAGCTTTGACTAAAGAACAGATTTCACAACCATCATTTGAATAGACAGTAATTATATATATAGCGTTTAATCAATTTATAATTAACAGGGACAATTGGCCTGCTTTTTAAATTACACCAGCTAAACCCTGACGACTGCTGCTTTTCGTGAGTCTGTTAGATGTGAAAAAAATCACGTAAACTGCATCAAAACAGGATGCTGTGAAAGAGCTGTAATTGTTTGTGTGATCACTGCTGTAGTTAGACACATCCCAGTCATCACCGTGGCATTTCTCTAGGATTTCCATACTCAACTTTGTCGTGATCGCTTTCATTCCTGCTGAGCGTGATATGGTGTTAGGTCGGGGATCCAGTTACGCACCACAAAAACCCCCATCTCAGCAGCATCAAACCTGCAGCGTTCAATTAAAATTCTGCCTTTCAGTGTTTAGAAAACACTCCTTCATCTTGGAGGTCTGCTTTGTGTTTCTTCAGTGACATGTACATGTGGTTCACTGCTACAGTTAGAGGATCTGGTCTTATGCTCTCAACTATAAGCACACAATCACGAACGTTAGAGTGCGTGAATGGCTCATAACGTCAACACACTTCACGCCACTCCACAGACTGCAGAGAAGAAAATTAATTTTAGTACACAACCCAGCTAGATAATGTGACTCAGCTGTGGTGGACCTACGCAGAGCCTATGCACACCTTCACAGGCCGCCATCTACATCTACGTCATCTACATCTACGTCATCTACATCTACGTCCTCTACATGTCACAGCTGTTTACCGTCATGTGCTTAAGCTGATGTCACTTTTTCAGAGAAGAGCAGAATTCTACAAAGTGTTAAAAACAATGAAAGCTCTTCAATGCAGCCACGGTCTTTGCTTCCTACGCTGCTTATTCTATCTTTAATGTGTTTAATGTGTGTCATCTATGATAGACTCCACTGAAGCAAATCTGCATGGTCGCATACCCAGAATCCTTCACTCTACATAGCCAAACAGTATGCAAACAGAGACAAATGAAGTACCGCAAATCCTGCACAAAGTGGAGATTTTCTTACATGATGCTCACTTCATCCCCATTTCTACGCATAATTCTACCATTTTTGTGTTCTTGCACATGATTTTTCATCTGTCTTCTCTCACGTGTACTTTTCTGTGTCTGTGTACACAACATTCATGATGTCCAGTTTTAAACGGCAGAAAAAAAGGTCACATCTGTAAGTTGGAGGAGTTGGTGGAGGAGCAAATTACTTATCACACCAGAGACACCATGATGGATTTTTACTGTCAATTTCAATTATTCATCTGTTATTATTACTATCTGTTATCATTTAAACTACAGGGTTAGGTTGAAGATAATATCATATTTTGCAGCAGCTGTTACCGTTTTTTTAAAGCTTTGGCTTCTTGGTTGCCATGGTGACACATCTCCAGTTTTGTCACAATACATGCTGAAGATACACTAATTACTGAAATAAACTGATTACAGTCGTGCTTTTCGTTTTGTGCCTGTGTATACAAATATAGATTGGTTTTTCGTGGTAATTCCACATTTTGCTGTGCCACCGGCTGAGACTGCAGCTATAACCAACAACCAACGGATTTTAAGGTTTTCCACTTGTCATAGGGAAGTGCCTTTCTTCCATTTCTTCCCCTCGTTAAGATACTCCTAAGCCTCTTAAAGTCCTCTCCACTCCTAACAGTTTTTCACCCGAGGAGCTCTTCTAAGGGCTCGATGCTTTGTGAAGATCATTCTTTTTCATGATATGTCTCAACTCTAAGCCGGATTTCTCAGAAAACATCATAATGAAGGGAACACTTGAACACTTATCAATTTTCTTAGAATTTTCTTTTATCACTAGAAACAGTTCATAGTACTGAGAAGCTTTGTAAATAAGTGCTCTTTAATTTATTCCCTGGGAAAGAGAATTGATTTGGTTTTGTTAACAAATATAGTATAAAGTATATAAAGTGCTAAGTGTCCTGATGTTATCACCATGTAACTGTTCTTCTTATCAGCTTTGACACCAAAAATAATGGCATGCATGGGGGCAGGTTTGGTATGAGCACTAGAGGGGACACATGGAGTGACGGGTCGTCTCAAAAAACTTTAGAAATGCTGCATCACTTTCAGATTCATATTCCCAGAGTTTCTGATTATTTACTCTGCTGAATTTACACAAATGGATAACTTCCGTCCTGATTTGTCTTTGACTGGTTATTTATTTAGAAAAAGAAACAAAAAGAGTTAATAAAAAGTAACCCGGTATATGTCTAACTGTCAGGCCAGTTTTGTGTCTTTAAATGAGCCATCCATCTATCCATTTTTACTTGTACCGTCCCTTCTTTAATTTGACTTTGGCACATATGGTACTGTGCCAAAGTCTTAAGCCACCCCTCATCCCTTTATACTTTGCAACCAAAATAAGAAATAGGTGGAGGGTTTTTTTAAAACAATGTTCAAACATGTTATATGAGACCAAATTCTAACGAGCCAGAAAGTCTGTTTGATATGACCACCTTTACTCTCCCACACAGCCTGATAAATTGAGTTTAGGACAAAATTCAGAAAATACTAGAATTTCATCATTTCATCAAAACTCAAGCACAAACTTCTTGGACTGCAAACTGGCCACACAGCAAGCCCTATTAGTTTTCAGATAATGTCATTAAAAATGCTCCAGCCAGAAGAAATGCAACAAACACAGCGCACGGTTCAGCGGAAGTGAAGCTGAGTCTGGCCACTACTGTCTGGCCAGGCTTGTTTGTTTCCACTGCCTTTGATTTTGGACTTTTACTTCTGCCTCCTGTTCGTCTGGATTTGGCTCTGCTCCTCCTCTGTGACTGTTGTGGCATTTTAGTGCCGCCATTTGCCTCGCTCCTACCAACACCACAACTGTCTGTTTTTTTACCTAGAAAGATACTCCAGGAATAGAAGTTATATACATTTGAAAACTAATCTGAATTCATTTAAACTCGCAAAGAGAAGCAGTTCAATCTTTGTTAAGTTGTTGTTTTTAATCGATTTTTCCAAATCTGGCAGTATGGGAGTGTCAGGGATCTGACTGCAGTTGAACAATATACAGGGTGGGCCATTTATATGGATACACCATAATAACATGGGAATGGTTGGTGATATTAAAGTCCTGTTTGTGGCACATTAGTATATGTGAGGGGACAAACTCCTCAAGATGGGTGGTGACCATGGTGGCCATTTAGAAGTCGGCCATCTTGGATACAACTTTTGTTTTTTCAATAGGAAGAGGGCCATGTGACACATCAAACTTATTGGTAATGTCACAAGAAAAACAATGGTGTGCTTGGTTTCAACGTAACTTTATTCTTTCATGAGTTATTTACAAGTTTCTCTTTGTTCACAGCCATTGACATGTTGAAGAGGTTAACACGTGAGGAGTGGATCGAAATTGTGTTGATATCTGGTGAACGCAGTAACCGGGTCATTGCAGCAGATTTCAATGCAACACACCCTACGAGACCACCCATCTCCCATGCTACAGTTAGCAAACTGCAAGAAAACTGTCACTAATGAAGAAACATCAGTGGCTGTCCTAGCTTCATTCAGCAAGAGCCCACAGCGTAGCACTCGTCGCATGTCACTGGAGAGTGGCATTAGTCGAATATCCCTTCGGCGGATATTAGCTACTCAGAAATGGCACCCTTACAAACTCCAGCTACTGCAGCATCTCAACGAGGATGACCCAGATCGGCGAACAGAATTTGCAGAATGGGCGAAATAAAAATTGGAACAGGACCCTCAGTTCACACAGAAGATCTTGTTCAGTGATGAGGCAAACTTTTATGTGAATGGTGAAGTTAACAAACAAAACCACCGCTATTGGTCTGACACTAACCCACATTGGATGGATCCCTCCAAGACTGTTGGAACAACAAAAGTGATGGTTTGGTGTGGTATATGGGGTACAACGATTGTGGGTCCATTCTTCATCAATGGAAACCTCAAGACCACTGGATATTTGAAATTGCTACATGATGATGTGTTTCCCTCTTTATGCACTGAAGCTGGGACGTTCCCTGAGTTTTTCCAGCAAGATGGTGCACCACCACATTATGGGTGCCAGGTCCGAGCATTCCTAGATGAACAGTTTGCTGGAAAGTGGATTGGTCGTCGTGGGCCAGTTGAATGGCCCCCAAGGTCTCCCGATCTGACCCCCTTAGACCTTTATTTTTGGGGTCATCTGAAGGCAATTGTCTGTGGTGTGAAGATACGAGATGTGCAGCACCTGAAACTATGGATACTGGATGCCTGTGCTGGCATTTCTCCTGCGGTGTTGCTATCAGTGTGTGAAGAGTGGGAGAAGAGGGTTGCATTGACAATCCAACACAATGGGCAGCACATTGAACACATTTTATAAGTGGTCAGAAATTTGTAAATAACTCATGAAAGAATAAAGTTACATTGAAACCAAGCACACCATTGTTTTTCTTGTGACATTACCAATAAGTTTGATGTGTCACATGGCCCTCTTCCTATTGAAAAAACAAAAGTTGTATCCAAGATGGCCGACTTCTAAATGGCCACCATGGTCACCACCCATCTAGAGGAGTTTGCCCCCTCACATATACTAATGTGCCACAAACAGGACTTTAATATCACCAACCATTCCCATGTTATTACGGTGTATCCATATAAATGGCCCACCCTGTATATCAAATATACAAAACAATTCATTTACTTTTTGATTTTTCTGTGTCACCAAAATGGGTATTACTCTCTAAAAAAATAAATAAATTAGTGCCATTTAAACCATTAGCTCTATTCAAAAGCCACAAGGAACAAAGAGCCTTTTATTTTGCAGCACTTATGTTGTCCTGAGGAACAAAGGCATAAAGAAGAGTGCATGTGACCTCATTTGCACTTAGATAGGAAAGTGATCACATATCACAAAAAAGTTTAAATAGATCCAAGAAGAATTCAAAAGAGAGAATTATAATTGGTTTCTTCAAAGCACCTCAGCAGGAGATTTAGGATGCTGCCAGAATTGGCACCCTGATCGTGTAGAAGGAGCACAGAGGCGTTTTAACGGTAATGTGATCCCTGGTTGAACTGTAGGGGTGAGGATTTTTCTGTCACTCAAGAAGTCTTCAGACTTTGCAGTAGTCCTAAAACTTTTTTCCATGCTAAATAAATAAATCAGAAATTAAAAGCTCGGTCTGTGTCAGACTGTCAAAATCATTCCGAGGTCATAATCAGCTCAAATCAGCCTTCAACAACCCTGATATATTTTTGAAAGTGGAGCTCTGCTGGGTTTTCATCCATTATTTAATTTGTTTTTCTCTTAATCTGGCCCACATACTCATAGAGCATCATATGAATGTTGATCCAGAGCCATCACTGCAGAGCACGAGCGAAAAAACGTCCGAAGGAAAATGAGGTCATAGCGGATGAAAAGAAGGTTTGGTGTCCCACGAGGAACCAAAAGTTAATGTGAAATTATTATTTTAATGGACCTTAGTGGGACTTGTATTTTCCATCAAAATAAGTTGGCAGAAAAAAAATGCTTGTTTATATTTAGGAAAAGATGACAGTTTGTTGTCTTAGTTTCAGTGAAAGTTCAGGATTTAACTAATATCAAAATATTTGTTTTATTCTGTCTTCACACAAAATAGTTTCAGTTACTTTGTTTCTTTTTTCCTTTTTATCTAATTTTGTTGTTTATTTCACTTAAAAAATCTTTTGCACCTGCTCTAATTTGTTTAGTTTAGTTCAGTATAATGACTGTGATGTAAACAGTGACGACTCTCACTGAAGTCACTGAGGAAAAGCTTCATTTAGTGTCTAATGGCTTTCTATCATTTGGCATTTCTTCTATACTATGCTTTGAATGAATAATAAGAAAGCAACAACTTCAGTTTCACTTGTCACCAGGATAGCCAAACCTGCATGAATATATAACAACAACTTAGAAAGTCTGGTGACTTTTATTTTTACGGCACATGTGCAGATGGTCGAGTAGTCGTTCTTGTTAAACTTACACCTTAAGTCCACGACCTGACCGCATGCATAGATGGTGCATTGCAATGTGAGGTCCAAGTTCCCCAAAAAGCTGGCAGACCTAGGGACATCTGCACAGATCCCCTCACAATCAGACAAACTTTATATAACTTGGGCTCAAGAGGACCCTAGAGGACTCTCAGGTGCAAAGTATAATCAACACCATAACTGTGATCATCACAGAAGTGTTGTTTGTTTGTCTTTTCACTGATTCATTTTTTAACCTGATTCTTCATTCACCCATTTTCTTCCACTTATCCAATTCACAAGAGAGCAGGAGCCTGCTATAGACTGAGAGGGCGGGGACACAGATCACCAGTTTATTGCAAGGCTCAAACAGAGAGAAAACAACCATTCATACTCACGTCTATGGCCAATATAGAACCAGCAATTAACCTAAACCCACTAACTGCATGTCTGTGGAAGAAAGCCACATAACTACTGTTACAAGCAGAAGTTCAGATAATTCAGGGCACCAAATACTGGCCTCGTATCTAGTTCTGTTAGTGGTTCTGATATTGGACTTAGCAATGAATAGTTTTAAATTGGCCACCTAGCACCGCATCGGAAGATATCGGTTAAATGATGCGCCTCTAAACATTCACATAACAGTCAAGGACCAATGCTTACATTTCTTCTGAAACTTCATTTAAATTTTCTATGGAAGCCTGGCTTGTGACAATAAATGTGAATTTTAGTGCCTCTTTTCAGATTTTTGGTGCAAAAAAACAGACGTCATTTAAACAGGTCATAAAAATTTCATTTAATTTGTCTTGGCTTCAATGAGCAGCTTGATTTGTGTGTCTTATGTAAAAACTATTAAACAGCTAAACATGTTTGTCAGTTGAACTACATGTATGGCATTGTGTGCATACCATCGCTTGTATTTCACAACAAATTCAGGTCTTTTTTCGACCAAAAAACTCAAATATTTGCTGCTTTCTTTGTCATGTGTGAAGATAAACTGAATAAAGTTGTTTTTTTGGATAAAACAAGCCATTTACATATGTCAATTTGGGCTCTGTGAGTTGACAACATTTCATCGACTGCTGAAAATATTCATGAGCCGCAGGAAAGTTCAAATATTACACAATTAGCAGCTTCATCTTAAAATAAACTCTGCCGTGCATCCATAACACCTATTTTAATTTTTTACGAGGCTCACAGAATTAATTTACCAAGCTCTCTGTCTACATCTATAACATCTTGACGCTTGTCTGTTAACTGCATTTTATTTGTAATATTCCATTCAGTCTCGTTAATCTAATCAATGAGAACGTTTTCAAATCTGTGACCCAAACATCAGTTTTTGCTTTCTTTAGATTATTGTTCACCAGCTTTCTACTGTCACTA
Organism: Perissodus microlepis; assembly: GCF_051167445.1. Taxonomy (NCBI): domain Eukaryota; kingdom Metazoa; phylum Chordata; class Actinopteri; order Cichliformes; family Cichlidae; genus Perissodus; species Perissodus microlepis. The sequence continues at coordinate 4,510,657 of NC_140464.1, read as the reverse complement.
CAATTCTTCACCTTTCAGATAGCAAAAGAAAAATACTTGGAAAAAACAGCACACCTGATTAAAATGAAATATGATCTATATTTAAGCCGTTTGATGTCAACAGCCTTTGACTAGATGATGGTTAGAGATGTATCAGGAACTCAGGAACTTGGCGACACATTTATTTTTTCTTTATTTTTGGTTGTCTCACTGAGTCATTCCGGACAGATTTACAGATTTATTTATCCAATACAGTGGCGTAAACAAGGCTACAATTTGCAGATGTCTCCTAAATGCATCACAAAAGATGCTGTCCTGAAAAGATGACAGGTTTGAGCATAGACTGACTGAATGTGAGTGTGTCTGATTGGGCGAAATGGCTGATTGTGGGGTGAAACTTTCTCAAGAACCGCTCATCAAAACGACTAAAAAATCGAATAAAAAATCTGTCCAGCAATCTTTGATTGATTTTTAGACCATCTCTGATGAAATCTCTAAATGTCAGGGGACTTGACAGACTTGATTTTAGGGCTAAATTTAAAATTAAGTTTATATCTCCTTGAGGACACTACGGAGAAATGCCTATTAGATTTTTTAAAAGTCTCCATGGAGTCACCCTGAAAGTATAGTTGCTTTTTTTCTATATCTCAAAAACAAAAAATGTACAGGGCAGGCTGATCGTGGCCACCATTTATACTATGAAATTTCACCCAGATATGAATCCATGCAGTTTTACACCTGCACTTACATAACTGTAGTAAATGCAGACTTCAGGAGTTTCTGCATCAAAAAGGTCTGCACACGCTCTGATGGTTCAAGGTAACACACTGTTTTAGTGTTACATTTTACATGTAATGGTATTAAAGGTAACCGACCCCTTTAATATATCTTGAGCAGTCTTAAAATCACCCCAGTGTGTGTTTAATCAAACATTCTTTGAACAAGTGGCTTTTGTTGCAGAAGTGCCTTTGTGTGGCTGAACAAACCTGCAGCTATCAGAGCTGCTGGAGGTGAAAGCTGCCTTATCTCAGACATGAAGGTGCGACTGCTATTTGTGGTTTCATGGAAGTGAGTGGCACACAACGTACAATTACTGTGAATGGGAAGTAGTTGTTTTTATTGTGAGCTGTGGTTTTGTTGGAAAATCATTCAAGCAATGGAGTGGTTCACTGTTTAAACAAAGCCTTTGAGTTTTGTTTTTTTTAGAACATGTGAAGTCTATGAAATACTTTCTCACAATCGAGATATCGACCGAAGAAACAGTGTAGCATTTGTGGTGCCATTTCTTGGAGACCTGGAATGTTAATGTACCCGTCTTTGTGTGATTGTAGGGTCTGTACCTTACAATATAAAGTGTCATGAGGCAATTATTGTTGTGATTTCAATTCAATTTACATAAATAAAACTGAATTGAAACGAACTGTCTCTAAAGCACTTTGGGTCAGCTTCTGTTGTTTAAAAAGCAAGATGTAAGATGCAAAAAAAGCTTCATTTTTCATAGAGTATGTGTAAGGTACATTTTTTCATTTCCCAAAAAATTATTTATTTCAGCTGATCAGATTTATTTGTGGTCTACACACTGAACACTGAGGATAGAAACGAGGTATTAACCCTATCACATTATTATTGAGCCGATACCAAAACCAGCGTTGGTATCGATCTTATCGATAGTTTTGGGTCGATCTGCCGACCTCTGGCAGATGGTTTTAATAATCCACAGAGGAACTTAAGCGTTTTTGCTTTAACCACCATGTGAGATCATAAGCTGGTATTTTCTTTCAGCCAAAGTCAGATAAAACTGATTGATATTAACAAAGACATAAATTATCTGGTGTGAATTCGTTTATCTTATGCCATTGTCGTGGTTGTAGAGTTGTTTTTTAGTTGGTTCCCAGTTTGGTTCACGTTTACTTTTAGTGGTGAAGTTTCTTTTATTTCTTTTATTTCTTGTTTTTGTATTTTTACTTTCCTCGCTGTTTCCATCTCCATCTTTCCTCCGTCTTGTCTTAGTGCTTGTACCTTCATGTTCTTTCTTTCTGCATTGCATTGATTGTTTTCACTTTCACGTCTGTCCCACTTCTGTTTCCTCCTGCTGTGTGTCATTCCCCACTGAGCCCTCAGTGTATACAGAGCCCCCCACACTACTGCAGAGATGTTTCGTTAGATAGAATTTATAGAAGTTCCTTAAATGCATCACATGCAGGAAGTCATACAGTTACAGCTGAAAAGAGAGGCTTGCTGAGAGTGTGGGTGTGATTGTGGGTTGCAGCCTTCTCAGGAACCGCTCATCCAAACAACATGAGTGTTTCTGTTTGACTCTGTGAGTACTTTGACTTTCAGACCACCAGAGAGATACAGTTTTATCAAAGTAAGAACTTTCTGTCCTTCTCTTACTTTCTCACACCCTTCAAATGCCTCTTTTAGGGTTAAATTCAAAAATAGCTTTTGGTTAAGGGATGGTTTAGTTACTTTTGTACCTGGGGAAGGTTAAATGTGAGAATGCATTTAGAGTTTTTCTCACAACAGAAAGATAATTCTCAATACTTAATTCGGTTCTGAAATCAGTAATGCATTTCCCCACCCACTTTAGCCTTTCTCATTGTTTCTGTGCACACTACTGTGATTTTTACACATACTTCACTACTATAGATATTTGCTATTGTGTTGATACACTTCTGATCTGAATCTCACAACTCAACAAACCATTTGTACTTTTGTCAGTCAGACTTCTGGATCTCTCATGCTCCTGAATACCATCTACCATCGCATTAGTGTTTTCGGTCAAATGACTTCAAGCATTTTTCAAATATGCATGAAAGACCAAGGCCAGTAACACACTGTCAGTGGTAGCCGTGAAACCGCTCTTCAGTTGAAAGCAGATACAAACACATTCTCAGGAGAGGTTTAGTTGAAAAACATAGAAAGACACACACTTGTGTCAAGGTGTTGTGGGACTGCTAAGTACACATAAGCATATACTATACATACACTCATCAACCACTTTATTAGGCACACCTTGCAACTACCAGGTCAGACCCCCTCTTCACCATATTGACGTGATAGCATTACACAGTTTTTGCACGAGTCTCCTTTTTTCCCCATTCAGGTTTGAATTTCAGGACATTGCCTTCACCATGTCCACATGCCTAAATGCTTTCTTGCTGACCGGTGATCGACTGATCAGATATTTGCAGTTGAAAAGGCGTAACTAATAGAGTGGCTGCTAAGTATGTGTAGCGTGACTTCACTGGACTGTTAGCAGCTATGTGGCGCAGCACTGGATTCACTCCAATCCACGAGACTGCAAATGCCAACTCTAGAGTAAATCAAATGAATGGTTCTCGAGATAGGTGCTGATTAAAGCCAGATTAGCCACCGGCTGGCCTGTGCGGTCAGCTGCTTCTCAATCTCTCAATCCCAGTCACAGAAATCATTTCAGACCGTTCAAACAACCAGCCACGGTGAAATGCACAGCACTGAAAACGACTAACTGAGCTGATATTTGAAACAGGCTGTATGGTTGTAGCTGACTAACTCTAATGTCAGAGCATCATAATGGATAACAGATGACAGTATAATTAGTAACAGTACAAAATAACAGATGAACAACTCAAAGCTGACAGCACATGGACATCCGTGTGTTGACAACATTTTTCACATCTATACAAAAGGCATTAAAACCAGAAAAGCGCAGGTCATTTATTAGTAAATCACTTCTGCCATCTCCAGATAGATGCTGGAGGTACATTAGCACACTGTCTTTGCCAACTGCTGCTGCTACAGACTGATGCTGCCATCTCGTCACTGTTGTTTTTTTAAAGAACGTGACAGTTTTGGCAGCTCGGCCTTCTCTTTCCATCTGCCCCTGTCAGTTTTCTGCTCTTAAACTTGTTTTCTGTTCTTGTATTCCTAACCATCTTTCTTCTCTGTGGATTTTGCAGTTGTGGGCATGTCCACAATAATCGTAAACCTAGAATTTCACACAGCCCATTTCTGAATGTCATGCTCATTCATTCATCATTAAGACTTCATTTAAAAATGCTGCAGTTGTGGAGGTATGAGTCAGGATACTCAGGGATCAAAGTGAGATTTTCCAGGTGGGGACAACCTCCAACAGATTGCTTGCGGACAGACGTGATCAGCTGACCTGTGCTGTTGCAGACTCAGTAGTATTCTGTAATATATATTCTGTAATATATACGCGGTTTGCAAGCTATCATAATGTTCTTCCAACTGCTTTTCTGAATGAAGAAAATTTTTTTATCTAGTGGTTTTCAAGACACAAAGGTACCCACAAGGTACTTCACATCAAATAAAAACCTTAAAAGGCAAATAATAAAAAGTTACCTGAATGCCAGTTTAAAGTCAACTGAGCTCATTGATCACAGACTGGAGGCCGGAGAGCTCCAAAGAGTGGGAACTATGATTGCAGAGGCTCTGTCACCTTTAGTTATTAGTCTAGATTTAGGGAAGGATCACAAGGCCGATCAGTCTTTGGAGTCGTGCTGGTGACACATGACTGCAAAGGTCTGCAGCTGTTGGCTCTGTTCTACAGTGTGTCTTCGTCCTGTCTTCCTCCGATCACCCCAACCGGTCGCGACAGATGGCCGCTCCTGCCTGAGCCCGGTTCTACTGGAACTCTTTTCCTGTTAAAAGGAAGTTTTTCCTTTTTATACAGTCCCAACAATTTTGTAAGATTAAATATTCCGATCTTCCAGAAATGTACCTTCCAGAAATTGAAATCAAAGCGTCCACACATCCTGAACAAATCTACTCTCTGAAGTAAATAAATCTACAAATGAGGATGTTACATATGAGTTTAAGATCTGTCTTGCTGAGCAGTCCTTACTTTTGAAAAAATCTAATTTTCCTTACATCTTTCTCTGAGAGTGAAGTTATCAAACTTTTTTCCACCTAACTCACTTCAGCTAGCAAGACTGTCATTTCAAACGAAGTAACTTGCTTGCTCCCCGCAGAGCTAGCTAAATGCTTAAGCACTGGGGTCGCAACTTCACTGATCCAACAATGTGAGACAGGGACGAGAATGAAAAAAGGATGAGTGCAGCATGCAGGCAGGGTGGCATTACTTTCTGGTTTTTTAAGAGAGCTTCGCAGCGTCTCCTGGGAGGAACGCCAAGCTGCAGCACATTTATTATTTGGTGAATGAATGACATCAAACATGGGATACCATGGAGCCGATAGCTCAGCCTGTGGAGTACTCTGAATAATTTCTGCCAGTACCACTGACTTTCCATTGAACTGGTTCTTCTAGGCAAACTACTGACTTAATATTTGAAACAATCATGATTTGATATCACAATGATGAGGAGGCCACTGCCCATGTTGCTTTGTTACTTACATATAGTAGTCAAGCACTTGACTGTAAGTATTTTATAATGCATTTGTCTACAGTTTGAGGCAAAGTGAATGCCTCACTTTGCAAAATCATCCATTTTCTTCTGCTAATATCATGATGGCAGTGGGTTAAGCACAGCATCCAGAGATCCTTTGTCCCAGGACGTTCTAATTCTGAGACAAGACGAGATGCATAATCTCTGCAGTGAGCTCTGGGTCTACCCTAAAGGGAAGGCATTCAGAAGGAATCCTAATGAGCATGACCATCTCAGCTGGCTCCTTTAATGCAAAGGCGCACACACTCAACATCAAGCTCCCCACACGAAGTCAAATTTCAATCAGATCTCATTTGGTTTGAATTTCCTTTGTCTTCAAGATCAGTCATAAATAAGGTATTTCTGAAAAAAAAGATGTCTAAAATAGATTGTTTTCTTGCACTTTACCACTGGGAATGACTTTTTTTGCTGACTAAATATATTCACATTGCACAACAGCAGCACAGTGATCTCAATGCAAAATGTAAGGTAAACACAGTTGGGAGAGTTTGGGTTTTTCTTTTTGTATCTCACTGCAGTGGCAGGTTTAACTCGCTGCGGGAGCGGAAATGCCAACATCTTAGCTGTCAAACGCTGCTGCACCTGCTGGGCTGAGCCGAGCATTCATCGCAAAGGTCAGAGTCTCCGACAGCTGCACAGCTTTAAAGGTTCAGAGCATTTCAGGGAGGAGCTTTGTTATCCTGACAGGTGAGTAGCAGTGCAGATCACCAGGTGTTCACGCAGAGGCCAATGAGATGCACTTATACTTTACTTTCTATGACACGTCATACTTCTACTCTTACTGCAGTTCAAAATGCATTTAAGAGCATTTAAAAAAAACAAGAAAATATGGTTATAGATTAACCTACCAAGTGAAACCTAATCAATCATATAGATTGACATTTAAACTCTGAAGCTGCCGCCTGGGAACTGTTGTTGAATCATTTTATACGTGTAACTAAATCAATAATCATAAAGGTGTAGCTCAGGGAAAGGGAATGCTTTTAAGACCAAGTAAATCTGTATTTGTGTGGAGTGAGAGCCACATGACAGCAGGAAATCATTTCTGAGTTTTGTTTGCCAGAAATATGAATTACGTTGTTTATCCTCGACTACTATAGTTAGAAATTCTAATACACAAAATGTGAGACTGATACAAAATTGATACTGATTGCACAAAATATTGTATCAGGTATGTGCAATTTCTGCAGTGTCATGTGGCAGGGACACCTGCATCTACAGTTTGTTTGCAGGAAAATCAAGCCTATACTAAAGCCTATACTGCCAATGCAGCTCTTAAGTTCTTCTAGTAACATTTAAGGTGCAAATATAAGACCATGAGTCAGTATCATCAAGTGTATAGTGTATCTTTACACTGTCACTTGCAGAAATAAGTCTGGAAACCAGGATATACAGGGTTTCATCATTTATATTTTAGAATATTCACAATTAAAACAAAAACAGATATGAAGCAAACCAATGTTTTTAAATAAATATGACTGATAGTGTCCTACTTATAACTGAGATAATTAAGAAATGTATTTTTAAAATTTTAGAGGCACCAGTGTCTTCTTTAATTTAAGCCATTACCCACGGTTCTCTTATTAAACTGAATTTGTTCTGCTCATTTCCAGCAGAACGTGGACTCTTTGCATGCTTTGCCTCTCAGCTCATGCACAGTCTGAAAAACAGTCTACAGTCTCCCTTTAAACCAAGTTTATCCCTTTGTTTCATTTACATTGCTGTAGTGATACCACTGATTTCCTTTCCGATCTGATACCAAGTAAAATTCGGCGTGGTATCGACGATACTGATCCGATACCGATACTTTGTACAAAAACTTATTTTATTTATTTATTTATTGTATCTTTTATTGTATCTCAAATCATCATGATTACAGGACATCAGACTACTTGTTCTTATCACTTAATAATGCAGAATTCATCATATTGAAATAAAAAAAACTGAAGTCGTGCGCTTTTTGAACACCTTGCCTACCTGCAGCACTAAAGGACTCTGTGAGAGACATCTGTCTCACCCTGGCAGCAGCCTAAGCAGAGAAGCCCAGACCTCCCTCTCCCCAGCCACTTCCTCCAGCTTATCCGGGGGAACACCAAGGCGTTCCCAGGCCAGCCGAGAGATATAATCTCTCCAGCGTGTCCTGGGTCTGCCTCGGGGCCTCCTCCTGGTGGGACATGCCCGGAACACCTCACCCAGGAGGCGCCCAGGAGGCATCCTTGTCAGATGCCCGAACCTCCTCAGCTGGCTCCTTTTGATGTGGAGGAGCAGCAGCTCTACTCTGAGCCCCTCCCGGATGACTTCTCACCCTATCTCTAAGGGAGAGGCCAGGCACCCTTCGGAGGAAACTCATTTCCGCCGCTTGTATCCGCGATCTCGTTCTTTCGGTCAGTACCCACAGCTCGTGGCCATAGGTGAGGGTAGGGACGTAGAGCGACCGGTAAATTGAGAGCTTCGCTTTTACACTCAGCTCTCTCTTCACCACGACGGACCGGTGCAGCGTCCGCATCACTGCAGCCGCAGCACCAATCCGTCTGTCGATCTCCGGCTCCCTTCTCCCATCACTCGCGAACAAGACCCCGAGATACTTGAACTCCTCCACTTGGGCAGGAAGTCATCCCCAACCTGGAGTGGGCACTCCACCCTTTTCCGGCTGAAAACCATGGCCTCAGATTTGGAGGTGCTGATCCTCATTCCCGCTGCTTCACACTCGGCTGCGAACCATTCCAGTGCGAGGGGAACAAGTCCGGCTTATTGCCGGCAATGCAAACCAAGCTCTTGCAACGGTTGTATAGGGATCGAATCTCAGACAGTCTTTTTCCATGGCCTCACCGAACTCCTCCCACACCTGAGCTTTTGCTTCCCACAGGCTAACCAAGCCCGATAGGACTCCTTCTTCAGCCTGGTGGCTCCCTTCACCTCTGGTGTCCACCATTTGGTTCGGGGATTACCACCACGGCAGGCACCAACCACCTTGCGGCTGCAGCTCAATGCAGCAGCTTCGGCAATGGAGATGCTGAACATGGTCCATTCAGACTCAATTTTCCCAGTCTCCCTCGGAATGCTGTTGAAGCTCTGCCGGAGGTGTGCGTTGAAGATCTGGCGGACTGGGGCCTCTGCTAGACATTCCCAGCACACCCTCACTACACTTTTAGGTGCACCGGGTCTGTCCAGCGTCCTCCCCCGCCACCTGATCCAACTCACCACCAGGTGGTGATCAGTTGACAGCTCAGCCCCTCTCTTTACCCGAGTGTCCAGAACATATGGTCGCAGATCTGGTGATACGATTACAAAATCGATCATCGACCTGCGGAATTAGAGCGTCCTGGTTCCACGTGCACTTATGGACACTCTTATGTTCGAACAAGGTGTTCGTTATGGCCATACTGTGATTTGCACAGAAGTCCAATAACTAAACACCGCTCGGGTTCAGATCAGGGAGGCCGTTCCTCCCAATCACGCCCCTCCAGGTCTCGCTGTCGTTATCCATGTGAGCATTGAAGTCTCCCAGCAGGACAACAGAGTCTCCAGGTGGAGCACCTTCCAGCACCCCACCCAGGGACTCTAAGAAGGCTGGGTACTCTGAACTGCCACTCGGCGCATAAGCGCAGATGACAGTCAGGACCCGTTCCCCGACCCTAAGGCGCAGGGAACAAACCCGAGGGGATATTAAAATACCCACCCCAGCCCGCCGCCTCTCACCAGGGGCAACTCCAGACTGAGACAGAGTCCAGCCCCTCTCCAGGAGACTGGTTCCAGAGCCCAAGCCATGCATAGAGGTGAGCCCGACTATCTAGCCGGTACCCCTCAACCTCATGCACTAACTCAGGCTCCTTCCCCACCAGAGAGGTGACATTCCATGTCCCAGTTGCCAGTCTTGGCAGCCAGGGATCAGTCCGCCAGGGCCTCCACTCCTGGCCGCCGCCCGGCACACAATGCACCCGACCCCTATGGTGCCTCCTGCGGGTGGTGGGCCTGCGGGAGGATGGGCCCATGTCCCCTTTCCAGGCTGTGCCCGGCCGGGCCCCATGGACTAAGCTATATATATGCTATATACCAGGGGGCAAAAGCCCCAAGACAACATAGCCCCTGGGATCCCTGGGACACACAAACCCCTCCACCACGATAAGGTAGCGATTCACAGAGAGGTAAGACAAAATCCCACAAGCAAATGGGAACCATGAAGAGGCCACTAGGAAAGCTGCAACCACCAAGTACCTGCAGAGGGTCAGGCAAGTCCTGAGGAGTCAGCTGAATGGTAAGATCAAGATCCAGGCTATGAACACCTACACCCTGCCCATGATCAGGTACCGTACTGGGATAATAAGCTGGCCAAAGGAGGAGATAGAAGCCACTGGCATCAAGACCAGGAAGCTCCTGACCATGCATGGAGAGTTTCATCCCAAGTCCAGCACCCTGAGGCTGGTACCCCAGGATGCAAGCAGTACCACAGCCCAGGATGAGAAAACAATCACCCACGAATACATCAGGAAGATGGCCCCAACCAACTGTGTGCTCAGTGAATACCTCAGGCAGCAGAAACCCAAGAAAGAGGAGGAACCATCATTGAAGGACAGGCCCCTGCACAGTATGTACCACCAGCAGATACGGGAGGTGGCTGACATCCAGAAGTCCTACCAGTGGCTGGACAAATCTGGACTGAAAGACAGCACAGAGGCATTAATCATGGCAGCACAGGAAGAGGCTCTCAGCACATAACAGAAGGGTGCAAGATGCTAGCAGGCATAGCTTACATGGAACGCCATAACCATAGTTAGTAGTATACAGAAACACCTGTGCCGAGTATGGCCTGGAAGTCCCGAGGTCAAAATGGGAGACGTCCCCAAGGGTGGTGGAGAATGACTGAGCTATGATCCTGTGGGACTTCCAGATACAGACGGACAAAATGGTGGTGGCAAACCAACCGGACATAGTGGTGGTAGACAAACAGAAGAAGACGGCCCCAGTGATAGATGTAGTGGTTCCTAATAACAGCAACATCAGGAAGAAGGAACACGAGAAGCTGCAGAAGTACCGAGGGCTCAGAGAAGAGCTCGAGAAGATGTGGAAGGTGAAGGTAACAGTGGTCCCAGTGGTAAGGATTAACTCATATTACACAAGACATTTTTAAGACTTCAGTTTTCACTTTTTTTCATGCCTCCCTTAACCAAAACACACTTACATCCAGCGGGCCATCGCTTTACCTACATCACTATAATCAATATTTAATTCATCACTGTTTAATTTCACTTTTTAAAAAGTCTCTAATTAATTAAAAGATTTTAAAGTATCTGTTTCCGCTGCTGCACGGGTCAGCCATTGTTATTTACAGGGGTGTTTTTTTCACAAACCTTTATTTTCTATGTAATCTTTATGAACATTATATATAATTTCCAAATAAACTAAACTAAACAGCAGGTGAGTGGAGCCACAGCATTCATATTAGTGTTTGGCAGAGTTCTTTTTCATAGAAATTAGCTAAATGGTCACTTTTAAAAATATTTCTGTTGTAATGATTACTGATCTTGTTATTAGGAAAGGAGAAAAAGAAAAACCCTGCAGTGTTTCAGTCTCCGTCTGATTCCTCAGCATGTGACTTCTTTTCACCAGCCTTTATATAAAATGAAATTAAATCATGCGGCTGCTCTGAAATGTTGACAACAACTGAGTGCTCCATGTCTGATTGTTGGTGGTAACAGAAGAACCGACCGTTTACAGTTTAAACCTGTATAACGAAATCTCCAATTACTTTAAGAACACTTTTTTATTGCTTATCTGAAGTGCATATGGAAGGTCTGTGAATGAGGAGCCAAGGTGTAAAACTCTTATTCAAAGTTAGTCTACTGGAGCCTTCTAGTCTCCACAAAGCCATGAAAGGTTCAGGTCTGAGCAGCAGCTCAGGGACACCGTTAAAGACATGTTTAAAGAGTGTATTTGCTTTGTTTTGTTTTGTTTTTTTCGCTTGAAAGCCAAGACTGAACCTTTGAGCAGCTTGCCAAGCAGTGAACCAATCAGTTTCCCAGTAGGGAAGAGTGCAGAAAGACTGTATCAAAGGCTGGATGCTATAATAAGATATTTACCATATCTATTTTTATAGCCTGTAACATAATGTTGGTGTATTTAGAAACACAGAGTCTTTAATATCACATATCTGTAGATCTAATTTGAGTCATCGGGTTGAATGACAGTTTTAATATATGTGAAAGGTAACTTAATCAAGAGGTAACCATAGCAACATTACAAAAGCTTTGCACAGCACATTAAAAGCACAGCAGCTAAAGGTTCAAGGTTCGTCCCTGTCTATAAAAAGCTTCATCTCCAGCGGCTGATATTCGACACCCACCACCCCCATCAGAGTCATGTATGACTCTCAGGTTAGAAACTATTCCCACAGTTTTGCATTCAACATGTAATCCCACTTCAAATAGATTTAAGGGTAGAGTTGATGGGATATTGTGATACTGGACATTTCACAGGTTTCACTGGTAACGTTGACGTGTTCTCGTGCAGATTTGCAAGAAACTGCTTGAATCACAGAGATGCACACTGTTTTTTGATTTAGGCTCATTCACTGGTTACACTACTCATTAAATCATTTTCACTTTACTCCAAAACATAAACTGAAATGCATTGTGGGGTAGCTGTAACAGGTAGGGCAGGTAATCTAGGAATCAGAAAGTTGGTGGTTCAAGCCAGCTATGAAACCCAAGTTGCTCCCTATAAATTCATCTAAGCGTGCATATTAAGCACTCGATATAGAAAAAAGTGCTTGTATGAATGTGTAAATGAGACATGGTTACCAACAATATAAACCTTAGTCAATGTGGAATATTTATTTGTTGTTTGGCTTTAACGTCACTCTGGGTTCTTTGTGGTTTGCACGTTACCAATATGCTCTTGCCCTTTTGTCCTATAGAAAATGTCCATATCGGCATTCCTGAAAAGTTGTAAACCACTCCATCTTTTTCCTCTTTCCTGCACATGGACCAGAGTCAGCTGATTGTAGCGCATGTATGCAGGAAGAAAAAGGCATGGATGATGGTTTTTTTCTCCTCTTTATCCACCCATCGTACAGTTGTACGACATCCAGAAGTACATAGTTGTACCCATTGTATAACTATGTTGTTACTTGTGTTGCAAGTTGTTACTTGCAATACAAGTAACAACATAGTTGCAACTCTAAAGTAATTACTGAATGTAGTGCAGTAACTGAAAGACGCAGTATTATTACAGAAATGTGTTAGTTTGAAATGCACAGCAACCAACAGTAGTTGTTTGGATTTTTTGATTAGACACCAGAGAGGCCGAAGCATGAAAGAAAAGTTGTTAATTTGATTGTTAATCACCAATCCTACACTCACCCATGACGTGTGGGTAAAAGAAAAGGAATACAAGCTGGAGAAATAAGCATCAGTTTGGTCATTCAAGGTGTCTCAGAGTAGAGCTGCTGCTAAGCTTCCTATATGAAGTGTTTCTAGACTCCAGACATACTGAAGAGATTTTGTATCTCAGCTGACTTGGAAATGCCTTGATGTCATCACCTCTGGTGATGGGGGCCTTAGAGATAGAGATGAAGGCATTTTAGCTTAAAGTGCTGCCCCTGTGAACCAGACTCTGATAAGGAGTTGAAATGGATATACTTGTGATATATACTTGGAACATTTGTCATTTGCTTTAAACACACACAAATGTTTCATATTGTCACTCTGAAGAAAGAAGTCCAAAAGAAACTATTAAATTTAAAAGACAGTTGTCTGAATGGAGGGCCTTTATTTGTTATTCATTTTTCATCCTGTTAAATACATGACAATCTTGTTCTGGCTTTTTCTTATGGTTTTAGCGTTTGCTGATTTAAATTGAATGAGGCCTTGTTATATTTTATTGTGAAGGATTCCATTTGTTTTTTTACACCAGCCAAATATAATCCTTGAAAATACATTTATAAAAAAGCATTAATTTAATATTTATATACCAATTCATAGGAAACATTTTACAGGTACATTTATGATTGCTTCCAAAGTGTCTTAATATCAAATCTTACTTGGTATATATATATATATATATATATATATATATATATATAAACTCAACAGCCATACCTTGCACAGCACCTGGAAAATGTTATTGGCAGCTAAATACTCCACAAGATGTTTTCATTAGAAAAGCATTTCTGTGCACCTTTCTTATGAAGCTGTCTCTCTCTACTTAAAGATTACATGCTCATGTAAATGTGAATGAGATTTAGAAAATAGGGCCATGCGTACACACAAAGCTTTATTTCTGACACCACTAAAGCATCTAAGCTTTTGTATATAAACACAGTTTGAACTGTGAGTTTACAATTTTATGCACCTTAATTCTGGAGAACATTTATTATGTATATTTCTAAATAACTAAAGATGGCATTAAATAGTTAGTCAAAAATGAGTACAGTTTTAGACATTTCCACAATTCTTTTATGGTTCTACCATAGCAGTGCTGTAGAGAAATTCCCATTAGACACAAAGTAAAACTATATTTGAATTGTGCAGCCACACAGCAAAGCCATGTAGAGGCAGGTCATTTCATTTCACTGTCCATTTACTTCACAACTGTAGTATTCAATCTCACACAGTGTGTCACAATAGAAGCATCATGAGCACCATTTCAGAAGATCAGAAGTGTCACAAATGCTTTTCTTTTGTTGAAAGGGCTCGATTTTCTTTCAAAATGCGTGATGTGGCCTTCAGAGAATCTGCAGAGGAAAAACAGACAGATCGATACCACTGCAGGGAGCGCTGAGTCTCAATAAGAGAGCAAGGAAGCATATTTTTGTAAAATGTCAAACTATAGAGACAAAACAGAACCGGCTGAAATTACATGCAAATATGTATTTGCATTTTCTCTTATTGTTCCTTATTACAGTTAAACAAGCAGTCCAGTTTCCTCTTAAGACCAGAGAAGGCACTAGTAGGGCCTTTAGTGTCTTCAGGGATTCTGTGGCTATGCTGTGGTTTTTGTGCAATCATAATGACTCATTCAATCTAATAACATCTGGAAGGTGAAGAATACGCAGGAACCTTTAGGCTGAAAAATAAAGAAAATATTCTGTGTTTTGTTTGAAGGTCAGCGTTGTTTTGAGATACCAAGATTTGGTGAAGAGCTGGCGCATTTCAGAACATCGGGGATTTAGCAGTTTTGGTTAGGCTGATTATAGTATTTACATTCTCAATCGAATAATTGATCAATCAAGCCATCCATCCATTTTCTATCAGTATCAGGTAAGAGTGCAGTGGAGCTATTGTTAGTAAACATGCCCAGACCTCCCTCTCCCCCAGCCACCACCTCCAGCAATTCAAGGGGACCACCAACCTTTCCAACTCACTCTCCTCATGCCCTGGGCCTGCCCTGGGCGTCTCCATGGATGCATATGCTTTAATCACCTGACCTCAGAAGTGTCCGAATGGCCTGAACCCCCTCATCTGGTTCAGCCTTTGAGAGTGATAATGATACTGATACTGGTGATATATCTATACTGTCAACTCCTCGTGTATATGGTAAACAGTTATCCATGATTCTGATTCTGATTTTCTCAGACACCATTCAGAGGATGCTCAATCCTCTGCTTGTTTCTGTGATATTTTCTCATGGTCACTACCCACTCTTCGTTGCCATGGATGAGTGTAAGGATGCAGATCAGCTGTCATAATCAAATCCCTGCAAAAGACCTGTACAATATCTGCATCACTGCAGACACTACACTGATCCCTTTCTCGGTCCCCACTCTCCCCCCACTCAAGAACAAGTCTCCAAGATCCTTGAACTCCTCCGTTTGAGGCACTGCTAACTGCCTGTTTAGGCGCATGCTTGTTGTTGCCCCCATTAACATTGGTGTGAGCCATAAGTCTGCTTCTTGTTTTAACGACCTCTAATTGTAAACCAGCACTGATCCTGAGTTCTTTTTTCTGACCTGCAATACCAGTGCCTATCATTCTGGAGAAGACTGTTCAGTGCACCTTAATTGCTTGTATAAATGGACATCTCTGTTGCTGTTCACAACAACCAATGTGGTAACCATATACTAGGCTTAAAGCGTGATTTACACTTCTGTGTGAAATCCACATGGTAACTTACAGCATAACTGGAAATCCTTTTAACACTACGCCATAACCTTCCACATAACCGTGCACTCTTAAAACATAAAAAAGGTTATATCGTAAATTACGACGTTGATTTCGTAGAAGTCTAAATCAGGAATAACATGGAATGATCCACCCACTTCTCACCAAACACTCTGTCATCCCTTCCACTCACCATTCAGACCTCTATTATGCCCCTGAGCGAAATAGAGGTCATTGGTTAATGAAGACAACAGGACCAAATCATCCACGGAGACAAATTCCCAAGACCACCACAACTGAAATCACCTTTCGCATTCCTCTGCTGCTGCCTGCCCTGGCAAAATCCAGCAAACATCGGGAATGAATGTCTGTGAAGGTTCTCAGTCATCCAGGTCATCGTAGTCTAAGGAGCTTGGAAAGAAAAGCGTCTGGACTTCTTTGAGTTGCTTGAAGACGTTTCACCTCTCATCCGAGAAGCTTCTTCAGTTCTAAGGGTCCAATTGTGGGCAGTCCCAGATTTAAACCCACTGGGAATTTCCCCCCAAAGAGGGACAAAGGACCACCTGATGATCCTCTACCTAATCACATGAGCCAAGATGTGAAAGCGGGTGTGGGTCCTAATCAGCCAGGGTTTCGGGTGAGCTCATTAAGAAACCTGGCCCCACCCTATCATGTGATTTCCTGAGGTCAGATGGCCCAGGATGTGAGTGGGCGTCTGGGAAGGGAATGAATCTGACAATTTTTTTGATTAATCTTCCAGTTATTTTTTAATTTAAACTGAAAATAATCTTGTCCATAGAATATGAAAAAAGTCCATTACTACTCACAGCTCTGAAACTTTGTCAGAGTAGATCTGCCATTCAAAGAGTTTCAGTGTATTTTAAGAACAGACAAAATATGTACAGTCTTATAAATATAACTACTGCTATTTAAAAAAAAAAAAAAAAAAGATTTATCGGCCCTGTAAAACCAACTACATATGTCACTAAAACATGTTTTTTTCTTGTTTTCGTTCTTTTTTTCTTCTTTTTTTTGTCTACAAGTGTGACCTTATACAACTGTGTGGGACGCGTTGGTCAACATATGGGGGAAAAAGTGATGTGCACTTCAAGCTGTTCATAAAGTTCATGTGTGGGCTTAAAGCTGAGGATCAGAAGTGTTGGCAATCTTTTTCTGCCACTGTTCAGAACGAAATCAACATTACTTGAATAAATCAGGGACTCGTGGCTCAACATGAATATTTAACATCTTTATTTGTACCTCCTTTCCTTAGAACTCAGTAGGAAGTCTGATACCCTAAGGGTGCTGCTGCCGCCGCCTTTCTGAAGCCTAAGAGAGGGGTTATGAAGGCTTCTCCTAAGGGCTTGGGGAGTCAGACGGACTTAATAAACTCGCAGCCTGAGATCCAATTCTGGCTTTACTTTTACTGTATGCTCTGGTGACCTTTTTCTCTCTTGTGTTGGCCCTGTATATGAGGTAGATGTCAATCTCAGAAGCTGAAGGAAAAAAAAACATTTTGTTTTTCGCATCTTTCAGCTACATGATCGAAGCCGCTTCCAGACTTGTACTTCTTTACATAAATTTCGAGGCAATTTAAAAACTTGGACTCGTGTCTCGATTTGCAGTCACATGGATTAACTGGAAGGATGCAACATGAAAGCCTGAATTTTGATCAAGTGCAGTTTGTTTGCTTATTTAAGAGACTGATGATCAACTGAGTGTTTTACTGATTGGTTGACAAATCTATTTAACTTGTTTAAGCTAACATAGCAGATCTCTCAAGGAGGAACATAGGTAGACTATAGGCTCATTATCAGTGATGCAGATAAGATAAGATAAGATAAGACTTTATTGATCCCACAACGGGGAAATTTTTGCGTCACCTCAGCTCAGGTACAGATATATGAAGGAAATACAAAAATACAAATAAGTACAATCAATGAAAAAAAGTAAGATAATACACTATATACAATGGTAGCATACACAGTATGTGATTATGGATATAGTTGGAAATATGGAAGACAAACTATATAGCTTGGAAGGTCATGGAAGGTCCATTATGCATGAAGTGGTGACCGTGGATGTTCACAGTGTCCAGTGACTTATGACATCGTGATTGAGGAGTTATAGAAAAAATAGATAAAAGGCCTGGATTTGATTTCAGGTGTGGTGCTTGCATTTGGAAGATTTTGCTGTGAACACTTGACATGCAGTCAAAGCTCTCCATGCAGGATGAAACAAGTCATCTTTAAGCTGAAAATAACAGAAAGAAAAAAAATCCATCCGAGAAAGGCTACAATAGTTGGAGTGGCAAAATTTACAGTTTGGTACATCTTGAGAAAGAAAGAAACCACTGGTGAACTCAGGAATGCAAAAAGACCTGGAAGTCCACAAAAGACAACAATGGTGGATGATCGCAGAATCATTTCTATGATAATGAACTCCTTCACAACGGCCAACCAAGTGAACATCACTCTCCAGGATGTAGTGTAGGTGTATCAATATTCAAGTCTACCATAAAGAGAAGACTGCATGTAAATATGGAGGGTTCACTGCATGCTGCAAGTCACTCATAAGCCCCAAGAATAGAAAAGCTAGATTGGACTTTGCTAAAAAAAAAAAAAAATCTAAAAACGCCAGCACAGTTCTGGAAAACCATTCTTTGGAAAGATGAAACCAAGATCAACCTCTACCAGAATGATGGCAACAAAAAGTCTGGAGAAGGTGTGGAACAGCTCACGATCCAAAGCACACCACATCATCAGTGAAACATGGCGGAGCAGTGTGATGGCTTGGACGTACATTGCTGCCAGTGGTACAGAGACACTAGTGTTTATTGATGATGAGACACAGGACAGAAGCAACCGAATAACTTCAGAACTGTTCAAAGATTCAATGTCTGCTCAAATCCAGCTAGATGCAGTCAAACTGATTGGGCATGTTTCATACTACAGATGAACAATGACCCAAAACATACAGCTAAAGCAACCCAATAGTTTATTAAAGCAAAGAAGTGGCCAACTCAAACCTGATCCCAATTGAGGATGCATTTCACTTGTTGAACACTAAAACTTCAGACAGAAAAGCTCACAAACAAACAGCAAATGAAAGCCGCTGCAGTAAAGGCCTGGCAGAGGATTAAAAAGGAAGAAACCCAGAATTTTCATTTAAAATTAATTTTGGTAATGTAAAGAACCAAAATTAGAAAAAAAATGGCCTCTGTCCAAATATGTATGAACCAAACTGTATTTAAGCTGGACACTAAGGAAGGAGAAAAGGACTTGAATCAATTCATTAGGCAGACACATCGAGCCGGAAAGGATGTGCAGTAGGTTAGGATGATCAAGGATTGAGATGGAAATGTACTAACAACTGAAGAAAGTGTACTGACAAGGTGGAGAACTTTGAGGAGCTGATTGTAGAGAATAAGAGACTGAGGAGGATGAATGAAGATAGTGAACCAAGAAGTGCAGACAATAAGTAAGGAAGACGTGAGGGCTGGAGTGGATGAACATACATCCAATGAAAGGTGGATTGTCCAGATGACATAGCTGTGAACGTATAGAGATGTCTAGGAGAGAAGACAGTGGACTTTTTAACCACTGAAATCAAAAAGTCCACAACAATCAGTGTAATGGTACTGATGTTTAAGAACAGGGTTGAAGTGCAGAGCTGTAGTAACTACAGAGGAATAAAGGTGATGAGCTATACCATGAGGATATGGGAAAGAGTTGTTGAAGGAGAGAGGTTCTCCTTCTGAGAATTTCGGAAGGAGCTTCATTGTGTTTTTGAGGATCCAGAGAAAGTATATGATAAGGTGCCAAACGAGGAACTGTGGTGCTGCATGAGGAAGTCTGGAGTGGCAGAGAAGTATGTGAGGGTGGTGAAGGACATGTATGCATAGAGACAACGGTGAGGTAGGTGGTAGGAGTGACAGATGGGTTCAAGGTGAGGGTAGGATAACATCAAGTATCAGCTCTGAGCCCCTTCTTGTTGTGATGGACAGGTTGACAGATGAGGTCAGACAGAAGTCTCTGGGGAGAGTGACTGACAGATGCCATGTTGATCTGTAGTGAGAGTGGGGAGCCTGGAAGAGTCAGTCCAAGTATAATTTCTTATGTAAAGAGTTTATTTTAAAATATGTTCATTTCATTAAAAATATACTATATTTCTTCATGACTGAACTTTTATTTAAAAGGTGCATAACCATGCCAACCTTTTGTCATGACTGGAGTAAACCAGCAATGTTAAATATGTTATCTGTACATCTCTACAAGAAAGGGGAAAGAAAACCCACCACAATCTGTTTAAATGTAGTGAGATATCATAATGTTACCAGAGATAATTTACTCTCCTCTTAAAAGGCAATTCTGCCTGAAATGAGGCTGTGGATTGTGCTTGTTAGCTTCCCACCTGTGGTGACTCTGTGTGTGTGTGTTTGACTCATTTGTGGGCAGATGATGGCATCAGTTTGCTATTATTTTGCAAATGCATCTCAATTAACTTCAAGGATCACATTTTCAATAAAATGAGTGTTTGACTCCTTTAGATTTGAAATGCAAAGCAAAAGAAAAAAATCAAATACCAGGAAAAGATCGAGCATTTTACATCTTGAGTGGTTTCACATGATGGAGACGTGATGCGTTTTCTACTCTTTCACAATAAATGGTGGAAATCAAGTTGGCTGGTAATCACACTCAGACTGTCATAAACACAGTAGGGAACTTTTTTTTTTTTTTTACAGGAGAAAAAGGAAAGTGTTTTCTCCCAAACGTCTTGTCAAACACTCAAACTTCACTTCACTGAGATACCGCTCTGATAATGATCTCACCAAAGATACCAGTATCATAAATGAGAGCTCCATATTTAGGTCTAAAATCCCAAAATGTGGCTGAAACAAAATGAAACAGGGTGTTTTTGTTAAGCTTGTTTATAATAATTTTTAATTGCAGTTAATTGTATTTACTAAAATGAGTGAAACACACTAAAATGACTGTATTGTAAAGATTTTAAAAAAGGAGAAATTGTATATTTTTTGCTTGTATACATCAAGGTCTAAGAAGAGTTAATTTGGGTACCAATTGCTGTATTTAGTTATTTAGAGTATGTACTGTATTTAGAGTTTGGTTATTGTGTTATGTAGAGTTCTTCTAAAAGCAGTAACCACACAGAAACATAGATGATGGTGAGTATAACTAGATGGGTAGATAAGTAGTTACAAGCTTTTCTTTATTGATTTTTTTTTTTTATCCAAAAATGCTAAAAAGTTCTTAAATGCAATATTAGCTTTCCTTTTCCTTGTTCTTCCATTATAGTAAAAACATCTGTGTTTGCTCTTAAACTATAGAAATGCATATTGTAATGTATTTTTAATCTATTTTTTAGCTCAACAAAAGCATAAATAACTGGCCGGTTAATCAGAAATACACACAAGCTGCAGGAATAAAATATATGTATGTAAATGAGAGTACAGAGCAAGCAAAGAGATGCGGCTGTTATGAGAATCTCATCTGCGTTTCCTAACAAAGTGCCTTTGAAAGAAGTCACTAAAGCTGCCTGAAGGATTCAGAAGCCGACTGCCCTTTTGTTACACAGTACCTGTGCAAAATCATGGATAAACCCAGGAAACAGAATGAGTAGCTCATTAAAATGCATTTGCCTGCAGGAGAGAAGACCATTGCATGGAAATGGCTGCAGCCAAATGCTCCCAACAGGTGACGACTGGACTCTCAATGAGATAAACTAGATGTAGAAAATGACCTTTAGCTTAAGACCATAACAGAAAATGTAAAATATTGGGAATTTTGGACTAAATATGCTACTAGTGCCTAAAAGAAGTAAGTCATTATATGTTTCTGCCTCATTTCATTGTCAAATATAGATGCCTCTCACTTATATTTGACAGTGAGGAGCAGTTTGCACTGAGTGTGAACTACCTCAGAAAAGCACAGAATCCCTTTTTAAACAAGAATCGCTGTAAGATACAGAGATTTTAATCTTTTTTTTTCTTTTCATGATACCAAATAAGCTTAAATATGCACGGTATTTGTGAAGTACTACATCGCTCACAAGTAGTTCTTCCATCTCCCCTGCAATATTGAAATACATCCTGATCAAACCATTTTTTAAAAAAGGACTTTTTCACTGGATGCTGTTGGCAGCGGTGAGAGCCAGCTGCGTAGGCTAAGCTTAAATTAGGTTTAAATGAAGCTTTACTGCATAAAGTCCTTCGAGTGCACAAAAGACACAAAGATGCACAAAAAGACTACACACAAAAACTAAGAATGGCTAAAAATACAAAATAAACCACAGGGGGAAAAAACTAATGACCTAAACTATAGAAAAAAATAAAACTATCACAGAGAGCACAGAAAGAGACTAAAAGAATTAACAACTGCAGGATCAAAGAAACTGACCACAAAAACAAATAAAACTACTAAAAGCATCACCAAAATTAATTTTAAAAAAGATTCACAAAAACACTAAAAACAAAATAAGAACCACACAAACAAAAACTGACCACAAGCATGTGACTAGAAATACCACGGTGAGCACAAGAAATGATCCCCCAAAAAATCATTATAGAATCATCAAAGAAGGCAAAAATAACTCACAAACAGCTCAAAAATACAATTAAAGAGATGCAAAAATTTCTAAAAGAGACACACAATCCAAAAAAAACTAAAACCAGCAGAGGAAGAAGAAAATGGCCACAGCCTTCACAATCATTCCGTGACTCATTCAGTCTGGGGAGGGGGGGGTCAGCCTTCTCAGTGGGGTGGGTACCTTTTACATATGTGTACGGAGGGGGTGCTTTTGTCTCACAATCTGCCCGTGGATGCTGTAGCTGCTATTTATTGAAAGGTTTCGGACTGTAGTAGAATCTTTAAAGTTGCTTATTTGGCATTTATTGCAGTGAAAAAATGGTCTAAATGTTAAAAAGCGTGCAGTTTGTTATGTGAAGAATTTGTGCCTTTAATTTTAATTCATTCAGAAGTTCCTAAACATGTCTGTGAGGGTTATTTAAATGCATTTAACGGAAAACTCTCGTTAACCATAAATCATCTGAATGTACAGGTGAGCTAACAGATCATCATCAGCTGTCCGCACTCATTCACAGCAAACATCCATTAGTATGAACCGGTCAGGTTTACAACAGATACCCAAACTTACCTTAAAGCTGAGACTTCGCCGCACCTTCAGGACCCGACTTTTACCGGGGCTTTGCTGGATTTATTGGTGAAACAACGCGAAAAGAGCCGCTGCACTTTGCCAGTCCTCTGTCGGGATGAGTTCCAGTGGCATCTCCAGCAGAGAAGCAGCCCGCTGCGCTCCTCCGTCCGCCTCCGTCTCACTTCTCCCTCCGTCTGCTCCGGACAGACTGATGCACTCAGAGTCCCCACCGCAACATTATGAACAGCGCAGGTCGCACGGTCTCTAGCTTGTAACTAGGTAACAGCTCTGCTGCCGCACACAGTCAAATAGGAGGTGTTAAAATCCTTTGGTGTGTGCGTGTGTGTGTCGTTCCCGTGTGTGCACAGTCTGTGAATGTGACTGTAGCAGCGCAGGTATCCTTTCAAAGCCTAAAGAACCATTAAAAAGAGCAGGTGTAGTCTATGATACTTTAAATTAAACACTTTAGCTAGAAAGCTGCCAGTCGGGCATGTATAAGTACCTCCCTCTACTCTAAATAACAGTCAGCCTGCACTCTGAAAATTGAGGACCTTACAGAAAAGATGACATAACGGGAGATATGTCTTATCATCCCCAAAAACATCACAAAGAACATAAAAGAAGGCAGGAAAAAGCCATAAGAAATGACAAGTACAACACAAAACTATACAGAATGATGGAAAACAGAAAAGCGGATTTAAGAAATCAAAATCAAAAAGAGTAAAAAGATTAAAATTACAAAAATCCAGAGGAATAAACATCAGAATCTAACAAAACTATAAATAGCCTTCAGTTGGGTTCAGAATTGGTTGGACAAA
The DNA here is from genome assembly GCF_051167445.1 of Perissodus microlepis. Lineage (NCBI taxonomy): Eukaryota > Metazoa > Chordata > Actinopteri > Cichliformes > Cichlidae > Perissodus > Perissodus microlepis. Next base: position 4,487,179 of record NC_140464.1, on the reverse strand, counting down.
GACATTTGTAGTTTACTTTTGTACAGCACCAAAGCTTTTAACTCCAACAACCCATATGTAAATGAAGTGCAGACTTTCCACTTTAGTTCAAGGGGCTTCATAAAACCACAATATTAACTCTTCAGGAATTGCAGCAATTTTTATACAGAATTTCACATTTTCAGGTGCTTAAAACTAATAGAATTTTACTTTTATAATGAGGAGTGTCCTTAATACTTGTATGGAAATCCTTTGCGGTCACTAACTGCCTGAAGTGTGGAATCCATGGACTTGAAATGCTCTGTCAGGCCTTTACTACAGCCACCTTACGTTGCTGCTTGTTTGTGGATGTTTCTGTGTTTAGATTTGCATTTACAAAGTGAAGAGCTGCTCTGCTGGGTTCAGATCAGGTGACTGACTTGGCTGTTGAAGAATATCCAATTTCTTTGCCTTACGAAACTCCAGGATTGCTTTTGCAGCATGCTTTGGGTCATTATCCATTTACACTATGATGTTTTGCAGAATTTGGATGAATCCAAGCAGAGAGTACACGTCAGAGTTTATTGCACTTCTTTTATCAGCAGTCAGTAAACACTAGTGGCGTAGTTCATCTGGCAGCCGTACATGGCCATATCGTAACATTGCCTCCACCATGATTAACAGTTCGTGCAGATCATGAGCTGCTTCCCACCTTAGTTCTCTTTATGCCTGGTACAGTCTAATCAAATCTTGGATTAGATGTTTTCTAGTGAAGTCTAACCCGGCCCTTCTGGACTTGAGTGTAAGTAGTGGTTTTCACCCTGATCTCTGTTATTTCCATTAAAGGTTTCTCTTGATTGAAGACTTTGACAATGACACCCCCTACTCCCTCAAGTGTTCTTGACTTGACTGTTTTTCTTAACCATGGAAATAATTCTGTCATCATCAATTTAAATGGTCTTCTGTGGTCTTTAAGGCCCTTTTCTAAATGTACCAGATTGTTGATTTGGCCACTCCTGAAGATTTTTAAAGTCTCTGTGATAGGTTACTTCTAATAATGGCCTCCCTCACGTGCAGACATCTCTTTGGGGATAATTTTTTAAATAAAACTGAAAAGCCACAAAATGCAAATTCAGCTTCATTTGTCATGAGATAATGAGGGGACAGGTCTCACCTGGCCACAAAACTGCTGGTCAGTCAACCTTTTGATCTAAAGCTGAAAGTCTGCACATCACTTTTACCTTGATTGGTTGATTTAAACCCATCATGATGTACAGTTGCAAAACTACAAATGCAAAACCCAAACAAAAACAGTATCAAACATGATGAAAGATACACGTACATGTTGAATTTATTGAACACAGAGTAAAACACAGAATAAAAAATCCAGTGACCTGCTGATATGGAATCCCTGAGCCACCATGGGTGATCCTAATGAGCACTTCATCCTGAGTCGTCCCCAGTGTCCAAAGGTCATGACAGGCACAGATAGCCACCCCTCCTTCCTTTAATCTCCCCCAGTACCTCCCTATTACTATTATTACTATTTGTACTTTTACGTTTTATGTATAATGACACAGAACTAAACTTAAATATTTATTACAGTTTATTTTCCTTCTCATTTGCTTTTGTTTTGTTGATTCTTTTTGTTTTTACCAATCTCAGTACTGTTGGCGTCACGGTTCTGGGTCGGTTCGACCCAGCATTTTGGAGTTGTTATGTTTTGGCTTTGAATAATGGATTATTCCTGTATACTGGTGGTGGTGGTGGTGATGATTATGATGATGATAGATTATTATTACTGTTCCATGTTTCTGTTTATGTGTGTTTCAGGATTTGTGTCTCATGTTTAGCATTTAGGTTCCATGTGTTATATTCAGTCTGTCTCTCAGTGTCAAGTCTGCGTCTTTGTGTAGTGAGGTCTTGTTTCCTGTTTCATTGTGAAGGTCTGCGTCTCTTGTGAATGTGTTCAGTTTTACCTCTTGTCTCGTCTCGTTAATTGCTCCCAGCTGTGTCCACCACCTGTGTGTAATCTCCCTGTGTTTCTTTGTGTGTATTTAAGTCGTGTCTTCTGTTATTGTAGTTGCTGGTCCGTCTGTGTATCCACCATGTCTCACCCGTGTGTTCTCCCTGCTGTCCATCGTCATTCTCCTCTGCTCGTTCTCATTCTTGTTCAGGTTTGTGCTCTGTAGTTTAGCTGTGTCCAGTGTGGTTTAGTTTGTCTTAGTTTGCCATTTTCCCTGTGCTGTGTATTCAATAAACCACCTTCACACCTTTACAAGTGCCTGCAATTGGATCCTCCTTTATCATCTCCACACGGCTCACTCCACTCGCCGTGACAGTTGGTTTTGGACAGAATTAACAGTTTCACAGCATTTTCTCACACATTCAACACAAAAATATTCAAAACACACACACACACACACACTTCAATGTTTATACATTTTTCTTGTTACTGTTTTGTCATCACATCTCGTCCTTATGTTTGTCCTGTCCTTTTTTTCATTCCAATGTAAAGTTGTTGTTTTTTTAAATTAGAAACAAAAGTCAACCAAACAGACACACAAATCAGCTACAAATACTGAAAAATCACCCAAATAATGACACAAAATCTACAAAAACTGACAGAAGATCAACAAAAAAAATACTAAAACTACAAAAAGAAAACCTCACCCCAAAATAAGTAAAACAACTTAGAAGAGCACAACATTATTCACTTCAAAAGCTGATAATTTCTTTGTGAGAGCAACTAAAAACTAAGGTAAGAACATAACAAAACAGCTTAATAATAAGTAGAACACTCACAGTTCAGTGAAATACAAATGTGCTGTGAGGGTTCAGAAAGGCGCTGTTGCCATAAGAGGACAGATTTTCTCTGGAAGACACAGAGATTTTTGCACTGTGAAGATTTACTGCATGAGGTATGAAAGCTTGGCGGTTTCTGTCCTTGTGGAAGCAGAGATGAATCAGTGTGTGAGAGAAATTATTGCACCTTTAGTGATAAGATGAAATCTCTACAAACAGATATCTGAATATGATTATGCACAATTAAGCAACCCCATTTAAGCAGGCTTTGACTGCATACAGAGAAACAGTCTATGTGGTTAAGGGTGATGCAATGACTGTTAAGCTATCAAAAACATTCAGATAAACCAGTAAAACATACTGAAAGCAAAAATATATATAAACAGAGGTAAAGCAAACACAAAGAAGTAAAAACAGATGGAAGGCAAATAAAAAATAGACTCACAATAACCACAAATACAATGTTTTAAAAGAGACTGCTAACATCTAAGAGATTTAAAATGACTACAAAGTGATACAAAACTACGAGAGAGATGGAAAATAAACACAAAATGTCTGAAAATAGGTCAAAAAAATAAACACAGGGAGATGGAAATTTGTCACAAGGTGACAAAATTAAGTACAGAGTTAGAGGTTGAGCACCCTCAGAGTCAGAAACATGGTGGAGCAGCACTGCAGACTGAAAGATGATCTGCTCACTTTGTAGATATGCAGGGCTCATTCCAGTCTGACAGAAACCAGCTATTCATAATCACAGGTGACCCTATACAAATGAAAACATAATTATGAATCCTGCATCCTGTTTCTGCTAATTGATCCGCCTAAATTCGACATGCCGATCCTTTAAAATTACAGACAGTGAGATGTTAGATTTTAATCACACTTAATGAGCTGTAGTGATTCTGCCGGAGCTCAGGTCTGTTTTGATGTAGCATCACTGTGATGCAAACACTACGCTGCACATATTAATATCATATGCCTGGTAGGTTTATCATAATGTACAGCCAACGCACAAAAATATATGTTTTTGGTGTGCGTGCATGTCTGTATATGTCAGAAAAAGGCACAATTTCATGCTTTTCATGTTAGTTACATTGTCCTTTTTTAGTGGTCAAGCATCAATGGAAAGATAAGGCATCTTGTCTTTGCTTTTCCCGATGCACATCTTCCTGGAAAACTGCTCAGTCGTGTATCGAGTTTTTCATTTACCAGCAAATGCACATAAACTCTGGGACAAGTCTGTCTGTAAGATCTAGTTTCCATGAAGTGAAGTAACCTGTTTTTCCAGGTCTATTCAGCTACACGAGCATGTTCTCTGCAACAAACGTTTCAAAGGGCCAATCTCTCAACTCAGCTTCTCATTTCAGATCACACAGGGAATGGAAAATCTGTCGAGTGTCGACTGTACTGCAGCTGCAAGAGTCATAATGATGCCGCAAAGGAGAGAAAAGAAATAAACGCCTCTTTCTCTGTGCATTTTTGTCACTGCTGAAAATGCTTTATGAAGAAGAAGAAGAATCGCTTTTTGCGTTTGATGACAGTGCTTCTTTGCTGTCCACTGTGGTTTATCCCCAAAATGTCAGGTTTCAATCAGAAGCTGCCTTTGTTTAAAAGAAAGAAAGAAAGAAAATGGGCTTTTTGCCAGCAAGACTTTCAGTTTGTAATGTTTGATATAAATTATAGAAATTCGTTATTGGATGTCTATGTCATGTAATGCTATTCTGTCACCTTCTCACTGCATTTCACAATTACACACAAGGCGCGTTGTGGGAATCGGTTCCTTGACAGACCAGCTGTGGCAATGATAGTTGCCAAAAAAATAACAAATCAGTTTTAGAGACCTAGAAAGTCCACATCAGGAGACTGGAGGGATAACTGTTAGCCAGGAGACCATGGTTTACTTCCTGTTTGGACCTTTTGTTTTGTACTTGATTTGAATTCTATGTGTTGAGTCACTGTTTTTTTGCTTGGTTAGATTTAGGCAAATATAGTGGTTTGGGTTACAAAAAGGCCCTTCACAAAATGAACAGTTCACAGTGAAGAGGGATGAGTTAGGATGGACAGCCCTGATGATTAAACAGTATTCTTTGCCACCATGGCAATGAGACCAAACTGAACTATATGATTTACATTTTTATTTAAACCATTAACAACACACCTATCTGTTAGTAATTTATATCTTCAGATGCAGGCTATGTCCCTGACACATTTCAGCACATAACAGGAGGTTGCAAGATGCTAGCAGACAGGGTATACATGGGACGTTATAACCAACTGGCCGGCATAGTATACAGAAACACCTGTGCCGAGTGGCCTAGCTAAGATCCTGTGGGACTTCCAGATACAGACGGACAAAATGGTGATGGCTAACTAATCAGACATAGTGGTGGTGGACAAGCAGAAGAAGACAGCTGTAGTGACAGATGTAGCGATACCGAATGACAGCAACATCAGAAAGAAGAAACACGAAAAGCTGGAGAAGTACCGAGGGCTCAGAGAAGAGCTCGGGAAGATGTGGAGGATGAAGGTAACAGTGGTCCCAGTGGTAATCGGAGCACTCAGTGCAGTGACCCCCAAGAGTGGCTCCAGCAGATCCCAGCAAGGGCGTAGATTTGGCATGGACGGAAGGGACATGTCCCCACCAATATTCAGCGATTGTTGAATTGTCCACACCAATAATTTGATCTCTTCGAGTAAAGAAAAACAAACCTGATAGAAAGAAGAAAAAAACGATCTGTCAACGTCTCATTCACCCAGCGGTGCAGAAAGAGTTAAATTACGTTCTCTACTGGAGTCCTACCTCATGTGACAAATATGGCCAATGTGATTGGCTGAGCCTTTCAGGGAGCTCTGTTTAGTTTTAGCAGCAGCAAACCTGCGCTGCCAGGAGGAGAGGAGGATGGCAGCAAAAAGGAAGAACCTGGATATAAGAAAGTATTTTCAAAGAAACCTGTAAGTCACTTAAAGTCAAGTTCACTCATAAAATGTGTCCGTCATAATAACGTTACAGGCTATGCTAGGCTTTGGCCCACATCAGTCTAAAATTGTATGTAACCATGAATAACGTGTTTTGGAAACTAACTGCACAACAGGCAGCACTATTATTTACCTCAGTCTCCCACAGTAGCATTTCTAATTTTGATTGAAACTGTCAGAGAAAACGGCAGCCTCGAACAAGCCCGGATATTAGTTTACAGAGGCTGTTAAAATTATATGTCTAACGTTAAAATGTTGGTGACACAATAATTTCATCCTAATGGCACTGACATATTCATAGGGTTAATTTTTGAGACAAAATATCATGAGGTAGTCATGATTTTGCTAATATTCCACCTTGTAGTGCAGTTTGCACAATTTAAAAAAAAAATGCACTCACCCTACAAACATTACTGATGAGTCAAGATCTGCACAAATCGACAGAAACACTGAAGCAGCTCCACATTTTATTCTTATTGTCATGTATGTCCTATTTGTCAGGTGACAGAAGAACCAACACAAAGCTCAGAGAGTAATGGTGACACAAGATCACAGGTGAAATTGGATGATGACTTGGTGGTTCATGACTGTATTTGCAGCACATGTGTGACTGCATGTATTTGGAATGTTTCACTGTTATTTATCAGGTGACAGAGGCAGCTGTGCCATGTTGTAGCTCGGACAGAGGTGAAGAGGCGAGGTCACAGGTGATTGACTGATAATTTGGTGCTATAGATTAACTAGTATTTATTATCATGACAATTGTCAGGCTGCTTTTAGTCATCCCAGTATCCTCGGCTGAGGCTGAAAGAAGCTTCAGTGCTCTCAGAAGTAGTGATGGGATTTCCAGCTCTTTCGGCTCCGAACTGGCTCTTCAGGTTGTTTTGTTGCTTTAATTAATTTATTATTAACAATAATATAAAATTATGCACAAAAGGAATTACTAATGTAAAAAAAAAGTGGTTGTATTTATATATGTTTATATATAAATATATGCGGTGGCACTGTGGAATAAGGAAAATATTTTACTGCTACTCATACTCATCATCATTACCATTGCATTAATTAACTTTGCATTAAGTCATTACCATTGCATTAATCAAATTAATCATCATTTCATTAAAACATTCATTGAAGCTGTTGCCATTACATTAACCTTTTTCTTACAGGTGCAGCTATGGCCATTTTATACACATTGCATTTTTGTGCTTATTAAAGAGTTGGAGCTCGGTCAATTAATTGGAGGTTGTAAGCCTCGTTCGGCGCGATGTCCGGACGATCTATTGTGTAAGTGACTTGGAGCTATAGAAGGTTAAAACTGCATACACGCCTACAAAACACATGTAATACATATAATCTAGAAACAGGCTTGAGTGAAGGCCTGAATGTATCCGGCTTCTTGTTGCATTTGAGTTTGCTTATTAACAGGTGACAGAAGATGGGCCAAAAAGGAGGACCAGTCCATGGGAAACGTCAGGGCCTGAATTCATCGCCATATTTGGAAGAAGATGCTAGAGAGGGGAACTTCGGTGTCTGCATTTATCTCTCAAAATTGATCATTGTCTGTAAAAGATGCAAATGATGTTCTTAAGATACAAATTATGTTCTTGTAAAACGCGAGAAGGGGCGTTAACCCTGACATTATAAAAGCAATCTGAAGTGTATTTTTGGGCGGAGATCTACATCTGATGTGTTGCAGTGTATATCTTCCCACGCATGTGTTCAATAAACTCATCTGTTTGATTGCATCCTCCTGGGCCTCTGGTATTTTGTTTTGCTTCTCAACATCGCGAATCGGGACAGTTTTGGTGCCGAGACCCGGATGTGGGGGCCATTGACCCGGTTCTGAAGGTTTTTACGGAGAAAAGGCGAGGACAGAGGTGGTCAGACGGGCGGACGTGAGCCAGTGGTTTGGCTGAGTTAAAGGCCCCTAACTACAAAAAGGTAGGCGCCGCCTGTTAAATCAAAATGTGCTGATTGAAATATTATATTCTAAATTTACTCAGCTAAATTACTAGTGAATGTCTGTTGTGAGTGATTTTTGGACATTTTGACTCTTTATAGGATTTTGAAAAGGACAATATTGAGTTAAAAATAAAAAGGTATTTTATGTCAAAGGATAAAAGGCAATGTTGTGTATATGAAAACACAGGATCATAGGTTAATGGTAATTTTAAGGTTTAAATAACTTTCAAGTTCAGAGTTGGAGAAGTCCCCCCTACTGGAGACGTTCGTTAGGGTCCGCCGGCGTGCGGTCACTCCAGATTGACCATCTGCCAATGACTTGGGATCTTGGTTTAAAATAGGTTATGATCAGAAGATCAGTTTGACAAAGTTATTTGTTCAGTAAAGAAGTTGATCTCGGGCGTAAAGGCCCGAGAAATTAAACTTCGGGTGGGGCAAGATTTACAGAAGTGACGTGACTATTCAGGTAACTGACTCAGTGCTGGTCTGAGTATTTCTTGAGAAATTGATTTTGAAGAAAAATCAATATTTTGACTGTGTCTGTTTGACTGTTTTGAGTTTTGTACATTACTACCTGCGTTGATATACAGGTGCTGAATACAGATGGGTCTTCTGAGTTCCATTTGATAAAGATCTTGGTTAAATAAATGACAGAAACAGTTTTTCAATTGTGTGGAGAATTTTAGATACTGAGGTTGCATTTTCTCCGTAGTCGGTGCATTGTGTGGACTTATATCCGGATTATAAGTCCAAAGTTCATGAGCTGAAGGTTATTCATCGTGTTTAAAGAAGAACAGGAATTAGAAAAGGATATTTAAGGTCATATTTTGTGTAAATTGAAGAAAACTCACTATATATGTTCCCTTTTTCTTCATTTGAAGGCACACACACATTAACACACACACAGTTTTTGGGTGTGAGTTACTTCCTCTTTTTAATTTTAAACTGCGACACATGTGTTCATTGAACTAGAACTTCAACAGTGAGTGAGACAGGATTTAGATTCTCATTTTTGAAGGACATTGAGAGAATATAGTTGGAGATTTAAGTACTTTTTGAGTTTGGAGCAATATAAGTATTTAATGGGCGATCCTGCTATCCCCTTTTCCGAGTTGCAGGGTACCCTTATTGGTTCGTTTTTGACGATTGGGTTAAGAACTGTACCTGATGGTGTTCATGTAGATCTTTTTATTTCCTGTGGAACAGTGGATTCCCATTATGAATATTCCACCTCTGAAGACTTAAGTGAAGAACAGTTTGCCGAGTTCCTGATTGATTTTCTAGACATCTTCCAAGCCCTAGTTCACCTTTCTGTAGGAAAATAGTTATCAAAGTAACCGTTTGCTGATAAAATACATAGACTGTTTTTAAGAGGGTGATTTTTTACTGTGAGAAATTTTGCCTCAGACAGTCAGAAATATTATAATTCCGATCAGTACATTTACATATTTTTGTATCTATAAAAAGGAAGATGACACTTTCCAGACTTTATCAAAGGTGTAAGCGTCACAGCAGATGCCTTTGTGTCAAAGTAGCTGAAGATAAAACACAGAAAAACATGAAGGTGGTTTTCCTGGCCTGGACTTTATAAAAATATTCTGCAGTACATCAGAAACAAAAGAAAACCATTAATCAACTTATGAACATTACCTCTGAAGTTACAGCGGTTTTATTAGCGACACGGCTAAGCGTTTTGCATTTTGTATAATTTTAAAAAGTTTAAATTTGTTCAGAAGCCTGTTGAACGGCAGAAATTAGGTTTTCTTTTCGGAAGTAAGTAAAAGAAAAAACTGTTCTTGAGGTACACTGAGAAAGAGAGAGAGAGGGCTGTGCATGAAGTGTGATTTTATTGTGGTGGAAGCAAAACAGCAAGAGTAAGAGGGAATTCATGGCGATGTTTATGTGAAGCTTAGTTTGGATCTTCTTATGCTGCTGGTTCGGTCAATATTGTTTGGAGAGAGATCAAATCTGCAGCTTCAGAATCAGCGCAAAAAGGGCGTAAAACACAAAGCGCGGACCCGCCAAAACATCAGAATCAGCGAGCTGTCGGCTTTCAGCCCAGACTGTGTCGGGTGAGAAAGGCGACATTTCACTGATTCTGATCCGCGGGTCCGCACTGTGTTTACGTCTTTGTGCAGAAGCCGTGTACCTGCTCTCATTTACTGTTTTAAATGTTTGGTGGTTGTCAAAATTTTGTGACGTTTCACCTGAGATTCTGGAATTTTGGGCAAAATACATTTATATAAAAAATCGATTCAGGATTTTAATGAATCGATATCACGTTATCCAAGCCAGAATTGATTTTAATCGATGAATCGATTATTAAAACCCACCCCTAGTTTAAAAGCATGTAGAATAGCATATGTAGGCAAGTATATTTCTCCTTTTTTTATCAAGAAGCAAAGACAAAAAGGAAAAAAAAGAAACAGGGCAGGGTTCGGTAGTTGAATCGTTCGTCCACACCAGGGGTTCCCAATCCCAGTCCACGAGGGCTGGTGTCCCTGCAGGTTTTAGATGTGTCCTTGAGCCATCACAGCTGATTTAAATGGATAAATTACCTTCTCAACATGTCTTGAAGTTCTCCAGAGGCCTGGTAATGAACTAATCATGTGATTCAGGTGTGTTGACCCATGGTGAGATCTAAAACCTGCAGGGACACCGGCCCTCGTGGACTGGGATTGAGGACCCTTGGTCCACACCAATGCCAAAACCAAATCTACGCCCTTGGATCCCAAGAACAACATCCAAGACCTCTGTCCAGAAGAGTGCAGTCCTAGAAACAGCTAAGATACTTCATGAACGTTTTATATATAACTTTTAAAAAGATAATAATTTATGCATTAATCCATTAATGTTTCTGTTACCTAACCAAAATGTCTGTGAAGGTTCTCAGTCATCCAGGTCATCGTAGTCAAAGGAGCTTGCAAAGAAAAGCGTCTGGACTTCTTTAAGTTACTTGAAGACGTTTCACCTCTCATCCGAGAAGCTTCTTCCCCCCAGGGGGTCCTTTTGTCCCTCTGTGGGGGGATACTCCCACTAGGTTTATATCTGGGACTCTCCACCATTTGACCTTAGAACTGAAGAAGCTTCTCGGATGAGAGGTGAAACGTCTTCAAGTAACTTAAAGAAGTCCAGACGCTTTTCTTTGCAAGCTCCTTTGATTACCTAACCAAACCATTATCGCAGAGATGGAGCATGCATATTAATGGGAAAACCAGTAAAAACTATATGTGACCACCAATGTTTTATGGATCATCTTCAAACTTCTCAACACTACAATAGACCTTGGAAAACTCAAGTTTTTACAGCTTGTAGAAGCCAAAGATTTCACTTGAGTCTGCTCCACTCATACTTGTAAAATACACCGTTTTAGTTTGTACTGCTTCAAGGTCAAAGGTCAGACATCAGCGAGTTGTTTGAAAAGCAGACTGACGTCAGTATTTTGTCATAAACAGTAAAAAAAGTTTTACTACAGGCCTTGCCCTTCTGGGGGAGTTGCATCTCTCTGAGTGCTCTTGTTTTTTTATTTTCACATTTGATACCTGCTGTATTTACATCTTTCAGATCAATTTTATTTTGATAAATTATGAGCTTATGTCTTCTCTCTTTAAGGTTACGTCATATGATTGTATTTTAATTTTTCTTTGTACTTGATACAGTTACAACTGAGCCTTTCCCAGCTATCAAAGGGCAAGAGGTACACCCTGGACAGGTCACCAGCCTACGGCTAACACAGAGAGAAAGACAAGCATTCATACTCACATTCTCACATTTCTTTTTTCAACACCAAAGTTCATGAAACAAAATGTCATTTCTAGTTTCAGTTAATTTTGGACTTAGAAATAACAATTTAACATATTACTAGAGCAAACCCAATCATTTTCATGCTCACTGAACCAAAAATGAGTAAATTAGTAATTATTAGCTGCAGACTCGTGTAACCTGGGGCTCAAAAAAAAAAAAAAAAAATACAACAGCAACCAGAATGACAAACAATGAGGCTTCAGAAGAGGAATTCAGAACTGACAACCTAAATTCTTTCTATACAGTCTATAATATGTTTGGGCCACTGCAGCAATAGAATATGCTGATATATTTTAGAGCAAATCCTAAATATATGATTTAGTTTAGGACATGCCAAGATGCTCTTGAAGTATAAATGATATATCTTGTAACATGTATCTTGTTTCTTGATTTCAGACCGGAGATATTCTCTTCAGTCCTCTTTTATGAGAGTTTCTTGCTCTTAGCTTCATCATTACACCATTCTCTGCCATTCTTTATTGATAATGGAGTGTTAGGCACAGAAATTGGAAGCTAAATGAGCTCCCAGCCCCCAAAAAGCTGAAGATAAAAGTAATAAGAAGGAATTAAATATGTTTTTATCTTCAAAGGCTTCACAGCTACATTATTAAATTTGGGGAAATTTTAGCACTCCTCTTCCACAAAATCCTCCCACATACTAAGGCCGGTGATAATTTGGACTTGAAGTGGATCCATGTGAAATAGTACTTATTTGACAGCTGCCATGAGGTTGGGTATAAAAATATATCAGTTTCAAATTGCCATCTAATATGTTTGTCATATAATGTGTTTTCCATTGTCTGTCTTTCATTGCAGGGATTTATTTTATTACATTTCTTACTTAATAAGCAATAGAAAAACAATAAAGCTGTCGTATGTGCATCAAATGTTCACAAGATTGGTGACAATGTGGGTAAAAGAATTTTTAGTCCTGCTGATAAATAAGAAAGACATCTTTTAATATAGTTTTATTGTGAGCATGTGTCCGTTTTACGGCCTGTGTGCTGGTGCTGCTTTGTTGGCACCACAGATCTCATACACCAGATTTGTCATCAACATTTTCCTTTCAGATGTATGGATTGAATGGTGCAACCGATCAACAGACCGCCAGTGCAGCTCTTTTTCCAGACTCCCTATAATCACTTCTTCTGTGCTTTCACAAACAGGCGGTTCTCTGAAATAAAGTGTTTCTCTCCCTCCAAGGCTACAAAAGGATGCCTTCACTCTCGTTAAAACACCCATGACAACAAGGATGATGAGCCCATCTGCTGCCGCAACAGCGCGTGAGTCTATGTGAGTGCACATGCACGGCCAACCAGATGAAGATTCATTCCACATTTCACATACAATATATGTGTGTCCTCTGCGGTGAAAGCAGACTGTGAAAGAAAAGTGAAACCTCCACAAGAATGTGGGCCACCCAATACTGAAAGTATTATAGAGTGTGTATAAAAACACAGAGAAAAGGCAAAATATGTGCAGAACATAACAATAAAATACACTAAAAAACACCCTTAAGGGAAGTGATCGGCTAAACATCAGAGACATGTTTTATTTTTTACAACAGGATGGATATTTAGATGAGTAGTTACCCATTTGGATTTTAAATATGTGGTCAGTTTATCCAAATAATGGGTATTTTGAAATCTCTGTCTGTCTGTTCAGGAAGATCAGTCCTCTTCTTCAGTGAATGTCAAGTTTTCTTAATTTTTTACCAGCAAAATTACAAAGGCTCATGCCTTTTGTTTACTTTGTGACATATGTATGCTCATCTGAAACGTGGAGAAAGTTTCATATAATAAGGTCAGCATGAAAAATGGCAAAACTCTAATTTTATAGTGTTCTAAACAATTGGGATTCACAGTTTTTTCTACTCTTGGGTCTCTGTATTGTCAGGAAGAGGAAGCCCCGTCTACTTGATAGGAAGAGAGCAGCCAGTCCGAAAATATTTAATTTAATGGAAATAATTAAGCTTTCAGATGGAGCATGAACTGTTACATGAACAATTATGTAGCCAGCATAGATTAAAGTAACAGCAATCAAGTGTCACTGATCACTCTTCAAATATTCCCATTCGTATTTTTATATTGTGCTTTAGTTGTTTGTTTTTACAACTTTATCACTGTAGCTCACGCTCACTTTGCCTCATATTTTCAGGCCGTGCCATCCAGTCAGGGTAAGCAAGGCAAGCAGTGCTTGTCCATGGAAATCTAAAAATAGACATTAATTAAAACCAAAGTTAAAGTGATCTCTCTCATTTCATCGACAATAATAATTTGTCATAAAGCTTCTGGCCTGTTTGCATCTTTCCTTTAAATTACTGCCATCACGTGGTTGCCGCTGGCTGTTGTCTGTAAAAGCAGGATCCACTCTGATGGCACGCCTGCATCAGCTTGTGAAGCTGAGAGGCCAGTGGCTTTATCTCTTGTTTGCACATTGTGGATGAAGCTCTGGTCCTTGACAGGAAACTGATTAGAGACAAGCGTGCTGCAGACAAGTTGTAGCTAGCTCTGCTTTCAATGATCTGAGATCAGTTACATCTCTGCTTTCTGTGGTAACGGAGCTAGGGTTAGCGACTAAACAAACTTCTGTAAATTAGCATCATTAACAGATAGGTTTCTTTTTACTACCCACGCTGACCATGTGGGGTAGACTTAGAGTATATAGTGAAAAGGTTGTTAATAACTGCTTTAGCATGTTAGCAAAGTAATCCATGATGATGAGCTCCTAGATCTAGTTTAATAAAACAGGCGTGTAGAATTGGTGGAGTCTCCAGCAGTTTTAGATTACCTACTTGACTAAATGTGTACGTTTAACCTGTTCTTTTGCTAATACACCACCTTTACTTTTCATTAATATTTTCAGTTCCCCTGCAGATAGTTACATTTAACCATGTCACACCCTGCCTCTAACTTCAGCTGTGATTCTCTGAGCTCAAAAACAGCCGTGTTTTAATGTTCCTTGCAGAACAGCCACACTACAAACATGACTTTGGAGAATATGATAAATCACTGCAGATTAAACAGATTGCAAAACATTTAAAATGAGCTCAAGTGCATAAAAGTGAAGATGTCACCTGATTTGTCTCATCTTCAAAGTTACACACAAAGGCAGATAGAGGGTCTAACTACTGGCCACTCTTTTCTGGACCACTTGAAGACAAAAAGGCACTGAATAGGTCTACCAGATGTCAACGTGGTTTGGTGCGTTTCATGCAGATAACAGTGGTCGACAATACCCCCGTATGTCCTGGGACTGGCTCACGATAATAAGGTCACACGTCAAGAGTATATCTATACTGCAGCTTGAGCTTAGTCTTGGAGCCAGGGGCGATTTTAGGATAAAACCCTTAGTAGGGCTCAGCTCCCAGTGATAAAGTCATTTATGTCGTGCACTCCAATTTATAATTGATGAAACATAATAAATTGCTTTTAGTACTGTGAGTTTTATACCACAAAATAGGTTTTGAGAATGAGTGAATGATGGTGTAAGCTCCTAGTAAACATCGTTAACCCTTCATAACTCTCCAAATGTCAGTTTAATTAGACACACGTTACAGTGTTTCTTTTAAAAGCAACCTACTTAGTCGGATGGCTGATTGGAGTGTCTAAAAATAATTTGGAAGAATAATTGCAGATCAGAATTTAATCCAGTTGCTTTGGAGTGGACCCTCCAATTATCAAACCTGAGGCAAAGGTTTAGTCATTTTTATCAGAATTTTCTAAAGCAAGTTGAAGAACTATTTTTAGCAAAGTAGATCAAAGTAGAAACATACTCAACATTGTTTCAGTCACTCAGAAGCCGTCCACCAACAAACCAAGCAATTAATGTAGGATTAAACACTCCAATTCCACTGAAAAGCACACAAATCAATCTTTTTTCTGGCTAAACAATCATTGTTTTCCATTTAACTTCACTATCAGTAAATAAAGAGACATAAGATATTATAAAATCAGGTTAGGGAGACTCCACATTTGATTACAATGTAGCAAACTGCTTAGTTATGTGAAATCACCATTGGTGAATGCAGGCAAAACAGAAGCTGTCTTGGCATTATAACAGTGGTGTTGACTTTGGCCACACGCCCACTCTTACCTGTTTCTTTGTGCTGTCTGCTTTTGCTGTCTTCAGACAGCTCTCCCTCTCTTGCTCTCCCTGTCGATTTTCCTCTCCATCCATATCAATTAGTCATACTGGAATTGAATATTGGGCTGCTACGACTGGCGGTCAGTTAAGAGGTAACATATGAAAAAATGTAATTTTCAGAACAGCATCTTTCCTTTCTTCGCTTGAGTTCATTATCCGTAAATGTATTCTAAATAAATAATGAAGCCCAATTTGACAAGAATAGGAAACTTTAACAGACTACAGTAATAAAGGACATCAGCTTCTTGGTTGGCAGCGAGTGATATGCCAGAAGACTGTGACTCAGAAAGCTCACAATCTCTAGCAGTTTAGCCTTTGTTGATATTATTTAGAGAACAAATACACACAACCAGACACTTTTTAAGTACTGCAATGACCCGGGCATTAACAGAATAATTTTCCCTTTCTAAAGTTTGTGACATGAAATTACCTTTTCCTCTCCTTTCTGTCCCGAGCGGCAAGTCTTATTTATTGATGACAAGCTTTAGCGTTGAAGCATCCAGCACCCGTGTGTGTGTGTGTGTGTGTGTGTGTGTGTGTGTGTGTGTGTGTGTGTGTGTGTGTGTGCACCCTAACACCGTGACATCAAGAACATTGGACATTTAAACCTGTTTTCATTCTAAGCTGCACCATCTCAGTAGAGACTCCAGTAAGTCAGATAATACCAAAATACATTATTATTACTGCTGTTACTATAGCAATTTTTAGGGGTGCTAGGATGAAATTTCGGGATTCTTGAGCACCCCAAAAAAGGTTTTAAACTCACAGGTGCCTGGGGCTCCGTTATACTGCACATAGCTTAAGTATAACTTCTGTCATTTTGTATGAATTTGAGTTCCAAATCAGGTCAGATGTTTTCTTAGGGCAGAGATGTCAAACTCATTTTACATTGTGGGCCACATACAACCTACTGATCTCAAGTGGGCCGGACCAATTTAGTCCAATTCCATTTTATTTTATAGCGCCAAATCACAACAACTGTCGCCTAAAAGCATGGCCAGGGAAACTCGTATTTATGCCAGTGTAAAGTTTAACTACACATTTAGTGCCTAAGATATTTTAATATAAGAAAAAGAAGTGCAATTTCTTTTTTCTGCATGAAAAAGAGACACTGTAGTATCTGTCAGCACGGCTCTTTGGGCTTAAATTGTAAGAAATAAATGTGTAACTTTGCAGAAAAAGTTCTGGTAGCTCATTGACCTGATTCTCTTGCAATTATAAAGCAAAATGTTTTTGTCAACTTAAACTTTTATTGAACCAAAAAAAAAGAATCCCACAACATTTCTAAGGTAATTTTCAGTCATTTATTGTTTTTCTATTACTTAATCACTTTGATGTTGGATTTGCGAAAGACGTAGGCCAAAATTGGACATTTTGAGTCAGATTCACAAATACGTATCAAACTGAAATGAGAAATTTTATCTGTATCGCAATCTAACAATAACAAAAGAGAACAACGGGAAAGTTTGCTGTCAAGTTTAGATTCTTCAAGGAAAAAGAGAAATAAAAAAACACAAAAAAAGGAAACCGATATAAAAATGTTTGTGAAGGATACAAACAGAAGTGCTGCAGCACTAATATTCACGTGTTTGCTGTCACCAGCCTTTTGTAGAAGGTCTATTATCGGATTTTACCATTCATATTTTCCATGGTTCAGATTAGGTCTCAGCAAAAGAGCTGTCAACTGGCTCTGCCTGGGAAGAAAATCAAGGTTATCCTTTTAGTCGCTCAGTCTGGGCACAATACTTAACAGTCCTATAGCTTTGGTATTACATTCTCTTTATCTGATGTAGTTTACCATCCATGTGAAGAGTGCAAGCCGCACAGCGCCTCAGGGACCAGACTCCTACAGCATCAAAAAGGTCATGGACACTGCCCACGTCTTTCCTGCCTGCTTTATCATTACAAATAGCACAGACTGTAAATGGCAAACCTGATCCCTAAAGGAAAACAAAAACAGCTCCACAAAGTCAATGAAACTGTCAAATTAAAACATCTTCTGGATGTCTTTGTTTAAAGGGGATGTCAGACCCTGCTTCCAGCTTGAGCTCATTACCTGATGTAATGTTTGTCTAATTAAATTCACATGCATAAAAATAGAGGGATTGTCGATTGCACGTGGGTGAACGAAAGCAGCCGCCTAGGGCTCAGAGGGCATCCACCTTAAAGCGTGATCCTTAACTTTTAGCTTTTAACCGTTTGTTGGACAGTCCTGCGAAGACTCTGATGAGTCAGATGTGATGATGAGGTGTGGGCGAGCGCGTAACAAAAACAGGATCTTCTTAATGAGATCCCTGCTCTCTGCCTTTTAGCTGTTTAATGAGTGTGGCTCTTTTTCAGTGTTTAGTACGAATTAGTAAACAGAGACAGGAGAAATGTTAAAGGTTCACTGCTTCTTAGTGGTGCAAGCTACATTTACTCAAGAACCGTACAGTACTTCTCTCTTGTCTTGATAAACCTGCAGGGGATTATCTGCTGAATCTGCTGTTGCTTTTATAATGAGCTTCAGTTCATTGTTTACCTCCCTGCTCTGTAGGGCTGTAGTCAAAGAAAATTCTGGTGAATAAAACTCGACTTTTGGGGCATGCAGACTGTCTGAATAAAGCACGTCTGCCAGAGTGTGGACTGCACTCTGCCTGCCACTGATCTTTTCTCTGGTTTTGATGAGGGAGGAGGCTGCACATCCACTTGGCCTTTGTGAAGCTGCTGCTACTGGCAGACGCTGGAATCAAAGCCATACGTGGAACCACCTGCTGTTATAAAACTGCTTCTATACCAAACATCTTGAGACACGTCACTTGTGATATGTTAATACTCAAGGCCCGAGGCACTGAACATAAAAGGTGACAGAACTGCTTGGTTCTTACAAAAACTTCACAACTTTAAAATTGTGTGGCATGTTGGTTGTGATATGCAAACTGCTGTTTGTAGAATTGTTCAAACTTCAGCACCATTTCCCAGCTGCCAAATTTGTAAGTTGGGTGTTTAATTTTACCCATGTTGTCAGATCGTTTATGAAACACAGTCTAAATAAACAATCTTCTTCTTTTTCTTCTTCTTCTTTCAGATGCTCCTGTTAAGGTTCATGACAGTGACTCATCTGCTTCCATCTCACCGAATCCTTTGCTTTCTCTTCTGTCACACCAACCCTCTGCATCTCCTCTCTCACTGCATCCATAACTCTCCTCTTCCTGTTTCTTTACCCAGCAGTAGCACAATTTCAGTAGTAGTACTCAGCCTGCTGATTAATGGCACCAGTAGCAGTCATTGTTATCCTGGTCTACCCTGATCCAGTATAGAAATCTCATACCTGATGTTCTGCACATTTGATTTCAGCCGGATGGCCTTCCTGACAGATCCGTCCCTATTTATCTGGGTTTGAGACTAGACCTGGCACTAATAATACACTGACCTGTGGCTCCATACACAATTAACACACTAAATACAATTTCAATCTATCTGCCAGAGCAACCTGGTGACCCGTTTATGAGGTTTTGGCTTTAATATACAGCACTGTGCAAAAGTCACCGCTCATTTCTTTTTATTTTCTTCCAAGGAGAGATAATGCCAAGGCAGCTTCTGTTTTGCCTGCATTCACCAATGGTGATTTCTTGTAATATTTTTTAGTTGGTGTTGAGGCTTGAATAGTTCTCCAGGATTTCTGAAGATCTTTTAAAGTTTTTCTTTGGACAGTGGTGTCAGGTTGGCTGTGAGGCAAAGCAGGCCTCAAATGCAGGACTCCTTGAATAACAGTGAATTTATTTAAAGTGAAAAATGTGCAACAACAACAACAATCCCAAAACCTCGATTCCACAGTCATGTTTGATCCCGACTCCCAGGTGCCAGTGATTTTACTCCAGAAGGCTGTTCTCCACTACAGCTCGCTCAGTATTAACAATTTGCTCACCACTCTCTCCACACCTCCGCTCCACAGGTTTCTCTACACATGAGACACAACAAATTTCTTCACAGGAAACATAAACTAACACCAGAGCTGAGGTTACACTGACTGTAGTCATTCATCGATACAGCGCAGACAGAATCTCACACACTGCCTTAAGTAGTGGCTCTTGACAAGGTCATCACAGGCAGGTGTGTGATTGCCAGAAGGTGTGTGGAACCAAAAGGGGAGAAATATCCACTGATTGCCACCATTGCAAAAAACCAGCACACCCAGATACACACACACATAACCACACAAAGCAGGATAGCACAAGAATGTGGCAGAGAGGTTGAGGTGGAGAGACGGAAACAGACAGAGGACCATGACAATTGTCTGCTTTTTCACTCATGTTCAGTCCATTTTTTAAGCCATTTAACACTGATCTATGAATCATTCAACTATAAAAAAAGACACCCAGCTTAAGGGCTGAAGCAGTGTTGGGTCTACACATAACAGACAACTATAAATAACTAACAGCAGACAACAAGAACCAGTTTTAAATTGTATCTTCAGCACTTTGTTACTAGCATCCGTCAAAAAAAACACATCATTTGTTTCACTTTCTTTAGTTCAATCTACAAAAAATAAAAAACACAGTTTGACAGGCATAAAATCTACACCAGCGTGATGGTTCCCAAAGAGCTATTTGCTGAAAATCTGCCATATTTGCGTGATTTGCAGTGTGCTCTTAAAAAATCTGAGCAAACTGTACAGGTGGAAGACAAAAGAAGAAGTGGCTACAAACTATCTAACTGAAGAACTATTCATGAAGACTAGTTACTGTACAGAATATTCAAGATGCTGAACAAAGGTGTTCAAACCCTATTTCCATGAATGTTTTTAAACATTTTGCTAAATCACCATTTTCATGAAGAGTATGAGCTGGACACCTTTAGGAAAAAGTTGTAATTGAAAAGGTGTGCTGTGAAATGAGCGTTCAAGGGCCATCTACAAAGAACAACACACAAAAAAATGTGCAGTGTAGTGTCACCAGAAATAATTTCACACATCACTGCCCTCCTGTAGGTTATTGCAGGAACTTAGTTCAGAAAAAAGACTTTTCCCTGTTTAAATATATGAAGGAAAAATATTTATTAACAACTTCACTGTTACAGTATGCTTTCTTATCAAAAATGACTTCACACATCAGTGGTTTGAATAAAACTGCAACAGTTTTGGAGCTGAAAGGCAGGAGAAACGGGAAGGCCACAGATGGATGTAGTGAAGGAGGACTTGGAGATGGCTGGTGTGGCTGTAGAGGATTGATAAAGGAGTGATAATCCACTCTGAGAGCAGACAAGACAATAGGTAATTAGACTGGGACACCAGTGTCTGTTACATTGTTAGGTTGAAAGTGTTAAAAGAACAAGAAAAAGCTGGCTTGTTCTTGCCAAGAAGAAACCTCCAGGGCTAAAACATGAAGCAACTGCAGTTCCGCTAGTGGCCACTTGGAGGAGAGTCCTGCAGACGCAGCTGCAGCTTCAACTTTTTTAACTGGACTTCATCCATCCATCCATCCATCCATCCCCATCCAAGAAGTCTGAGCTGTAGTTCTGGTAAGTGAAATTAGTCAGTTATTTAGCAGATGTCTGTATCTGAGCATTGTATTAATGCAGCTTTCCAACCCTTGGCTCATAACTGAGCACGCCAACCTTTAAATATGGTCACTTCAGGCTCCATAAATACATGGCAGTGGCCAAAAAGCTAAAACATGAAGTTTCGTAATAGGGAGACAGCAAACTTAAGGGTGATGTTACGGTGGCACCATCCATATCCAGGACTATTGCAGATTTCTTTTTATGAAAGTAAGACAATGAAAGTCTGATCAGTTGAACTGGAGTCGCCCCTACAGTCATACCTGGGCATCAAAAGAACTGCCTCCATCCTGGTTCAAAAGACAGACCCTGAAAAGTTGGGTTGCAATTCAACCACCAAATAATACTTAGCACTTGTTAAGAAACGACACACAAAAAGATATTTAAATAAATACAGAAAACCAGTGCAGTTTCATCAATAAGCATTACAGAAACCTCTGTAAGAGGGAGAATCAATCCTGTGTGTGCTGAATAATGGAAAGATTGCACTTGCACAAAGAACCTCAGGCTGTCAATCATAAAGCCTCGATTGAAAAAAAGACAAATAGGAAAAAAGAAACTTAACTCAAACGATGTACTTCAGCAACTGAGCGGAAAGTACAGCGAAGTGTTCTTCAGCTGAGGTGAACTGGAACAACACACTAAACCCCTGGCAGCTTCATCCCTGACCTCCACCTTCCGTGACCACAGAAGAGAAGGGCTGATTTGACATCCAAATTGTTGTCTCTGAATGAACACTCCAGTGATGTAACTGCCATTCACTGACTAACATATTCTTTCAGCTTTCAGGCAAAGAGAAAAGGGAAGAAAAAGAAAAGCAAATTTAAATTAAATTTTGTTAAAATTTTTACTCTTTTTGTCCAAAAGAAGAATAATGGACACAGGGATGAATAGATCATGTTTTTTAAACAGAAGGACATTCATTTTACTCGTCATTTCCCATTTATCCATTTAATGGATTTATAACAATTAAAAAAAAAGATATATTCACAAACCAACTGCAGCCTAGTTTCCCTCAGACATCAGTGCACTTTATCATAAGCACTGTCTTTTCATTGCGTTCAATTTTCTTATTCAAACATCACACATTTCCATTTCTATTTTGGATAATGTTTGGGAAGAAAAGGAACAAATTAATGAAGAATCCGTTTTTGTTACTAAATGAAGTTTAATATGTTAAGTCTAATAAGGACTTCGCTGCATAATTACGTTGTTCAAATCTATTAAATCTAGTAAGGGTGAACATTTTAGCATAAATATTGACTGCAAACAATGTGCAATTTTAATGTGGTGAAGCTTTTTACAAGTCTACTCAGTGATGTGCAGACTGGACCTAGTAGATGACCTCAGCGGCCGTGGTCATTTTTGACTCTGCACGTTTCTCCTGTTTTGATGATAGCATCTAAGACTCCCGTTTCACACATGTCTAGAGACTGGCTGGAGAACCTTTGGCAACCATTGGCTGTTAGGGAAAAATGGTTATTCCCCAACTGGTTGGCAAGTGGTTGCTGGCTGTCGCTGGCTGTCGCTAGGTGAAATTGGTCACAAAAGACTTATATATCATGTTTAACCTGAGTAGCGAAAGACCGCAGGGGGTTTGAAAATGATGTGAGTTCACTGTTGTCACCCCGGCTATCTGTTGAGCTGGTGGGTAACAGACGTCTCCGAAAACGTCGGAGCACTTTTGCAAATATGTGATGTCTTGATAAACCGAGCAGATATTTGAAGTTTACACAGCTACATTCTTGCCTGAAAATATGTTAAACGTTTATTTTGTGACCCAGAAAGAATAATAAGAGTAATATTAAAACTAATTAGCTGCCGCCATTGTTGGAAACTGGAATTGGCTGGGCCACACTATGAATTCTGGGATATGGTGGGCCACGAAGGACACACCCGACCCGTCCTTCAAATCTGGGGAAAAGGAGGACACATTTGTCTGCTGCATTTGGAGGAGTCTACAAATTTGGACAGCCTTCGTCGCATCGCTGTGACATAATCGGCCTACAAATACGGCCTCAGGAGGATGCAGCCTATGAATTTCGACACCCCCAAAGAGGGTGCCTCCTTGTTATTGCTTTGGTTGCTAGGAGATTGCCACAGTCATCCACAGTTAGTATAAAAGAAACCTGTCTGCAAACACTTGCTTAATGTTCATCGAGTAGTAGTGAAACTTGAAAAAGTGTAACAAAAACCTAAAACTGAGAGTTTTTACCTTCAAAGTAAACATTGGGCCTCAGCACCGAAACCAACACAAAAGGCACAACTTTTGTTTTGAAGGTGAGCATCTCCTTTTTCGATTTGCATCACTGCTCAGTGAGTAGTTGGCAGTGGGTTGCAGACAAGTGGCCGCAGTAATCTGACCAAAGCAGTCACAAGAAGGTTGTCGGTGCTGCACTGTATACCCAACCAATTTTATCTTGCAACTGCCAGTAGACCCCAGCAACCGTTCACCAACCTGTTGGGAAAACCTTATTTTTCCCCTTTTCAACCACAGGTTGCCAGGAGGTCTCCTGGCCAGAGTGACTGAGACCCAATCTCACCAAAGTACAAAATGTTTTATCAGGCTGGCAACTGCTAGTTTGCATCATAATCTGCTGTTCATATTGTTTAACCCTCAAGCAACCTGTAGATGAGGAGCCAACTACACCTCCCACAGATGTTTAATTCCTCCAAACCGTTCAGTCTAAAGTGTTTCACTAGACAGACTGTGATTATAAAACATCTTCATTATTTGGAAAGCTTTAAGAATCATTATGAAAACAGATGGTTCCACACTCTAGATATGTATAACTGAAAAAACAAATAATTAAAATCTTCGCTCATATTATAGGAGTCTGACATCTGCTGCAAACACACAATTAGGTCCGTAAGTGTTTGGACAGTGACTGTTTTTTTTGTAGTTTGCTTCGATGAACCTCCACAGTAGCTTTCAAATTAAACCATCCACATGTGCATTAACTTTTTTAGCATAAATGAAACTGGACAAACTAACACAATTTTAAAAATGACGTTTGTTTTCAATATTTGGATGAAAATCCTTTGGACTCAATGACTCCATGAAATCTAGTCTTTACTGCTGCCAGTAAACCCTAATAAAAATTGCCTCAGCAGTTTCCTTTCTCTATAATAAGGCTTAAGTAGCTTTATCTCTTGCAAGCTTTAGTTCTGCTACTCATATGCACAGCTTCACAACATTACAGTTTCATTAACGGCTCAGTCCAAACCATTCTTAACTCTCAGTGGTGCCTCTGTAATCATACCAGCATTAATGTTTGTGGTAAACGGTGAAAGGCTGCGGCCATAATATGATAAATGTTTCTTCGTCTTTAAGAGAGGATTTGGGTACACCATCATAAGGTAGTGTGCAAAAGTCTTGAGCAACCCCTCATTTCTTTATCATTTTCTTTCACGGAGCCAGACTTTCTCATCATTTTTAAGTGGTCTTGAGCAATCACTCTACAGAGTTTCTGAAGGTCTTTCAGAGCTTACAGCCCGGTCCTTATCTGACAATTTTCATAGGAATATTTTTTTTGTTTTTTCAGCCACATAACACTGACCTATGAGTCATTCTAGCATTTAAAAAAAATGCATCTAACTCAAGAGACAAACCAGTCTTGTGTCTACACATAACAGACAACTTAGCAAAAAATCCATTTTAAATCACATCTTTAGGAACTTTTTTACTTGAAGCCTGTCAGAAAAAACAACATTTGTTCTAATTTCTTTGGTTGAATTGATGAAAAAATGCTAAATTTAACACAGTTTGATAAGCATGAGATAGTATTTTTGCAACAACAAGATGATTCCCAAAGAGCTATTAGTAAAATTGCAGAAAACTGGACACATCAAAGACGTGGCAGGGCTAAACTCTGCTGCATTTCATCCAGTGGTTTGGGGGATCTTACAGTACAGTACAATCAGTACAATCTGGAATGTGTCTGTTTGGGAACAACAGTCATTTTGGCAAAAGCGTACCTGAAATGGAACTCTAATGGTCATGAATTGGCTTCCCCAGAGATTTAACATGATTGAACCAGTGTGGGATCAGCTTGACAGAGAACAAAACAAAAGGAAGCTGACATCTAAAGAAGAGCTTTGAAGGTCCTTCAAGAGGCCCTGAGAACTATTCCTGATCATTACTTAAAGAAATTACAAGAAAGCTTTCCTAAGAGGCAGAATTGTACAAACTCTGTTTTTACCTTAAATACCTCATTTCCATGTATGTTTGCAGATGTAATTGCTGAACCCATATCTCATTTTCCTAGGAAAATAAAAAGAATTAAGGGTCGGCGTGTGCTGTACAAATCAACATCTGTCAGTTTGCAGTGCAGGTTTTGCCATCATGCCACAAGCAGCTGCTCCATTTTGAATCCTAAATAGCTGAAGGTGTGCAAGCTATCCGTGTCTGTGATTCAAAGCACAACCACAGCATGCATCTCTGCCTCACTAGAGCTTTCAGATCAGATTTCAGGGCTAATTTTGTTAAATCTGTAACTTTTGGGAAATGTTTCCTAACAAATCAGTACACCACCCTATGTGGCCCATCTGTAGAATTATCTTTTTAAACCAAGATAATTTATTTCTATCACTCTGTCAGCCATATTACAAATCACCTCGTCTCCAAACAAGGGAATAAAATCAGAGCCGCATCTTGTGTGTTTGTGTATTCAGGTGTGACGGCTGCTTACGCTGAACGCTTATCACTCTTAATGAAAAAGTAAAGCTGTTTCCGTGCTCCTTTTATCCATGTTGACGGGAACCAGCTGCTACTCCGATTAGATAAGTGGCTCTCTTTTCAGGCTGTAACCTTCACAGACCCACTTCTTAGTTTCCTTTAATCCCTGTCTTCAAGTTCATTTTTCTTTGGTCAGGCCTTCTGCTCGTCTCAAGTCTCACCGGGTTTCAAAATGTCAACAGAGGAGAGTAAGATTAAGTAAAGTGCAGGAACTCTGCATCTCTTAATTGAATCTTGGAGTGTACTTCCACATCTATTCATGAGTCTTTTTTATCTGATCATTTAGAGTTCTGAGACTTCTATACCCACATTTTTAATATGAGCATGTCCTCACAGACTCTGTGAAAATGAGTTACCACATATACATAATTGAAACGCTCTCGTAACATATCTTTAAAAAGTCATATTTGCTTTATAGACCACGCTAAATGAGCTGCACACTAAAAGCTGCAAAGTCCCTGCAGACCCATAGTTTACAGCCAGTGCTGTGCAATAATTACATCCAGTTTTAGCCAAAAATGAGCTCTTACTTACATGTAAAGTTAAATAATTCCTGATTCTGATTCCTCTTTTTCTCCCTGCTCTTTGTAGTTCCCTGTCTGTCTTCATGTTTCTCCGTGTTATTTCTTTCTTTTTCTTTTGATTATTTGTTCTTTGTTTCAGAGTTGGGTTTTCCCTTAAGGCCCAGTCACAGAGACATAAGTAATCTCCAACCAGTTATGAGTGGGTGCTGGAGGTTCTTGGCAGTCACTGTTAAATCAAATGCTGAAGCCCAGGTCTAGACACCAGTCAGTGAACTCCTGCGAACCACTAGTCGCTAGAGGAAGTTGGTCACAAAATCGGTTGCTATCAGAATATTATGGTTGCCCTTTGTTTGTGAGGAAGACTCCAACTTGTCTGCAAACTCTCATCAACTTCTTGTTAACTGTGAAGAGTGCACCATAAA
This sequence comes from Perissodus microlepis, assembly GCF_051167445.1. Lineage (NCBI taxonomy): Eukaryota > Metazoa > Chordata > Actinopteri > Cichliformes > Cichlidae > Perissodus > Perissodus microlepis. Next base: position 4,460,303 of record NC_140464.1, on the reverse strand, counting down.
CCAGAAATTGAGACTTTAAGGTAAAAGTTGTGACTTACTGCTGCAACCAGCATGTTGCAAACGGCTGGTGGTTAACAGGTTTCACCGACTGGTCTCAGGTCCTCCATATTTTATGCAAACTATTTCTCCAAGTTTCACTATCATTTGGCGAGTATTTGCCGAGTGCTTATTAAAGACGAGTCTGTATCTTCAATGCAATCTGCAATAGATCAAAGTCATCACAAGGAGGTTGTCATCTTCTTTGCAACTATCTTCACCTAGTGATGGTCAGCAACCACTCACCACCACCTGGCGCCCACTTAGCAACCAGTGGTCACAAGGTGATTGCGAACCGATCTCTAGATGAATGTTACTGACTTTCTATTTTTGCCTTTGTTCTGCCGTGCCATAAAGACACCTGTGTCTCTCCTTTGCTTTTTGTTTTTGTCAGATCTTCTGTTCACCTTCCTGTGTCCTCTGTTTGAGTTCCTGCCTATGTCTCTTGTTCCATTATTTTGGAGTTTCATTGTTTCCTCATTGTCTCTATTTGGTATACCCTGCAGCCTATCTGTAGCACTTTTATTAATGCATTCAGCACTCCAAAATTAAGCCTGGTGTATGGGCTCAAAATGTGGTCATAAATATTTTGTACTTGTAAAAAAGATTTGTATGTGTAAAAAGAATTTGTGTGTGCGTAAAAAAGATTTGTATGTGTAAAAAAGATTTGTGTATGCGTAAAAAAGATTTGTGTGTGTAAAAAAGATTTGTGTGTGCGTAAAAAAGATTTGTATGTGTAAAAAAGATTTGTGTGTGCGTAAAAAAGATTTGTATGTGTAAAAAAGATTTGTGTGTGTAAAAAAGATTTGTGTGTGCGTAAAAAAGATTTGTATGTGTAAAAAAGATTTGTGTGTGTAAAAAAGATTTGTGTGTGCGTAAAAAAGATTTGTATGTGTAAAAAAGATTTGTGTGTGCGTAAAAAAGATTTGTATGTGTAAAAAAGATTTGTGTGTGCGTAAAAAAGATTTGTGTGTGGACTTAGAAAAAAAAACCCTGCAAGTTACAAGTACGAATTTTGACCCTATTTTTCTTCCTTTCATCTGATTGGTCAATGTCATGTCAATCACAAATGTAACAATCCAATCAGAGAACAGATGGGTTTGGCTGTCGGAGGGGCGCTTTTTTGAACTGCAGGTCCTTGAAGGTTGATACAGTTTGAAGCTGGAGGATCTCTATATAAATATCCGATAGCAGCTAGGTCCCTTAGCTTTCAGTAGCTGTTGAAAGGATAAAGTTGTGCTATATCAGTGGTTAGAAATACCATTATTACTTTAGGATTAGTTTAACACAAAGTCAGGGCTGACCCGGGACCATTGCTGTGAGTCACAGTGCGCAGCATAAAAGTCCTTTCACATCGGACGCAGGATGTGCTGCTAATGCTAACTGCTAACTAAAAGCAAAGGATCCAGAATTTGTTGCGCTGGCTGCTGGGCTCTGTGGGTTTTTGCAGCAGCTCTACCTGTACTAGATGCACCTGCTCCTTGTCTTTTCTATCTCTGACTTTATGTCCTCTACAAGAGTTTCTGTTTTTTTTGCTGGTTCTTCAAATGTTCAATAAAAACATGTATGCTAATTCATAACGAAGAAAGCTTTGTAATGAAGACTGTCATTTCCAAAACACTGCCCGCCCCCACCCCGCGGTCCGCAGCGCTGTTGAAAAGGCTGTGGAAGTCCCTATATTAAACACGTAGACCTGTGACACAAAAATCACCAAACTCGGACGACCACAGACTGTTTTCCTTCGTGGTGATGAAGGAAAACGCTGGGTTGGCATGTAAAAGGGCATTTATTCCCTTCAAAGACCTGCAGTTCAAAAAAAGCGCCCCTCCAACAGCCAAACCAATCTGTTCTCTGATTGGATTGTTACATTTGTGATTGACATGACATTGACCAATCAGATGAAAGGAAGAAAAATAGGGTCAAAATTCGTACTTGTAACTTGCAGGGGTTTTTTTGGGCTAAGTCCACACACAAATCTTTTTTACGCACACACAAATCTTTTTTACACATACAAATCTTTTTTACGCACACACAAATCTTTTTTACACATACAAATCTTTTTTACAAGTACAAAATATTTATGACCACATTTTGAGCCCATACTGGTGATGCAAAAAACAACTGAAAAATTAAGAAAATGCAGAAATGCCAAAGTGGAATTTCTCTAATGGCCACTTGAGGCTGGCTTTAGGTACTCAAAAGCAGTTGTTTCCTTTTGTTTTTAGTTTTGTTGTTTCATGATAGTGTTTCATTGGATAAAGATTCCTACCTGCTGTCAACATGTTTCTGTGAAATACATGGCAGTACACACAACAGTGCACACGATATATTCTCAAATCCTTCCCTTGAAGCATCTTTATTGTCCACTTGTCTCATACTGTGTATGATAAGATGTATTTTTTGATTATTCCCATCAGTTTCTGCAGTTTGATTATCTGCATGGTCTGTATGTCTTTTCTGTAGGGATTGTTGTTATTCTGCTTGTCATGCAGCAGCACTGCCAAAGAAGGAAGGGTGTAATCATGTGGAGGAAAAACTGACAGAAAGCTAAAAATAAATCCAACAAACAAAACCTTTGTGAGCATTTGTAATAGAAACACTAGTAAATCTCACCCTAGAATCAGTATCTGGTTTTATTTATCTTAACTTCGAAGTTTCTGTTTTTACTGCTTGAAGAAATGTGCATGGCACCAAAAACCTGCAATCTCTGCAAAGACAATGCCTCTAAAGTGTTCGGAGGACAAGAATTCCCCTAAGAGGAGCTCACATCGCACTCCATGTATGTTCACACAGTATAAAGGTTGTATAGCCTCTCAGAGACTGCAGCACTTTGATAGTGGCTCAGCACACTAAAGGGTCCTTTATGTTTGAAGCAATAATACCTTCACATTGCAGAGGAGAGAAATGCATTTATCTCAGAATGTTCAATACCCTTTGAGACAGACAGACAGACAGACAGACAGACAGACAGACAGACAGACAGACAGACAGATAGATAGATAGATAGATAGATAGATAGATAGATAGATAGATAGATAGATGCTTAAAATACAGAAATCAAAAAATTGTATACATGAATAATTTGTACTATACACATACATACAAATACTAATACTAGTGTGTGTTTATTGTTTGAACCTGATGAACTCTGTGGCTGCCCTCCAATCTTCCATTCAGTGATGGTTTCCCATTAAGACTCTGGGAGTGTTTGCCACTTTATTACAGAAACACCACAGATGGATTTAAACACCACCATGTGAGAGCACAGAGGTAATGTACAGGCTGTTTGTACCAACAGGGCTTAAGCTAAGTTACCCTCTCACATGCTCCAGTGATGCTCTGGTTTCTTTATTTATACATATATTTGTGTTTATGTGCATCGCATACATGTTCATCAAAACTGCACTTTCTACCAGCACAAGCTATGATTCCGTCCATGATCTCATCCAGTGCCATTTTAAAATTAACAACACTGCCACTGGTGGGGAAAAAATTGTGGGCCAGTTCATGACCAGGTCACTGACCCACTCCTCACCTCAACATGTAAGCACCAGCTCTTCTTCCTCATTCCTTGCTCATACATACCAGCACACCATTTACAAAGTGTTTTTCTTGCTATGACAGTGTCACGGCTGAAGGCCAAACCAGGTAAACGGACTCAATTGCAGATACAAATGGAGGCACTGGTAAACGTGATTACAAGACTTTATTTAAAAACAGAAAATTACAACTATGACGTGACTAGGAACTGTCAGCTATGATGCTACGTGAGCTATGAAACAACGTGAGATTCTAAGAAGTAGAGTAGCAAACGTGAACTGTACAATAAACGTGGAGTACTAGGAAACTATATACACATGAAATCTGTGGCGTGGGGAAAAAGGGAGTCAGGCCGGGGAACGAAACCAGGAGTCTTTGAGTCACTGTAACGAGAGGAGACAGGGTTCAGAAGATGTTCCAGTGCAGGTCAGGAGAGAGCAAACATGGACAAGTACTGTCTTACTTATTGCAGGTGGAGGAATGGCATGAGAGGGGTAAGTGGGGTAAGTGGGGCGAGTGCGGCGGTGATGGTTCCAGCCAGTGATGATCCGTGGTATTCAGTAACTGTGGCAGGGAGGCAGGCAGGTAGGAGAAGTGAGCATAAGCTCTTCCGTTAAACCAAATGAAAGTGAGTACTGTCAGAGTTAGAGCGTGGAGATCGGATGGATGAGCAGTGTCGCTAGAATGATATCACAAGAACTGTGATGACATACAATAACAGAGGTTAGCTGAAGATCTGGCGAAGAGTAGTTGCGAGCGCTGGTCTTAAGTAGCTGTGGACTGCACGCTGGAATGCACTCCCCCCGGACCATGACTGACCTACCACAGCCTTACCCATAATCATTGAAAAACTACATTTGTGGTTTTTCAAATTCAATTTTGATTTGTTTGCTATCAAAATATTTTAATATACTTTTGTAAAATCCAGCGGTAGGCCTTCTTTCCTGTATGAGTTGTTTTAGAAATATATGGCACTCAGGACATTAACAGTAAAAACATATACATTTTTAGAATATGATGCTGGAGTTTATAGAGAATAGAAGATATTTATACTGACCTCAACCTTAAAAATCTGCAGCTGCAATATTATTACCTGATGCAGATCACCTTTGCAAAGTAAAGGTATGTTTTAAACTGGTCCGGTTTCTGCTTATTTGTTCATTATTTCTAGTGTTTAGGCGTTCCTGTGCCTCCCTTGTGTTCCTTCTTGTCATCCTTGTCTCCACATTCGTGTATTTCCTGTTTTACTTTGGAAAGTGTCACATCCTGTGTTCAGTGTTTTTAGTTTAGCTTCCCCATTGTCTCATCTTGTCTGATTACTCTCAGCTGTGTTCCACCAAGTTTAGGTTTTGTTAGTGTTTTCAGTTCATCCCTTCGTTGGTTACTTTGAAGAGTTTTTTGTACAGCCACCCAAAAAAAAAGGCTCGCTTTCAGTTTAACATCATCCTGCTACACCGTGTCTGCATTTGGGTCCCATCTCTCTCGTTTCCACTCTCTAAAATTCAAGCACACCCTCTGTTATGGTTTGTAATTCACCACAAGACATAGTATTAGTCCAACAATCCATTAAAATGCTCCAGAAGGCTCCAGCAGCTCACACAGAGATTTGAAAAGGTCAGAGTTGTTATGAGAGGTGAAACTATCTATGGAGGCCAAAACGGTTTGTCCCAGAATATAAATAAGATTAATTATGTAGTATGTATTGTTGTAAATTTGTGCCTGTTGAGTCTTTGAGAGATTCCCTTTTGGAGTCAGGCTAACGTGGCCGTTAGACGAACTGCAGATTTTGGCTCTGGTCAAAATAGCATCACTCAGCTAAAGCTGTTTAACTCTTTAAACTAAATTTCTGTGTTTCTGTAATTTTGTCAATTTGTTTGTGTTTTTCTGTGACTTTTTATAAGTGTATATCTTTTTTTGTATTCAAATGCTTCTGGTGCTTATTTATGCATGGATGTTTTTGCATCTTTGCTTTTCTGCCTCTGTCTCTAAAAACCATGAACTTGCAGGGATGTACGCTCCAAATCAGACAAATTCACATAACTGGAAATACATGCTGAGCTAAAAGTGTCTTCTAAATAAAATAAGCATCAAATTAGTGGATGGGGAACAATTTGAGCTAATCAAAAAAGTGGTTAAAACTTTATATATAACTGTTTTTAAAGTCTGTGTATTGACCTTTATGTTTAAAATGAACGGGGAACCCTTTCAAGTTCAGGTAAACTCTCCTGTATGTGTTTCTTGTGAAGTTTTTTACTCAATCTGCTAACGGTAAAGGTCACAGATGTTAAACCGTTGTGACTGTTCAGAGATCAAAGAAATATATTTATGGTTGTGGTCAAGTGGTGATTCATACCTTAATGGAGACAAAGGGAATAATAAACCTGAATGCATAAAAAGTCAGTCAACAATCAGTTGTTTTTTAACTGAGAAAATAAATGTTCACATTTAAGATGCAGCAACAACAGCACCGATACTCTAGCACCTTCTTTCAAGGACAAAAAAATCAACGAGCCCACAAGAGCGACAGTTTGGTTTTGAAACATCCACAATCATCTTGACCTGGTTTGCTATCTGTGAAAGAAATGAAACGCTGCACAAATTAAAGTAAATGATTCAGCACAGACATAATTGAGGAGTTGTTTGGGGGCATTCAGCTTTCCCTCTGGAAATGAGTGTTTTTTAGCCTCTAACAGAGGAGCAGATGAATAGCTATTATGACGAGTCGTCGATGAAAACAAGAGAGGACAAAAGTTTATTTCTGTCCACGTACAGCGAAGCCTTCATTCAGTGAATGTAAGTTAAAAAAGCATTTACATGTGGCTCATCATCTTTTAAGAAGCCGGTGAATGAAAGGCAGTGAGTCATCACGCTGCTTTTGATGATGGATGGATTTGTCACAAAGGTGCATGGATTGTTTCTCAGCTGACCTTGAACACTAAATGATCACATTTGTGATCAAAAGAAGAAGAGAAACTGCTCTGTGAAGAAGAAATAATATTTTGACTTAAATGTCAGCGAGGGGAGCCATAAGAATGCTTTTTAAATGCCAAGCAGGTCACGGTCCCTAACCTCTGATACTACTTCAAGGCAGCTGGAGATACACCACAGTAAGTACATATCATTATATGATAGTGCTATCATTCCCTCCACACTCCCTTGTCATGTCTAGAGATGGGAATTAAGAACTGGTTATGTAGAGAGCTGGTTCCCAGTAGTCTAGTTCCTTGGAATTGTTAGTCTGCTTCACTATTGACCTCGTTTACCAGTAACATTTGCACTTGCGCTACAATCAGCTGATTTCAGTTTATTAGAGGAGAAAATTATTAGCAGTCAACAGTTGGATTTGGACATTACTTTTATAATTATTGCATAACAGACTAGAACGTGATGGTAAAGTGCATCCAGAACAGGAACAACTGACTTAAGCTGCCAAGACAACTTGAGCTCTTTGCAAGCATGCTAATCCATGCTAATGCTGAGCTAGCTAAGGACCCAGACTGATGAATGCCGAGCCCAGCAGACCAGACCCTGACCTTAAACAGAAAACAAATTGATGAGCAGTCAGGCTGCAGCCTCTGTTTCTATCTGTTCATGTTTCTACAATCACTGTGGTGATCACTCTGAACTCTCTTTATGCTGGTTTTCAAGTTTGCATTCACACCTGAATACTAAGAAAAATGCGATACGGAACTGAGGGAGACACTGACGTAAGTACACAGAAAGATAACGAGGGACGTGGGAGCACACGGGGAACACAGCTGACACGGATAGTCATAACGAGAGGAGCAAACACAACATGGCGTACACTGATGGGAGACTATCAAAGTAAAACAGGAAGTACACAGAGACGCAGACTGGACGGGGAGAGAGAACATGACGAGCTGGGGAACATAGATAAACATGATGGAATAAAACACGAGGAGAAACACGGCACGAGAACTCACACAATTAAATAAACACAGAGACACAGACGGCAAAGACACAACAGGGAATCTAATAAATAAAAGCTAAACAGAATAACCAAGTCACTACAGAATCAACCCTACAATAACAAAGTAGACTGACATAATACCAAATGACAAAAACACAAGAAACTCGCACTTGCACTGGAGTGGCTTGCAGCTGAATGTAAAGAGGCAGGAACACCTTAACACCTTATTCTTATTTGATAAAACAGTTTTCCCTTTTGGTTCTAAGATGTTATGACGCCATCCACCACTAGCCAGAGCAGCACCTTTCTCTCTTTGTGGCAAGACGTTAGAAATGAACAAAGTGTGAATTAAGCGGATGTTAGCATCCTAACGTCAGCCACACTCGGCAAACTAATCTCAAATTATGTTTGCAACCCTAACATCATCCATTTAACCGCGCTTAGCTTTGGCTATTTTCTAAGGGTTTTCTTACTTTAGACTAGCCAGCAAGGCTAAAAACTTTTTGTGCCCAAGCTTGCATTGTTCAGTAATCCCTCAAAACTATAATGGATTCAGATCCAACAACTCTAACAAACAAACAGAAATAGCAAACTAGGCGATTTTTCTGAACAGTAAAATCCAGTCAAAAATAAATGTAAAAAATTTAATGTTTGCATCTGTGGGCCAGAACAGCACCTTCAATTACTGAGTAATTAAATCTGATAGGCTGGTTAATGCACATAATTATTAAATGAGAGTAATTTTTCCTGTGCTGCAGCAGGGCATTGCTTCTGGTAACATTTATATACTTGCTTGATAATTTAAAAAAAAATGATATCCCACAACCTTAAACTCTCAGCACAGCCTTTTTCCTTCTCATCGCAGTGATGCCTTCATGGCACAAACGTAGAGCTGTGGTCATACAGTAGTACATAAGCATAGAGGTATAAAGATTAAGATATACAGATATAAAGATAGAGGTATAAACATTTTTAAGCAGCAGCCAATTTCAAATGCAACTTTTTAATCAAACCAACAAATATCAGCAAACACACAAAACTGTTTTTTGTGACTTTTGTGACCACTGTAATTCAGTGGTTGCATGCAAACACTGCACTACACAGTTTAGTGCAGGCTAAACTGGTTAGTTTGCACTAATGTTATTGTAGGATCTTTACCTTACAATGTAAAATGCCCTGAGGCTGTTTATGTTTTGAATTGGTGCTAATTAATCAAACTGCTTTTAATTTAACCGATTTACTGTGAAAACACTTATATTGATGCACTATATTGCAGCGGTCCCCAACCCCCGGGCCTCGGACCGGTACCGGTCTGTGAGTCGTTTGGTACCGGGCCGCGAGAGTTGAGGCTCAGGTGTGAAATGTATGGTTTTCAGGGTTTTTATCGGTTTTCAGCGTTATTTTGTTATCGTTTTTATCGTTAACTTGGTTTTCCTGGGTCTTTTCACGTGTGTTATGAATAAATCTTCTTTTTTTCGGTACCGGTACTAGTTTTATTTTGTTGTATTTATCCGCGACACCTTAAAGGCCGGTCCGTGAAAATATTGTTGGGCATAAACCGGTCCGTCGCGCAAAAAAGGTTGGGGACCGCTGCTATATTGGACTGGTTACATCTAGGGTGCTGTTACTAGGTTATATCACGGGTGGCAGATATCAATTTATATTTTAGGTGATGAAGCTGATTAGATTCACTCACTGAAGTCTGCTTTTTATACTAGCTTCATAATGTCTGCAGGTTAGAAATCTGCTCACATAACACCTGCTTATATCTTTTTGAGTTAACTTGGCTAAATCTATAAAGAGCAGTGAATATTGCGGTAGGAGCACAGGTCAGCTGTTCACAAAGGAAAATCTGCTGGAGCTCACAAAGCAAATTATGTGACTTATATCTATGTAATTATTTTCTCCATGATGCACTGCTACGCCTCATCTTAGGGTTAACCCACCTGCCAAATCAAGTTTAACCTCTGTGTGTATCCAGTGTGTAGACATGAACAGTCTCTAATGTCAAAACTCCTCAATATTCAGTATTCAGTTGTCCAGAAGACCTTGTGCTACTGCTGCAAAGCCCTTAAAATGAAACAAGAGACACCGAGAACCCCCACAGGCATGCCCTCTTGATTAGCTGTGGTGTCATTTTGAGTATTTTAAAATGCAATTTGAAAGGTAACGTGACCTTCTGCACAGTTAATTGGTAATAAAGTAATGAACAGGTTTCTCTGTCTGTGTGATGCATCCAAAACACCTGCCTGACTTCATTGTGGCTCTATTTAAAACATCTTTTATTAAAGTCTGAGTACAGTAAAGTGGTACTGGTAAAGAAGGATCATTTAAGTACATAAACAGAAATTTACTTTTTAAATCGGGTGATTTTGCTGCCACGTGCTGAATTCTCAGGTGTAGTGTTACTGTTCTTTTCTTTCCTTTTCAGTATGTCTGCACCTTTTCTGGGATTTAATTAATGTAATTAAATTAATTATTATTCGCTTGTATCTCTCTGAGTTGCGTATTGCCTGAAATCTATTAAGTGCAAAATTATGAAGCCAAACTTCATGATTATGAAGCTTCTGTGAGAACAAATATACTATAAATATCTTAATATTTGCTGTAGTACTAATCACTCTGTTTTCCAAGGAGCAAACACAAATCATAAAAGTTGAAGTCAGAAATCAATTATAGTGATAATATTAAAGAGACTCTACATCTCCAAGTGAGAAATGGGCTAATTTTCTCAAACATCTTTACAACTGAACTTTTTGCTACCAAAGGGGTCGCCCCCTGGCCATTAGAAAGCAGGTTTAAGGAATTTCATCACATTTTTAATGCAACCCTAACAATGCAATATGCAAAGTGTCGGATGCAGCGAATAAAGCACACCATCACTGGACTCCAGAGCAGTGCAGACGTGTTCTCTGGAGTGATGAATCAGGTTTCTCTGTCTGACAATGTGATGGGTGAGTCTGGTTTTTGCAGTTTGCAGGAGAACAGTACTTCTCTGAGTGCAGTGTGTTAAGTGTAAAGTTTGGTGGTGTGGGGTTGTTTTTAAGGAGTTCAGGAATTGTCCAAAGGAACATTTTGGACAATTTCATACTCCCAACTTTGTGGGAACAGTTTGGCGATGGCCCCTTCCTGTTCCAACATAGCTGGGCACCTTCCACAAAGCGAGGTCCATAATAGATGAGCAAATTTGCAGTGGAAGAACTGACCTCAACCCCATGGATACCTTTGGGATCATTTAGAGTGGAGACTATGAACAAGGACTTCTCGTCTAACATCAGTGTCGAATGTTCAAAACGTCCCATAAAGTCACTCCTAAACCTTGCGGGAAGCCTTCCCAGAAGAATTGAAGCTGTTATAGGTCCAAAGGGTGGACCAAGATCATATTAAATCCTGTGGATTAAGAACGGGATGTAACTCAAGTTAGTAATTTGTTTACTGAGCATAAATGAACTTTTGCACCTCAGAATCAGTTTGGTGCACTCCATTCTCCAGCCATTGGTCATGTGACACAAAAAGGGTCCACACAATATCAACGTCATTAGTGCCACTGTAGTGCAACTGACTCAAGGTGACTGAGGCTGGACTACACTGCCTGCTGGATGCTGGCATGGCATGCATGTCCGAGTTGTTGCTGCAACCCAGGATGTCCATGAAAGTGCCGTGTGGTACTTGTGTCAGTCTTGCAGCACCCCGGCAGTGTGCAGGTGGCCTTTGTTCTGCTCAAACAGAACAAAGGCCACCTACGCACTGGCAGAGAAGTGTAGGTCTTTCTGCATTTCTGATATGTCATGTGTAGATGGGAGATAGCCATACCACCTATTAAACAACTTGTATATACATGTGTTATAGTTTTGGACAGACAAGGTGTAGTTCAGTGATTTAGTTTAGCTGGTAAAGCTGTTAAGTCACCACACCTCTAACTTTGAGTCTTACTGGTATCCAAATGGATTAGTAATACAGGAATTCACCCTGTATAGAGCTGTATATTGTTGCATGCTGTAAACATGATTATTTCTGCTGTAAAGTTGAGCTTTTTAACACTATTTCATGGTCATTAGAGGAACTGCAGATTTTCACTGACGTTATTTTTCAGCTCTGGGTTTGCTGCTCGGATTAAAAATGAATCTGAACACGTTTTGCTCACCAGTCCATTTCAAATAACTGTTTGTTTTTTCTGTTGACTTTTTGCAGTTCGATTGTTTCATTTAACGATGACGTCATAAGTACACTGTTTACTGTATCAAATGTTTGTTATATAACATAATGTGAGTATCCAGCAGAGATACTTAACTGCTACATTTTATGTGACTTTCCAACACTGTTATAGTGCATTATGCCTACACACCGCTGCTGTAAATAGATCTGCTTTCCTTACCTAAAGCTCACGGATCTGACAAGGCAGCATTTGCATTATAGATATGTGGTTACCATGGCAACTTAGTCAAACACAATGACCTTAAGCGAGAGGCTAAAGAGTAGTGTTGGAAATCAAAGTTTCACATGTGGAAGTGTGTCTGCTTTGGCATGAGGGCCTGTTGTTGGGACTTAATGACCAAATCAAAACACTGAGTACACTTGTTTATGCAGGCGAGGAGATTCTAAATGGCACAAAATGGGATGGATGGCACCTCAATAATTACCAATATCAAGGACAATTTTGCCTCTCTTCTGTCGCACCTGCGCTTTATGCAGCAGGTTCAGACCGCTTCGTCCTCATGACTCGCTGCTGCTGTTTCAGACCGTCGCCACCGCAGCTGCTGGAGCCCACTTTGGAGGCAATTATTTTTGCTTTGACTGAATCAAGGCTCATAGAGACTGGAACCGCATACTGATCGATGTAAGTGTTTGTCTACGTCTCTGCCAAATGACTCCATTAGAAAAACGTACATTCATAGCACGAGGCAGCTTACAACTTCAGCTGCATTACTTTGAGTTTGTTTGTTGCATTTGCTTTTTTGACATCTTGTTAGATTACTGCTCTTCTGTTGCTTTCTGTACCTGCCATGTGCAACACAACATAAACATCTTTAGGAGTCAAACAGTGAGCACTGTTCTTCCTGAGCACTGGGCACATGACCCCCCTCATCCCCAACTGAAGCCATGAGGACAGAGTTAATCTTATAGTGTCCAACAATGGAAAGCATGTAACTGAGTACTTTTACTCATAAGGTTTACTGAGTTACAGTTCTGATGTAATCTGTTTAGGTATCATAGGTTACATATACCTCAGTTCCAATGTTCCCTCTAATGTTTCATGTGTCTGAGCGAACACACAAACTCCCTGAGCGGCCCCTTGGACCACTGTGAGCAACAGCAGACGTGTGCACTGTGGTCACGCCAGCATCGAATCCATCCAAGTTACATGGTTTATTAAAATAATCAAATTACAGCATTTATGTTTGACTACTTTTAATTAACTGCTTTAGCCCACTTACAATGAAAATTTAAAAAAAAATCTTGTTCATGACCCGTGCAGTATGTTAACACTATTGGAAGTAAAAAGTAACTTGAACTCCAATTTTGAAAACAAAACTTTCTTCTTTTTCTTTTTTTAAAGCTCGGACTTGTATTATGAGTCTGTGGTCTGGGAGAGAGTCCTGTAACTCTCTGTCTGCAAAATACAGTATATAATGACCAATGTTGGGCAGTTAATTATATAGTTACTTCTTCAAAAAAGTAACTGAGTTATGTAAACAACGAAGTTTGCAGCTGTTTACCTGAAAATGCAGCCAAGGTGTTTTTTAAATAAACATTTAAAACTATTTACAGAACAATCAGCTGTTCTGCATCAAATTTGATGCCACACAAATTATTTGTGCCACTCCAAAAAATAATTTCTGTCCACTATGAGATAAAGGAGAACAACAGCCTGATACCTGCAGGCCTGACAACAGGAGATGTATCACTGCTGTAACACCTGTAACATTCAGCAGTCGCCTCATTGTTCTGACACACACAACAAAACTATTGACTACACTACACATTAACTACACAAGATTTGCGCTAAACGTCGCAAATCTCTCACATCTCAAAACACCGCCGTCACTCCTAAAACTTCCACCTTCCTAAACAATAAATGCCATGTTGCCATATCATTTTTTGATTGGTCGACATGGTACATTTTTCCACCAATTGGAAAGGCTGGGGTTTTTGGTGTTGTTTTTGCTCACAGGCTTTCGAGCGCTTTCCTTATAAAACGCCGTTTTTACCGTTTCTTCCCGCAGTAAATATAAACAACGATAGTATTCAGGAAGAAAACCAAACATTGCAGATATTTTTTATCATAACTGTGGTTTTACGTGGCCTATCAACACAATCAAAAAACTGGTATAAAGTCCACACTTTTTCCGTCAATTGTTCCGTCTGTCCTGCTCATATCTCCAATGGTTGTACACGTTGTCATTAACGTGGCTTCACTCCACATCAGCCACGCCGCTTTGCTCGCTAAAACACCGGTGTCAGCACATAAGGACGCTGTCATAGCATGTCAACGACGTTGATTAGCTGCGTATATACGAATGTGAATCGCATTATTGGCTGGACTATGGGATAAGGTGGCATCGTTGTAATCCCATATACGGGAGCAGCCACACACTTACTGACTCAAACTGCAAAACAGAATTGTTAAATTATTAATTTTAATTTCAATTCAGGTTAGATTTTTTTTTTGTGCGCAACACAGATTTTCTGTGCGCAGAGACCGTGCCAGAAGTGCGCAATTGCGCACGCGCGCAGCTTAGAGGGAACATTGCTCAGTTCACAGATTCAGCAAGGTGCTGGAAAGCTTCCTCTGGGATTCTGGTTGATGCTGACATGAAATCGTCACACAATCAATGTAGATTTGTTGGCGCACACATGAGCTGCCCTGTTGAATCGTGATCTGGTGACTGTGGAGACCACTTGAGTACAGTGAACTCCCTGTCATGTTGAAGAAGCCATTTTAAAACAGTCTGAGCTTTGGGACACCTTATCCTCCCAAGAGCAGCCATCAGAAGAAGGTTACATGGTCAGCAACAATATTTAGGTATGCTGTGACTTTTAAATGATCTAAATTTGTTACTAAGTGGCCAAAATATCTGATCCTACCATCCAGATATCAAGACTCATGATACCAGGAGACGTTTTTCCAATATTTTATTGTCCAATTTGGAGAGCCTGTGTGAACTGCAGCCTCAGTTTCCAGTTCTTAGATCACAGGTGTTCCACCTGGTGTGGTCTTCTGCTGTGTGTAGGTCAACTTTTCATGTAACAAATCTGTATTAACACTCAAAGCGTCATGTCCATGAAATTATGTGCGTGGTTTTTTTTTTACAGTTTTTCTATATTAGATGTTGCTCTGATTTTAAACTATTTAATATAATAAAATATTTATAATATTAGATATCTTGTTCTTGGCTCCCTTTCCAGGCAACCCATGTAAAACATCTGGAACTGCCGCTGCTAAGCACTAACTTTCTGTGACGTTCTTGAGAGAAAAATACAGTTGTTCAAGTCCTGCTTCTGATTCAATTCAGTTGATTTTTAACATCCTAAATCATAAGAAAAAAGCTATTTTCCTTAGTAGCCTTCAACAGGGGCCAGAGAATATTCTTAACTTTAGACAGTTGGTTTGGTAGTGTGAGCACTGCTGCACCACAAACATCACTCATCCTAATGTTGCAGTCATCCTGTGAACTCATTCTAGCAGCATTAGCATCCAGGCACTCTGACACATCTGCTGACAGTTTATGCTCTGCCGATTCTCTTAGTTTGCCTTTCTCCCACCAGACTAACAGTAATCATGCTACTAACTAATACCTTTTAAATAAACATTGTATGATATACAATAATTAAACCTTAATGCCCTGGGCATGTGCCCACTTTTCCCATGCAGTTATCTGTCTGTGTAAACACTGGATAATAAATGATATTAAACCTTCCACTACAAAAGTAGCCAGATGAGATAGTCAGTTGAAAGAGATTGTTGCATCTCTTGTATTAAAACCAAATAAATCCTTCGGTTACATCTTGATTGCAAATATAAAAAGAAGAAAACTGTTTCTGCACAAATGTTTCTGAACCAATCTGTACTGTATATGGTTTTGCATTTATGCCAAAAGTGGCAGGAGGACACAGAGGGGGGTAATGTGACATCAGACTGAATCATCAGACTAGTGAAGAGCTGGGTAATTTTAGATTTTAAACTCTTGCATAAACTTAGTTTATCTAAACTTTGTGGTTAATTTCCCTTAAATGCATGCTGTGGCTTCTTTGTGCTGAGTTTATGTGTAGGGTTTTATTTAGTGCCTCTTTACAGATGTTTTAAGTGTGTCTCTTTTGTGAGTGTTTGGTACCTCTTTTTGGTTATTTTAAGTCTCTCTAATTGGGTTTCTTTGTGTCTCCTTTGTAATTCTAATGAGCTATTTTAGGTCTATTGTTGTAGAACTGGGTTATCACCTTACAATATAAAGCGCCTGAGGCGATTGCTAGTGGTGGGCGGGTTGATCCAATCCATGTGTAATGAGATCGATACTTTAGTTTCTGCATGCACTGCTGCAAAGGGGCAACCTGGCTGCCTGTGTAAGTGCCTCTGCTTTCAAGTGTCACAGCGCAGAGCAGCCACAGTTTGGTCCTGTCAGCAGCGCTAGGCAAAGAAGCAAGCATGTTCAGCTAGCCAGGCTGCCCAGCAGCGCAGTATGGCAGAGAGTATCCAGGAACATGATGGTGGTAACAGTAATATTTTAGTTATCTTCAGCATTGCTGTAATTTTTAAAGTGCAGCTGGCTAATTCTTATTTTAATCAACTAAAAAGGTATAAATTACATTGAGACCTTGATATAATTGAATTAAAGCAAACATTCCAATTATAATATGGCTCAGATTTGATTGAATGTAATTACCCCTTTGTGTTAACCATGAAACAGATACAGTATGATTATTATATTTAAACTACAACTAGATGTGCTACAGACTTACTCATTATAGTATTTCTGTCCTGGGTTTTAACTCATTAATAACTTAAAGGAAAAATCCCCCCAAACACTTAAAGGTCATAAAAACCCATTCACATTTAGCAATGGTGATGCATCTATGTTAATTACTAAAAAGTATCCGTATCGGCAATAATCGGCCTTGTATTTACTCGGTATCGGATCAATACCAAATCTTAGAATATTGCTCACCACCAGCGATTACTTTGATTTGGCACTATCGAAATAAAATTAAATTGGATTATTTTGTGTCTGTAGTTCTTTCACGTCTCTGTGGGGGTTTTGGATCTTTTATTTTCTGTTTGGCGTCTCCTTGTGGTTAATTTGTTTCTCTTTAAGATTGTTTTGTGATATTTTTGGTTGTTTGGTGTCCCTTTGTGGTTAATTTGTATATTTTTTCTGTTTGTAGTTCTTTTGTATATCTTCAGGTTGTTTAGAGGCTCTGTGGCTACTTTCTCTTTTTTGTGCTTTTAAGTCTCTTTTTGATTATTTTACATCTCTTTTGTGATTGTTTTGTATCTCTATTGCATCCTATTTTGTCTCATTTGTTATTTTGTGTCTATGTTTTATGCCACTTGTGATTATTTTGTATCTTTTTGCGGTCCTTTTTTATTCACAGCTCTCAGAGTGACTTTTCAGTAAGAAACAAAAATCCAAGGCCGAAGAACATCTTGGACCGCCGCACAAATATCCAGCACCCCGTTAAATCCATTTTGTGGTTTGCCTTGCAACAAACTATTCTCCTATGAATGGAGCAGTGGGAACAATGGATTCTTCATAATGGACAGAGTACAATGATGAAAGCCGTTACAGCGAGATCAGTCAACGCGATGCAGTCAGAAGAGTCTGCAGCAGGCAGATTACCTTATCTCGTAACAAATACTCCAGTTGATTGGCATTGGTGGCAACAGATCTAATTTGACAAGGGTCAGCTCAGAACAACCCAGCTGAGAGACTTATCTGGCCTATTCATGTCTCTGCCGAATTAGTTTTTTGGTAACACAGAGCCACATTCTGTCAGTTTTTCCTGCAGCAGCACAGTCACACGCTAACTTAAAGTAATATTTTCAACCAAACCTTCCCTGTTTGTGTTTACTATCTCCTTTATGATTAACAATGTTTGTACGCGCAGCTTCAATTGAACCATAGAGAGGCATTAAATAATAAAATCAGGGTTTGTTTTATATTTTATGACACATTCATAAATGAATAGTCAGTATACTTAACAACTGAGTGCTTCTTTAACAGCAGTAATACAGTCAGTGAGGACTTCATTAGGAACGCTGTACTAATACTAGTGCACTGAACCTCTCTTGGCTGTCAAAACAACCTAATTTCTTGGTCTGGACAAGATGTGGGAAATGTTTATTTGAGATTCACATTATTTCTGCAGGTTTGTTAGCTGCACTGTTATGATGTGAATCCAGCACATCCCAAAGGGACTTTTGTAATTGGTTTCAGAGCTGGTGACCAGGAAAGAGACAATTCTGTGTATTTTGATACTGGAAATAGCCACTGAAAGATGGCAAACTGTGGCCGTAAATGGACTCAAATCGTCAATAACAACACTGAAAACAACATTCAGTGTGCTATGGAAACTTTCCACACCATTACACCACCAGCAGCAGACTTTACACAGCACAGGTTGTATGCCAACCTGCAGGCATACAAAGTAATCATTTCCTTTTCATCGCCGGTAGTTGCACTTCCTCCCTTTGTTTCCGTTTAAGCAAATTTTTTACTCAGCATATAACCTGAAATCTAGTGTATGTACTTCCAAGTTCTTGACAGATTGTCTCCTGTACTCTGAATTCTCTTCTGCATTGCAGCATCTTTTCGCAAATTTTGGCTGTCTTCTGTTTGGGCTTTTTTTGTTTTGTTACTTTTTTAGTTTTTTGTTTCATATAAAAAATTCCATATAAAAGCCACCATTCGGTTGTTAAGGGATGACATATAAACCCTGCTTCCGGGTCCAAACTACACTGTGTTTATTAAGGCTGTTGTCATTTTAACGTGTTTTAATGTTTTGTATTTTGTTCTATTTAATCTGAACAAGCCCTTAAAAATAGTCAGTGATCACTGTTGGCCTCTCTCAGTTTTTATTACTGCCATTCATCTGCAGCACATTTTAAAGCTTTGTTTTTAAAACCTTACGATGTAACTACAGCCCATCAGCTTTGCCATGACACCGGGTTGGGCTGCCAGACAACAAATATTTGAACAGGTCAGAAAATCACTCTGAGACTAACAAAGACTTGAATGAGTACATGAAGCTGAAGATCAGGAGGTTTTTATAATGAGTAATCCAAATCATGCAGCAATATATAAATGACTAACCTCATATTTTGGATGGATTATCTCAGATGCTATCCTGATGAAGTTTGGTCTGTTTTCAGCATGTTTTTCCTGTCGTGTGATTGCATTCGTCTCTACCCATCTGGGGCTCTCATATTTAATTGATTGGGAAAAAAATAAATGAATCCTCCAGCTTCACTCTGCAAGTGTTTTTAATATCCTAACCATAGCTCTTTAGCTAGCCAACACGCACCGCACCATTATATGCCAGCTGGCCCAACTTCAGTAACCCTACAAACGTCCTTGCTGCTTAATTTTCCTTCTTCATTTTATCCAAAGTGATAGCAGAGCTGTACATTTTAGGCTTTCAGAAATCCCTCATACTATATCATATTTAGATGGAAACTGGAAGCTAACTAACTGCTAACTTCTGTTTTTCATGGATGCCTGGATGTTAAACTTTATTGATACACCTGGTAGAGCAGCCACACTGATCATTTTATTACAAATGAAGGAATTTAGACAGTTTTAAACTCTCGATGACGGCTAATGATGTCAGACTTAAGAGACAGATAGAAAAAGATAATATGAATGTCGCCATCATGACATCATCCATTGGTGTTTGAAGCCCCGAGGATTTTTGCCATCATCATCTTTGTGTTGAAACTTGATGTGAGAGAGGGGTTGATCTGACTGTGAAAACCAATGAGCATAATCTAAATGATCCTCATTTGTGAAACTTAGAATGACCAACATTTATAAAATTGACTCCTTTTTCTCAGTATGACTCAAAATTTAATGTCTGTGGGGTTTAACGTTTGGCAGCAGCCTCAAGTGGCTATTAGAGGAACTGCAGCTTTGGGTCAGTCCCATTACAGGCTGTGTATTCATACTGCTAATACCAAACTTTAACGCTAGAAGGTGAGCCTGTGCCCACTGCAGACTCACATTTGTTTTTTCTGTTTTCTCTGAAGGAAGAACAGAGGTTATCTCCTTCTGTCATTCACCCACCTCTGAACTCTGGCATCAGCAAAGAGTGTCCATCCAAACAACTGCTGCTCATCCATCTTTCTGACCGAACTCTCGCAAACCAGCCTATCTGCTGCCAGCAGTCATGCCAGAATCATGTTAACTGAAGGAAGGTTTTATGCTGTGAAGCCCTGCCAAATGACTGGCTGACTGCTGGTCCTGATAAAGTGCTTTGTGAGGGAATATTCTGTTGACAACAAATGTGACTCTAAAAACTGGATAGTTTGTCTTTTCAATCAAGAGTTTATTGTGGAGGAAAACAAAGAGGAACTATGAAGAGTCCCAGTAAGTGAATCACAGAGCAAAAGGTTATAAAAAGACAATGATCCTGACTCACGAGGTCTAAAATATATCTGATTTATTGCACAGAAAAAATCCACCTCCGCACACTCGATGACTTGTTTTTGTCTATTTACAGATTTTGCCATTTGTTCCACATTAAAGTTGACCTATGGGCCTCAATTGCATCTGGACTCCTGGAATAAAGTTGCTTCTCATGAGTCACAGCTTAAATTAATTCACATGAATCTTATGCTGGACCTTAGTGCTGCCCCTCAGTTCGTCCTCTCCCTGCAATAAGACCTTTTAGACATGGACTGTGTTTTACCATCATCATCTTGGTGTTTGGTGACTAAGAATCTTTTGGCACTGAGTCTTTATTGACTCTAATGAGGACCTTAATTTAGGAAATGTGTTAAATAAGACATAAACTGGCAAGAATGTGTTTATTGAGGTCATGGAGCGAAGGAGCTGGAGGTCTGATGACATACTGTATACTCCTGTAGTGTCGACTATGTCGACATCGTTTTTAAGCCTTTTCACTGTATTTTTCCTACAAGTCAAGGAGCTGCACTGAGGTGCTTGGTTTCTGGTTATGACAGAAGCATCTCTTTCATAATGACAGTAGAGTGGAAAAGTGGAAAAAGTGACACATATTGTTAAAATTACATTTATTTGACCTCAGCTATCTTATGCTGATGAATCATTGCATGCAAAAGTTCTCAGAAAGTACTTATTTACACTTAAAAAAGGGGAAAATGTTATCATTTATTATTCAGCAGTTTTACAGGTGGCCCAGGAACTATAATACATTTGACACCCCACAACGGTATGTCCGATCCAGGAGGAGAAGCGGAGTGTTTAAAGCAGTCTAAAGCATGAAGGTCATTAGCAGTTTCCTTATTAGTGTTAGTGTGGAGTTTTATTGATTACATCTTTTTATAATTATTTCCCAGGGTCACCCAATTTCTCCTTGTCTGTCTTTGTTTCCTTGTTTCTTTGCTTTAGTTCCCTTGTTTCTTCTCAGTAATTTATTTTGGTAACTTCCCCCTTTCTCAGTTTACTCAGTTTGCAGATTCTTGTAGATCTGTCCTTCCTCTTCTCATGTCTTAATCTCACTCCTCTAATAAAAAAGAATCCTCAGAGAAACAGTTGACGTCCTGAAACAAAATTACTGAAACATTAACTTTTTAGACCTTCCCATCAGCGGTTGAATGAAAAATTCAACTTATTTACTGTATATCCTCCAAAAGTATTACTTTTCATAATGAAATAGATCAATTAAATTTACTGTGTAGCATATCTTCTGCCTCGTAATATCTTTATCACTGATTTTTATTTATCCGAAGTGTCCACAGAGCTCCACTGTTGTCCAACAGCTTGAAAACTGTGTAAAATTGTCCTTTATTACCACAGCCTTACACTCCATACACCATATGGTTGAAGGAAATAAAAGAAGCAACATATCAGCTGCTTAAAGTGCCTGTCTCTTTCTGCTTCCTCCTTTTTCTGCTGAATCAGAATTTCTTTTTTGAAGAACTGAACATTTATAAACCTTTTAGGACTTATGTCAGTCTTTCTTTAAAAATAGAAAAACTTGTTGCTGTCGAGGCTGAAATATAGCAACAATCTCTGGTGTTTAGAAACGTGACATCCCACTAGGTGGGGCCTCATATTTAAAAATGAAAGAAGCCTGCTCTTTTCAAGTGTTGCCTTCATGCAGATGAAAACGTAGCTGATGCTTCATCTCGCTGCTGTGATGTGGCGGCAGAGGAAAGTACATTTTCTCTCCCTCTCCTGTAAAAACATTTTCACTTTTATGTTCCCGTGTAGCACCTTATTAGGCATGAAATTAAAATAAATTAACCTTTTTTAAAGGTTTTTGAGGCATTACCAGAAAGGCTCATAGTCAAACAACGTTGGGTTATGGGTTCAGTAGAGGTTACCATGGAGATCTAACAAGGTTAGACAGCGTGTTTCACACACGTGGATACCCATTATGCTCACTTTGCAGTATATCCCTGTGTGTTTTCTCTCCCTGAACAACTTTCCTGACACAGACCTCTTTCATGTAACATCACACCATTTTATTTCACATTGTGCTCAAAATTTCTGAATGTCATTAACAGTTTTTTTTTAAAAAAAATACCAGTCTTACATTTTGCATCTTTAACTGCTACAATTTCCAGTTACGGTGGGCAGTGGTTATCACTGCTGCCTAAGAAGGTTCCTGTTTTGAGTCCTGGCTTTGGCCCTTTTTCATGTTCTTCTCATGTCTGCATGCGTTCTCTCCACTTAATGGATGGGTAATCCTGTTACTTACTTTATATTTTTCTTAAACATAAAGGGTTTGGAAAAACTGAGCAAGTCCTTGCACTGGTGGAGTGGTACATTGATAACAACTTGGAACAGAATGTCAACTAAACCAAAGAGATCATCGTTGAAGTCCGAAGCCAGCATAGCTACACACTACATGTTGTCAACAACACCACAGTGGAGGCTGTCGTACAGATAACACATATCCTGTCCTTGTCACAGCAGCAGCTGCTCTTTTTGTGCTGATAGACAAGAAATTACCTACCCTGTGCATATCTGTGATGTCAGGACGGTTAACTGGAAGTCCCTGCAGCGCGTGGTGACGACAGTGATGATCATTGGGTCTTCTCTTTCCACAGGATCTGCAGCGAATCACTAAACATGCCCCCAAACCACCAGCGCTGCAAATGACTGGACTGCTCCATGTAGTCAAAACGAAGCTTTACGACAGAGAAATCTAACGTGCAATAGTTATTCTTATACTTTTGTGTATATGTGCATTCATTTTCTTCTGCTTATCCAATTAAGGGTCGCAGGGAGGCTGGAGCCTGTCTTAGCACGAGAGGCAGCGTACACCTTCACCAGTCTGTCACAGGGCTAACACAAATAAACAGGCAACCATTTACACTCATATTCAAACTTACAGCCAACTGAGACTCTCCGATTAGCCCACATGTAACCTCAGTAAGTGCATGTCTGCATGACTCAAACCCAAAACCATCTTGCTGTGAGGCTACAGTACGTTATATGTTATATATGTGTGTATATATAACCACTTTGCATATACATATAACAGTATAATACACAGAACCTTTGTTGCACTATTATGAACAAGGCAACATATTTTCATTCAGATTTACACTGTCTGGCGTTGTTATTGGCATGTTGTGCTATTGGTGCACTTCATAAGCTTTTCCAGAACCAGACACTCGCGCACATCCAAATGAAAACAGAAAAAAACCCTCATGATTAGGACACATTAGTAACGTTCATGTTGCAGCTGGCTTTCATATTTTTATTTCTAACACAGTGTGCTTCTGTGAAGGCCATTTCATTTTTCATTTTTTCTTTCTTTTTTGTGAACTTTAGTTGTAAAAGTGTTGCAGTGCAGAATACATATTTACAATATCCTCTGTATAAAGTGTGGGTGTTTTAAGCAAAAGCTTCAGCCTACATCTTTCCTGTCAGGAATTTGAGTTCCTCAGATTTAAGTCATTTATGCATTTTTATCAGCATTCCTCAGTCATTTTTGAATAAACAAATATTTTAATAGCTTAAGCATCAGCTGCTGATCCAATATTCATAAACTGGGGTGCTTCTGTGAAAGCAGTGCATTTGAATGTCTTCTCCACCACCTCAGAAAAATCGCCGTTGTTTTAAATTAAAAATGCCTGATTTCATCCTGTTGATGTTATGACATTATTTTTAGTGGTCACAGCTGCAGTGTTTGTGTAATAACGTGTAATAGCGATAATGTCATGAATGAGCTGTCTGTTGCTCAATGGGCATTTTACCATGTTTCACATCATCAGACGAGTTGTAAGCGGTGCTGTTGGCCGAGCTCTGGAGCGCCTCCAGTGTCGCTGCTGTGTCTCCGAATGGCAGCGCCGGCCCTCTTTTCACTCTGACTGAGTTTGTTTCCTGTGCAGCCGTCAGTCGCTCTGCACCATCAACAACATGGCCATACGCAGAAAAGACAGCTTCCTCTGGGGAAAAGGTATGCCTATTAATCTTTTACTTTCAATCGTTGTCATAAGCTGCCGCTGCTTTAAAACTAAAAGTGGTTTTGATGATGTTTGTGTTGACTATTTGTGTGGTTTAGTTTAGAACTCAAACTGCTTACAACTGCTGCTTTGAATATCACGCTATTTTCATATTACTTTCAATGCACAATAATGTCTTTGCCTAGGAAGGAAACTGAACTTTTTTACAATGTTATAAAAAAATTACTTGGACTTAAATTCTGCTTTAGTGGCTGCACTGCACTCAAAGTAACCCTTTTTGTTCAAAAGAGGAAGAAAAGCAGCTATTTTAAGCGTGTTGATTGACCACTTCTTTAACCTGTGAAGGGTGAAGGTGTGATATATGAATGTGTGTGAAAATGAGCGGGGCGGGGGGGGGGGTGTCAAGACAGTCCACAGAGTTGCATGGCTAATTAATGCATTATCAAGTGTATTTGTCCCCATCCTGAAGTGTAACTGATGCTTTCTGTCACCCAACAGCTCCAATCAAACTCCCACCAGAAGCGAGGAGGCAGGGTGAGGCGCATGAGTTTGAGCTGCTGGATGACATTCAGGTACTGCGGTGAATATTTTCCTCTAAGGTCTTTCATTAAAATGCCTCGTTATTCTGCTGTATGCACCCACTCCTAGCAGCCTCGGCAGAGTTTTTCACAGCGCACAAAAGACCATTCATACATAACATTTAATTGAGATATGAAGGATTTGAAGGCTGCTTTATAATAGCCGACAAACTGACCATGAATCATTGAGTCTGCGAGTATCTGTGATGTAACACCAAACCTTGGTCTTTCTCTAACGTCACTGCCTTCTTTCTTGCAGAAACTCAGATTGGAGATCAATCACGTCATGCCTGAAATCCACAGCCCTGAACTGAAGGAGCAGAAGTGAGTATGAGGACAATTCTTATAGCAGCTATTCTCTGAGTCAGCATGGCTTCTTCCTCTTGTTTAAGCGACACTTTGATTCAGCTTAGTCTCCTACACCACACGTAATGCTCAGTCGCACAGCCACCTTTACTCAGATTTGCATTTGACCAAGTCAGAAGCAGGGGCATTTCAGTGCACTGCACAAGCCTGATAAACAAATCGGATTAACTGTTTTAGGTTGTTAGTGTTAGGTTTACCACCTATTAGACCTCAGAGGTCTAAAAAAATTATGCAGGATGCCACTTTTCAGACCAACCATTCCCATATTTAGAATCCCAAAGCCCACTACATAATCTGTAAATATTCTGTGGCCCAAACATTTAGTTGCATCTCTAAGTGATACTTTTGTCACATTAGGGAAACCCTTTGCTTTTAAATAAGAATATAACCACAATACAACTAGCTGGCAACCATTAGTTTTTCAAACTCACACTAGGATTTTCCATTGGAAAACTGCTCTCAGCTCCTTTTTTCCCAGGGAATATTTTCCTGATGAGCTCATTAGCTGATCATTTCAGGTCATCTTGTATTTATTTGTGATTAACGAGTTATTAGCCAAAAAAAGCACAGTTTCATCATCAGATTCCGCCCTTGTTTTAGCTAGCTGGTAGTTCAAGAAACCCAAAAGCTCAAATTGTGACTTCATAAAGAGATTTCACAAACTGTTGGCTGGTGTAGCTACGTCCATCGTTTACACGATATAAAATGGTTTTATTTTTATTTTTGCTTTTTGTTGGAAATATTTAATTAGAATGTTTTTACAGTGATTTAAACAACCTTTCCCGACTCATATGCAGTAGCTAAACCACCCTACAGGGGGCTGTGGTCCACACTTTGGGACTCACTAATAATACTGGACCAAAATGAACGTGTATATGGCTTTAATGTCACAAACGGAGATGTATTTTATGACGTATATGCTGGTGGTGGCCTTGAGCAGTCAGGAGGGGCAGGGGCCACCTACTCCCTCTGTTTAATTTGCTTGTCAAGCCTTTTCACTTGACACTTGCAATCACTTTCTCCATAAATTGTTCCACAAAGAGCAATTTTTACTGCTTTCCTTTTAAAACAAATCCACACAGTTTAATTCAGGTACTTCACATCCGTGCTACCCTTTATTTTAACCTTTTACCCATTATTTTGCTAAATGTTTCAAAAGTTTTTAGTCATCTTTGGAGGCTGGTAATTAGAGACAATGTGTTTTGGAGGAGACACTGTGATCTGGCACGAACTGAAGCACCAGCTGTAATAAAACAAAGTTAATGAGCACGCTTACAGTCACAGAAATTTGGTGAGAAAAATGTCTTTTGACATTATGGGAAGTCCTTATTTGGAGTTTCTGCTTTTTGCTGTTGCACTTATGAGGCGATAATAGTCTAGTGTGACACTACATTTACACATAGCTGCATTACTGGCATCGCAACCTCAGTTTCTGAGTATTGCTGCACGCACGCCACAAAAACACCGACCACTTATCACAAAGCGCTCGTTATCGGAAAGTAGTTTGGAGTGTGATAAATGAATTCACAGAAAAAATGATTTATTTTAACTTGAACATTGATCAGTCACAAAGTTAACTTTTCATTGTCTTTTATACCAATATATGTATTATTTATGTTTAGTAAATCGAAAACTGCTGAAGTAAAGGAAACCAAACATTAATCCAGCAATCTGCTCCTCATATTCAACACGAAAAAAAGGCAAACACAGCTCTCAGTTCAAAATAAACAACAAAATGAGCTACAAAACTTTATGATTTATAACATTACAACATTTTTTGTCTTCTGTTGCAGTAAAAATGTTGCGAGGAACAGGAAATTCCTACGTGGGAAAAAGAAATTTAACATGGACTCCAAAAAAGTGAGTTGATATCATATTTGTGTGTACAAATTTTCATACATTAAGGAAAGATTTCTAATTTAATCTACAAAGTAAGACAATCCTTTGTAAGACCTTTTTAAAAACTCCACATCTTCCAGTGACAGTGACAGGAGCAAACAAAGAAGCTAGGTGTTGCTATAGATGGATTTCTGTAGTCGGCTGTAGTTTATATGGAAGACACCAGTCTGAAGCACGCACTAACTACTCACTGAGCAGAAATAAAACTTGAAAAAGTGCGACACGAGCTGAAAATAAACATTTTCAGCTTGTGAACATTTAATTAGCAATCCACTAGTCAGACCAAACCAGTTGCAAGGAGGTTTTCACCAACTAACCCTTAACATCACATGGTCAGTGGTCACATGACTGCAAAAAACATCAGAGCAAGAAAGTCTGTTTAGGGTGGAGGTCCAGACAGATGGATGGGTCAACCAAACATCGGTATATGCTATATTTTCCCTGTTTTAAGTCATCCTCAGTGTTTCTTTTACAAACTAAATTGTAGTAAAAGGGTGTCAGTGCTGTTTCTGTTAAAGTAGCCTCAGATATTGATGTCACTTTTGTCATAATGTCATGTAAGAATTATAATGAAGGTCCTGCAACTGTAACCAAGTAGTTATTTTAACCTTTGACTCCAATAACTTTACATTAAAGCTCCTAACTTGGGTCTTAAAATAAAGACAAGTACCAAGGGTATATGAAGGGGGAAGCTATAAAACACGGACAAACAATCATTTTTCTTGAAAAGGTCAGTATTTTAACACGAGAGTCTGTGGGGACTGATTTGAAGCCACCTTCAAGTGGCCATTAGAGGAACTAAAGGCACATCTTGGGCTTCATGTACAGGTTTGTCTTTGTGCCTAAACCTTGACTAGGTTTGTTAACATAATAGTTTCTATTTTTCAGCATTTTTCAACTTTAATTTTTAGCAGCATATCAGTGCCTCATCCAGTAACCCAACCATTGTGGGTGGCACAAGCATTATCCAGTAGGATAAGGGGTGGAGCCAACACCTGTAGGGTCACTGCTCTTGAGCTGTATACCTGTAGATTATACATATATGGTGCTATTTCTCAGTGCATACTTTTATATTTACTTCTGACATGCACAGTGTTGTTTATTTCAAGAGATTAAAGAAAACTTTGTTAGTCACAGTAAAAGTTTTAATTCTACTTTCACTCACTTCAACATCTCTGTATCAGAAGGTCAACAGCAACACGGTAACAGATATCTCCACACACAGCGGATGTCGAGTTGAGAGATGTGTATGTGATGCTCAGAAGTGCAACCAGTGCACAGGCACAGACGCATAACATGAGCAAAAGCGAGAAAAACCACATCCTGTTCCCTGAAGTGGGGCAGAGACGCCACTTCACCACTGCGACCTCCATCTTTTTTTTTTTTTTTTTTTTTGCTTCCTTCCTTTCTGGGTCTTCAGCTCAAAGCTGAGTGTCTCGGCCTGAGCCCGCTCTGCGCTCAGGCCTGCAGACAAGTGGATGGATAACACGCTTATAGTCTTCTTGGGGTTAAGGGTGCTAAGTGGAATTGATTTGGTTAGCAGGAGTATGCACTCAGAATCAAGAGTCATATTTTGAAGAACTGTCTCTAAGTACCTTTTTGAGATGCAGCAATAACAACATGCAGTATTCATTCAACCCTTCACATCTTGTGTGCTGGTGCTTGGTGGTGACCGTGACTTAAAAGGAGAAGAAGAAAACTTTTTTAAAGTGTGATACGACTAGGTTAGAATTAGCAGCACTGAGAAGAAGAACTAAAAGCTGTGGCCAAAACTTAACACGAAGCTTCCTGTCGCTTAATTTGCCTTCTCGATGAAAACACACCACAGACATTTAATTCACTGATTAAAAATTTGTCCTCCTAGTTTTCAAATTCATTTCTTACATGTCTGACTTTCCATTCCCCCCTTTGCTGCAGGGTGTCCAGTACCTGGTTGAAAATGACCTTCTTGAATGGCGGGCAGAGTCTGTGGCAGAGTTTCTTTACAAAGAGGAGGGGCTCAATAAGACCGCCATAGGAAACTTCTTGGGAGAAAGGTGGAGTATTAGTATAAGTTTCCCTGCTCCTTCTTTAAAGTTGTGAGATTTAACTAAAAAAACATTAACGTGTGTGGTGAACTTACTAAGCAATTTAATGAGAAACTGCAGCAGGTTACTTTAGACCAATTTATGTAGATACGTTAAAAAGCCACCAAGATTCACTTTTCACCAGTTTTCCACCCACATACATGATTGGTTTCAGTTTGCACACTAAACATAAAACCATATATCCACCTCTCAAAATGGAGTGTTTTTTTGTTTGGGTTTTTTTGTGGGCTGTAGTGTTAGGGGGTTGGAGGGTATCATCGGGGGGGGGGGGCGGGTAGCATTCATAAGCAGACCACTGATGTGGTGAGCTGTTTTGAAAGCACCATTTGATGGTTTCAATGTTCCATTAAATATTTTCCAGTGATGTGTGAAAACATTTTTTTGCCCAAAATTTGACATTTTTGTATTGTAGTGCACTTTGTAGACAGACGCTGCACAACCTTTTTCCAAAGGTTGGAACCATTTGTCAAAAACTCTTCTTTAAGATTTTACATAACACGAGATGATGAAAAGAATCCTCTGGTCCTTTGCATATCTTAAAATGAAATAAATACAACCTCAGATGAACAACAGCATGTGACACATTGCACAGTGTCGTTGTTTATTTAACAAATACTGAACCAAAATGCAGAAGCAACGTCTGAAAAACTGAAAAAGTGCACCGCATGATTCAGTATTTTGTAAAACCAATTGTTTATCAGATCGCTTTCTGTATGACTTTATCGTTCTCTCACATCAGCGTGAGAGAAACGCAGCCCACTCTTCTTTACACAGTTGTTTCAATTCATTGAAATTCGCAGCATTCGTTTACGCAAAGCTCCTTTAAAGTCCCACCACAGCATTTCAGCCAGGTTGAGCTGTGGGCTTTTGCTGGGCCATTGCAACACCTTGATTCTTTTGTTTTTCAGCCATTCTGTCCTGATTTGCTGCTGTGTTTGGTATCATTGTCCTGTTGACCCAGTTTGGGACGAAGCTTAGACGAGGGACTAATAATAGAATAATTTGGTTTACAGAGGATCCATTTAAAGACTGCAAGGTCCCCAAATCATCACCCCTCCTCTACTGTGCCGACAGTTGTTATTAGGTGTTTGTGCTAATATGCTAATAATGTGCATTATTCGGTCATGTCTTGTGGTTTATTCCGATCCAACTTTGCAAATCTAAATGACGCTGCCACGTCCTTTTTAGAGAGAAGATGCTTTTTCCAGGCACCCCTTCCAAACAAGCCATACTCGTCATGAACTTTAACCTTTAACCTGCCTTTTTGTATTTCTTTGATCATTGTACCTGACCTTACAAGATGTTCCCTGATAGGAGGATTGTAGCATTGCAGGAACACAAACTTGAATACT
Organism: Perissodus microlepis; assembly: GCF_051167445.1. Lineage (NCBI taxonomy): Eukaryota > Metazoa > Chordata > Actinopteri > Cichliformes > Cichlidae > Perissodus > Perissodus microlepis. The sequence continues at coordinate 4,429,902 of NC_140464.1, read as the reverse complement.
CCAGACTAGCATACTGCTTTTATAGTTTATGATCAGCTTATCGAGTGTAATTCATTAGAAATGCCTGGAAAAGGTGTACTTAGTTTGAAAATGTTCTTATTCACATGACTTCGTGACTTTCATGTATGCTGTGAAACCAGTGTGCTCTGACGGTAAATGTGTATTCTATATTTGAGCCTCATTTTGAGGGTTGTGGTTTTCATTATTCAATTATCTTTCATTGTTTTGGTTGTCACACAGGGAGGAAATGCACCTGAAGATACTGAAAGCGTTTGTTGGTCTGCATGAGTTCTCAGACCTGAATCTGGTGCAAGCACTGAGGTTTGTGAAAGGAAGCTTGGAGTGTTGCAGCAGTTTTACCTTTAGTCTTGCTTTCGTCCTTATTATGAAACCCTCCTCCTTCTTACCAGCCTGTGTGTGTTGTTTTTCTTTTTCTTCCACCTTTGCAGGCAGTTTCTGTGGAGCTTTCGTCTCCCAGGAGAAGCTCAAAAGATTGACAGGATGATGGAGGCGTTTGCAGCTCGCTACTGTGGCTGTAACCCCGGGGTCTTCCAATCCACAGGTACAAGCACAAAGAGGCTGATTCATTTTCCCTCACACTCCAATTAAAACACACATTTTTGCTTCTGTAATTACAAAATTCTATACAAGACTCATCATCTGCTAAGAAAAATCTGCTTTTCTTTCTGAAAAATAAACCCAAAGCCAGAGAAACATCTCAGGCCTCCCTGATTAGAGTTAACAGATTATCCAATAAAACTTTTTTTTGGCCTAAGCAGCTGTCAGCTGGTGTTTATAATGTGTATACTCGAGAAGGTGATGAAGAAAGCTAAACTGTGGTTTTCTGTTACAGACACCTGCTACATCCTCTCTTTTGCCATCATCATGCTCAACACGAGTCTCCACAACCCCAACGTGAAAGACAAACCCACTCTGCAGCGATTTGTTTCCATGAACAGAGGCATCAACAACGGCGAGGACCTGCCCACTGAGCTGCTCACGGTTAGCTGGCTTCATTATTTCATGGCTTTGTCAGGCCCTGCTTGTACAGTCAGGTGATAGAAAACCCAAAGCGCTGATTGGTGACAGCATTATAGTTTACTCTAATACCCTTTAAATGTATTGCAGAAGTACTGCAATGCTCCTTGGTCAGGGTGGTTAACTGACTGCAGGGCATTTCTTTCATCTCCTTACGTAGCTTACCCTTACTTCTTTAGTGACACCAATAATCTCCGATGGGTTTCCCCAGTAGTACATCATTCTTGCGCAGTGAAATGCAGTTATACCTTAAATCACCCTTCGTGTTACAGTGTTACCTCAGGGTAAAGTTTATGTTATTTTCAGCACTGACTGGAAGCAAGTTTGAACAGAAAATGTAATAGTTGCCTAAAAGTGGCTAGGCAGTAGATAATTTGACAACTCAAGGTAATGCAGAGTTGATTAAAATACACAAGTAATGACGCAAATTAATGGTTGATATATTGGTTAAAATTTCTGTGGATAAACTGTTGAAACTGTTTGTTAAAAGAAAAGATAGCGCTTGAAATAGCTAGCTAAAATTAATAATATACTTCAGAAATCATTTAAAATTAACGGCAGCAATTTGTTTGCTAATTTTGTGTATACTAAGAAGAAACCACACTCAATTAACATACTTTAAATTATGACCAGTTGAATTGCTAAAAGTATAAATAAACTACATTTATGACAGAATAGCAGATAAAAACTTGGAACAGTTATTAGCAGTGTTATTTAGTTAATAACATGATTAAGTATCACCATCAGTTTAACTAATGTGCTAATTTAATGTTAGTTTTGGATAAACAGCTAAAGTTAAGCTAACACTGGATTTGTTCAAGCATACTGCAATATTTAAGCAGTTAAAATGCTTGACTAATAACATGACTAAATAAAGTTAGCGACAAAATATGGCTAGTAGTTAAATGTTAGCTAACAGTTGAAGTCATTAGCTAACAGAGCAAAGCTGTTAGCTAAACATTGCAGATTACTGGTTGAAATTAGTTACTTGAATAGTTAATCACAAATAATTAGTATATAATTATTATCTATTTTATTAAATAGATAATAAAAGCAGTGAGTGAATGGTTGAAAAACACAGTACATTATAGGTTGAAGAAAGCTAGTCCTTCCAGAGTACTTGAGTTTTCTTTAAATACTAAGATACTGTTCTTTTTACGTATTTAATAGACCTAACCATGTATCCCAACATGAAGTAATGTTATTTAAAAAAATCACTGTCATGTAAAAATATCTAAAAATGTTGGTATTGATCAGGCTAAAATAACCTGGTGATTTTATATGAGTTTATCTGGATGTTTAGGAATCAGGAAATGACCCACATTTGGGGTTATTTCTTGATGGTTATCTATAGTTTCAGGGATTTTTTTCGTTGTTTCATTGTCTTGTGTTTTTTTCCCTATTGATATGCTGATATACGTTAGGTTCCATTGATGCTAATCTGTTAACCTTTAGTAAAAATGTCACATCTGTGTTTCAACATGATTTCTTGTGTACACTACACTAAATTACGCAAATCAGAATTTTAAAAATGCTTATTCCATGTTTCTGTGCATTTTCAAATTATTTTCAGAAACTGTACACAAGCATCCGTAGTGAGCCGTTCAAAATCCCAGAGGATGATGGGAATGACCTCACACTGACGTTTTTTAATCCAGACCGCGAGGGTTGGCTCCTTAAAATAGGTGAGATGAAGAAACTAACACCACACGATAAACCCGGACTCCAAGACAGGATGTCAGAGCTTCTCTTTGCTCGTGTTTCTAATGTCTTGTTTGCTTCATTGCAGGTGGTCGAGTTAAAACCTGGAAGAGAAGGTGGTTCATTTTGACAGACAGCTGCTTGTACTACTTTGAATACACAACAGTACGTTTATTTTTTTTCTTCTGCCGCTACATAAGTCAGACATGATGACAATAAAACATGGCCATGTCAAACATCTTCACTCTCATCCTGTAGGATAAAGATCCAATTGGGATTATTCCTCTGGAGAACCTGTGTGTCAGGGCACTACAAGACTCGAGCAAACCGGTAGAGCATCATTCACTTTCTGCATCACACTGTATGACTGCTGAGTTTCCACACACATATTATTTGCCACCACAGCCCTCAATGAATCATACAGCAGTTGCTAAATGAATTTCTAGCGCAAGTGCTCAAAACAGTGAGTCAGGAGGCTATCAGAAGATTATTAAAATAAACAAAAGGCATATGCATACAGTAACGGTGCTACATGTGGGTCTGCATGTGTGTTTAAACAGTTCTGCCTGGAGTTATATAATCCTAAAGGACAAAAGATCAAGGCCTGCAAGACGGAGAACAAAGGCAGAGTGGTCCAGGGTAAACACCAGTCGTATAAGCTCAGTGCAGCCAGCGCAGAGGAACGGGACGACTGGATAGATGCAATCAGGTGAGAGCAACTGATGCTGCAGAGGACACGTGGGCGGCCACGTGTGTCAGTGACTCATGTTTATCGAGGCTTAATGTGAAGCACATGATCAGGAAGAGTTCAAACAAGCAACAATGATCAAACTTATATGACCTACATGTCATCTCAAATCTAAAGCTGCAGTTTTATAATGCACTCATTGCCTGGTAACCATACAGAGCAAAGAAATCATGTTATCTGCAGATAACCAATGGTTCAATAAAATATTAAAGTGTTAGCTAATTAATTTAAATTGCGCTGGGAGTTTTAAAGACTCTTGCGTGTTAGAATAAATATAACTAAACTTTCTACCTCACAGGCTGTTTTGTCAAAGCTACAAAGTAACAAATTGTTATTGTTTCTGGGAGATATGCAGAGTGTGCTTTTCATAGACACCTTGAACCACCAGCTATGGCAAAATTAGATGCTTAATGCAAATGGGTTTGAAACAGTGACAAAATCTGCATAAGAAGGAAAGAGTCTGTGTTTTACATCCTCTTTCAGTTTTCTGGTGACTTTAGTTCTCTGCCACCTCCAGATCCCCTGTTATATTCATATGATGCCAAATATGATCCCAAGAGGCCTTTAGTTCTGATGTCATTGTCTCAGTTTAAGATTTATGTTGAGGGATGTTAGTCATGAGTGATGCTGCGTGGTTTGAATTACTCACTTTGAAAAAGTGCTGATCCCAAGCTTAATGGCCATACTGAAATCAGGCTTGGTTTCACATGGTGTGCACTATAGCCTACACCATGAGTTTAGTTAGTAAAAATAAATTTCTATTACATATTTCTATAGAAATGTGACAACGTGCTCCATAAGAAAATGCAAAAAGAGAAAGACAAAAGGTTACCTAAATGAAAGGTCAAAAAGATGAGTTTTAGGTGCTTTTTCAGGCTCAGTGGGAGAGACTTCAAGAGTCTGGAGGTAACTGATGCAAAAGCTCCATTTTCTTTAGTTTTCAGCCTTTGGTGCTATATAGACACCAGACCTAATGGGGCCTGCTAGGGACATATGTATGTAAAAGTTCACTGATGTTGTGATGCTTGTGCTCACCTATTCAGAGCTCTAAAAGTCTAAACCAGAGTCTTAAAGTGGACTATGAAGTTAATGGGGAGCCCATGCAACTGAATTAGCAATGGTGTGAGTACTTAGAGTACTTAGATATGTAACATGAGCATCCAAAGTGATGTCTGAATCAAAAGACATCCTACTAAAGATTCAGCAAAAGTGGGAAGAGGACCTAGAGTTTTCTTTATCTTAGACACAAATCTGCCAGAGCACAAGCAAGACAACTTTTTTCCTCATTTAGTTAATGAAAATTGTCATCCATCTGACTTTTAATAGTCTAAGAGTGAATATAACAGAAATAGTAAAGGCCCAAAAATAGAACCCTGTGGCACTCCACAGGCTAGAAAAGTGGAAGAGGACCCACCTAGCATCTCAACCTGTCAAGCATAATGTCAGGTCATTATTTTAAAAGTGGGTGGGTGACATGCTTCACACAGTAGTGCTAATAATAATGTATAGCTAGGATGTCAACCACATACAGCCCACTTTGATCTTAAGTGAAGTGAAACACTGTCAGTGTAAAGACATTTAAGTACACATTTAATCTCTGAGATATCTTAATACAAGATCAATAAATGTTCAATTTCAACAGCACAGCTCAGTTTTTCTACATGATAAAAATGTAAAATTACATAAAAAGTTCTGGTAGCTCACTGCTCAGACTGTTCTGTTTTTATAAAATATAAAGTTTTTTGTCGATTAATGAAAAATTCCTGGTTTTTTTTGTTTTGTTTTTTACTGAAATATCTATAGTACACAAAGGAAAACAGGGATTTTTCCTTCATGTAATTGTTTGTCTATTATATGTAACTATCACTTAGCTATTACAGAAAAAGCTGTAAAACATATTTTGCAAAACCATCCAGCAGGCCAGATTTTAGTCTTTGCTGGGCTGATTTTGGCCCCCTGGTCTTATGTTTGACATCCCTGTTGTAGGCTGGAAAAAACACAAAAGCATTCAATGCAGGAGACGCTTGTACCCAGAAATCACTTGACAGCACTGATGCTAAAGGACTCCCAGTGTAAATTTCTCTGGCTTTGACAAAACATCAGTCCCTGTGCTTGTTAGTGGGTAGTCAGTGAGGGACGACGAGGGTGTTCATTACATGAGCTACCATTTGGTTAGTTACACGGCCACAACATGGGATCATTATCAAAATGTATCATGCTAACATTTTTATTGGACATTAGAAGTAGAATAGAGGCTGGTGGGAAAGCTGTAAATATTTAGATTAAAGTGATTAAGGGTTAATGCTAAGTTAGAGTGATTACAGTCATCATCAAGATTGAATATCTGAAAATGTCCATCTCAGTGTTCTTAAGATCATGCACTAAGAAAGGCCTACAAAGAGTGCAATAAAGTCATTTTACAGTCATTCTTTAGTGATTTCCACTCACCAAAGTTCTCAAAACTGAAAAAAAAAATGCTTAAAACTGCTACTACTGCTGTTACTTGAAGGTCTTGGTTTTCAAACTAAATCTGTTAAATGTTGTTTCTCAGGGCGAGCATCACCAAGGACCCTTTCTATGACTTGGTGACACTACGCAAAAGAAAGATCATCAGCAACACTTCCTCAAAGGACTGACACAGCACCATTAGTGATCATGGATGAGTTTGACTGATGAATCATGTTTCATTTTAATGACTGCTCACGAAAGATAAAACCAAAACGTCATTGCTCTGTATTTCAAAGAACTGCGCAAATTGGGATGTGATACTTGTAGTGTAAAAAGGAGAAAAGTGAACCGTGGTTTTCACATTACTTCTGCATAATTAATGCACTGCTGCTCCGACTTCAGGGGCGACAAGTCTGACGGAGAAACATCTGCTGCAAAGCTATAACAATCATGAAAGTCTAACCCAGAAGACATACAATGACCACAAAAAGACTCAAACGACTCCAGAGAGCCATAAAACAACTACAAAGAGACAGAAAATGACCTCAAAGAGACATAACAAAGACACACAAGGAAACTTCAGGGACATAAAACGACTTTAGACACAGAAAATGACCACAAAGATTAAACAGCGTCACAAAAAATAACACAGATAGTTTTTAGCAAGACATAAAATGACTAGAAAGAGACACAAAACAACTGCAAAGAGACAGAAAACAACTTCAAAAAGAAACAAGTGAAACATATTGACTTCACTGAGACACAAAATGCCAACAAAGTATCAAAATATAAATTGATACACGCCTTTTAGACATGCACACTTTTCTGTTAATATGAAAGCATCTGAACTTGTCAGCTTATTGAATAAATGTTCACTGTGGTCACTTTGTTGTGAAAGCTGAGATGGCATTTGTTCGGTCAGACCTGGTATCATTTAGGTAACAGATTCAATGCATGCATGAATAAGGTTGGAATTACATGTGCCTTTACTTCATCTTCAGTTCCTTTTTAAAAAGACTTACAAAAGACCAACGTCTGGCACCTTTTTACATCTGATGTCAATGTGTCATAAACCAGCATTTGCAGAGACTGGAGGTCTTGTAGGGTCACTGTTCGTAAGACTACAGCTAGATTCCCAAATTGGATACCTAGAGAAAAACAGGTAGTTGTCAAATCTCAGCACAGAAACTTCATGAGTTTGGTTTAGGACTACAGCTGAATCTACTGATGAAGTGAATTCAGAGATTGAATTTGAGATTGAAAACTTGATTTCTTTTGAAAGTATCTCCCATCATGGTGTCCTTGTGCATGCAGCCACTGGCTGAGATAACAGAGAGAGCACAAGTACTGGTTTTCTATAATGTTTGCATGATTGAACTTCAATACTTGCAGGAGGAAAAAAACTTTTATTGGAATATAAGAAACAGAAAGATCGACTTAACACTGGTCTGACTGAGTTTTATGACCACCTAACATCAAAGGACTGAGATGACAGAAGAACGCCACAACTTTTGAAAACTGTCAGAATTTAATTTAGACTTTAGACATTTGTGTGCAGCCAAAAATGATTATAAAAGTAAAATATCCTTTTTATTGTACACTGGAAAAAATCGTAAGACATATTCAGGATCAGCACAGGTCTATAAACAGTGTAGAGAGCATTTCTTGATTCATTGGTTCCACAGTTTAACTTGGATTAAACCCGATGAATCCAAGGTCCAGTACTGACGATGTGTCCCAAATTTTAAAATGATAAGCTAGATCAGATCCCTAATCCCTAAACCTAATCAAGGAAGGAAAATGGCAGATTAGCCTGGGTAAAAGACCGAAGGTTGAGGCACATAACCATGTGTGCTGCTGGCAAAGTTTCTGGGCTGCCTTTCCTCATAACAGCCATCCATCAAGAGTCTCTCCATCTAAAGCAATGCATTATCAGGGACTGTAACATCTAGTCCTTTTTACTGAATCAGATTAAATCTAGAAAGGTTTCCAATGAAAACAGCATTGTTGACAGTCCAAACTAATGAGACTCAAGGTCAAGGTTTGACACAGTTATCGGGATCTGAATTAGGTTTGTGGCTTGCAGCTATTTATAGAAGTCTTTCTTTTGCATTAATTACAAATCTGCAGCATCAGACAGCAGCAGGATTCGTCTGTGAGCATCTAAAACGAGAGAATAAATGCAAACCAGATAAAAATGAAAGAATGCTGTCATTTTAACAGAATAATGCAAACTGAAAAGGAAAAAGAACTTTTTTTGTGAACCTAAAGAAATTTTTACAAAAATTAACCACAGAAATGAAGCAAAAACACAAATACAATGGCACAGATGTTTGTGTATGTGTACTTGTAAACGCTTAGTCTCCCCGTGGCTGCAGACTATTTGAAGTTACATATATTTATTTGTTCATATTAGAATATTTAAAGTAGATGATTTTACAGACCAATGTAGCAAATAAAATGTACAGGTTATTGTAAATGTGTATCAAAAGGTTAAAAAGCACTCGTACTTGTTTCTTGACCCTGATGTGCTATAGTCACACTTTAGCTTGTGTAAAAATGCATTTAGCACTTTTGTAAACCTGTTCCAGCTGTTTTGTAAATGAAAATATGATTATTTTTTTTGTTATTGTATATTCAAATGAATTTTAAGTTATAGATCTTTGTACAGCATGTTTTTAGATCATTTTTTGTATAATTTAATGACTTTATACTTGTGTGGTAATCAAACTACTTCTCGTGTATTAAAGTATATCGTATATTAAAATTGTGCAGTTCTTTTTCCAGTAGATGGTGCTACTTTACCACTCCACACCCTTTCTTTTGATCAGGAAGCTCATGCTGAATTATTAACCCCTACAGTGACTCGCTAAATATGTTAACCAGATTATTACTGTGATGTGATTACTGTGCGAGGTACGACATCATATCATCATATGTTATCTTGTTATTTTCGCTCCTGTTATTATCAGATTAACATGATATGTGATGTGTGGAGGCTTTTCCTGTGAAGATGCAGCGTGTCTGATGTTGCGATAGAGTTGTGGTTTCCTGGGAGCAAACATACAAGAGAGAAAAAAAAAGAAAATATATCTTCTCACAGCTTTATTCAAACCTACAGCGTATTGGCTCATTTCTTTGTGCCAAAGAAATGTGTTTCTTTATGCAACTTTGCATCATCTAACCTTTGGCTTTTTTTCCTTATTTGTGTCCCACGCTTCTCACAGAAAATAATAACTGAAAAATTAAAACCTATTTCCCCTCAAAAGTATGTGAACCTACACAGCTCAAACTCAAAGAATGAAGTCAAACTAACTCTTTGTCAATTTCATGAATATTTCTCTCACAGTAGCCTGATATGGTTTATGTTTATACCATCTTATCTGCCACTCATAAAATGACACATACCAAACCCATATTAGTCAGCATAGTAAACAGTCACATGTTGACTCGTGGTAATTGCAAAATGATCACTCCAGCTAAAAGCACGCTCACTGCTCTGCTGTTTGAAGGGGGCGGACAGATGTGACGGTGAGATGTGTACACTATTTTGAAACAGTTACTTTGAAGCAAACTTACTTATTTCCACTTTCAAAGTGCCATGCCTTCTACTTTAGAGTCTTGGTTTGGATTCTTATCTGTAAAAAACAGAAACTCACTCAATCAAATTATAAAACGGTCTCACAGGCTGATTGGTGAGCCACAGCTGAACCCAGCATCCTTGCACAGCAGGCAGATGTTTTCACTGTTACACCCTTCACACAGTGAGTTTCACTCTCTTTCTTTCTTCAGGATGCAGGTTTACAGTCACAAAGTGCTGAAGAGCACGGTATGAAAGCAGGTTCCTGGAACCATCACTCGCATGAGTAAACAGCTTTTATGTGTTACTATTATTATCACTACGTTGTATTAGACTTACCTGCTTATGCCATGCATGTGAGGATGGAGGGCTCCTGTGTGGACGATCCAGTCTATCCGCAGGTACAAATAAACTAACGTGAACTTGATCTTTTTTGTTTGTTTGCTTGTTTCAGCCGGTTTGGAGGTTGCAGAATTAATTATTAAATCGAGAAACTTTACTGCTAACATCCACATTTCACGTGTGGCTAATTACACTTACAGTATTTAAATATGGGCAATATCAGTCCCCTATGAGACGTGCATGAGCAAGTCAACACTGAGCTCAGTGTTTAGAGCAGAGGTGTCAAATTCTCCTCTGTTCGCCATCTCAAGGGGTCTGGACCATTAAAACCATTGTAATCTACTTGGCTACCAGTACAGACCAGTATAAAAGAATGTCTCCCACTGAGTTGTGATTGATTTGTGCCATTTTGAAGCTTCGAACTGAATGTTTTCACAGTTACCATCTCTGTGTTTTAAAACAGGTGTGATGAATGAGGGGTGTGAAACTGCACACGCAACTGCTAACAACTTATGATTAAAAAATAGTTCGCCGAGGAAATACCCAAGATAATTGCACTTTCTGACTCTTAGAGCAACCACAATTTGCAAAAGTAACTTAATGGTTTTTTCAGTATGACTTGAACTTATCAACTGAGCAGTCATGTCCCCTTGGGCTGCATTCAACACCCTGACGTACAGCTTCAATTGATGTGTATGATAAATGGACTCGAAGTACTAAAAGTGCTTTATACAACTTACACAACCGATAAAGATGTTCAACCCAAAACCTTGGTGGACTGGCATGGCTGTTACATGTTTTGCTGTGATACTGGGTTTGGGAGGTTTTGCTTTGTAGTGACTATAAAGGAGTTGAAGCCAGGAGCGGTTGTTTTGTTTTTACATAAATGGCTTCATCCTAAATATCAGGATGTCAGCGCCTCTTCACTGTTATGGGGAGTGACTCCAGTCAGGTGAGTGACTTAAATACTGCGTGAATTCTGACTGTTTGGACAGTAAAAAAAAGACCAACACAGCCACCGCAGCATCTATCGGTTAGTGAAGTTTTTCTGTGAAAGTTTTGAGCTGAGCATTATCGCAAGCAACATCTTGGCATTTTCAAAACAGGATGTCACAAATGAGAGGTGAAACTGAGGACAGTGTATATTTATAAGAACTTGCAGCATGATTTTCTTTTCTTTTTGACCTTAAAAGGAACCAAAACTTCTAACGTAACCTTCATCTTTCGTCCAATAAGCCTTTAAACTAGAAGCGGAGCACATGAGGTCATCAGGAAAGGTTACAACCTCAGTAACCACTAAGTAGGAAGTAGAATTATTATTTCCCCGAAGGGGGGAAAATCCCAAAGTGCAGACGCAATATTCAATCGACAACTGTATGATCAGTTCTGTTTGTTAGCAGTTTTCAAGATATCATTTTTAAATTTTGTGTGATGGTAGGTAACAATAACAGCTCTTTTATGTTGCCCACAATTTTTTTTTAATCGTGTTCAAACTTCACACCAATATGCTAGGCCGTGGGGTGTGCAAACTGGCTAAGCATTTGACCTTGAGCTTCACTGTTGGCGCCCAAGGTCAAAGTTGACGATGAATTTTTCTTTTTTTCAATAAACCGCATCAACTAATATATCAAATGAAAGGGCATGGCAGGAGCTGTACAACACACTTTTTGTTTTTTCAATACGATGCCCTATTATAGTATAGTGATGCCATAAAGTTTTAAGAAATTACACACTACATAAATATCTTAAAATCTCAAGTTTTTACAGCTTGTAGAAGCCAATTCTGCTCTAATCATACAGGGAAAATTAATAAAATACACCATTTTAATATGTAATGCCTCAAAGCCACAGGTTAGACATATGCGTGTTGTTGTAAAAACTGGCTGATGTTAGCATGTTGTAATTAAAATATCATAAAACTTAAAAGTTTTAGTATAGCCCTTGCAGTACTGGGGGGCAAGCAGCAAGCAGTCAAAAAGCCATAAATAAGAATGTGTCTAGCTAAAACAGGTCACATGACTCGCAGCACCATCCTGTGGTACAGAAAGGTATTACAGAAAAGTACAACCCGGCCCTAATTTGGCTTCAGTTGATATCTCTTATATACAATACAGACACGTTTGATTTTTGATTTTGTTAGAGCTAGTTAATCGCTTTATTTAAACACAGAAATTTATAATAAGTACCTTTAAATTCACCTAACCCTCCCCAAATAGGTTAGTGAGATATATTGTTGATCAATGGTCATGAGACTTTGCATAATTATGATGAAGAAACTGACCTCACAGCCCTTTGTTCCTTCAGTGGGATGGTTTCAGTCATTATGCAAATGTACTGTTTATAATATTGGGGAAACCTGCAGTCAGCTGAGACTGAAGAAGTCACATGCATGAGTGACAAAACGTTTCTCCCACTGAAAACGCTACGTCCAAATGAACAGAATCAACTTTTGGGGGTTAGCGAGATACAATGGGTTTTCACTGTGATGAAGGCGACTGCCGTCTTACCCTTACATCATCATGTTAACTAATGCTAAACTCAGAACCTGGTCCTGAGCAAATTATGTTCAGGGCTTTGGTTTAAACTCTTCTGTAGCTCAACATTTTCACTGATTTTCTCCACTACAATCTCTAACTGGAGTAATTAACTACCGGAGAGAAACAAAGCAGTGTGCAGCAAAGTTACACCAGTGCAAAAAGCACCACATATTTAGAAGAATAGACATTCATTCAGTTGGTCCTAGTGTACCCAAATTCCATTTTCCACTGCTGGAATTATGGCTAATAGATCAGACATTAGAAAATTAATCAGTCTGTATGCAGAGTAGATAAAATCTGATTAATTTCTCTGTGATCTGACCACAAACTAATTTGCAGGTCTCCGTCATTGGCCTCTACGACTGTCAGACATGAATGGACTGATACTTAAATGTATCCAGTTTTCTAGACAGTTTAAATCACCTGCAGCATTAAGTGGTGAAGCAAATATGTACATCCACTCATGGAGACAAAAAGTTACAATTTTCTGCAGCATCACCAACTCTTGACTTGTTTTTAACATCAGAGTGGATTTCTTTTCTAGCTTACTCTATCTGATAATATCTCTGACCGAAGTAGGCGGTGCGCAATCGACCCAGATTGTATGGAGGAAGAGTCAAATGATGCATTAAATGCTCCTTTACTGTCAGAGCCTGATGCAGAAAGAGTTCAAGCTGCTAACCAGTGTGATTTCTCTTAAATCTGACTTGAGTTTTATGTTAAGTTGGGCAATTAAATGCAAAGAAGGCCTGACTTTTTATGTTGAACCTGCTTCATAGTCTAAGCCTCAGTTATTGGCTGAGAGTTATTGACTTTTTTTTTTTCTTTCTTTTTTTTAAAATAAGCACCAAACTGAAAATCCATAGGAACTTGCTTTAGGTCAGAAAGAGGCACCCCTCCCCATCTGTACCCCTCACCACGAAGCAGCACTCAGCTATAGTTCACCAGGAGACATCGTGTTCCTTCTAACTTTGTAAGCAGCATAAGACCTGACCCCCACCTCCTGCTGTGCAGTCAGGCAAAGCTTTGAATATTCGCTGTTGATCTTCATCAAATCTCAGGGCTCAAAAAGCGATCTCCCCTGGTTTACATTTCTGAAAATAACAGGCTATCTGTCTGCATGCTGCTCTTTAACTGACAACAAATCACACAAACACTTTTTTTTCCCTTTTGTTTTTATTCCATTTCTGCAACAGTTCAGATCATTTGTGTCTCAAGTGGTTCTCAAGGATTCACATTTTATTCTCCGGCCTGTTTCACCTGCGTATCAAAACAAAATCCCAAAGTGCAGATGCACAGGTCCTCATACATTATTCACAGTCTGTACAACACACTCCCATAAACACTGTTGCCAAGGGTCCTCAGTAAGGTTACACTCAGGTACAACACCACATCTGATCACTTTTCCTGTCCCCATGGAGACCAGAATACCTAAGAGGTGTTATGTAATCCATCCATGTCACCTGGATCAGTCATCGGCTGCTCTCTCAGTCTTTAGGTTCACGAGTGTAAAACATGAAAACACTTTAGTTGTAAAATAACCTAATACCAAAAAAGTGTAGAAAATACATTTAATAGTGGCAATAAAATCTCCCACGAGCACTTTGGCCGAAAACGTCTCGAGGGAGTTCAGTTGCAGCGTGTCTCTAGTGTTGACCTTCAGCTCAGCCTGAAGCAGCATACGTGTCCAGAGGGACAAACTGCACTCATTTTTCGTTAAGAAACGTTGGCTGGTTGCAGTAAGGTGATACAGAGACTCACCCGCTGCAGCAGGTTTAACAACCAGACCCTCAAGTGTCCGAATATCCTCGTGTTTTTTCTCATGATTGGATGCAGTTCCTCTTCTGATGCCGGCGGCGACTTTTGAACCCTGTTGGTAAATAAAAGGAAAAAAAATCCTTCAATTTAATTCACAATCACAAACTGCAGTCACACAATAACTGATTCTTGACCATGACGAAACGAAAAACACAAATATTATCGACAGACATCACAGGGCTCCTGCAGGTCCCTGAAATGTCTTTAAAAAGCTTAAAAATGCTAAGGATTCAGAAAGGTTCAAATGTTCTCTTCTTCTGACACTGCAATTTTGAATCTCCTAGTAAGATAAAGTGCTTTGCAAACACTCGGCATAAGATATTTTCCAAAATGTTTCAAACAAACAAAAAAAAAGTCAGGTTTTAAATTAAAAGGGTAAAAACTTTTACGATGTTCTAGTGTCATGTACATCTAGATCTAGATTCAAAATCTAAATATTTAACACCACCGGAAATTTAATTTGAAATTAAAGAGCATCGTTTCAGCTACTTGGCATTTAACGTGGACCAGAAATGAGTTGATTTGATGATAGAGGCTTAATCGCCAAATATTTTCAAGAACTGGAGAAATTTCTTTTAATTTGAGTGTATCAGACAGAAAATCCTGGACTTTCAAAAAGTTTACATGTTAGTTTGTAACTCTACTTTTTAACCATTTTATAGACAAAGCACTCAGTAAATATTTGCCTTGTTGCTCACTCGGACCACTGAATTATAAAATAAAAGATCTGTGATGACGCACCGTCTTCGTCTCCCGTGCTGATGGTCTGCATAGACACGCTCCTCTGAATGAACTTCGACGGCTTCTTGATTTTGGTTTTCAGTGGTCCTGGTTTCTCAATGAACTGAAACGAGTCGTCGGATTCATTTCCTGCAACCCCGTTGGCCACTGAGACTTTACAGTCTGCTGTGATAGTGGGGGAGGGGCTCTGAGGAGTGACCACGCCTTCCTCGATAGTGTCTGTACTGTGATTGGCTCCTCTGCCCTTCAAGAAATGCCTGAAGGAGCTGCGCTTTTTGGGTCCGTCTGCCTGGTTCTTCTTCTGACCTCCTTTTCCATCCTCCTCTGTAGGTGAACCTGGACTCTGTGGGGAGGCTCGGTCCAACTTTTCCTTGTTTGCATTGAGAAAGCCGTTCTGCAGACCGTTCCTCCGGTTCAACCCACCTACTAGTGAGTCCCTCTGAGTCGACAAGTCCTGTAGCGAACCCGTCAGACCCAAACTGTTCCCGAAAACCAGCGAGTACTTGGGATTGTGGTACTTATGCGCAGGAACTTTCAGGTCAATCTGCCTGGAGTCCCCAACCGATACCTGAAAGCGAGATGTAGTGACGGGCAGAGGCCGGATGTGCTGCATCTTTGGCTTCATGACTGGTGTAGGAAGAGGCGGTTTAGTGATGTTGAACTCTCTGTACAGGTCCACCTGCTCAGACACTGCGTACAGCTCTCGGAAGTCGTTGTCAAAGAAGTCCACAGTGTGTCCCGACATCACCGTGATCATGTTCCTGTCCAGCCGGGACGAACTCCAAGTGAAGCTGCAGAAAAAAAACAGGAGCGTAAACCAAAGCGGTGATTTAAAGTGGACAAAAAATATTAGCTAAACACCGGGAGACACAACTGCTTGTATTTTATTATTTAAGGCCATTTAAAGAATATATACATATACACACAGGTTTTGGCTAAATCCAACAACGTCAGAGGTCAAACTGGGCTTTTTAGGGCAACAAGAAGTTCTTCCAAGTCTAGTCAGCAGGTTCAGTAACCATTCATCACAAGCTGCTGCACTTCAATTCAATTTTATTTAAATAGCGCCAAATCACAACAACAGTTGCCTCACAGTGCTTCAGTATGACCTATCCCATGTCCTTGCTTCCTTTGTAACAGCTACATCACCATTTTTGGGTCTTTCAGATGTAAAAATGTAAACTGTGTAAATTTTGGTTAAGACTGGAAGAAATTTGATGAAATCCAATATGGCCGTTATGTCAGGGGTGTTTCCATGTGTCGGCCATAGGTTTTCACGCTTCTTTTCACTGATTACTTTTTTAAGGCTAACATCAGCATCACCAAATGGGACCACTGAACAAATTTCATGCAAATTAAGTTACTTTTTTTTCATAGCAACAGGGCCACATCTCCACAGCAAGGCATCTCATGGAGCTGTAAAGTGGTGCCTCAAGCTATGGATGCAGTTATCCAACAAACACTAGATACACTTTAGATCTTACCGTTGGTGCCATATTTTGTGAGACTACAAAATTGGTGGATAGTGGCAGCATAAAGTCAGGTTATAAGACGATCGATGGGAACTCGTTGAGGCAAACCTTGCACATGGTTCCTCCATGAACACAGCACCAACTTTGACCCTTTGGTGGCGCTACATTGTTTGAGATGCATGCATTAAATTTGGTGAAAATTAATCAGGGAACCGTCTCCAATCAGTGCATCTAATTTCACAACTTCACTACAGTTATGGCTGCTTAGACCTGAGTAAGAAAGTCAAAGATGTATAAAAATGTAGACTCAATACGGCTGCCTCTGTAGAATCACTTTTGAGCCCTCGGTGTTGACCACATAGCTGCAGCCTGTAACTTTTCTATTTAAACTTGCATTCATAATGAGGCATCACGCATGAGTCAGGACATGACTGTGCTCATTTCACCTGCCACAAATCGGTCCCTCCAGTTGTGACTTTAGTCAGTGAAGGAAGATTCGCCTCATCACTGATGTGGTCAGATGACGTGCATTCAGACTCATTTTGTGTGTTTGCAGCTTTCAGAACAGCGATTTAACAACGAGAATACAGCTGTGTGGATCCTGTCAAACTCGGAGCTCAGAGGTGAAATCGAGCTCTTTTGTAATTCTGAACTTTGCACTAATGGTTGCAGCTGTTTTATCAGCATGTATGTAGTTATGGCAACACAACATCTAAAACTGAACAAATGACATTATTTTGCCTTTATGTAGACTAAACTGTATCTAAGAAGTCTTTCTGGGATGTGCAACAACATTAGATTTTTATGTTTCAGTTAATCTAAAGCATATCAGTGCACTGCATGTGTCTGGCTCTTAATGTGATCTCCATTTCCCAGTGCGGCCATCACTAACATTCGATTTAATGTCCTGGATTTAGATTTTTAAAAAGATAAATGTTAGCTTTTGTCATAGCCCAATCTGCAAAATGCGTGTAATTCCTGTCATTGCTGCAGGTTAAAAGGAATCTTTTTCTTTGGAGATTTGCATTAAAATTACTGTTTATATTGATACCTGACATTTATATTCAATGTTCATACTGATATGACTGCTATACGGAAACGTAGGCTCGATGTTTTTTATGCCGTTAACTGCAACATGTATTTAGACGTGCACTGGTTGTTATATGATCTCCCCCCTTCTGGGTTACATATGTTCACCTCTGCAGAATTCTTTTTATCCTCAGCAGCGATAAAATTTATCTATTTATTTGTTTGTTTCAAATCTTTAATCATTCATTTACTTGGTTTACTGTTGTTGTGATTTGACACTGTATGAAAAAAACTTAATTGAACTATTAAACTAATAAATAAGGTTTTATTTTGATCCCAGAATGTGCTGTAAAATGCTTCAGCTTACTACAGCAGTCATGCACTGTATATGCCAAGGGCTTTTAATGTGAAGGACCAGGAGAGAAAGCCCTTTTTTGTGTGGATCTGGCAGCGGTACCATTTGCAATACTGGAAAAAGGTTGCAGAATAGAAAGGAACAGAATAAAACAAAGCAATGTATTAATACAATTAAAAATGAGTGAGGAAGATAAGAGAGGTACATTGAGTACAGACAGAGGCTAAATGCCTTTAATTTGTGGATATTGCAACCAAAAAATTAAACAAAAGTGACTTAATCAACTGTAGAAATCTTTAAGAGCTGGATAATTAATTCACCCGCATCACTGCCTGGTGTAGGATTTCATTTAAATGTCATACTTTCACCTAGTGTAAGTTTTTTTTATTGTTTTAATGGTTTCTCTGAAACTACTTAATCATTTTAAAGCACTCAGGAGAAAGCGGTACGATTCCCTTATAATAATCTCCCAGGTCATAAACGTCCGGCTCGGTCACCAACGACATTTACCAAAAAGCGGACCTACAACAATACATTTATCTTTTCCCACACTGAACCAACAGCAGATAAGAAGAGAGTGTGTTTAAAAAGCACTTCAGTCATTTTACAAGATTAATAAGCTTCAGGGTGTGTAAGGAGTTATTTGGAGGTTTAATGGAGTTCCTTTTGTGCCGGCTGCTTTTAGAGAAAATGTCTCACACCTAACAGTCACAAACAAGCTGCTCTCATTATGTTGGGTTTATACAAAAGATACAAATAGTCAATCAAATGAAGCACAAATAATGGTTATTTAATAACCATGTCAGGATCAGTTAATCTGCTTTGGAGTGAAACTGTGTCAGAGGGACATTGTATTATGTGTAAAAGTGAAACTGTCCAAATGAGTCTCAATTGTGACTCTGAACATGTCACCGTAACATGGAGTTGAATATAGGAGGTCAAGCGGTTCAAAGTCTTGACCAAAAACAAGATACAACTGGACTCGGCACGCTAAGCTGGACTTTTATTTTGAAGGATTTTCCATTTCCCAACGAGAGCATACCTTAATTACATGATTTATCTGTTAGTGTGAATATTTAAATTCATCCCATTCTTTACAGCATATAGGCACGTTGCAGAAAAGAGACATCAGAAAACAAACACCTTGCTGTATATAGTATAATTTAATTTTTGTACAACCAGTTTCTAAAAAGTTGGGACGCTGTGTAAATTGTAAATAACAACAGAATGCAATCTCATAATCCTATATTTTACTCAAAATAAAACACAGAAAGTATCAAATATTTAAACCATTTAAAGACAAAATCTTGGCTCATTTTGAATTTGATGGCAGCAACGTGTCTCAAAAAAGTTGGGACAGGGCCGTGTTTCCCACTGTGTAGCGTCCTCTCTGCTTTTAACAACACTCTGTAAACAACTGAGGAGAGCAGCTGCTGGACTTGTAGAAGAGAAATGTTCTCCCATTCTGGTCTGATATAGGACTCTAGCTGTTCAACAGTCCTTTGTCTTCTTTGTCGTATTTTTAGTTTCATGGTGCTCCTGGACTGCTGGCTGGTCAGTTCACATACTGCATCTATTCTGTGCTATTCTAATAAAAACTCTCTGCAGTTTAGCTGAAAAAGCATTGTCTGGATGGGAGCATATGTTGATCTGTAGACTACCTTTCAGTAGCAAATGTAGGTGTGCCGGTAGATTTTCCAGATGTGCAAGCTGCCAGTTCAATAGGCACAAAGGCATGAGATATGAAGATAAAGACAGAGAAGACAGCGACATTTCTGGATCATGTTCAAACAGGACGTCTTTGCATGATGGAGCTTTAACCTCCATTTGTGGATGGCACAGTTAATTGTGTTCACAGACAGTGATTTCTGAAAGTGCTCCTGCTTTTAATGCAGTGCTGATTTTCAGCCTTATCACTTGCACGTAGAGATTTCTCCATATTCTCTGAATCTTTGGAAGATTGTGTACTCTAGATGACGAGACAGGTTTTCTCAATTTTACACAATTTGCAGATGCAGTTTAATGAAAATTAGTGAACCTCTGCCCATTTTTACCTCAAACATCTTCTCTAAGATGTTTTTAGACCCAATCATGTTATTGACCTGCTGCCAATTAACACAAATACTTGCAAAACATTCCTCCAGCTATTTTCTAAGTACCACTTGTCCAGCCTTTTGTTGCTCCATGACTTTTTGAGACATTTTGCTGCCACTGAATTCAAGTGCATATTTTTCATGAAATTTCTCAGTTTTCTGTGTTGTGTTATGAATAAAATGTGTTTATGGGACTATTTTTTTTTTCTTCTTTTGGGTGCTATAAAATCTTACATTAAATAATAAATTGAAACAGGTTGCTTTATCAACCTTTTCTGCTTCCTTTGAATGCACCTGACCACAAAAAGAAACACTGGTTTGATATTTACCTGTAAGACCCGAACATGACCTTCTCTCCATCCACCAGCATGTATTTGGAGCACAGGGAGCCTGGCAGTTTTCCAAAGGACAGGGCCATCCCTGCACCTTTTAGCATCCGCACACGTAGATTCTGTAAAAGAAACACCTGTTGGATTACACACTGGCTTACCTGTGTCAAAAATGTCACACACGTAAGCCTGAGTAAACGGACCCCAGCTATCGGGCATCCGTGGCTTTTTCAAGGATGACTGGCTGATTTACAGAGATGCCAAGTCAAATTTCTGCAGGCACACCCAGAAACATAAAGTCAGCTTTCATAATAAGTAAAGGCTAAAACCCAAACACTTCAGCCACCTCTGTTTACTTAGAGGGAAGCAGGAAAAGAAAAGGACGTAAATGCTGAGTAGACAAACTGGGAGGAGGCTCTCCTGTGTTGTCAACCCTGGCGTGGGGTGAGAGCGTCAAGTTACTGTCCTTGGATCTGTTCTCAGGATCTATGAATGTTCCCTTGTCACTAGTAACAGTAACAGAGCCCGGCACTCTGAAAGGGTCTTTCACAGCCTTATAAACTGATACCACAATGGCCAGCCATTCCACCACTCCGGTTAAACCAGACTGGAGCTGAAAAACTCTGCATACAACAGATAAGACTGGGTATTATGACACGGTGAAGATAGGATGACAGATGACTCACTATTTGCGCTTAATCTAAATCAGCACCTAATGTCACTTCTCAGGTTCTGCACCACAAGAAGCAGCAATTACATGTTAGCTCGTGCTAGCGTCTGCTCAGCAGTCGATTTTCCAATAATTCCTCAAAAATTATTAATTTGACCCTCCCTGTTTTACACTGGAAGGAAAATACTTATTTTTATTTTCACACATATTTTCACACAAGTGCTCCAACAATTCCATTTCCTCACATTTTATTGATTTCCTGCTGTTTATCAGTTACCTAACCACTACGTCTGCTACTTTTAGCTAACTAGTTAAACTGTTCTTGCGAAACCTTTAATGATCTGGTTTAGTTACTTAGATAATACTTTTTCAGCCTCAATCTTTGACTTTTTTGAACTTTTGAACTCTCTTACTTTAATCTTTTTAACGTATTTCAACCATTTACTCAAAATTTTAGCTAACTGCTACATCCGCTACTTTTAGCTAACTAGTGTAACAGTTTGTGCAAATCTTTGCAATCTATTTCAGTTACTTATATAAAATGCTTTTTTCAGCCTTAATCATTGACTGTTTTGCTGACTTAACTATTTAATTTGTTAATTTTATCCCTTTTTAAAAACTATTTCAACCATTTACTCAAAATTTTAGCTAACCGTCTACTGTTTATGTTTTACTTTAAGCTGTATCAATTCTTTAAAAGTCCCATTAAAAACTACTCCATCCATTCAATGCTGGATACTTTTCTGAGCAGTAAATTGGCAGGTTTCACAAACTAAATTCCTGTAACCTCCAATGCACTGCTGCAAAGGCAGTTATGAGAAATCAAACCTAAAACTACCCTTAGGGTTAAGTGGGAAAATGTAAGGTTTTTGTGGTTGGTTCTGATCCTTTAGGAGCAGTTAATCTAAGTGTATTGCCAAGTTTTCCTGGTTCATGTTTTAACTAGATCAAACCTTTGAGGCAATTAACTTGTCAGCGATTTCCCAGAAAGCCTGACCTATGATTCAGAATAAGTTTTAATCAGGGATAATTCCAGCCGTCATCGGCATTGTTCCAGGACTCAGCAGTGACCTACTGAGCCGTTTTCCCATGTTCATTTCCTCTTTGTTTACTGTGTTAGAGAACCTCCTCTCTCTGCAGCGCTCTGTTTGCTCACCCGCAGATGCATCGCGTTAATCTGCAGCCGAGAGCACATATCCAGAAAATGGGGCACTCCCCTGGCCTCCAGCACAACGTAAACTGCCACGCCGCGCCGTGACGAAGCATCCAGCAGGTCCTGGAGAATCTGCAGGTCCGTGAGGAGGTCCATGACGATGGCCACTGCCTGCGAGAAACAGAGGGGAGAGGAGCCATCTCACGTTACTCGTGCATATCCATTAACACTTGTGCTCTTTTTCAGTTATTTGAGCAGTCATATTTTTTTTTAAATTTGGAAACAACAATTGCTGAACAAAAGAAGAAGACTTCAACAGCAAGCATACACAATATACAAGTATGTGAATATTATTCAAATATAATAAATAATTCACAAAATATTGAGACTAATTGGATCGAGGCTCTCAAAGTTGCAGTTTTAGTGCCATTTAAAGCAGATAGCATGTGACTGAGGGCATCCCCTAATGTTCACACCATGTGTGCTCACCGCATGCTGGTTGAAATTTTTATTTCAAAGCTAGTTTAAAGTTGTTTAACAGTTCATAAGGTGGTCCTGACTTTCATTTATACCAGTTCATTTGCTTACTGTTAAACTTAAGTACATTTTGCATGGAGCTATAGGCTACAGAGGCTATAAAGATGGTTGTGAGCAGTCAGGTTGGCAGTTCAACTCCAGGTCCAGCCCCATCAGCAAAACTATTTCTCTTTTACTTTTGCTTTTTCATCCCACACATCTGAAATTAATTTGGTAGCCTTGGTGTGAACTTTAAAGATGTTTAAAAAATTTAAACTCATGAAATGAGTCATGTAAAAATGCAGTCTATCTATACACATTTACACCCACTCTAACTGACAGATCAATAAAGAGTGGACGTCACCGTTATGTCACCACAGTCGTGTGCATATTTTGGTGACAAAATAACAGAAAATATATGAAATAAAACCCGAAAGACGTTGGGACTAAGTAAAAAAACCAAACCCATCTTTTTGTGCCTTTAGTCATGGGAACAGAAATGTAAGTTTTTAGAGAATCATCAAAGGCATCCTGTGTTGTGAATCATCATCATCTTTGTTTGTTAAACAGACAAACAGACAAAAGAATTTCATACCAGACACACACATAAAGGCAAAGTCAGCAATAATGAATGATTAGAAAGATAAATTAGAGGGATCCTTATAGAAGACACCTTGTTACCAACTTTAACAGACAAAACAAATCAGTCATTTTCATTGTTTCTTCATTTATGTATCAGTCAATCAGCAGATATATTAGAATGTGTGATATGACACATTTATTTTTCACTATGACTGAAGATAAGCTCAGCTAAGCCTCTGGATTTAATAGTATTATTGCGGTCACAGCATGACCGAGCTAATTTATATTTGGCTTTAAATCTACACAGAGTCTAGGCTGTAGGCTGTGCAACAGGCCGAAACCATTGCCAGCATTTATACTTGTGCACATTATGCCTGCGATGCTAAAATACCCGTTGGTGGTTGAGTTTCTCTATCCGAGCTGCTCAGTTCCCTTCCAGTCAGTTTGAAAAATAGCAGCACAAGAAGGAGTAACCAGAAATGAGTTGGAGGAAATGACTGCACTCACTGCAACAATACAACGAGTATTTTCCTCTCTAGAAAGATACACGTCAGGTTACAGCACAAGTGCGTGTGGTTGCAGCATACCTATGATTTAGATTTAACTCGGAGTTCTGAACCCTGAAGTTACAGAGGAAGCATCCACGGATACACCAAGTCCAAACTTTGTGTCCTCATTGATCACTTCATCACACAAATTTAAAGTGTCTTGGGCAACAAACTACATTTATGCTGTGGCATTCAGAGGGTAGGGTCACAATTTGGCTTTAATGACATGAAAGCACTTATCCATCCTGCCTTGTACCAGCATTTAGGCTGCTGACGGTGATGTCATGGTGTGGGAGATATTTTCTTGACTGTCTTAGTAACCGTTCAGCACTGAGTATTATTGCTGACCGTGTCCATCCCTTTATGACCACAGTGTACCCATCTTCATATGACACAAAGCACCAAATCATCTCAGACTGGTTTCTTGAACATGACAGTGAATTCACTGCCCTCCACAGTCACCAGAGTAGAGCAGCTTCGGCACGTGGTGGAACGGGAGATTCATATCATGGGCGTGCAGCAGACAAATCTGCACCAACTCTATGATGCTCTCGTGCTCTCACCATGGACCAAAACCTCAGAGGAATGTTTCCAGCACCTTCTTGAATCTAATAAAGTGAATGGCAAGCGCACAGGTAATTCAGTAAGTGTAAGGAAATAAAAGCTGAAACCACTTCTGTTTTTTTCCTGTAAAACACCTCAGACCAGCCTGATGGGGAAAAGTCACAATTCCTGTGTATTTACTTTTAAATCCGGCTGCGGGATGCACCATTTCAACATTAAAACAACATCTGAATGTTTCCACCACTCCCACTGCCAGTCCAAACAAAGGCACCAGGGCGCTAACCTGTCATTAGTCTTGTGATATGAAGTTTAAACACGCAACCTTCCACCACGGCAGCAGTTCACACTTCTGCACAACTTGTTTTTCCAGGCGATTAAAAGTTTTAGCAAAGACAGTTTGGACAAATGCCAGCAACGGCTACGACTCACAGCACCGCTAATCTGAGCAAGAAATCAGCAGCTACATCTCTAACAGATGCATTTCTAACACTTTACAGCATACAGTTTAATTATGTACTGGATTTATTAGACCAATAAGACTGCTGTTTGTACTGAGATGTTTTATAGCCTCTCCTGGTTTTTGTACCCTTAAGAGCAGTTTCAAAAGATCATGTGACTCTTTTTCCCCATTTCCTTATTACAGTTTGTTTGGGACTCATCCAGCAAACTGAAACTAGTTCTCCAGGAAGACACGAGTTTGAATAACACAGTAAACCAGGCATGACTCAGTGAAGCTCCCGTCATCAAATTCTCATCCAAACTGCTTACGATGCATTTTATGTTGGAAAAAACATCTATCCAGAAAATGCTTAATCTGAACTATTTCAAGGTTTTCTGGAAATTGAAGCGTTATTTTCATACACGCCCACTTGGTATGGCTAACGGTTATTCCACCTGCCAAGACTGTTTTATTACATTGACCTTCCACGAGCTCTGGCTGATAAACCTGATAACATACACTTATTTTAAAGTAATAAAACAAGTGTATGTAGAAGTTCATTTTCAACAGAGGGTGAAACGAGGCCAAGCACAAGAGAAAGAAGGATTATTTTGAAATGTGACTCATGTAAAGCTACTCTTTTAGACTCCAAGAGTAAAAATATGAAGCTGGAAGTGAGCAGATTAGATCCATTTCAGTTGTAGTGGTTTACAAGTTCACCTAAAAGAGGTTTGGGCTGTTTGTCCACAAACAGCAGGTTTACGATGGCGCTGTTGTGAAATTTGAGTTTTTAAATCAACCATTCCTTTTAGGTGGGTACAGAGATTTGCCAATAGCATTGTGCTTTCAATGAGGGCTTTAAAAATTAATTAAAGGCACCTGTCAGCAGCAGAGAAGTATTTACATGACTCACAGTTCAAAATAACTCTTATTTGTCTTATACGAGCCTTTGGTGCAGACCCCGAGTTGCCCCTCTGCCTGACATAAGCCGTTTCCGGTTTAGCCCCTCCTCCATTAAGCAAACTTTCTCTTGATTGGCTGGTGCTCATAAACATAAGGTTTGAACAGCAGGTGGGTGGGACTTCTCTGTAACACAGAACCATCATCAGTAAGAACAACTTTTTTTTTATTGTTACTTTTAACGACCTGGAAACACCTGGAGAGCTTTGGGTGTTTGTTGGCGAGTGCTGCTGCCAGTCTTTGTTCATGGCTGGGCTTCAGCTTGTTTTCTCTGGTATCTATCATCACGTGTGATATAATGGAAAACCTTCCACTGGGGCAAATTGAATCAAACACTTGAGCCCTGTGACGTGAACGGACAACACCTTGTGTAAATGACTTCTCCTGATGGGATTCTGGTGAAGTGCACCTTCTTATTGTGCATGAAACTACACATGACATCACCTGAATCGAAGAACTCGTTGTTTTCTTTCCCTTTCAGGCGACATTTTCTGCTTTTTCTCTTGAATGCAGTTCGACCGGTAACCGTCACCTCGGCTCTTTCATATGTACATCTCAGCTCTTCTCTTGGATTGTGATAATGATCTCCTGTAGAGTAATGTTATGCATCCAGGATTAACGTGTGTGTGCGTGCACCACTTAAACTGCACAAGGACTCTTTCAAGTATCTGTCAGGCTTTTAGGAGGGGATGATTTATTTTATCTGAAGGGGAGCAATCTGTGCCTGATTCATTAAGCTGACACGGCGCTGAGCAGACTGCTGTAGATGGATAATAAAGTGGATTATTAACTATTCAAATATGATGAGTTCTGCACATCTTTATTCGTCTTTCCACCCAGAAAATACAGCCTCTGGTGCTGCCCGTCAAAACCAATCGCAAGTGAGCGATTCTCCTCATTAGCTACGATTTTCGCACCTGGGATTTGAGCCAATCAGACGGAGTCGTGCAAAACTCCAAGTGGGCGAGGAGAAAAGTTTAAAAAAAAAAGAGTGGCTTGTTAAATGCCAACCTTAACCTGGTCTGCAGGATCTTGGGGGAGGTTTTAATCGCTCTGCTGGGTGCGTGTCGTGATGTGAAGCTGCCACTCAGCCGCTCAGCTTTTCCCTTCTGCGTTTTAATGGCTTGTTAAAACTTGCACAGGACTCTCCCATTCATTTAGCTTTTATCATTTTATTTACCCACGCTGGCTTCGTTAACCCTCACCTGCTTCAACCTTACTAGAAAATTCTCTGAACAAGCGTTACAACAACGCTACTGCAGCGCTACAACTTGCAGATGCCCCTCAAACACGGCGTGTGCAGTTTGCTGGTCATTACGTTTTGAGAAAGAGGATGTGAGGATACACTGGCTCAGTGACTGTGCTGGTTAAAATCAAACAGATCTGAGAAAAGTTTCCGTCTGATTCCATAACTTCAGTAACTTAATGAAACCATTAAAAAAAATGCGGCCTTCAGAATATGGAATTTGTCAGTGTTACAGCCTCTGACAGCTCACAGAAGTAGGTGGAATTTTGCCACTTTTACAGTTCTCATTAGTTTTTCCATTTGAGCATTTTTGAACCTTCATAACTTCAATTAATGAGATTTTCAAGGCTGAAAAAAACATTTAATCTCTGTTAAAACTTCCAACTAAATCAATTTTAGAAACACCTACTGCATCACAATGTTCCAAAAATATTTATTTTATCTTTAATTATTATTTATTTATCTTTTTTATGTTTCCCATAATCAGCTTTTAGCATTAGCATCATGGGATGAATGACATTTTTAACAGAAAACTTTAATAAATCAACCCCTGCTACCCTGATTGTTTGATCTGTTTTCTGATAACTCACGGGAGAAAACTCAAAAGAATCTCATCGACATGTGGAATAGGAACCTAAACACCAGATTAGAGATGGACCGATCCGATATTACGTATCGGTATCGGTCCAATACTGACCCAAATTACTGGATCGGATATCTGCGAGAAATAAAAAATGTAATCCGATCCATTAAATATCAAAAAAGCACCTCACAAAACTTGCTACGGGTAACTCGGCTCATAACCGTAGCACGTCGCAGCAGTATGCATCACGTGATAGAGCAGCTGCGTGTATTTGTAGCTTCGCTACCAAACCAGCATTTCATATCCGAGGAAGTGATCCCAGAGAGAAGTAAAGCAAGTGTGTAAGTTAATCTCTGAATGTTTGTAACGCATTTTAGCGTTAAGCTTAACAACCGATATATGGAGGGACTGCCTCTCTCTCTCTCTCTCCTGCTGCTACTTCAATCGTGAAACTGCTTAATGATCAGCTGATCGGCTTTTCTGTCGTGAGTCCGTCTCTCTTCTTAGTTTTTGGCCCACTTTGCACCAGAAAGAGGAAACCAGCGGTTGAACAACAGCAGCACTATTAAGCTTGATAAGCTGTTGTTAGAATTTATTTAATATTACTTTCTACACCAGGATCTTTTTCTATGTAGCTGGTAACTGTGCAGGGGCGGATCTAGCAAAGTTTAGCCAGGGGGGCCGATAGGGCATGAACAGGGAAAAGGGGGCACAAAGACATACTTTTCTTTCTTATTCTCATTTAAAATATCTAGCTTTTAATAAATAATTATCTGAATCTTACACCCAAAGTTTTAATCTGATGTAAAATATATAGTAGTCCATTACTGTATATAGTAACTGTTAAGTCTAATATACCCTAGTAAGCTATACTACTTTTTCCTTTGGGAAGATACCATCTGTGCAGTCTGCAATTCTGTTGAAGAAAGATGTTGAATCTATTTAATTATTCTTGAAAAATAATTTATTTCTGTGCATTTTTCCCCACACTGCATCAAATTAAATTTGATTACATCGATTAAGCATCATGAGGTGGAGGGTGGTTCCCTATTTTTTTTTGCTGGGAGTTTGCAACCCTATTAGTTAGGTTGCTTAATATTTCTGCTAAGTACTCTTTAAAATACCAGAATAGGGAGGATGGAGTAGGTTTAAGTTTATTAGATTGATTGGTTTTGCTGAACTATGAAATATTTTGGGCGCAGTGTATTTTTTACATACAGGTATAACAGAATAGCTTTAGTGTTGTTATTTATTTAAACTTGAGTATAAACTTATACAAAATGCAGCAAGATATTAAAAAAACGTTTTATTGATTAAAAAATACACTATATCGGATTCATATCGGTATCGGCAGATATCCAAATTTATGATATCGGTATCGGTATCGGACATAAAAAAGTGGTATCGTGCCATCTCTACACCAGATAAAGCCAGGAAAAACCTTGGAGCACCTCGGGAGTGCATTAATGTCAGTAGTTCTCTTCATAAAGACAGCGATGGGTGATCAGGTGATCATGTTTTAGTCATAACCACCCTGTCTGCAGGGACCCAACGAGATAGAAACACAACGACGTCTCTTTCAGGGCAACATTGACAACAGAACAACCTTTAGCCAAAATCTGAGAACCACTCATTAAAATAACCTCAAACACAGCAGTGGACTTACTCGGGCCTTTATTAACAAGTATTTAAAAGTGACATACTACACAACATTTCCAGTTTGATGTTTTTATTACTGGTCACTAATTAAGTAGCACAGGTCAAAATGATCCGTTTTTATCTTATGCTAGACCTCAGTACATCCCTTCAGCTCATCCTCTGTCTGCAATAAACCAATTTAAGTCCTATACTTGAAGGCCACAAGACACCTCAGCAAAAGCACAACTACTTTATGTAAAAGTACAGATATCCCACGAGAAGTATCAGAGAATATCAGAGGGAATATATGAAGAAATAAACCCAACTGAGTTTCTGTTTGAAAAGAAAACAGCAGCAGCTTTTCCCACTATGACGTTCCCAAAGAAACCCTGAATTAGTCAATCATTCCTTTTTACGCTGCAAGCTGAAACTCGGAGCACCGGAGTAGAGCGCTGCGCCGTGACGATGGAAATTCCAGGTAAAAAGTCAGATGTGTATCTTTTATTTTCACTTTGACTTACAGCTGAAAAATGACAAAAAGCTCTTTGAGTTACAACAAATGTGAAAAACTTGAAACCCGCCTGCAGCTTCTGCTCTGTGGCGACTCATTAAACTGTTAAGACGGTGCAGTTATCAAGATGTAAACCTGCAAAATGTATGTACATGTACAAAGTGTACATATATATGCCACAGTGTGAGTTATATGCATACATGACAGTATGGACAACTAAGGTACAGATTGAATTATTGAAGAAACCTTTGAATAATCCTTATTCAAGCAGGCCTGAAACTAAAGATTATTACTGTTAATAGTGAATATTCTCCTGTTTTGCTTTGTTTTTCCATAACTCTTATATATTAAAAGTGAGAAAACTTACTCTGATTATCAAATTAATCATCCAATTACTGCGTGACAGGATGAATCTGGAGGAAGGAAGTGCTACACAACTCAGCGGGGTGAAAACAAACTCAGTCCAAAAATTATTCTTGGAACAATTCAGGCAGCGAACCCCTTTTTTATATGGACATTTTAAATTATTTAAAAGTATTTTTTTAACCCTAAAAAGATCGATTATCAAAACTTTTGATATTATTTTGTTTTTAACAGGCCGTCCCTGTTCACAGTTCACTCCACCTGTCCTTTGCACTCAAAATAAATCCTAAAAAGCTGAAGCTTTAACTCAAACTGACATTTATGATGATGAATTCAGCAAGACAGGAAACATGAGGACTGACTGTAACCGGCTCAGTTGGGGGGGGGGGGGGGGTCTTTGTCACTTTCGTGGTCAGGTGAGCGTCTGCAGCCAATCGCTTTTAGTATTACAGTGTTATACTCCTTCTTTGTTAGAAGTAGGTCAGGGACTTTCTCCTTTAATTGCTCCACGTATAAAAATGAGTTTCCTTTGTTTGGTTCAGGTGCAGGAGCTGACTCGTAAACTTTCCTAAATCTGAATCTGCAGGTGTTTTATTCCACCTGTTTTATTGTTTGATGCATGCAGTCACATTTTTGTATCAGCACTTTTAGAGGAAAGTTATGTAAGAAGCAAAGTGCTCGGCAGGAAAGCTCAGAGGTTTCTTCTTATTTAAAGTTTCACTATTTCATGCCTGTAGAATTTGAATCTCTGTGGGTTTGAAGTTAAATCAGGACAAAACTGAATACTTCTCACTGTTTTCTGGCTTCATAAGCACTACATCACAGACTAAGCGAACACTCACCTGCAGCCCTGACTGTTTTTATCGCTTCAGGTTAACAAATAAAAGGACTGAAGTTCCTATAAGTCAGGGTGTCCCAAATTTGGTGGGTTATTATAGAAAAATGTGAATAATTAAAGCAAAACTTTAAAACACTTGTGCGTAAATTTGAGTTTGGTTTAGATGCTGTAAACAGGGTGGATATGCAGGGTTTCTCTTCTTTTTTGTTACCTTGTGTGACTCCTGGATGAGCCTCCTCACCACCGCCTTGATGTGCGGTCCCTGCTCTTTGGGGGGGTGGGTGTACACGGACACCCGGGTCACCCCCTTGTAGACGCCGCTGCTGCCAGGCCAACCGATGTCCAGAGTCGGGACCTCTGTGTCGGACATCTGGGGCCAGTAGGTGGAGTGGACCCCGGAGTCCGCGCTGGAGGAGCCCTTGGACTTGTCGTGCTCCCCGGACTCGGAGTCGCTGTCCGTGTCGTACTCGTGGAAGGTTTTGCGGATAACTTTGACCTCTCGGGCGCATAGGAAGTCTTTGGTGTTGTCCTCCTGGAGGCGCATCTTGAAGGCTCCGTCCCCATTCCTCAGCAGCTGCTCCAGGGCCGCACGCTGCTCCTCACTGTAGTAAAACTCCGGCTTGGACTCCGGGACCTTCTCGTTAACGTGCTCATCATCCATGCACACCAGCTGAGACTCCGCCATGGCCCAAAGATTTAAAAATAACTTCCCCCTCAGTGCGCCACCGCTGCTGATTCCGCTGCTGCTGTTGCTGCTTCCCAAGAACCGCAATACCTGTGCTGACAGGTAGCAAGGGGGCGGAGCCAACAGGCACGTTATTAAAGAACATCCGGCCTGTAAACTTTCAGAGTACAACTTTCAAAAGGCAACAACGGAAGTTTGTCAGTGGTGGATCCTTCAGAGTAGAGGAACGTTATTGCAGGTCGGATTGGAGTCTTATGTTTTGCATCCCAACTAAAAAAATACTTCAAATTAAAACGAAATGCAGAAAAGCATCTTAGGTAACTAAAATAAAAATAAAAACTAGACTTTTGAAAAAAGTTCTCGTTGTCCAGGGCTGTGTGCTCGGGTGTGCACTGGCTCACTCTGGCTCTGCTGCTTGGCGGGGTCTGCCCCCCTGGCTCTATCGGCCCCTTGCAGGGTGTGGGGGCTCTCGGGCTCAGTCTGCTCTGGCTTAGCCGGCTGCTTGTGGCGCCTGCAGGCTCGTCGTCACTGCTGCCCACCGTGGCTTCTGGGTGACCCTCGTCCGGAGCTCTCCTCCTTTTCCAGGTGGGTGGCGTGATCGCCCCTGCGGTGGTCCTCCTTGGGATTTCGTGCTCTGAGGGGGCCTGTAGATGTCAGGGACCCGGGTCTCCTCCATGCCTGCTTCATGTCCTGGGGGGCAGGGCTGTGTCTCCCCAAACCCACTATCAAACACTTACATGGAGAAACCTTATGAATACAAGCGCACTCACACACACAGGTTTGCAAACAAGTACTCACAGACACTCACTATCTTGGTCAGCTGCTGCCTCGAAACATATCATGCATCATTAATACCATGTGCTACTCAGTAACATTTAATATTTATTATTTACTGTTACTCGTGGTTGTGTTGGTTGTTGCTATGGTTTCCTTGCTGTGTTGTTTTTGTTTTGTTTGGGTTTTTTTAAGCAGGTGTTGAAGCAGATTTTCAGGCCTTCAGACAAGAATTCTGATTGCGGCAGTGCCGGACAGGACAGCAAAACCAAGAATAAAAAGTTTATATATTTTTCAGTTTGGTAAAAATTTCTATTACATTTAAAATTTTATTACTGTCTTGTTATTGTACTTTCTGTACTGGTTTTCCTAAATATTGCCAATGACATATTCCCTCCATTCAATAACAATCAAAAAGACTAAAACTAAACATGTTCAAACAATCTAAACTGAACGTAAACAAAAAAATCCAATCTGGAAACCAACAGAAACTAAACTGAACTGAAAGCAAAAAGTCAAAATAGAATAAAAATAAAAAGTAATTAGAAAATACAAAACTATAATAACTCCGAAGCAAAGGTTCCCAAATGGTCTGTTTTGGGATTTTGCACAAAAAGTAAGGAATTAAATCTTAAATTTTCTACATCAGAACACATCACCAGGCCCTGATTAGTAGTGATGAGG
This sequence comes from Perissodus microlepis, assembly GCF_051167445.1. Lineage (NCBI taxonomy): Eukaryota > Metazoa > Chordata > Actinopteri > Cichliformes > Cichlidae > Perissodus > Perissodus microlepis. The sequence goes on along the minus strand of NC_140464.1, from coordinate 4,396,917 downwards.
GAAAAAAAACAAAAACATCTATTCATGTCCACTTATCATTATCAGGTTTGCAGAGGAGCTGGAGTCTATCACAGCTGCCACAGGGTGACAGACATGGTACACCCTGAACAGGTCACCAGTCTAACATAAAGAGACACACAACCATTCACACTTATGGGAAATTCAGAGTTACCACTTAACCTAACCTCACTAACTGCATGTCTGTGGACTGTGGGAGGAAGCAGGAGCACCCGACGAGAACTGACGCAAACACGACAAACATGGAAACTTCACAGACGGTGGAGTCAAACTCAGGACCTTCTTGTTGTAAGGCAACAGTGCTAACCACGATGCCACCATGCTGGTACACAAAAGCACCTAAAGAAAAAAAACTGTCTGGAGATATTACTGCAAAAGCTTCCTGTTTCCACACATGTTATCTTAGTCACCTAGAAACCAAACATCGCTTCTCATCCCTGGCCTAAAGTAAGAGAGCACCGGATCTTAACGAGACGCAGAGCCTGTGTGAAAGTTTCTGATACAGAAATGGATGCATGTTACATTAGCGGTGCTCTCTACAAACTAAAAAGTGTCGTTGGTACCCTGCTCAAAAATCCCTTCATCTGATGGTTCAGATAAAACTGTCACTGATGTCATTCCACAAGACATGGGGGTTGTTTTCTGCAGCTATAAATAGATGCTGTCCTGCTACTCTTCAGTGAGCTTTCTTTAGAGAAAAAGCTTTGAGTGACTCTGGATAACAAATGGATATCAGACAGTGAACTTTCTCTTACATCAAAGACACAGATGTTTGGATTTATTGAGTATTTTACTTTTTTCTATGTTATAGTCTATGAGCAAATTTTCATTTTTTTTATTAAGTTATGTTGTCAGAAATGTGATATTGGGTTTATTTGTATTGAGTTGGGCTGTTTTCATCTCCACTTCAGTATTCCAGGTGCCATAGCTGTACAACAAGCTACTGATAGGATCACCTTCAACCACCACAACTACCTGCTTGTTATACACACATGAATTTTTGTAAGAAAAAATAAAGTATATAAGTGTCTTTTTATTTAATTCCAGAAGTCTCAAAGTCAGTGGGGAAGTTTTAAATGAGTTCTTTGTTCCTTGCATCAAAAAAGTAAAACGAGTGCAATTTCTTTGTCTTTAATAGGGATTTTATTTTGAAGGGCAACTCTCCTTACCTGTACTTCTGGAGTTTTGGTTAATGTTAAGCAGGTGGACAATAATTCAAGTACATCTGCCATGATTTCTATTATTTTCTGTCAGGTTTTGTCTTCCATTTGTTCATGTTCACATTAACCTTGTGAATATGAACTTTTTCATCTCTGGCTGTGAGCACCAAAGCCCCACCCACCTGCTGGCAAACCCACTTGTTTGCGAGAGACAACCAATCAGAAGAAAGTTAGCTTAAAGTGAAGCCTTAAAAGCACTGAATGCAACTTCCTGTGTTTAAAACACATTTAAAGCTTTCGAAATTAATTAAAACAGCCAAAAAATGTAAAGAAAACCTCGGTCATCATTTCCATATCGTGTTTGTACTGTGTTGAAGACAAATTGACTAAAGTTAAATATTGTAGGGCTGTCTGCATGTCGAACTGTGTAAATGTGTGAAAAAAGTGCTTGGGCAGAGAAAAAAGTACTGGTGTGAATGTGCGCTCAAACTGTAAACAGTGAATTTGCAAATTTGAACCACAAGAGGTACAGTGGGTGATTGTAGCATCCAGTCAGCCATAAGAGGAAGAGGAAATACTGATGGAGAGGAAGAGGTTGTAGAACAGCTATTTAAACCACAGCTGAAGGACTCGGGAAGCGACTTTTATCGCCGCCAGCACAAAGTCTGGGAAATTAACGACAAAAAAATGCAGCAACAGTTTATGTTTGCTATGTTAGCTTTTTTGTAGATATGTGATTCACAAGGAATATTGTTCGCTCGATTAGTGCTTCATGGCTTTTTAACCACATCATTAATAGTCTTTTCTTCTTTTTATCGTTAAAGACTCGGTTATACAGCAGGGCCTAATAAATGTAATTATAGGTTTTACTGCATCTTTAATATTCTGAACCTCAGTTTTGTTCTTTTAACTTTCACATTTTTAGTTTTTTTTTTTATTATTATTATTCTTAACAACTGCATTTTATTTATTTTGTACTGACGTTACACTTAGGTCTTACAGGCCTAGTTTAAATGGATGTGCAAATCATTTTTATAATTTTTGCTACGACTCTAAAATGATATGTGATGTTATTAATGTTGGTTAAATGTGATTCATTAAAAACTTTCTAGTAACACACTGCCCACTAGTGGTGAGAGTTTAATTCATAGGGCAAGTACAAAAATGTATCTTTAAAGGGGGAGGAGTTAAAATGGCTCATTTCAGGGCTGGTAGCTGCACCAAAGCCCAGTAAGAGATAAAAAATAAAGATTATTTTGATTTGTGAATCATGCAGAGACCAACTCCAAGAATAAAACATTAAATTTTACATAAAATAAATAAAAACTCACCTTTAAAACTATAGAAATACCCAAATGAATATCAGGAATATCACAGGTAAAATGTGATAAGATAAAACCCCACAGAAAGCCCTCGTTATGAGTGAGCATCATTTAAACATGAAGGTGGTGATAAAAAAAAGTTTATTTAAAAAGTCGATAACATTTTTTGATAAAAATGTGTCAAAAGTGAGCAGACAGTCCATTCATCAGCAGCCTGGCCAGCAAGCATTCAGACAACATGCTTACGGACACGTCATGATACAAACAACATCCTCGGGCATCATTTGCAGCATTTCCTGTGTGCCAGGTGAACATGTGGGAGCTGTAGGAAGTTCCTGCAGCTGTCTCTGCTCCTTTGTAAATAAAGCTGCACTGCCTCAGTCCTCTGGTAGGAGGCTGACACGCAGCACATACAGAAGCCTGCTGGTTCACGTTCAGAAACCCGTCAAGAGCTGACGCAGCCGCAGATCGAGTCTGAACGCATGCAGGCGTTTTAAAATCGTCGCCTGTGGCGTTTCCTTACAGCTGCTCTGTGTAGTTTGCGGGAAACAGCCCAGTCGATCCTCTCAGCCTGCCTTTCCACCACGACGCATCGGAGTTATCCAGCACGTCGATGATGTCGCCGGCGGAAAATTCTAGCTCGTCGTCTTCCTCTGCGGTGAATTTGTAGAGTGCCCTCACCTGCAGCGTGGATGGTCTCTGCAGGTGGAAACCAAACAGTGATCAATACCTGACGGACACAGCTGTAGCTGTGAGAGTCCTTTACTGGACTGCATTTTGTGACTTCTGCATTTTAACATTAGCTAAAAAGTCATATTCTGTAACTTTTTAGCAGCCACACATCCCATACAGTGAAATGAGCCTTTAAAGTTTACCCAAAATGCACTTTTTAAAAACGTTTTCCACTGAATTACCAGAAAACAGATCAAACATCCAGACTGCCAAATACTTCTGTTTCTGTTCCTCTACATCACAGACAGTGCAGTTTATTGAAACTATGATATATCCTGATACCGATACTCAAAGTTTGTTATTCAAAAATAAGCAAAGTGTGGCTTCAGACTGCGACACTTTGAGTGGGTGTAAATTGATTTGACTGCAGTTTTTAATAGAGCTTAAATGTGTTTTTCACTTCTATGTAAAGGCAGTTCTAAAAAAGAACATTTTCTCAGGACAAAGCAGAGTACATTCACAACGACTGCACAGGATTTAAGGGGGTAAGTGGCTTCCAGGAGCGGCTAATCAAACGCTCTTGATTTACTGATCATTGGCGAGGCATAACACTTCAAAGAAAGCAGAGATTTTGGCTGCTGGTCTGAAATATGCAGGTGCGTGCACGGACTTCCCCCTGAGGTCAGCAGTGCTCAGAGAAACAGCTAAAAGCCCAAGAGGCTACATCTTAGACTTTACATGTATCAGTTAGCATATTAAAGGTCAAAGTTCACAACAGCACAATTAGAAAAAGACTGAACAAGTGGGGATTGCTTGGAAGGGATGCCAGAAGAAAGACTTTTCATGGCACCATGGCTTAAGTTTGCAAAGTTACATTTGACATCCATTGTACAGATAAGGCTAAAGTGGAGATGTTTGACCATGATGCACAAAACCAAACACGTTATCGGCACAAACATCTCCTCTGAACACCAAAGTATCCTCAAGTCAAATGTGATGCTGCCTGATAGCTAAAGCTTGGCTCAAACTGAGTCACGCAATGACACGGCTGTGTGAATAGCTGAAAGAGAAGAACCGAGGTGCTGCAACGGCCCAGTCAAAGTCCAGACCTCCCCCTGACTGAAATGTGGTGCAACCTTACAGGAGAAGCTGTGCATAAATTAATGCCCGCAAACCTCAATGAACTGAAGCAACTCTGTAAAGACGAGTGGGGTTAATTTTCTCCGCAGCGATGTGAGAGACCGATAAAGTTATACAGAAAACAACAATTCAAGTTGCTGCTGCTAAAGATGGCTCTGCAAGCTCAGATTTTCACACAACTGTTTATATTTGTCACCATTTATTCTGAGTACTGAGATATGTGTTCCTAACAGTCATTATTTTTATTAAAATCTTAAAGCTGTGATCTAGTTCGTTTCATGTTGTCTTATTTGAAGTTTAGAATAAACGCTGATGTCACCCGGCTAAACGCAGTGTATCAACATGATGTTAGCTGGTCTACAGTTTCCTGTGTTTACCACAGCCAGTAAGCATCAAAGCGTGGCGGGGCTGACCTGAGGCAGAGGCAAGGTTTCAGAGGTGCGTCTCAGAGGCTGAGCCGAAGTAGAAGGACTGTTTCTTCCTGTGTGGCCGATCGTATGCGCTCGCGCCTCCAGCTCGGGTCTTCTGCCCTTAAAGCAGAGAGCAACACACACTTTACGTTCCTGCTTTTGCTTATTGTACAACACAGAACAATGAGCCGAAACATTACGACCACCCCCGCCTAAAATAGCTTGGTCTCGACTCTTTAAAGGCAAATTAGATTTTGCTTTTCTGTTTCCTGCACTTGGTTTAAAGTTCTGAACCTATTGTTAGGTTTTGTGGCTAAAACCTTTGCACATTATTTGCTATCAGAGACTTCAGAGCTGAGAAGAAGAAAAGCTGTAGCTCATACCATCGAGCTGGTACTCTGGTCTGAAGATCGGCGTGGAGCCGTATTGAAAGCTGGTGTTGTACGTTGCTCAGGCAAACTCCCCCTCTTCACCTGCAGGAAGGAAGTCGACAGGAAGAAGATAAGATACAGTTTTTATTTCTATTTATGTTCAGAAATCTAACTTTTTTCATCTTATGCATGATTGATTTTTACAGTGAAAGAGACTTCAAAACAAGAACAACCGCAGGTAATGTAATATGGGTCTGCGTTTAAGCTCCTAAAATAGACTGAAGCAGAAAAATGCATCTTTATACCTTTATGTAACATCATAAATACAAATTAACAAGTTCTTACAACCAGAACGCCCAGTTTTACCATGAGCTGCTTTCAAATTTGATTGTTTTCAAAGTAAAACACAAACAAGTGCATTACATTCTCAAAAGTATCCCAAAATTTATTGATCTCATCGGTTTCCTTCATCATAGGACCCAACATTACTGAGCTTTCAGTGTAGACGTGAGTGGTTGATCAATGAAGAACTTATTACCAAAGGTTAAACTAACATCCAGCTAACATTTTTTGGTTTCCCTTTCAGTTCAACTCAATTCACTTTTATTTATATGGCACCAAATCACAACAACACTTGCCTCAGGGCAACTGTTGTTGTGCGCATACAACTACAGTTGGCTTGAGGCAAGTGTTGTTGTATGCGTAATGTGTAATTTTTGTCCAAAATTTATCATTCTTTATTAGATAAACTTCCTTAACTGCTTTATAACACAAATATCTAATGAGCCAATCACATGGCAACAAGTGCATGTAGACAACCTGCTGAGGTTCAAACAGAGCATCAGAATATAGTTTGTTGATGTCAGAGAGGAATGACCAGACTGATTCAAGCTGACAGAAAGACAACAGCAATTAAAATCACCATTCATAACAAATTTATGCAGAAAAGCATCTCTGAATGCAAAACACTGCAAACCTTGAAACAGTTGGGATTTAGCTGCAGAAGACCACATCACTGCATGCCGCTGCTGTCAGCCAAAAACACGAAACTAAGGCTACGATTTACATGGGCTCACCAAAATTTGACACTTAAAGAAAAACTGTGCCCGTTCTAATGAGTTCTGATTTCTGCTGCAATATCCTGATGGTAGGGTCAAACCTGAAAGCATGGATCCATCCTGTCTCGTATCAAGGGTTCAGACTGGTGGTGATGATGATTTTTATGGCACATTTTTGGGCCCCTTGGTACCAACTGAGCATCGTTTAAACACCACAGTCCTCTTGAGTATTTTGCTGACCCTGTCCATCCCTTTGTGACCACAGCCTACCCGTCTTCTGATGGCTGCTTCCTGCAGGGTAACGCGCTAAAGCTCAAATCATCTCAAAGTGGTTCACAGTGCTCAGATGACCTCCACAGTCGACAGATCTCAGTCTAATCGAGCACCTTTGGGATGTGATGGAACTAAAGATTTGCATCATGGATGCACAGCTGACAAATGTGCAGCAGCTGTGTGATGCTATCATGTCAACATGGAGCGAAATTTTTGACGGCATCCAACCCAGAACTCGGAAATGTGTATGTCCACATATTTTTGTATTTAATTTAAAAAATCTCTACCAACAGAAAGACGCAGAATTCAAAGACTCGAATAAGACATGTCAAAGTTTGCGTGGCGCTTTTAGTTTCTCAGGATTTTTACAGTTTCCCTCCATCACTTTGATGTGCTCACATTAAACCACCTTCTTAGCTTTCATTTCCTCTTCACACTCTTTTACATGATCAGTCAAGGGGGGCAACTGGTCACAGTTCTGCTTTTTATCAGTTAATCATAAACTAAAAACATACTCTATTACTTTCATGTATTTCCTGCTCGCTCTCTGCCTGAACAGGCTTAAAACATCCTACAGCTTAGCTTTAGTGATAAAGTGATCATTCTGCTTTTTTCAGTGGCTTCAGATAATCCTCCTCGCATGTTCGTTCACTTTTACAGCATCTCTTCAACATTAACAGGCCTCTATTAATAATAGGGAGGGAGGCATTGTGAAACTGAGCACATTTATATCTCTGATTCAGTCTCAGTTTCACCCCTAACACAGTGGCTTAAGTGGTTACGAAGAGGCTTGAACCAAAGCAGCAAATTCTAGAGCGCAACTATGAAGTCTGTGCATGAAAACTGCAATTCGTCTAATGGCCAGTTAAGGCTGCCCCCAAATGTGGGTCCCCATAGAGTCCCATGTCAACAAGTCCAGCTTTAGAAGAAATAAACATTTTACAGAGTGGTCAATAAAACAGTTTTGGTCTTTGTGGATAGTTTCTCCATGATACCAACTGTGCATTCAAAGGTAGTTAGTGTTTAAAATTAGCTATAGCTGCCGAGCTACAGTATGGCGTCGGTGCCTTTTGGAACATTTCTACAGGAAATAATGTGAGGCTCAGTTAGGACAAGAGAAATTCTCATATTTTATTAGCCTTAACACAATTAGCAGGTACCTCTGAGTCCAATTTGCTAGCATAACAAACTCATATTATGAGGCGATCGTGGCTCAAGAGTTGGGAGTTCGCCTTGTAATCGGAAGGTTGCCGGTTCGAGCCCCAGCTTGGACAGTCTTGGTCGTTGTGTCCTTGGGCAAGACACTTCACCCGTTGCCTACTGGTGGTGGTCAGAGGGCCCGGTGGCGCCAGTGTCCGGCAGCCTTGCCTCTGTCAGTGCGCCCCAGGGTGGCTGTGGCTACAATGTAGCTGCCATCACCAGTGTGTGAATGGGTGAATGACTGGATGTGTAAAGCGCTTTGGGGTCCTTAGGGACTAGTAAAGCGCTATATAAATACAGGCCATTTACCATATGTCCAAATATAGAAACCTCAGGCTCCAAAAAACGAGCATGACCGCATCCAGCACACTAACGCTGAGGTTTCTAAATGTCAGCTCTGTAACCTTCATGTGTCATCATGTTTTATACACAGTCTATGATTTGAAGCCAGTTGGGGACCCATGTGTGTCGAGTTCTGTCTGCACAGTTTTGTTTTTAGGCTTTTCCAGCTTATCCTACCATCGAAAAACAAAAGCATGCTAGGTTATCGTTGCCCATCTTGCACCAGGACTTCACCAGGAGTTCTTCTAAAGGTCAAGAGGTTTAATAGAAGAGTTCAAAAGCTTCTCTGCAATCAACATGTAAAAATGTTCTTTTGGAAAATGTCATCGTTGGAGTGTTTGGCATTTAGATCATCATCATGGGTTATCAGTTTTATCAGTTATCAGTCATGTTTTCAGTCTATTAAAGACTGATTTTCCCTGATTTTGAGGAGCTGGCTTCAAATAGTCTTTGTTAAAAATGTTCTCAGTATGACTAGAAAAAAAAATTCTCATTACACTGAAATTTAACACGTCATCTTTTTGCAAATTTATTGTAAAGGAACCTGACACCTGAAATGTGGTTTGACCTTCTGCAATACCACAGAAACTGTCACATCATTTATCCCATTATCTCTGTGACACATTACTGTATGTTTGCTGCAAAATGTAAAATTTATAATCAGGTTTTGATTTCTGTAGATATGCTCGAGGCGTTACCGGCTGGGATGGGGAGGGGAACCCTTTGCTGTCGTTGAGGCTGCCATCGTTGAGGTAAATCACCCTGCTTTTAGAGATGGTGTTGGTTTTGTAGAACTCCACCAGCTTGTTGAGGGAGGTGAACTTCTCCTGCCACAGGAAGTACTGGCCTTTGTTGTCCCTCATCACTCTGAAGTGCTGGACGTCATTCTCATGTCTGAGGAGAAGAGATAAAGATTACATCTTTACTATCCATGGCCCACAGACTAAATAACTACTAAACATCAAAAGGTCATTTTTAATTACACAACGCTATGTGGATAACATTTCAGGGTCAGAACTAACCGCTTCCCCTCAGTGGGAATAGCTTCTATTCATTTAACTAAAAAGTAGACTGAACCTTCAGATTCTTGAAGCTTTTCTTGTACTGATAAGGAACAAAAATTACTTTATTTACAGTTTTTAGACTTAAAGACTCTTGGACTTTATTAAGGAAAGGTTTAAAAAGTGGTAAAAACCGCCTACTGGTGTTGGCCAGAGGGGCCGATGGCGCGATATGGCAGCCTCGCTTCTGTCAGTCTGCCCCAGGGCAGCTGTGGCTACAACTGTAGCTGCCTCCACCAGTGTGTGAATGTGAGAGTGAATGAATAGTGGCATTGTAAAGTGCTTTGAGTGCCTTGAAAAGCACTATATAAAGCCAATCCATTAAAACATCAGTTTTTCGCCCCTCATACGGCTTCAGTCTGGCTATACTTTTACACTAATTTGACGAATCACATCCATCACATCCACTTCTGTCCAGATTTATATGCAGCAAAGACCAAACTAAATCAGGTCTTAAAACTGGATTAGAGACAAAGGCTGAAAGGTCTCTCCTTGATCATATCAGACTTCCAAATTGAAACAAGTGTGTGATTGTGTAAATGATGTTAACTGAAATAAAATTGAGTAAACGGAGTCTTTCGTGGCCCTTTATTATAAAGAGAAAACCTTGATGTACTAATCCTGGTCAGAAGCTCTTATAAAACAGTGCCCTGAAAGAAGGAGTTGAAATTTGTTTAATTTCTTGAGGTTTTTTTCTGCTTCTCATTCTTTTCTAAAGGGAATGCGCAAGAACATCTACATAACAGACGACTCCCCGTTTCCTTCATCCCACTGGTTCCTCTCTCCTTATCTGGATTGTCCTCTGCTGGTTGATGCACAAAACTACAACATCAAACAAAAACTCCCTCAGCACATAACTGGGTCAATTTATATAGTGTAAAAAAAGTAATTCTACTCAAGGCACATAACAGGCCTAAGAGCACTTGAAGTGTGGATATTATTTATTTAAAGTGAGACCAACATTTTCACCATTATGAATCATACGGTACTGTATGTACAGTGCTTGTGATGTGTTGCTTCGAGCAAATGACAACAAAAATTCAGCCAACACCCAGGAAGCAGCCAATTTATAGTGTAAAACTACCGCCCAACTATACAGAGGTCATACAGAGATCTACAGCAAGTCAATGCTGAAGTCCCCTAAACTTCAGTTTCTTTCCAAATTATGTTTGGATGACTAAAGCTGAGGCTTTCAAATCTAAGAAAACTCTCCAAACTGTGAAGCACGGTGATGTTAGCATCATGCTCTGGTGCTAATTTAATGCCAATGGTACATTGCACAACATGGATGTAATAATGAACTTAACTACTATACAGTTAAAACGTGGGCAAGATTGAGTGCTCCAAGAGAACAATGATCCCAAACACACATGAAAACTGGTTTTGGAACAAATTTGAAGAAACTCTTTCAATTCTTCGAAGAACAATGGTCAAATATCCAGAAATAATTATGCCAGAAGCTACGAAAAGAGTCTGGCCGAGGTGCAACTTGCTAAATGAGATTAAACCAAACATTAGTGTAGCTGAATGTCCCTGTAAGTATACTTTTGAGTCTGTGTGGATTGGAGAAAATCAACAATAAACTTAAACTTGTGCACCCAAATCACATTTATTACAGTTAATAAAGATGTTTCCGGTACAGTTATTCCAACCTGGAAAACGAATAGTTCAAAGAAATCATTAAAAGCCCCAAATCACCAACACATTGATGCCCAAGCACGAGTGTACATAAACCTCTGACCACAACTGTATACATTAAAAACCCATGGACATACTAAAAGACAGCACCTGTTACTGGTTACTGAAAAATTAAAATACACGAGTCTTGAAACCATTTAGGACTGGAGATATTTTGCACGGGTGTTATAAATAACATACGGCACGACAGTCTTTCAAACTGTCCCGGCGGATCCTGTAATCAGAGCGCTAAAAGGAATAATCTGCGCTGGTGGTCTGACAGACAGCGGACACGAGAGGATAAACTGACTTCACCTCTGCCTCACTTGTTTATTCTGCAGCTGCCTTTGGTGATAAAAAATAAGAACCTCCAGCGAAGGAGGAAAGAGCTCAGAGGGCGTGACACTGTAACGCCAAAATATTAGGGAACTCTAACTGATCTTTTAATAGATGTTATCACACTTCCAGTTTAAAAACAACCTAATTATTTTCTTAAGCACAAGCACATTAAAATGATTCAAACAATCTAAATGTCAATTTAGTGATTTTCTTGACTGTTTTTTTTTGGTCTACAGAGTGCATAGACCAGGGGTGTCCAACTCCAGGCATCAAGTGCCAGTGTCCTGCAGGTTTTAGATATCACCCTGGGTCAACACACCTTTATCAGATGATTAGTTATTTATCAGGCCTCTGGAGAACTTCAAGACCTGTTGAGGAGGTAGCTTAGCTATTTAAAATCAGCTGTGTTGAATCAAAGATGCGATGGAGATGGAGTTCCCTACCCCTGATATAAATGAAGTACATAGATTTTGTGTGTCATTTTATGCTGGAAAAACTATACAGCAGCCTCACACGAATAACTGTGCAGCCTCAAAAGTGCCAAAATGAAATAAATAAATACATCACCAAAATATTACTTCATTAAAACTGTAAATAAAAAATGTTTTAAATACATAATGAATTAATTAAATTAATTCTTAATCCAAATATCAACTTTGTTTACATTTTCAGAAAACTTTCCCTCTGACCTCTCACCTTGAGGTCGAGGTCACTGAGATTCGAACTCATCCAAGATTTTCAGTAGATACACCGATGGTATCAGTCGCTTTAATCTCCAGTTATCGCATTCACAAACTCTGGTGTCCATGTCGCGTAGCTGGCTACCCACCCACCCAGCAGGGTGACGACAATACGCCATCAGGCTTTTATGGCTGAGGCGTAAAAAGGCAGTAAAGTACTCAGTGAAGCTGTGCACAAGTGTCGCCAAGTGTCAGACGTTATCAACCTGCAGTCTCACTCTGAGCTGTCCTCCAGTCCTGACTGTACTTGTCACGCAGGAACGAGCAAGTATGAAAACTCAAACTCTTTATACTTAGTATGAAACAAACACTGACCAAAAGCAAAGCAAGGCTTTGACTAGAGCAGTTTTAGTCCCGCCCACTGACTTTGGTGCTGCGGTTAAAGATAAAATAAATTCATGCAGCACAGCATGCAGTACCATATTAACCACAGTGAATAGGATTTTGACTAAATAAATCCACAATTAATTAATTACACTTTTAATTAACTGTTAGTTTATGTATTTATTTCATTTTGACACTTTTGGTGCTATGTCTATGTTGGATGCACATAAAGCACAGCTCTAAAGGATACTCTGTTTTATTTGTGTGTGTTACTCTGATTTATGAGGTTAAGCTACAAAATTAACCTCATATTGTATTGAAATAAGACTTAAGTATTAAATAAGACCTGAAACTAGCAACTGAGACCATGAACTCCTCAAAAACATGTTCACTGGAGTTACAGTTCAAGTGACAAGTATGGTTATTTTTTTCATTAGCTCATCTTTTCGCAAACAGACGAGTCTCCCTCTGCTGGCTGGGAGAAATAATGCAGATATAACGTACTTTTATATTAATCCGATTGGCCTGTTTCATGGGAACTGTAGTTGGACCAAAGAGACAGTTTTGAAAGTGTATAGCCGGTTATGGTTCAAACCAAAACGGTTACCAGGAGCAGTGGGGGTTGTGGGATAGGTTAACGGAGTCACTGTAACACTTTAAGATCCGAAGTATTTGCAAGTCCCTATATAAATCTTCTTTACATAGTGAATACGCATCTGTTTTTAATGACAGTGTGGTCAAACAAACCCTCGGTGTTGTGGCTGGTGCCATCCATTGCAAAATCTTGGTGTTTATTAGTTACCAAAGTTGGAAAAAGGAAGTTTGGTTTCAACTGAAACCCAAGATTCGGCATTTTTGAATGAGAGTGAAACTGGTCTCTACCACTGTCCATTCACGTGACACTCAAACAGCACACAGAGCTGGAAGTTTAGCTTGAAACCATAAACTATTAATAAAATAGACATAGCATCATCACCCACTGGTTTCTGGACATATTATTTTGAGTTACGGTTTTTACAATGTTAGTTTCTTAGACCATATTTAGAAGGTGTACTGTTAAGTTATCATTTAACAGTATTTGGAGATTGACTCTCACTTGGAGCCAGCCGCTTGGTAGAAACATAACAGAAACAAAACTTTAGCATCTTCCCATCGTTTACATGACACATAAAACCGGTCAATACGAGACACCAGCAGACTCTCACCGCTGAGCCAAATGAAAAACTTGATTGATTTTTATAGCACAATTTTTATAACACATTACATGCTGCAACTAGTAATTTTTTCTTGAATTAATCATTAAAAATCAAGTAAATGTCAAAGAAGAGCAGAAAGGTAATCAGAAATCCAAAGTGATGTTTTCGATTGTCTCATGTTATCCAAATTCAAAGACGTTCAGTTTACATTTTTAAAGAAAAAGAAGCTAAAACATCAGGTTATGTGATGAGTTCTTGAAAAACAACACCATTTGGTTCTGGATCTGGATCTAGCCCCGTCTGGTCTATATGCGAAACAAATGTAAAAATATTTCTTTACTGTTTTATGAACTAAAAGAACGGATATCCAGTTTGATGCTGGTTGAAGACGCTGACGTACTAGCATGCTGTCAAAGAGCTGAACAAACAGAATAAGTGACTCGGTAATATTCTATAATTTACTTCCCCTTTAACTGTCAAACCAGATGTTGACTAAGCATAGTTAAACATGCTGAACATCAGCACGTTGGCACGCTAACGTACGCATTTAGCTTCAGCATAAATATAGCTGTGAGCCAAACTTTAAGACTTTCCATTGCTTTACTCACTTGACAGAAATGGAGAAATCCCCCAGGGAGGTTTGGCACCCTCGGATCAGAAACTCCCCGACAGTTTTGGACTTGAGTATGTCCTCTGCAGCACTGCGACTGGCGTCCTCCTTAAACCACCTGCACACAGAGGCCACAATGCTGCTGGTTATCTAAATTAAGTCACTCACACTCGTGCACAAAGCGGCCAGGAATCGTTACAAAAGTTTAAAACCAAGAATGAACCAATGTTGCTTTATTTACCCTTTATTCATACCTGTAATCCCACCGAGGCTCAATGTCTCACTCACAGCAATAAAAAAGCTAAAATTGCCTAAATCTTTTGGTTTGTTTATACTGCTGCTTTTTTATGTTTGCCCGAGTTCGGGTTATGCTCTGTTTTAGCCAATCAGCCATAGTTTCACAAACAACAAAACCTTTCAAATGGTAAATGGACTGGTTCTTATATAGCGCTTTTCTACTCATCTGAGCACTCAAAGCACTTGTGCATTCACCCATTCACACAAGCACATTTTTCTAAGTGCTTCATAGCTAACATTCACACACATTCATACTCCGATGGATGCATCAGAGAGCAATTTGGGGTTAGTATCTTGCCCAAGGATATTTGGCATGCAGACTAGAGGAAGCCAGGAATCGAACCACCAACCTTCCAATCAGTAGATGACCTGCTCTACCACCTGAGCTACAGCATGAAGTCTCTTACACGCCGTTTGCCCTAAACTATCCTGTAAGAATAAATTTCCCTGGGTTAAGCCAAACATTTCATACAAGAGTTGATGTTAACCCAACTCTAACCCTACTACAAGCTCTCACAGCAGTTTGTGCAAAAATTATGACACTTAACTGAATTAATTTGTGTTTCTCGACACTGATTTTAACCTTATTTTCACTTCTTTTCCACCAGGCCCCTCGCTCCGCCTCTGTTGTTTCGTGTCAGTGCGCACACACTGAAGATTTTCCACTCAAAGGGTAAAAGCATTGGCATCGTGAGTCAATTTGCAGCTCACGGCTCAGTTCAAGACCCCCACAAAGAAACGATTTTTACACATCCAATGGATTTTCAAAAGATATCTGTTTGCAGTTCAAGGCTGTAGGTCCCTCTCTTACCCCGGAATCTGGAAATCGATGTAGTTATGTGGTACATATCCTTCCCGTCCATTCATCTCCGCCTTACACCAATCACCTTCAACGTTTATAATCTGTTCAAAAGCAAAATCAAAACGTGTCAAGCCGGCGGAAATGGAAAACATGCCTTCATTATCTAATCATATACTGACCTTTACTAAATCACCCTTTCTGAAGCTGAGCTCCTCGTCCTCTGTTGCAATAAAGTCATACTTTCCTAAGGCTTCCATTGAGGTCGGAAGAAGTTTCAGGGAGGTTTAGAAGAACGTGAAGAAGAAGTGGCAAAGGGCTTTTTCTGCAGGGATGAAGAAAAACACCAACACAAGTTATGATTTACAGGTTGTAAAAATACAGCTGACAGCAGTGAAACTTGAACATGCAAATCAGATAACAGCATTTTATTTAAACTGATAGTGTCTGTCGGAAACCACAAGAGCTCAAGCTGTTGTAAATGTAAATGTTAGTTATTATGCTTCCATCACCATATACTTATGTTTGGACTACAAGAGAAACTCTAATGATACGTATTTTATTTTCTAATAGGTTTCAGTGTGCACCCTCTGATGGAACGAACCATTCAGTCTTGTAGTGCCGAAGTATTTTTAGCCTTTTGTGCTAATGAACTCAATATTTCTTATGAGACATTTGAAATCACCTTCTTGGGCTCTGGTATACTTATACACAGCTCGTAATTTATAGGACATGGAAAGGAAGGACAAGGGAATGACATGCAAGGAGTAAACAGGAACTGGAAAACTTCATTTGTCGTCCATTTTTACATTATGGAGAGACACAGATGCCACTTCTCCATTCCCTGCAGTTTATTTAAACGTATACAGAAAGGATGAGAAGACAGGGGTCGACGCAGTATTAGAGAAAATGCAATTCTCCAGTGAAGGAGCTCTAAAACGTGGATCTAATGTTAAGGATCTGAATCCCATGACAGCAGTTATCATCACAGCTGGTTATTTTATTTTCCCACCAACGTGAATAAAACCTTCACTTGTTTGTGGTTACAAAGTGAAGGATGTGGTAAGCTTTCGTGAAAAAGCTGGCTCTATCGTTGCAGCTGTAGAGCACTTTGCAACCTTACACAGTTCTGACAAGAGACACAGAGCTGCATAACGCCCGATATTGATATTAACCTAGCAAACAAATGCCACCTGTTAAACCACACACAGACTTAAAATAAACTTTAACCCTTATAATGGTTTTTATCTTTAATAATGAACAGATGTCTGAAACCTGACTCAAATTCAGATGTAAAAAACTTCAGCTCCTGTTAATTAGACTAGTTATCCCAGGCCAGCGGTACTTTTGCAGGTGCCAGGGAAGTATGTAAAAGCCAATATAGAGGAGCTAGGTAACCTGAAGCAACACACAAAAAGGTGTAGCTAAAACAGTGAATAAACAGTTTAAAGTTTACTAGATTAATCATTGTAAATTCTGGGATTAACAGCTAAAGTAATCCAATGAAAGCCAAAGACTGCCAACTACATTTGGCTGATAAAAAACAGGAATTAACATGTTAAGTAGTCAGCTAAAAGTGACAAAAAAACCTGAAAATAAGTGTAGCTAAAGTAAGGAATTTTAAAAAAGTACAATTGTTGGATTAAATGCTGAATTAGTTATTTTGAAGTCAAGGATTAACAGCCAAAATAGTCAGATAACAATCCAGGACTAAAAGCTGAATTATTTACCTAAAAGTTATGATTAATATATGAATTAGACAAATACATAACAGGGCTTAACATCTTAAATAGCCATATCAAAATCCTGCATTAGCAGTTGATTTACTCAACAGAACGTCATGGAACAGCTAAAGCATCCCAGTAAAAATCAGGGATTAACTGCTGAATTAATCAGACAGATTCATCAGTTAATTCAAAACACAGGATGGTAATAAGAAGGATAATAACAGATTCGTATAGCACCTTTCAAAAATCCAAGGACATTATACAAACATTTGGTTAAAGTCATGGATTAACAGTTGAATTGTGTTGCATTAAAAATGACAAATTAACAGCTAAATATAAATCACAGATTAACAGTTAAAATATTTAATATTTAATTAGTCGTATCGCAGAGCACAGTGCACAGCGTCATATTATAATAGTTTTATTACACAACACATAACGGTTAGACATGGAAATTGTGAAACAAGGGAGGCGGGGGTCCTGTACTTGGGTGGTAGCTGAGGAGTCACGTGACACATTTCTAAGTGATGTATGCACGTAACAGAATATGCGAACCGTTATGACCTAACTGAAAAAGTAACAGTAAAACATTTGTTGAGCTACAAAGTGCTGTGATGTCACACAAAGCCGCATCTTAATTTTTGATTATTTTTCACATGAATCGCATGCGTCACACAGTCTTGATAATGTAGATCAGATAACGACAGTATGAGAAAAGAAACAGCATAATTAATCATAGCAACAGATAAAACTAATGCACGAATAACCCAGATTTTAAAAAATGGCAAATGATGATTGAAATCAACAAGAGTGCAGAAAAAAAGAGAACTGGTACCGGTGTATGATTTTATTTGTAGGTTTACTTGATCCGAAAAGAAAACAAGTTTTGTGGAATTCATTTATGTCACAAGTAACTGACATTAAAGGTGTCACTAGCTGAAAGTCAAAGGATTTCTCAGTTGGCAGCTTCGGCTCGTCTGTTCTCGCACTTCTTCCTCTCTCTCATACCCTTGGGAGGAGATAAGAGGAAGAGTTGCAAGTGATGGAAAAGTACCCTAAACTTCTTCTCATGTGTTGTTGTATTAGGTCTCTTAGTTCAGTTAATGCCTTGTTCAGTTTTCATCATTTTAAAGACCCTGTTATTGATTTCTTTTTTATAAAATATCTGAATTGTTTTAGTTTAAAAGCCTCAGCTTATTACGTCACAACTCATAAGTCATCTTTGCAAGCCTTGCTGCTTATATGCCAACTGAAAAAGACAAATAACTGCGAAAGAATAGCTAAAAGTCACAGGATAGCAGTAAAAACTGCAAATCCCATTTTAATGATTGAAATGGTTAACTAAAAGCTATGAAATATAAGCTGAAGTCCTTTAAGGATATGGGTAAACAGCTGACATCCATCAATAAAACGTCACAGATTTAGACCTGAAATGATGAGCTTAAGGTTATGGACCAATCCTTGAAAGATTTGGATAAAAACAACAGATTAAATCTTGCATTCTTAGCTACAACACAATCGTTCAAACTAAGTAATGAATAAGCAGTAATGTGCAAACAGTAAACTAAAATCTGTTCTATCTCATTGTGTATTCAGTATCAGTGCGGGTTTAGATTACACAACAGTAACCAAAGGTTGTCAGCTGAAACTGCTAAAAATTGTGAATTACCAGTTGAAAAACTCTTCTTTCAGTAATAAGAGTTGCGATGGGTAAAACTCACAGACAAATAGTTGAAACCTTTGGATTGACAGCTGATGACAGGCGCAGATCAGACGAGCGGTGAAACATCTTCAAGAAACTTAAACAAGTCCACTCGCTTTCTTTCCAAGCTCCTTAGACTAAAGTTGAAAGATTTCTCTTTTATTATTGGTATTGGGTAAATATTTAAAGTGGCTAAAAAAACAGCAAAAAGTGGACACATAAATATAAACACTGTACCTTTGCTGCTCTGTAGTTCCTGGTGCAAATACAAGCTTGATTCTGCATACTTAAACAGATTTTTGTATATGTTTTAATGAAATATTCGGAACAACACCGACGGTGTGGCAATCAGGGCTGCTTTAGTGAACCTGACGTGCTGATTTCGGACAAAATAATAATAATTTTTTTTAATACGAATGGTTAAAAGAATTTTTAAACACAGAATAAACCAGGTGAGTTAAGATTAAAGTTAATGAAGGCTCATTTTAGTTAATCAAACTAACTGTCCATTAAAAAAAAATAACAGGTGCAATTCAAGCTGTTTTTTAAAGCAGGCTGCAGCTTCAGGAAACCCCCTTGTTATGTGCTGCACAGCTGAAACACTGACCAGAATGCAGCCAGGGCTTTGTGGTTAGATCTTGCTAGTACAGTTTCAAATATGCCTTAAAAGCATTTCTGTACTCTTTTATTTAGACCATCAAAGTTGTCGTCTCTGCTGTATCCAGTTTGGTCATGGTTTACGAGACTGATTCATCTGGGGATTATTTTCTCAATTAGTCTGAATTTATGTGGCCTAAAAATGTTTCAAATGCCATGTTTTGCCAAAAATTCACATTATTTAGTACTAAAGAGGCAAAAGGGAAGCATTTCAGAGCCTCAAACTCAGTAACTCCAGCTGCCACAAGCATTAAATGTTTCCATATCTGAGGCTTAAACTGGATAAATCCCAGCATGTTGTGCTTAAAAATAACACTCGATTGCTGACCTGAATTAGTTTAGAACTTAATTAGTGTGCTTTTCAGCATATCTACCAAGTACTAAAAGCAAACAGAAGGCTGCACGCATTTGTTCAGTGGTACTAGCAACCAACTGCAACTTTCAGAAGCGTCTTTCTCATGTTGATGCACCTGCATCATAAACTGCCTCTGTGCAGCGACCCTTGCAAATGCAAGAGTTCAGACCGGTGCTCTGAAACTTCTTAGATTTCACCAGCAGTGCAGAAGTCACTGACATCTCTCTGAATTAAAAGTTTCAAAAAGTAAAGCTTTAACTTTGCTGGGATGGTAATGAAGCAAATATATCACTGGCTTTTGATCTGTCAGGAATCCTGATGGGTACTGTCATCACAATCATCTTCAGTGACGAGGAAAACAAACAAAATCATTTTTATAATCTAAAATTTTAGGGCAGAAATTTGCTGCTTTAAGCTTCTCAGACGCAGATGTTGGGTCAACACGACTTTCGGACCTTTAAGGTACGTGGGAGATTGATTCATATTTATAATGGTTTTCCTCAGCATTGCTTGTTGTGTGCCCCGTAAATAAAAATGACTTGGGAGAAATTACATGCTGCTCAGAAATCCTTTTTACTTACAGAACATGCCACTAAAGTACAATTTACGCATTTTTAAAACTGTCGCACATCATGATCAGTGCTTCAAAAGGGTCAAAATGTAAAACATGAATTTGTTAACCCAACATATGCACCAGTGGATATTAAGGAGTTCAATATGTAGACATGTAGAGAAAGAGCACACAGCGTACAATCGTTACAGGTAGTTAAAGCAAAGAGGACTGCAGAATGGGAAAACTCCAAGTAAAACCAGACACAACAATATTAAAGTCGTTCACTAAATCTAGTGTAGAAGCATTATTAGCTAACCCAGGAATATGTTCCCTGTAACAGGATGCATCAGATGTATAAGCAGTTGTTCATTTAAGCTCGCTTTTAGTCTTTTTTTTTTTTTCATCATTTTTAGGAGCCAAAACTAAAAAAACATCAAAAAAGCTGTTTTGTGTCACTTTCTTTTGCTTTTTATATTAAATGAGTGTTTTACATCAAAATTCATATACGTATTTAGATTAAACTCTTTAGCTGAACCGCTTATATTTTAGTTTCCACGTGGCGCAGTATCTGTTTATCTGAAGCTCGTGAGTAAAATTCAAAATAAATTGGAAAAATAAATAAAATGTAAATGTGAAATTTCCCAGTCCAAAGTGGCACCTCGGGCCTGTCTAAACTGGGGATGCAGCTTTGATACTAATCCAGTACTGACTAGGTAAGCTGGATCATTCATACGTCATAACAAAGCACTGAGGAAGCTAACAGGTAACAAGGTGCTTCACGCTCGTGACGCCGCCTTTTTTGTATGTTTGCCAAACACGCAAACGTAACCACAAAAGACCTGAGTCACTATTTTTCACTCGCTGGGAAACTTTTATTGCACTTCCAGTAAAATAACTCGATTGACATGATTTCACCTTAGTTATCTCTGTCTGCTCCACTCCGTGTGCACTCGCAGCGGCACTGAGAGCAAGGACAGGCCAAACTAGCATGACCATTTAAAATATCACTAAACACTTTTAATCGGTTTTATATTAGCCCCGTTTCCAATGAGGACTACAGCTCATTAATGTAACCCTGCTATCATATGGTAACTGTCATCAGCAGACACCCAAAGTTGAGGTATGATTGTCAGAATGGGAACAGGATAAGGTTGGATTGGTGGATCAATGATTTGGCAAAATAACATCATCAAGTTTATGGAAGTTTAATTAGCTGTAAACACTGTGATTACATTACAACTTCTCTATAAATGTTCTCATTTGTCAACGCTTCATACGTTTGTTATTTAACCGTTTTTAACTTTTCAAAGGGCCTCTGTGTTTTCCTTTGATGAATTAGCAACTAATACTTAAAAAATGAGAATTTTAATAGCTTTCTTAAAAGCAGAACATGATGCAAAATTGCCTAATACACATGAAGCCACTTTTATGACCCAATAGTAAAAAGCAGTTCAGTTCAGTTTCAGTTTTATTTGTCATATGCAAGTTAGCACAGGGTCAACATTGCAATGAAATGTTTGACAGCAGCAGTCACTCAGCAGCATGGTACAGTAGAAGAAAATATAATAAAATATAATAAAATAAAATTATTATATATAGCAGCATATATAACTGAATTAACAACTGTTCCTTTCATTTTTCATCTGGATGTTCTGTTGGATTCACATTCCACAATTGAAGAAACGGAATTTATTCCACTTTTAGTCTATTTGTCAAATAGAAAGTGGCTCCTGATGCTCATTCTTTCAACACAGGCTTCATGCAGTGTTTGCAGAGGAGGATGTGACCACCACAGCTCGATTAGAGGAGATGGAACAGGCCTCTAACATGAGGTCTGACCCAACTGCAGCCACAGAAGCAGCTGTTCACAAGTCTGATGAATTAATGTCAGTTATGAACTAAGTACACGCAGGCCCTCTCTTTTTCTCACCAACAATAGCTTTTATAATCACTTCCCCGAAGCCGGGGGTACTCTAAGCATGCAAAATGGGGAACAAACAATCCGATTCAAATAGATCTGAGAAACAGGCAGAAAATGCGAGAAATTCTTACTTCAGGCGTGAAGATCTGCCATGAGTTTACTGGCACTGACGAATAACCAGAAGATGTCAGAGCCTCAAGTGGAGTTCAGCCTTAATTAATGAATTGAACTGAATTTAAAAAGGCTGAAAGAACGAGCTGTTGGGTTTTATTTGCGGGAATCTATCTATATTAAATTAAAAGAGACACATTTTGCTTTTCAGCGACTAACATGAGAGATGGAGAAGTGAGAAACTGAGAAAAAGAGGAAGAGCAGTGAGCAGGAGCTGACCTGAGTCTTTTTAACAGACAGCTTTTGCTTTGAATATTTCTGATATTTATTGTGGTTCGGCTTACCTTTCCTCCCCTCTGGAGTCGAGTCAAACTTTAGACGAGCTTATTCTAAGCCTGCCCGCTTCTCCCTGCGCAGTTTGAGCGCAGCAGCATATTTTAAACTTTTTTTAAATGCGGGAAAAATCTTATTAAAGTCCTGTTTCTGTGCTGAATGAAGTTTCCCCGACGGGTCAGTAGAGTGAATGAAGTCGACTGAGGACGGAAGATAAACACGCTCAGCGTTCGTCTGCAGTCTGCGGTCTTCGCTCTGCTGCTGCAGCTGCACCAAGAGCGACGCCTTCCCTCCGACTTCAGTCCACCTTATCAAAATAAAAGCCACGGGTTCCGCTGTGTCTTCTCTCTGTGTGGTTTTTTATTATTTATTAGAGCCCAACATTAAACCAATGAGCTATTGTTATTATTATTAGTAGTAGTGGTAGTAGTATTTAGTAGTTATCACAGCAGATGATCTGCCTCCTTCACCACGTCCCCGTTTTCCTTCTGTCACCCCAACCAGTCGCAGCAGATGGCCCCGCCCCTCCCTGAGCCTGGTTCTGCCGGAGGTTTCTTCCTGTTAAAAGGGAGTTTTTCCTTCCACTGTCGCCAAAGTGCTTGCTAATACGGGTCATATGATTATTGGGGTTTTCTCTGTATGTATTATTGTAGGGTTTAATTTACAATATAAAGAGTCTTGAGGCGACTGCTGTTGTGATTTGGCGCTGTATAAATAAAATTGAATTGAATTACATCAGTGAATCTTCTCTGTAGTCTTCTCTTTTCCCTCCTGTCTAACAGCTCCAGCTTAAAAATCCAGGATATACGCTACCCTCCTGTGTACATGTCCAAGCCTCCAAAGTTGCCTCCAAACCGTCCGAACTGAGCTGTCCCTCTGATGTTCTAATTTCTGATCATTCCCACTGAAAATATTAACATCATCAACTCTGCCACTATCTCCAAACCAGCAGCTCTCACTACCATCTTGTAAACCTTCCCTTTCACTCTTGCTGCTATTCTTCTGTCACAAATTCCCAGTGAAAATCTTGGCATCATTAAGATTTGGATCAATTATTTATTTATTTTTAAATTTTGTATGCATTTATGTTTTTTGAGCACCTACATAAACTACACAAACTTATGAAACATACCACACATTTACATTTTAAAGAAGGCTCCAGTTGCCAAGGTAACCCTTTAATGTATTTACTACCAGGTTATACGTCAATCACAGGTACTCTTCACTCTCACTGAGAGTCACTTCAGTCACTCAGCTGCAAATACAGAAAAATCTATCCCACTTTGTCTCACCAGCAGTTAGTGGCCAAATGTCTTGTGATGAATCTCTTCTAATATGCAAGCATCTTAAGCGAACCCTAGTTTTTAGCAACCCAATTAAATGAAATTACTTAACCTGAAATCTGACATCACTCACTGGTTTGATCATTTCTTCATCATGCTTTTTTTTTTCAAAGTTTGAAAATTGGATAAAGGGAATGGTCGGTAACAGAAACTAAATATCTATGAGTTTACAATGAGAGTGAAACTTCTCTATAAATGCTGCGTCATCATATGATCCCCAGACAGATGCTGAGCTGACATTTAGGGTTTAAACCAAAGACCTGTCATCCACTGGCTTCTGGACTTTACATTTTAATGACTCAGCGTCAATGTCTTGACTGTTGCCATGTTAGTTTTTAAAGGTAGAAGTGAGCATAACTGGAAAAGAAATTGGACTAAGTTATTAGTGCAGTCAACCACTCAGCAGGCAGCATTATTTGTCACTTACACTAAAATATTTAAATTTTTGAACAAACTGGCTGCGCGGCTCTTCTACATAAGCAGACACAGAAAACACTAGAAATCAAAATGGACATCAAACCTTTGTTTTCTACAGTAACTCTGCATGATTCACAACTCAAAATGATCCTCCCCTCTTTAAGCTGTCTTTCTCCCGATTGGCTGCCAGTCACAAATAACAGCAAGTGGGTGGATAACTGTGCCTGTGGTTACCATGTTAGTGATGTCTTGACTATGTTATTAAGTGATTTTTCACATATTTTGGAATAAAACACTAAACAAATACAGTTTTAATTTCAGTTCAGCATCACGTTTTGTACTTAAAATACCACATGACAGTCATACAAATGATATATGCTAATATCTTATTCAATGTCCTGCAGGTACAACACACTCAAGAATATTCAGATGATAAATGTACCTTGCAAACCTACCTGCTGAATAAATAAATCTTCAAAGAACTGCACTAATGTACAGTCCTATTTAAATCAACCTGCAGAGACCTGAAAGACTGAAAACCTTCCAGAGCACATGAAGAAATGAAGAAATAAGAAACGCAGATGCGTTCATCAAAGCAGGAGCGACTGTGAGCAGGATGCTGCTGCAACATTTGTAAAGATACCAGAATGGTCATAAGAAATGAAGATGGGGAAGATTTTGCATTGAGTTCTGCTTATTTTCAGCACGGTAGTAGTTTATCTAAAATCTAAAAATCTAAAAACACAGATAATCTGCAGCTCTTTAAGGACTGATGTGTATTCATTAAAAAACAGTGTCCCTGATCTTTAGGAACCCAGAAATCACAAGATCATACATACACTGAAATGCTACATCAGATAAATAAAATAAATAATATTTAATACCACACAAAACACATAATCAGGTTTTAATTTAAAAAAAAATTAGGACAACGTTATTATGACTTCTTTTTTTTTAATTGTTATATTATTTACTTTTATTATTACAACAACTCGCATACCAAAATAATTTCTCAAATGTGGGCTAAATTAGCAGTATTATTATTTTTTTATTATAAGCGGTACTAGTAGTAGTAGTAGTATTTATTATTATTATTCATTTACAGAATCAACTGTCCACAATTTAAAAACTTGCTTGATGCTTACAGATCATTTTCCTACAAGAAGACTGAGGCTAATGTGTCCACAGCTGGGACCAGTAGCATGTAGTCCGAAATCCTGTGAGCACATATCATTTTCAGAAGCATGAGGAATTGAATTTAAACGAGAATTCTTAATTAGTCGTCAAATGTACTCCAGCAGCTACACATGCACTCCTCTGCAGTAAAAGTCTATTAGCTTTATCATTACTTTCCTTTACTACAAAGCTAATAGTAAGCTCTGGATCAGGCACTCTGAACCAACCCATAATCATGCTGCTCCAGGCTCAGACTGGATTGTGGCTACCTCTCCCTGAGGAGGTCGCTTCCTGTTAAAAGTTTTTCCTCCCCGCCATTGCCTGATCTCACAGGAGACCATCTGAACACTGAGACTGGGGTTTCTCTCTAATATTGTGAGGTGTGTACCTTCCAGTATAAAGTGCTTTGAGGTGACTGTGGTCGTGACGTGCTGTATAAATAAAACTCAACTTAATTATGTTGCTTTAAGTTTTATTAAACTTGCTTTCCTGTATAGTTTGTTCTCAAGCATGCAGCACACACATGGCTGTACAGTCTGTTCTGGAGAGAGAAATCGTACATGCACTCTCGCTTTACATGCATGAAACTTGCATAAGAGGATGTTTGGTTGTGCACACATCACATGCCATCACCTCTAAATATTCTCATCACTCGTTTGATCTGTAAAAAAAAAACTTATAAGACAGTGTAATAGAGTCATTTTTTCAAACATTTTTATTAACATAGTTATTCATATTTTTGAATGAGTGCTGATGAACACAGGATGTGATCAATCAATGAAACTACACATTTACATAAGAAACTGAAATATGCTTTAAAAAGCACTATGCGACACTAGACTCGCTTCTCTTTCATTTTCCTCTGTAGTCTTAAAACAGTCACATTATGTGCATTAGATAAAGATCAAATCCTGTTATATTGATAACTGCTTGTCTTCTTATTTAGATGCTTCCTAAACAGTAAAATGTAAAGATAAATTTTTATTACTCAGAAAAAGCAAAGAGAAAAGTGAATTCTTATGCATTTTACATCCCTGTTCTGTTCTTCTGTTATGTGTTAGATTGTTTTTATAATTCATGGCAGCGCTGATGTTTCTCCACCAATCAGTGACTATTACCTCAATGGAGTGTGTGTTAATGCTGATACAACAGAAAATAGTGTATTTATTTTAACGTTTTAATTAACTGCATGGAGAAAAGTGTCAAACACAGCAAAGTAGAAATGATGCATGTCATTTTTTATCCTCTTTATGTTTTTATGTCGTGATTAAAAATCTGGATTTTGTGCTTTTCTAAAATTTGGTATGCACAGAAATTAAAAAGCATTGAACCTGGTCCGCATCTAATTTTGCATTATAAGCTTTTGATCTTTTTTTTCTTTCAGATTGTGTCATTTAGTTGATTCGGCACACGTTTGTTTTGTGTTCACTTACTTTCTGTGTGTTTTGCATCATCTGCAAAGTAAAACCAAATCAGACCATTTTATTGTACTTTACACAGATCAGACAATATTATTGCATTACTCAGGTTATAGATAAATAACACAGAGAAACAGCTATATCATATTACTCAAAGTGCATCATGTGCATTTAGTAAGGAAGGTCCATTCATGTCCAAAAAGAATAGACAAAAGCATGAGTGACTTCTTCTCTATGTCTTGAATGTAATCCGGTTGCAGACTACAAACATGACGGTCTTCTTCTTGGCTGAACAAGGAAATCCCTAAGTTAAAAAAAATCTACTAAAGAGTTTGATCTTTTGTGTGAATATTTGTAGGACTAGTTCCAGATTGTTCCAGTTTTCCACCTGTTTGAACCACTGGTTTACCTGCAGTGTTAAAGCCTCGGTCAGGTTTCCTTCATTTTCCTTTTTTCAGGTTTAAAACTGACCCAGAATGAAAGTAAAATGCACTTTATTATTCTGTCATTGTTGCCATGTGAAACATATAACTCTATTTCTATTCTTTTAACTGACATTTCAGTGCCGTCTCATTAATAATAATAACTTTATTTCTATAGTGCGACCTTTTTAAAAAAGAAAAACAGAGTTTATCCAGTGCTTTAACAGAGAAGCAAAAACAATCATACAGAATATAAATAAGTATAAAAATAAAGAGATTTTGAGGCAGTAAGGTGATTAATCCTATGCTGAGCTACACAGAAGAGTCGCAATTAAAATCTCGCTGTAAAGCCAACACTGGCATTATTCATCAGTCACAAGCAGACATCTCTGTAATATTCAGCCAGAGACGGAGGAAAGGTGGTTAGTAATCAAACAGCTTCTTCCTGTAGCATAACAGGAGTTCCTCACTGAGGGACTCTGTCTGGCCAGCCTCATGCAAAATAACTGAGAAAACAGACTGAATGTATGTGTGCCGAGCTGCTCTCGGCGTGTCAGAGCTCACAGATCGCAGGAAGGTGTAAAAACGCAAGTCTGACCTGAATCTCCAAACCGCTCGCTGTGCACAGCAGCTGCAGGTGGATCACATCCGCCTCTTGCCCTGTTACTCAATACCACAAGATAAATACACAGTGAGTGAGTGAGTGAGTGAGTGAGTGTGTGTGTTAAACTTGGGTTTGTTTAGAAATGCCACAGGTGCATGCAGTGGTCGACTGTTATTAACTCTCAGTGTGAACATGTTTAGCATTTACATGTTTTAAAACCGTTTAAACTTGTTGGGAACGCACATTAGTGCAGCTGTGTGCTTTTCTTTTTTCATTTAAAGGTTTTGTAAATTACTTCCAAAATGAACTGAAGCTCTCAAGAACTGCCAGAACTTTGTGCCCAAAATATCGGTGTACACGGTTGAAAACAGGCCTGGGCTCTGCTTTCATGTATTAACCAATTTGTGCCACAAGATGGTGCAGTGAGTCAACCAGACCTGTCATTAACCTTCTTAATTACAGTCAAAAGCTGAAGCCTCTTGAGGACATGGAAGTACAGCTGAAAATAAAAATCAAAGGTTAAGAAAAAATATTTAGCACTGGTGAAATGCTGCCCCCTGGTGGAGTTTAAGGTAAGACTTGCACAGAGTGATTACAGAAAGTGTCTGCATTAACCCACTGACTGTATATTAAAGAAACAGCCAGTGCAGATTTGCTTTACATGTGAAATCCTTCAAATGACCAGTTCAAGAAAACAGAAGATGGCAAATCAAAATTGCACATCAGTAATTTTTGCAAGTAATATGAAGAAGTCACGAGTTTTCTGAATTAGTCCCTATTAGAGTTATTTGTTCCACACTATTGTATTTATACTGTCCCGCTGCATTAATAGTAGAAATGTGAAACAGGAAAAAAAGCTTCAGACTTAAATCATTTGTTTTCCTTTTGGTGTTTGATGTCTTTAGATGCTGCTTTCATTTCTGTTTTTCTCTGTTAACTGGCATCTCCAGTTTTGCACATTTTTATCTAATGCTGGTGACAGTTTGTTCATAGAGTAATTTATATCCTGCCATGAAATAAGAGTGACATTACTAAAAGCACAATATTAAAATTAATGATTAGGATCACCATTAGATAATGATTAACGCGTCTGTTGGCGAAGTATCTAAAGCCATTGCTCCGCCCATCGCCTCTATTCTCTATGCCCATCTCTAGTGTTATGACACCGCCTTCCCGGCCTCTGAGAGTGTTGTGCCTCACTACAGTGTTACAGTAGAAGATGTGGCAAGCCACACAGCCACACATTCTGGACAGTTGGAGATTGCGCACTAGGTCTGTGGAGGCGGCCAAGTCTGTGTGGACTGTG
Source organism: Perissodus microlepis (assembly GCF_051167445.1). Classification (NCBI taxonomy): domain Eukaryota; kingdom Metazoa; phylum Chordata; class Actinopteri; order Cichliformes; family Cichlidae; genus Perissodus; species Perissodus microlepis. The sequence goes on along the minus strand of NC_140464.1, from coordinate 4,367,863 downwards.
TGATACTGTCTGTAATCATTACTTGTTGTTTGTTGGGGTCTGCTGTTGAACTGAAGGTGGTTTATGAGCCGGACATGATTCGGATCATCTGTGGAGGCACTGCTGCTCTGGACCTGCTGATTGTTGAACTGGCTGTACTCGTTACTTGTTGTCTGTGGAGGTCTGTTGTGGTACAGCCTGTAAGGGTTACTTGTTGGCTGTGGAGGTCTGTTGGGGTACAGCCTGTAAGGGTTACTTGTTGGCTGTGGAGGTCTGTTGGGGTACAGCCTGTAAGGGTTACTTGTTGGCTGTGGAGGTCTGTTGTTGAAATAGTCCTGGCTATTTGATGGAACCTGAATGGAAGCTCAAAAGAAAGAAAACAAAAATCAACACTTACAAATGTTTTCATGAGTTTGTTTGCTGTCATTTCATTTTCTTACATCACAGAAAAGTTACTTTTGAAGATGAAAATATTTTGTCATTGCAAATTTTGCCAATTTTATGCTCCATAAACATGTTACTTAGCATGCAGTTTCATTTGCATATGAAGGTTTTCACAGTGTTGTATCTTAGCATATTTACCATCATCTGAACTACTGTCAAATGGGGAAGTAGGCATCTTCTTGGACATCTTGGCGTCTTCACGCTCCCTCTTTTCCGTCAGGGCTGTAAGTGCAGCTAGAAGAATTGATATCTCCTGTTAAAGAAGGAGTTGGATCAAAATCATTCATAAGTCAGATTTAAACATATATAATTAGTACAACAAAGATATCCCAGCCCAGCATGTGTTTTTCCTTCAACTTGTAGGAAGTCCTCCCAGTTCTCCACAACCTCAAAGTCAGAGAAACCGTACACCAATCAGACATCATATTGTTCACCTACCTAATATTGTGTTGGTCCCTATTTTGCTAACAAAACAGCCCTAACCCATTGAGGAATAGAATAGAATAGAATAGACCCCTGAAGGTGTGCTGTGGCATCTGACACGATGATGTTTGTCGCGCTGACCTAGTAGGTGTGGCTGTTACTCCTCTCTTCCTCCTCCTGCCCACTACCTGCTCTGTGCTGCTGCTTGCGCATGGCTGCTGATTAGACCTTGTGTGCAATCTATAACTAAGCGTGGCCTGGTGCGCGCCGCTCCGCCAGGTGAGCTGAATTAGAGCAATCAAGGGCTGGCATGCCTAGTAGACCTTAAAATGCATGCAGCAGTCATTTGACCTGGGTGCGACATACTGAGAGGACAGCAAACAAAGCACAATCCACGTTCCACTGTGAGGAAGACTTTGAGCTAGACGGGCTATCGGTAAGCTCTTGGACTCATATTTGCTGTTTATATGTTTGGGAACTATGGAAGCTCAATGGTGGAAATGTATTTATGCTTTGGGAAATAGTTACTGCATTTAAGTTTAAAAAATTATATTGATATTAAAATGAATGTTTAAGTTTGAATAAATTGTTTATGTAGATAGTGTTTCCCACATTTATGTTAATTAATACTAAAAATAGTTACCCCAAATCCTTGGTAAATCTTAAAACTAGTGTAAATATGTTTGGTTTAATTTAAGGAAAATAATTCTTTGTAAAAGAAAATTCTTGGTTAAAGTCTCTAAACTTTAAAATGTATACTTTAAAAATGTAATTGTTTATTAAAAAGTGAAAAATGCAAGGTAGACACATTTTGTGTATTCAAGAACCAGTTTATTTCATCTTCGTTGTTTGAAATTACTCAGCTCTGTGATTAAAAACCAATGAATATAAAACTGACTTAAACTGGGTTAAATGATAGTTTAGACAAAAGTATTTGGCTTTAGCTATGTTAAATGGCTTTACTGAAGTGTGTGTATATTTTTGTTATTTCATTTCTATTCTGTATAATGCATTTAATTTATCTGAATGATTAATGAAATGTTCTTTTTTTGTGTTGAAAGGTTTTTCACCTATCTATATCTATCCATCTACTTACCAGCTATCAAACTAGCTGGTCAAAATAAAGTGAGTGAAATTCAAAGTCTGGTCTTTTTCAAGTGTGGGCACCTCACAGACAGAACACTTGACAATGTTAGCAACAGATTCTTTAAGTCCTGTAAGTCGGGGCCTTTCTGTGTGGAGTTTGCATGTTCTCCACATTTTTGGATGGGTTTTCTCCCAGTACTCCAAAGACATGAAATTAGTGGGATTTGTTTCTCTGAGCTAACCCTGCATCAGAATGGATGAACTGAATTGAATTAAAATGGTAAATGGACTGGTTCTTATGTAGTTTTGTTCTACTCTGACCACTCAAAGCACTCTGCACACTTCTATCTTTCTATGTAAGTGCTCTCTGTCTAACGTTCACATGCATTCATACTCCGATGGATGAACTGAAGACTAACTTGGGGTTAGTATCATGCCCAAGGAGATTTGGCATGCAGACAGAAGCAGATGGGGATTGAACTTAGAAGGTGACCTGAGCTACAGCAATTCCCATAATTCATAACCTTGGAATGATGTTTCTATAATAAAGTATGCCGGAGAGGTGAGGCTCCAAAGTGACCTGTGTTTGAGCACTCTGACATTGGTATGAACAGGAAAAATATTCACACATTTTTGCAAAATTCACCAAAGGAAGTCATAACATGCTATTCCCAAACAAGCTGTGTTTCCTGATGTAAATTTTCTTCAGGTTTTTTCAAAGCCACTGGACAACTTGGGCATCAAAATTTTATTCCAATGAATATTGGAGTGTTTTAAAGCACCTGCATATATTTTGAAGGTTCCAGGAAAGAGATTCGGAGTGATTAGTAACACCTAAAGTGCTAACATACCACAATCAACCTGTCAAACAGGGTGTTCTTAGTACTTAGTTTCACCTTTAAAATACAAAAACACATATAAACAACACACACTTCTGTCTTCACAAGGAGAGGCTACTCTCAAAGTATTCAAAGCAGCTCAGATGTCATATTTAATGTTACAGAAACAACAGATTAATAGTGAAAAGCAAACAATGAGCACCAAATCTCTGCCGTTTTTGTTTCATTCACCTCTCAGATTTAATCTTTTTCTTAATATCTTGATACTTGGATATCAGCTATATTACTGCTACTTTCAACTGTGTTTGTGTGTCTATGTTCCTGCATGTGTTACAGAAACTGTGAAATCTTGTCAGACTTGACTGTCTATGGGCAGATTTTGTCAACATGGTAAGCATCAATATGCAGTCATAAAACACAATAGGCAGCTGAAGTTCAATTCAATAAGTGTTGTCTCTGAACTTGTAACTAGTTTTGAATTGCTGTACACTAAAAGAAAATTTAGAATTTATTTTCATAAATTTAATTCAACCTAACAACATTTTAGTTTAATATAGTTAACTAAAGTTCACATACTGTCATCACATTGCATTGAAACTACTTCCTCCAAAGCAAACTGTCATGCAGTGAAGGTTAGGACCCAAATGCAGTTTTCATAGTTATGCAGAAATAACAAAAAACTAACCTTTTATTAAAGTCGAGGAGTAATCCACAACACACATAAAAAATAAAACTTTCAAAAAGGATCACGAGGAGAACAGGAGAGCGCACAAACAGATACTGAAACAATGACTGACAGGCAGGGCAGGACTGTGTAAACACACACAAGGGACTTTCAGATAAAACAGAAAGTAAACAAACCACTAAACAGATATGACAATGACATACAAGGAAACACTAGAGGAGGCTGGTCTTAAATACATAAAAAGACAAGGATATAACTTTAAATAACTCTTAACATTATCTGGATTATAAAATAACAAAAAGTAAACAGAAATGACTAAAGAGTCACAATGAGCCCAAGCAGGGATGCCCAATTATAAACTCTGCAATGACAATACAATCTGACCACAATCAACTAGAAGTAAAACAGAAATGAGGAACAGTACAGGGGCACAATGTTGAAAACGTTAGATTTCTAGATAGAATTAGAAAGAAAACCTAAACTGAAAGCAAAGCCTGAAGTGTCCATGACAGAAACAATCGGTACATACCTATCATTCTCTGATTATGCCAACAAAACTGAACTAAAACGTTCTCGTACACATGCACGTTATTATGACAACTTCAGCACATGTGCAGGAGAAGCACAGGACTAAACATGTTCCTCCAAACGGCTGCTGAGTGTAAAGTAATTGTAGTGCAGCCATTCCCAAAGAAAAGTGCTGCAGTTCACTTCAAAACCAGAAAGACCGTCTCTGATCAGTAAGTCTGGTTTCTGTTGTTGCCTTGAAGCCTGGCATTTCTGTGTGTGAGACAGTGGAGGAGATTCTGTTCCTGTTCATGTGTGATTGGCACTCTGGATTTTTACCTTTCTGTTCCAAAGACCTTGTAAATAGTGATGGGCCAAACGAGGCTTCATAAAACACTGAAGAATTCAAACCATTTGTGCCGCAATAGTATCGAGGCTTCGAAACAATCGGAACCCCATCTCCACAGTGACACCTGCTGGCCAATTTGGGAATTGCCACATCTTGATGGTGCAATTCTGTCAGACGATGACAGAGACGAGCCCTGCACATTTCCAAATAAAGCAACTTATTATATCAGACTGTCAATAATTGTGATCAGCACGCGTTGTGGAGAAATCTCCGTACAAACTCAATCAATTGAGACTGTAATAGGGATGCAACGATACCAATTTTTTCAAACCGATACGATACCGATACTTGGATCTGAGTACTTGCCGATACAGAGTACAAAAACTGATACTTCTACCACACACACACACACACACACACACACACACAAATGCAATGAATTGGAAGACAGGTTTTATTTTATTCTCTGCCGATAATAAATTATATCTTAATAAAAATGACCACAAAAAAATTTCAAGTGAAAAATAACCACTTCTGTTAAATTATTGCAGAGTCTCCACATTGTAATTTAACAAAATATCACTGAACTATTGGCACTGTCTCGAGCTTTCGGAATAATAAATAAACACTTCTGTTTGGAATAAAATAAATACAAATTAGGTTTGAGAATAAAATATATTGTAAACAAACAAACAAAATAACGAAAGTATTTGGCATTGACGAACGAACTCCCCATCTGCCCGTGGATCATCAGTCCACTGTGCCATTAAACCAAGGACTGACATCGCGCACACACTGCTTGTCTTTACCTCTTTAGAAAGTTTTGGCACCATTATCTCCCTGATGTGTGGGCGGCTGGGAATTTCATATCGCAGCTCGAGTATGCTGAGAAGAATCCTATGTTTTCCACGACTGGCATTGGCTGGTCATCCAGAGCGATAAAATGAGTCAGAGCCTCTGTTATTTTAACTGCCCGTGGATTTTCTCTTGACATTTTTAATCGCTTTTCCAAAACCTGAGTTAAAGTTGGCTGTTCCGGTCCACACTGCTGACATTTTGTTTAGCCTAGCTACAGCAGCCTCCAGTTTCTCTTTTTTTATCTGGAGCTGCCAGTCTGACTCGTCTAACCCTGTGCCTGTTTAGCGCGGGATGTCCCCCTAGTGGCCAATCTAAAAAACTACAACAAAAATGACAAGCCACCCTCTGATTAATGAAAAAAGTTAGTATCGGTTCATGGTATCGGTTAACTTTTATGAGTATGAGTACACACACACATTTTACAGTATCGGCCCCGATACCCGATACCAGTATCAGTATCGGTGCATCCCTGGACTGTAATGATCACTTTGCTTCAGGAAAAACATTCTCGCTTTGTTAACCTTCATGCTGCTCAAAGTAAACCAATAATATAGTAAAAGATTCTGAGAAATAACTCCTGGGTTTATTGTAATAACCAGCTGTTTTTGGGATCAGTCAGCTTTGTTTTGTTTTTTTTGCTCACACCCCTCAATGCTTGGATGTGTTTGGCTGATGTTTAAGTTTTCTGGGAGTTCATGTCATCAGGTTTGTTCTACACACTGTTAAGCAAAGCTAGAAGCTGGCATTACACTGGGCTTTAATTTTAATTAATGTAAAAATTTATATTTAAATGAAAAAAAAGAATGTGTTTTCCTTCTTTATAAAAAAAAGTAGCATTGATTATAGTTTGGTGGGCTAATTCTCATCGATTGTAACAGTCCACTTCACGCATACACTTTTAAATCATTCTCTGCTGAGCGATCTCTGAACTATGAAGAAACTTTTCTTAACTTTACACTGCTGTGGATGCTGTATCTTATAACACTGGCATGATGTTTACTGTGAGTCTGGGGTTTTGGTTATATTGAACCTGCCTCGTGTTGTTTATGAGATATTCTCACCAGAAGCATCAGTGACAATAAAAAAAAAAGAAAAACTCATCTGTCATGAAAAGGTGTTAAGAAATAGATGAACTATAATTAATGATTACTAATAATGTGTTTTTCTAGCTTTTATTATCTACAGTGCAAATATATTCTTTATGGAGGTGCAGTATGTGAATAACAGGTTGCAATGAGGATGACACGACCTGATGCATGTTTTTATTGGCAGCAGACATGTATATTGACGTATGGGTCTCTTGTGGGGCCTCCTCACAGTGGGGCATGTCCAAAATGCATCACCTAAGTGCTGCCCTGGAGAGAGCCTGGCCAAATGCCTAAATGACCTCATCCTGTTGCTGTGGAGAATTACCACAGAGAACAAGTAGTTATGGAACAAATGTCCATTCCACTGTACCGCTTACTGCACCATATACAGCATATGCATGATACAGTACTGGTGTGTATTGTTTTTTTGTTGGTTTTTTGTTGTTTTTTTTGTTTTTTTTGCCTGTCCCGTTTGGTTCTTTTGCCATCAGAATTATTGTCTAAAGGCAAAGAAAGATGCCCAACAGATTTCCTTTACCAAATGGACCATCCCGGCCTTGCCGTATTGGTCTATTTGATTCACCTTTGCTTTTATTGTTTATTTTATTTTATTTTCACTTGCTACACACGGGACAGACATGACTTGGGGAAAGAAAAGGGAGAAAGAAAGAGAGGTAGGGAAAGAAAAAGAGGAACGGTGATAAAGGGCAAAAAACAAAAACCAACAAAACAAACAGATAAAAAATATATATATCAATCACCTGGATCACCGGTTGAGAAAGAAAAAAGAGAAAACAAGAAAAAAAGAGAGCAATATAATAAACAACATCATTGCGATGATCTATGTGAATATAACAGTAAATACTACATATTGAATATTATTGTGCAGCACGTAGGATCGACAGCGCACAGTGTGCTTTGAGGTAGGAGCCAAAAAAGGGTGTAGTTTGTGTCTGTGAGCACCCGTGTGTACACCTGTGTGCCTTATTTAAAAGGTTCCTTCATGTAATGATCTGCTAGAGGGTGTGGGGAGCCATAGCCCCGTCCTCCAGGGCATGAAGCAGATTGGAGGAGATCCAGGCTCCAGACATCCAGAGGCCCTCAGAGCACAAGAGACCAAGGAAGACCAACAGAGGGGCAACCGTGCCACTCTCCCGGAAAGAGCTGAGGAGAGTCCCAGATGAGGGGTGACTGGTGTGTATTGTAAAATATTGCTGTACTGGCTAATTACACCATAAGGCACAGAAAAACTAATTGTTGCATAGTTGACATCAGTGGGTTAACACCCATTTTGCAAAAATGTGAAGGAGCAAGAGAGACAGATGTATATCCTCCAGCATGTCCCTCCATCATCTCAGCATTTCTGAAAAGGTGCTTGTTTTAAACAGTTAAATGTAAAATGAGTAAATATTAGCAGAACTAAATTCTATTTATAAGGAAAATTGATAATGCATTAAAATTTTGGCCTTTGGGTGACAAGATCCATTCAAATGAAAAATGTACTGGAACTCTTATGTAGCCGTATAATGTGAATATATATGCATCCAGTAACATGTAGGACTCTCTGAAAGTCTTTTTGACTTGGTGCCTCCTACCTCTGAGTCTCCATGCAAGTTTGTCCTACACATAAGAAGAAATGCTTTTGAGAGGTTTGTTCTCTTTGGATCTACCTTCTTATGTTTAACTAACTCAGATACAGACTGTATCTGTGATGGTCACTTGTCTGCTAACAAATGACCAGCTCAGATTAAGCATACTGCTGATGCATTTGCTACATAAACTGCTATTATGAGTTCATTGCTGTGTATTTACTTGGTATCAGGTCAATACCAAATTTTTCAGTCTCATACATCAGTAGTAGGTGCCTCATCCTATCTTTAAGGCTGAGCCTGGATAATCGCATTCTCTCAGGTATGTGTATTTACATGGAGGTATTCTGCTGTAACTAATCATCTACAGTATTTGAAAATACACCCATAAACAAAAACGAATGTAAACATGGATTATCAGCCACCAAAGCAGCTGCTGCACCTTTAATTTATTGATTAATTGATGAACTGTTGCAGAAATTGAACACAGAACCTTTGGTGACAATCACTGCACTAATATAAATACTCTTAAATCTACTGAAAACAACAATAATGTCTTTACAAACAGTTTAAATGAACCATAGCAGTATTTAATAAAGGTTAAAGATGGGAATGAGATGAAGTGAAGCCTTTTTATTTAGTAAGTCCTGATGTAGCTGCAAGGCAATTTCCTGCCACTAGATGATGCTCTTTGTACATAAATTGGCCACAATTGAAAGAGTGACGCTTCAGATTTAGCAATTTCATAGGTATCATTTTTAAATATTTCCAGGACACACAAACCTATAATTTACATTTAAAAATAACAGCATTTAAAATTACAGGTTTAAAAGGCAGGTGAAACTCTATTCTTTCTCACAAATTAGAATTCATAGAGCTTAAATAACCTTATATCCTGTACTCTTTAGAGAATCTTTGCTATATTACTATTGTTCCCTCATTTCAATTAAAACATCTATTTTTCAGTAATATTCCTTAGTTAATTATTTACTCCTTAACGTTGCCAAAAAGTCTCCAAAGTTAATTTAAGATTTTTTTTAATGAACTTAGTTATATAACTTAGTTATATCACCTTGTTTCGCTAATCTGTTTGTTGGACCCAGTAAAACAAGAAACCAAAAATAATGTTTTGTTTTTTTAAATATTCTTATTACATTTTAAAATATATACGAAAGGGCACTCCTATTTGCATATATAAGTGTAGTGGAGTTACCAGGACAATGAGCATGAGATTCTCATAGATATAAAGTAACGTGTGTTCATGTGTATACCTGTCTCTATACATTTGTGGGGACCGATCCTGATTTAAAACCAAGCTATTGAGGACATTAAAACGTTTCTGTTTTTCACTTTCAGGCGCTTGTTTAAAGGTTTAGTCGTGGTTTTAGTGCTTACGTTAATGGCAGGTTAATAATATTACGCAAGTAGTATGATGAGACTAAAGACTAGCTAACTAATTGGACTAAAAGAAGTGAGACTCCGCTTTACGTGCCCGCAGGTCCTCACAAAGTAGGAAGGACAGTTGTGTTGCTGTGATTAGCTCCGCCCCCTCGCTCCTTACCGTGACGCCGCGGTGACGTGTTGCTGTAGTGGCTCGTGCAGCAGCAGGTAGTTTCATTCAGTCCGCTTCAGAATTCCGGACGGAGTTAGCGGCTTTCTTATCATGGACCGGGCTTTGATTTCACCCGTTTTACAGCTCAGAAACGGATAAAAAGCAACGTAAGCGTCTGTTTTTTTGTATTTCCTCCTTAACGTCGACTCCAGTTTGGATTTTACCCTCCAGCGGTCCGATTTTAGCAGCTTGAAGTTGGTTCTCCTTCAGCATATGTGGGAATGTGAACTTCTCTTATGGATGCCGATACACTGTTGGAGTACTTACACACATTTTCCTGATTTTCTGGAAGTCGAAATAGTGGACTACGCGCGCTTCTTATCGTGAAAATTAGCTGTGAATAAAGCCATGTTCGCCATGTTTATGTAGAAGCTGAAAAAACGTTAAAATAATGATTTCGGAGGAGAGAAGCAGCCACGTAAATAAACAAACCCTGAACTTTCCCGTGGGTTTACTCATCCGCTCTCCCAAAAGGCGCCTGGCCAAACTGGGAAGGAAACCCAGCAATGGATCTGTCCAGTAAGTCTCTACATGCTTTAATCGAATCTACTTTAATAAGTTTTATTTACATATCGCCACTTTACTACAGCAGTAATCTTACAGCGTAGAATACTGGAGAGTAACTCCAACCTACGATAAATGCTATTGACAACGGTGGGAAACAAGAACTGCCCTGTTTTCTACCTCCAGTAGAAACATAAAGGTTTATAATCGCAGCAGCATTAGTTTTAGAAGATGTAATCGCTTTAAGTATACGCATTAGCCAGCTCCAGTTATAACTTTGCACATTAAGACATAATTTATATTGCTATATCTGCATTTTATACCAGTGCACCAAGAAATTAAGTGATTTGATGTTGAGATGAATATAAAGATGTGCATGATTAATGCTTGTAATGATGATAATATTAGAAATTAAGACTGTGGGGAAAATATTGTGAATAAGTTAACATTTAATTTCATTTACGTTGCGTTTAACTTTATTTTGAGCTGTTGTACTAAAGGATAAATGAGTTATATCTGGTCTTAGTAGACCTATAATGAGAAAAAAAACAAAGTTATAGCTTTAATTGCAACTATATTAATTAATGGAGTAATTACACAGCCTTAGTAATGACTTTTTATATGTTAGCAGTATCTTGGCTCATGTTTTCTTTTCAGTTAGATTTTATGACTGTATTTCTGCTTTTTTTTCTTTTTTCTTTTTTTTTTTTAGAAATGCTATAAATGAGAATAACAGTTGTCTATTGATTAAGGTAACATAATGACTTATGTAAAGGTTTAAATAGGTTCACAGAGACCAAACAATTAGCTGATGAGTTTAGATAACCGTAAAAACAAAATCCTGGTTTGTTTCAGTTCTAAATTTGGGTCTGAAGTGGAGAACTTTAGACAGATCGTGGTTCATGTGCAGGATCTTTTAGTGTTCTGTCCTCTCACTCCAATCAGGTCCAACAACTCGAACAGCACTGTCCGCTCTGCTGAGAGCGTTGGCGTCCGGCAGCCAGCCAAGAGCAAAATCCGCCGCCACAACAACAGGTTTTCCACTGTGTTCAACCAAAGCCCCAACCTGAGAGACGGTGGACGGCATGTCCAGGTGGCGAGTGGTAGTGGCGGGAGCTTGTCTGGAGACCTCCAGGTTGTGGACGACCCAGCTGAGCTATCCAGCCAAATGTCCATTCCTGGTATCCTGAAGATCTTTGGCAGTGACATCTGCCAGGGGACCAACTACAAGAGTGTGCTGGCTACCACTCAGTCCAGTGCAAAGGAGCTGGTGAAGCAGGCCTTGGAAAGGTAAGAGGTTTTCTCTTGGTCCTAAAACATGTTGTTGAGTCCTTGCAATAAGATTTATTCCTAAAAGAAACAAAGTAAAAGTGAAGTAGTGCTACTTTTAGGTCAAACTAGATTTTAACACGTGAGAATTTACTGCTTTTGTCTATTTGATCTAATTGTAAATTGAGTATGTCTGGATTCTGAGCCGTTGTTGAGGACAAAAAGGGGGAAACTTAGAAATCAGAAACATTTATGACTGCTTCAGTGTGAAAAACAACCTCCAGACTTATTGCTAATGCTTAATTTCTCTGTTTTTTTCTCTTCAGGTACTGTCTGGAAAAAGAAGACCCCAACGACTACGTGCTGTGCGACGTTATTGGCCAGACGGGGGCTGATAACCAGTGGAAGAGAGAGTGCTTTAGGGTTGTGGGTGACAGCGAGAGGCCCCTGATGCTGCAGTCGCTGTGGAAGCCGAAGGATGGCTTCTCCAGGCGTTTTGAGATCCAGCTGCGGGCGAGCGTCGAAGAGCAAAGTTTAAAGGACAGGGACACGATCACAGCAGGTATGCATGGTGCCTAACACCTGCACAGTGACCCTAACATCCTCCCACTGGGGTTATCAATCACTCAGCCTTAGCCTTGGGAGCCTTAGATGTTTCTTATTGCTGGGTTTCATTGTGCCTCTTATCACTGGTTCAAACAGACATGCAGCAGAGGTCAGGAGGAAACAAAAGCTGCCTTGCTCTTATCTTTGCTTTAATTCAAGGGTCCACAAGGTCCTCGCAAAGCATCAAGGCACAACGCGGCTCTTCCCACCAGGCCTATAGCTGCTGTGTTTTTCTTTCTGTCAGAGCTGACTTCCTGCGCTCTGGGGGCTGAGCGGTCCTGTTGACTTTGGCTCACGTTTGTTGTGGTCCTTTTCAGCTCTGGACCGACACTCTGACGGCTTTTTAATCAGGATTGGTCTGATCGCGCGAAGCTTAAATTACAGATAACCTTAATTATAATTTGATTTCTACTGAAGGTTTTCTTCATTTTTTAAAATTACAGTTTTTGAGCTGATTGTACATTTTAAAAAAGGTACAGTGTTTAGTCTACAGTGTCTATTAGTTTTTAGCGTTCCAGTTTCATTTTCAGATTGAGTTTTCTCATTTATTAGTTTAAGAATGTTTAGGGGTTTTTTCTTAGTTCGTTTTAGCTGTCAGGAAACTGGTTGGTATTTGTCAGATTTTAAGATTTCAGAAGTTTAGTATGAACACAGGCAGTCACAGGTTTCATTATAGGGTAGACCAAATTAACAAAGACTAAAATTAAAGACAGATTTTTTTCCCTGTATGCAGAGTTTTTGTTAGATTCTGTGTTGTTCTCTGAGCCGGTAATTTGTTGGTGATTAATAGACTCCATTTCTAAGCTAGCATTAGTTAGTGTTGCTTTGCTTCCAGTTTTCATGGAAAAATTCATGCAGGGTGATTCACATAGAAAGCAGTTGAGAAGCTGTTGGTGGCACATGAGAGTATCGGGTGACTACAAAAATGGTTTAATACATAAGATAAGATAAGATAAGATAAGATAAGATAACCTTTATTAGTCCCACACGTGGGAAATTTGTTTAAGACTTATCTAAGTCACATTCAAATATTGGCGTTTAGAGTTCTCTGTGATCTGCCCTCCCCTTCCTCCTCTCTGACCGGGGGAAAGCTGCCTTTTACCTCCGTCGGGTTTTTAGGCATCAAGCCCAGCCTGTCACAGCAGTGCTGAACAATGTGGAAAACACCCATTTCCACAGCTGATAAGGGCAGCGGAGCACCGGGTGTGAAGCCGGACCCTGTGGACATTCCACCTCGCTTAATGGCTCCCAACGAGCTGAATAGTGTTTGTGTTACGTCAGGCCGACAGAGCGGCTGCTGGTATCTGATAGAGGTGGTCACATCTCACCTTCCCTGCACATTTCCCCCCTTTTTCCTCTGGTTATGTTGCACTTGAACTGAAGCCAGAGCAGAAAAGTGTTATGCTGGAGTCAGCTCGGATGACCGGAGTAATTTTGGGAGGATTTCTGTTTATCGTAAAGATAACTTTATAAACACGAGAGGTAGTTCTTCTGTTTTTCCTGGCGCTGATTCAAAGTTTGTCTAAAGCTGACATTATTAATTGAGGCCACAAATTTGAGAAGTCCAGTCTTCTGCTGCGTTTGTCCTGTTTTAATTTTAAATGGTTTATTTCTGAATTTGAATTAGTTATTTTTTAATTAAGTGACACGAGGCATACACTCTGTGTATCTCTATTTTAGTATATTTAGTTTGATGTTCTTTATTGTTGTTCATCTAATTAAGTAGATGTTATGAACTAAATTATACAAAAACCTGAGTAACATGAGCTGTAGTCGGGCTAGTATTACCTGTGAACTACTACTAATTTGTAATAATCACAAAAGTCATCTTTGACCTTAACCCTGTGCAATTCTGCCTTGAATCTGTCAGTTAGAAATATCACTGCAGCGCACCTGAGATTGATTAATTGAGATTAAGTATACCACAAGAAGAAGAGCTGCCGGATGTTTCTAGGTAATGAAGATCCTGATAAACTAAGACGTCCTTTGGCTCTGTGGATTTTATTTTAAATCATTTTTTTCTAAGAGACTAACAAGCAGATAGAGTCCAGCATCATCAGCATAGAGTGAATTAATTACTGCACCAAGCTTTGGAAGCTTTTTATAGTAAGAAGATAAAGACTTTTTAAAAGTCCAAAATGAGTCGTGAAACATACTCAGGTGTCGACACACTCGATGACATAGCATCTTCTTGTCCACCCAGGGATCAATGCCCAGGCTCGTAAGCTGCAGAAGACCCGCTCCAGAGTGACCTCCCTGTTTGTGGACAGCAGTGGGGAGGACACAGATGGACTCGGCATCTGGAGAAGCCTCAGCGAGATGGATTTGTCCGCGATGGGCAAGGAGGCTAGCAAGGCCCAACAGAGTGCGCTCAGAGAGGATCCCGAGGCTGAGGCCGACAAGGAAGTGCTGCGTCTTGGCATGGAAAAGGAGGAGACGGAGAGCAGCGATGATAACACAACCCAGTACTCCATCCACCCACCCTTTGACTTCCCTTATTTCCTCCTGCTGCAGGGCTACAGCCACAGACAGGTGAGTGGCAGACCAACTTAAGGGTATCTGTATATAACTATAATTACCTTAAGCAGATGAGACCTTTCTGAACTCCAAAGTTTCAGATAATGAGGTCATTGTAGGAAACAGTTATCCCTGTAAGCTCAGACTTCGGTCTGCTCTAAACACTCAGTTTCAGTTACTTTTTTTCCTACCCTGGGCTGTGTATGATGTCACATAGAGGATAAGCCTAATTTGGTCAACTCAGGGAAAGAAGTCCCACCCACTTGCTTATTTGTGAGTGGTAGCAAATCACATGAAAGTTAGTCTAAAGTTGGAGAAGCTAAAACAGCTTGTTTTGGATTGAGGTTGAACTGAGGGGCCTGCACGAAACCCCGTGTGAGAGAAATAAGGATTTTATTTGTTTATTTATTTTACCTGCAACTCATGCAAAACTGCTCTGGTATAGTCAAACAACAAAAATATGGATCTGGAAATGAAGAGAATGATGTGCTGCTGTAATATCAGCTACAGGTGGGTGCTGTTGTTCTCTTTCAGTGCTGTTTTCAGCCTGGTCACATTTAACCAAATTATTGCCAATAATAGTATCCAAAGTTTAAAGCTGACCTACAGATGATTGAAAACATATAATCAAGCAGATTTGCAGGCAGTTTCTGAACTCCTTCTTTGACATTTTAAAGACTTGAGGTTCATTTTTATTGTAAAGTTTTAGTTAAGTATAATAAACCTGGTTCTGTGAAGACCTGTTATTGCCCTTGAGTGTCTCCTGTGAGCGTGTAAGCAAATAAGCTTAAAAGAGACAAGAGGAAGAGAAACATATAGTGGCGAACTGAGCTTGTTATGTAACGCAAGGAGAAAATCCCTCAGTCAGAGAGTCAGACAGGGCGGAATCACTGCTACACAGGTGTGTTAGGACCAGGTGATCCTGTTCGGGCTCAGGGTGAGCCCTGTGTCATCATGTGTCAATGAAAGGATGAAGAACAGAGTGCTCAACCTTCTGTCAGAAGGAAACCTGCTTAGGATCTTTGGCAGAACAAAGAGGCAGTCCTGATTAGGAGGATAAACTGTAGCATGTAAACACTGCTGTGCTGTAATCAACATAACAGTGTACCTGACCTCTGTTTCAAACTGTCCTTACTTCCAAAATCTGTCCTTGTCAACATCGCCTGTTTAAAAATCTCTTTTGCACAGTAAACCAGAGAGCACGCTGTGGCTTTAGCCCATTCCCAGGAACAGGAAGCTCTTTCTCGCAGTGTTTTTATCCCCGCTGCTGGGGATTGCTGACTGAGCAGGATGCTGGGAGCACGGCAGCACACTGAGAGCTGCAGCCGACCTAATCTTACTCTGCAACAATGGGTCGACCCAAAGCCAAAGCAAAGGAACGAGGCGGGTCTGTGGCGGACCAGCGGTCGTGCAACAGGAACTGAAAGCTGATTTTTGGGTTGTTTTTTGAAACTGTGTTGTTGGAGACCAAAGAAACAAAACTGAATTTGGCTTTCCCTGGCATTTATTTCAGTGGAGAGAGAGTTTTGATGCTGAGCCACAACTTCTGTGGTGGCGCGATGCCCATTAAGTTTTTATTGTTATTGAATGAGCTGCGTTTTTAAGCAAGCCTGAGTATGTTTCAGTCAGGATGGTGGAGTCAGCATATGTTTGACTGGTGGAATATTGGTTGATACCATTGCCCATTACAGCAATGCATCCCAGTTATTAATCATTTTGTCTGTAAATAGCCTTTATATCTTAAAAGTAACAAAGCAATAACACCCTCTCATATGAATGCTGTTGTAGCCCTGCCTTCACGCTGAGGCTGCTTGACTTTAGGCAGCAGAGATGATAGGCTATCATCGCCTGACTAATAGTCTTAACGTGGTGACCCTGAGCTCCTGGTCCTCACCGTCTCGCTCATAAGCCCTTCCATTCCTGTCCCGCCTTGCTCTGCCAGTTCAAGTTGTACTTTTACCAGATGATCCTACTGCTGCTTGCATGCACACTCCTGGTTTATTTCCAAAGTGTTACACAAGGAAATCAATCCCAGGCTTCCCGCTGACTGCTACTTTGAATGAATGTTTGCTTGAAGAATAGTATTGCATTAGAGGAAGAATTAAGGTTGCAAAATGAAAGCTTGTGTTGTTGCTGTCATGGAAGACACAGCAGGAAGTCTTTGCTGGTGGTACAGAGTCCAACAGCGTGAGCATTTCACTCGCAAAGAGCTGACAACAGCAGCGCTCGTTACTGTAATCACAGCCAAAACCTGTGCAGATAAACGGAGAATAAGAGTCTTTTTACTGCTTTCCATCCACCATCAGTTTTCTGTGTACAGGTGTGATTTAAGGAAAAGCTAAAACTGTTGGACTCTTATTGGCAGTTCCACAAACGAGTTACAAATCACTTCCTGTGCCCAATAGGTGGCATTAGAGAACACCCACTACTCCTATATCATGATCGGAACCCACAGTGACAAAGTCATGAATGTTGGATTGTGCTTATCACATTTTAGTCAGTACTGGCAGATTAAATGAAAAGTTTATGCCAGATTGGATAAAGTATATTTGAGTTACAACTTCTTGTGTCATACAAGTTGTAACCCAACTTATATGGCTTCAAAGTTAAATATTGCCAAGGTCTTCAGTTAGAGCTTACCAAAGGTCACACCAGGAGGAGTTGGGGGACGCGTACCAGCGTAAACGGGGGATATTACAATGGAAACCAAAGCAGTTGATCTGCCAGCTTTGCAGCTGAATTTATTGTGCAAAACATTTGATACAAATGTCTTCTTTTTTTTTCTCTTTTTTTTGCAGGATTTTGTCATCTATCTCATGAGTGGGACCACCACCATCTTTGGCTGCTGCAGGGAGCATCACACTGGAGAAGATGAGGAGAGGCTGAAGGTGGACATCCTCCTGTTTGCTCCAGATGTGTTACCACAGCACTGCTGTGTCAGACGACTGGACTCTAACAGCCAAACTTCCACAGGAGGAGAGCACAGAAAGACGCTGACGATGCTGAAGCCCCTTCATGGAGCTCCTGTGACCCGAAATGGTTTACTCCTTAAAGAGGAGGTTGAACTGAATCCAGGAGATTTGGTTGGCTTGGGGAAACACTACTTGTTCATGTTTAAGGATCCTACAAGCAAACCAGGATCACTCCACACGCCTCCTTGGATGACCAGACTCTGCCCAAACTCTGACTCAAAGACCTCTTGTTTGTCATGCGGCTCCTTGGTGGCTAGGAAAAAGCTCCAGAGGAAGCCTTTACCTCCTCGTTGGAGAGACCTGGAGGGCACTGAGGCTTCGCTGAGCTATGAACTCGACCAGGAGGAAAGAGTCCTACAACAGATCCTGGACATGTTGGACCCCAGTGGGAATGAACCGAAGCTGACACCGGCTTTCCTGCTGAGTCTCTGCATCCAGCACTCAGCCTCCACGTTTGAGCTGACGCATTTCAGACAGCTGCTGCTTCAGCTGTCCAATCAGATCCAGCTCATTACATGGGTAAGGAAAAAAACTCGGCAGCACATTAAATTTCATGACCAAAGCATTATTTGGCAGTTGGGTTTCCAGTCAGTTTTTTTCTTTTTTCTTTTTTTGCTTGGGGTTAGGGTTTTCAAATGTGAGAGTGATAATAAGGTTAAAAAGGTTAAGGTTAAAAATCTAACAGCTCTGATACTAGAAAGAAGATAAGAAAAAAAAGTTTTAAAGTCCGTTTTTGATGTCGCAGAGCTCTGTGTATGTGTGCACCGCTGAGAAAAATCACACAGATGCTATTGTGTGCTCTGCAGTTTCCATTATGGAGCAATTTTTGTTTAGAAATTGTCACTAAATACTGGAAAAAGTAATTTGGTTGCCTTTAAACTTTGTAAGTAACGCTCCTTATCAGGTTCAGTTGATCTGTGCTCTGTTAGGTTCAGTTTTAAAGACCTGAAATATGTGAGATTTGACTCTAAACATTCACACTGAGGACTGAATGAAGAGCTGCAGGACAGAACCAAATGCCCAGGCACTGCTCACAGCTTTGAGCCTTCCATCTACGATAATTATGCACTCATTCTGATAACAACTTCCCCTGGCTTTCCAAAGAAATCAACATTCCTGTCACAGCCGCATCACGCGGAAAATAAAACATACTTTTTGGGGAATAAAATTTAGTACAATTTACAGTAAATTGTCTGCAACAAATATTATCAAATCACATCTGTATGACTCATTTAAATGGTCATCCACTCCTGTTGCATGTGCAATAAGGCCAGAAATGCCTGTATCCATGCTTTTCAGTAGCAAAACTGACACTGCATTATGTTTGGATATCCTGACAGCAGCTTTTGAACACAAAAATAGGGTTTTTCCATCCTATTACATCCCATTAGTAAACTTAAAGCAGCCATGAAATAATGTCTTATCTGTGTTTTGTCCCCCTTAGGAGAAGACAAAGGAACTTGCAGCAATCCAGCCAGAAATGTGAGTACAAGTGTTTTCACAAGATATATGACCTCTTATACTTTCTGAATGAAACTAACACGATCCTCTAGAAAAGGGTTAAGTTCTTTTAATTTTAGGTTGTGCACAAAAAGCTAAGTTTGTGTTGTGATCACGAATAATCATGAGAATTAAAAACTGTCTGTCTCAGCAAGAGAAAAGCTATCAAAGGTCAACAGATTCTGAGTCAGAGGTCATTGTGTGGGCTTCGATAAAAGGGAGGAATCCAAAGGATCATATGACCTACATGACATGTAGAGCGAACAGCTGTGTAGCAGTAGAAAACACAGCAAATCATAACAAACCCATAAAAACACCTCCTACATTTGCTTTCAGTCAGATAACTAATTAGCCCATCACAAATCAGAAACTTTGACTCATTTTATTGGGAAAAGACAAAACGCAGCTTCTTGAAATGGAGCAGGAACTTGTGTTTAACTGTGCTTAACCACGCACAGTATTTTGCTGATTTGCAGAAATTTAAAAGGAAGTTAACTGTAAATGGTTTGAAGCAAGCAGACATGGAGACCACTTTTTATACTAGATAACCAAAGACTACTGACTAGCATGGCTGTCATGTTGGAGGAAAAACATATGTATAGTACGTTTAAATATCAGTTAATCTGCAGAATTAATAGTAATTGCTTGATTTTAAAAACATCCCACATTTAATTGTTTAGTAAACTCAAACCTCCCAAAACAACATGTGACTGGTTATCAAAGTACTAATCAGTTAAATGTTAAACCTTAACGGGGAAGTTAAGAGTGAATGGATAGGATAAGATGGAGTTTATTTATCCAGAAAACCAGGAAATTAAAATTTTCATTAAACACAAGAACATAAAAGTTAAAGTAGTTCAATAAAATACAATAAATATCACATTTGTTGAATGGACACTTGCTTAGAATGGTTCTTTGTAACAACCTTTTTCTGTTTATAGACAGCTCACAGTGTCTTCTCAGGCTTGTTTCAGATCTAATCTCCCACTGGTTGTTTTATATCAGGAGCTCTGGCGACGAGCAGTCGGAGCAGCTGCAGCTGCTCAGTATGAAGGAGCTGATCCCGGGCCTGCAGCCGCTGGTGCTGTGGATGGCTAACTCCATCGAACTGCTGCACTTCATCCAGCATGAAGTCCCACAGCTGCTGCCATGGAGGCTGGACCAGGAGGATGAAGGTGAGCATTCATCATTCTCACCGCTGTCTGTGTTTGTGTGTGTGCTGTTAAGACTTATTTGTATGTCTCTACAGGTCTGCTTGACTCTGAGATATCATCCACTCGGACAGCCTGCGAGGAAGCCATGACAGTCTTGGAGGAAGTCATCATGTTCACCTTCCAGCAGACCGTCTACTACCTAACAAAGGTTGGCTTGATAACATAAAGAGCTCACATAAAAATTAGATCACATGTTTCACATCTCTTTTGGCCTCTCTAATCTCAGTGTTGGTCACACATGAACCAGGAAGTCTAGTGCAAACAGCGTATTCTGTTTTCATTGAGCGTTGTCCAGACAGAAAACACAATAACAGAATGGAAACACAAACTCTCAGGCAGGAAAGGCCTGTGAGATACTGAGCGAGTGTCTTTTCCACTGACCACGACATAAACACACACACAGTCCTCTCCCTCGAGGCTATGCTGGTTTGTTAAATAACATAAACCAGAACTGCAATGTGAGCGTTTTCTTTAATGTTGAAGCTACATTGCAAACCGCTTTAAAGAACAGCAGGTGTGTTTTAGTGTGGTTTATAGAGGATTTATACACAAACAAAAATGAACAGCGGAATTATTATTTTGCAGACTAAATGAAAACATAATTAGTGTAAATGTGGCTCTTTAGCCAGGACACAGCTGATGGTGGATGGAGAATATCTGACATAAAATTGAACAATTAAAAGCAAACCAGCTTGTCGCTGTTTTTGTCAAAAAGATAATTAGATGGTGTCTGCTGGTCTTTAAAATGTTTTAAAATGTCTTAAATACACTGTTTTCCACAGAGTGCAACATAAACACAGTCTTCTCTCTCTGGGTTACTTTGGTTTGTTGATTAACAAAAGCAGACCCACAATGTGAAAATGTTCTCCAGCTTTCGAGTTACATGACAGAATATTTTTAAAAGCAAAATTAAACGTCGAGAAAAATGCAGCAAACAAAATGAAAAGCACATTTTCATGTTCATAATCAGTAGGGGTGGGGGAAAAAATCGATACTGTGTAGTATCGTGATATTTTGTTTGCTAATAATGTATCGATACAGGGACAGCAGAAATTGATATTTTGTTACAAAAAAAGGTTTTTGTGCTGTGACTTCAGAGCATGTTGATCCTTTTTCTGAGCAAGAATCCTGACACTGTCCAAATGTGTTTAACTTTTTTTATGGCAGCAATAAACATGACAGTTTACTTATTTTAATTTAAGACATGTTTTATTTTAATTAAGTTTAAAACTTTTTTATTTAATGTAAAATTATATTTTGTTTTAATTTACTTTCAAATTCTTCAGTTGCTGAATGGGCTGCATAGTTTTCATAAATTTCATAGTTCACAATAGCTATAATTGTACCAGATGGTTGCGTTCAGTTAAGTTGGACTAGACTGTAATACAAACCGTTCAGTTTGTCAACAATACAACTGACTGAAATGAGAGAAAGACTGAGTGTGAGACTTTGATATTAGATAAAATGAATATTGATAAAGTTTACCTTTATGTACAGAATCTGAATATCGCAAAATATTTTTAAAAATTGCAATAATATCGTATCGTGCGTTAAGTATTGTGATAATATCGTATCGTGGGATGTATGGTGATTCCCACCTCTAATAATCAGCAGGACTGACCAGAACATATCTGGCAATTGCTGTGCAAAGACGCCCAATGATGCAAAGCCAAAAGTGGTAAATCTGCATCCGCCCAAGTTAAAAGTATGCAGCTGTAGCTGTAAGATTCAACTTCAGATTAAGATGTGATAACCAACAGACTTTAACAACATGTCCACATGCATCTATTACAAACAGTTTTTTAGGTCTTTATAGTCTAAGGCGTGAATTCTATGTTGTTATTTCACGGGAATACGGTGGTTAGCAGAGTTTTATACATGTACACTTAGGTGGACAACATATGTTTTGACTTATGAATTTGACAAACGCACAAATAATATTCACTCTGTGTTGTGTTTATGTGCAAGTATACCATCAAATACAAGAAAACAGCCTTTGAATAGCTGTACACTGTAGTGACCACTATGCTTGAAAGGGTTAAAAAGAATAAAATGGATGGATAAAAAAACATGGCCCTTAAATAGAGCCCTGAGGAACACCACAAGATACTGTAAAAGGAAATGTGAGAAACTGACAGATGTTAGGAAGATAATTTATTCTAAACCCTTAAAACCTCTGGGCACACTCTTTGATTTAGACTTGTGAATGTTGGGAATCATCTTGTGTCTGGATTTGGATTTGACAGCAGTCGGGTTTGTAGTTTTACAGCCTAAGAGGCACTCCCAGGCTGATTTTATGTGACTTTCCCAGGCTGAAGTGGCACTTTAAGGCTGTCTGGTTTACACCAAATCCAGTCAACATTAAAGCACAACATTTAAAGCCCTTGTCCACTCCAAAATGTTGGTGGATTAAGGTTCATTGGATTGGGTGTTTGAGCTTTATTTTAGAGAACATTAAATGTGAAGAATTTAGCAGTGGAAGACTGACAGAGAAAGATAATCCACCTTAAATCTGAGCATAAGACACTACAACTCATATGTTAATATTAGAGATTTTAAAAAGGGGGAGGGGTTGGAATTTCAGTTGTTTTTAACTTTAATAATTACTTTCTTAGAGATAAAATGCCAGACAGCATATTTTTACAAATCTGAAACCCGTCTGGGATGTTGAGGATTTTTATGAGTAGAAACTGCACCACCGCCACAACCCTGCAACTTCTGAGGAAGGAAGCAGGAACAGCCTGTCCTGTTTTGTTTACTCAAAGATTTTTCGAATGACTTTCTGAAAATATAATTCTCTTATTGTATGTTTTTAGCCTTATAAAGTGTTTTGTTTGTCAGACATTAATTTATCACTTTTGAGGCTCTGTATTCACTCAGCTCCACCTTTACTGAGAATGTAATGTACTCTGAATTGTCTTGACATGTATTACTTATACATGTTTCACTTGACTGTTTTACTGTTGGAGAAAGGGAGGATTAGCGGCTATGAGCCTGTTTCCTGCAGAGGAAGACAAGTTGTCATAGGAGAAACACCCAAAAGACAAAAAGGAAGGGAGGAGGAGTCAAAAAGGGTCTTTTTGTTAATTTCCTGTGAAGTATGACTCTTCAGTTCTTCTTTTTCTTCCTGCTAAAGCTATTTGTGACTATACTGTAAATAAAACAGTGGAAAAAATGTGTTAAAGAAGCAGAAAAAAGGCGTCTATGTGCACAGAAAGTAATTTTAAACCATCAGCCCAGCTCAACACCTGCAGGTCTGCTGAGTTTCACTGTAAACTATCAGCTGACCTGTTGCCTCAGGCATGCAGGGTTACGGCCTCTGTCAGCGTGTCTGAGCTCATTATCTTAGTCATGTTGTGTGAGCGTGTTGGTGTGTTCGATGAGGCAGCGGTTGATGTCATGCGTGTGAAACAATGGCAGAATTGTCTAAGCAGCAGCACGAGGAGTGATAAGAGCTGACGGCGAGGTAGTATTCAATACGAAAAGCTTGCAGGTTTATCTACACTGTAAATCTGTCAGTGTACAGTCTGCTTCCTTCAAGCTGCAGGTGGATTTTTGAGCTCAAAGTAAATACAAACTCAGATTTTCAGCATCGAGTTCACTTTCTAGGAGATCAGAAAAATCCCCACGTTTTCCACACAAACAGCAGGGAGGGTCATGTTTGGGTTATGAATGCTACCATACAGTCACTAAATCTGTGGGAGAATGAAACTGTTATAAACAGATTATGTTGTATGAATCATTTTTGAGTGTTTAGTTAGCTTTTCTGGGCACTGCACAGATTTACAAGTAAAAAAAAAAAAGGCTCTGATCAACAATTCAACAGGTGCTCTTGTTCAGTGAGACATATAGAAGCACCAAGAACAAAATGAGATGCAAGTATAACCGTGAAATTATGCTTTAAGTTTATTCTTTGAGCAAATTAGCAGAAAAAAAACCTTTATTCTAGGAGAGCCAAAAACTGTGTGAAAAAGACTTTAGTTTATCAGGAAAGAAAAGGGCCCCTTAAAATACTCGCATGTGTGTCTGAAATAAGTCAAACTGTGGTGTAACTGCAGCACCGGGCTATTCACGTCCCTACAGCTGCCCTTTGTGCTGTGAGCCTCGGGCTTTTCTGCAGGGCTTCCTGTTCACTCTGTGAATGCCTTCCTGTCTTTGAATTATGATGTCCTGCACACCTTACACGTGATTTGTGTTGCACCTCTCTTTGTGTAATTACTTATAAATTAGCCTTTTAGAAAAAAAATACACAAGTTTTTCTGCGTATTTAAATTTGCCCTTTTTTGTAAATTCACTATTTTTACTGTTTTTACCTTCAGAGGGCCCTAATACTCCATTGCATACTTTCAGTTGTTTCTTGAGTCACAGCATAACAAAGGGAGTTCATGTCAGTAGTTCATAATGTCTCCTACCCCCTCCACAGAGCATGTATTCAGCCCTGTCTGGCCTGCTGGATGGGAACCCTTTCTCAGAGAGCGGTCAGCTGCGAGTGCCCGATGGTCTTGAGAACATCCTGGAGGTCCTGAAGGAGGCGCTGAAGCTGCTGACGGCCTTCCAGGTGCATCCAGACATCGCGTTACAGCTCTGCGCCTACCTGTTCTTCTTCATCAATGCATCGCTCTTCAACACCCTCATGGAGAGAGGTAAGATCTGTTATTTCTCATTTAATGTACATGATGTAATATTAACTGTGAGTTTCTTTTTAGTCTGTCTTCTTATTGTTTTCTCATATTTTGTCTTATTTTGCTCTTTTATATGTATGAGAATGTTTATGCTTCTCTTTCTTTAACTTCTAATGAAAGCTGACGTGCAAATAAACTTTATAAATATCATTCATGTCCTCTCTCTGTTGTTGTTCAGGATCTGTCGCTGGGTTCTATCAGTGGTCCCGAGGCGTGCAGATCCGGGCCAACCTGGACCTGCTGATGGACTGGATCCAGAGCATCGGTCTGGGTGATCTGGCCACAGAGTTTTTCCAGAAGCTCTCTGCTGCTGTCAATCTGCTGGCCACACCCAAAGAAACCCTGCTGCAGGTCAGAGGACATCCTCTTTTCCTTTCCTGTTTGTCTTACCGCAGGCGGGTGTAGCTGAGCGGCAGAGTCACGTTTACGCCAGCCCGAGTATTTCCTCTAATGTGTACGAGTTAAATGTTTCTGGCTCATTTAAAACTTTCCATTTTTGGGGAAATCTAAAGCTCAATTACATTTTCCAAACTCTTGGCTCCTTCTGTCAAACATTATGGTGACCAGTAACACCACAGAGCAGCATGTCAGTCATTTTAGATTGTGGTCCCCTTACAGACCAGTTTGATCTTAAACTGGACGAGTAAAAACCAGTTATGAGAAGAGAAGGAGGAAGGGAAAGGGGCACACAAAGGAAAGAAGGATAAAAGGGGGAGGAGAGAAACAACGAAAGGCAAGAGAAGGAACAGAGGAAATACAAGAATAAAGGAAAGACACAAAGAAAGGAACAAAAGGAAAAATGAAATGAAGGAGAGAAAGAAATGAAAGAACAAAAGAGAAAAGAGTAAAAAAGAAAGAAAATAGATAAATTAGAAAAATAAAGACGGAAAGAAAAATGAAGATAATGAGCATTGAAAGGGAAGAAGCAACAGAAAAAATGAAAGAAGAAGAAAGGATTTCTGTTTTACCACAAAATAACCGACATCATATTAAAAGAAAAAAGAAAACATACAGCGGGCTGAGTCAGACGCACTGTCAGGCCTGTTCTGGCCCCCGGGCCACATGTTTGACAGCACTGCCACAGAGCCGAGGCCAGTGCTGTCTGTGGAAGCACGCTCTTGCTTTATGGTTATTGTCCCCTTGAGAACAGCTGCAGTCCTCCGAGAAACATTCGTATGAGGAAACAGAGTAAACACACTAAAATGTTTTAAACCCTGATGTCACACTGCCAGTGAAGGTGTGACTGACTTCACTTGGCTGTGATGAGGATATCCTGTTTGCTCGGACTAACACTTCAGAAATTATCAGGTTAAAGCCTCATTTAAGGAGCTGTTCAAACACAGAGAGGAGAAAAATCATCTTAAAGGCTGACAGACAATCGGAGAACAACCTGTTCATATTTGCGTCTACACTTCAGCCTGTGTGGTGCTGCGGTAGCTCGCCACTTTAGTCCCTCCTTAAGCAGGCTGTTCGCATAGCTACCTATTCAGATCCTGTTTACTCTAAGAAGGAAGCTGAGCTCTCACTTAGTATGTTATTAAACACTGAGCCACTGAAGGGAAACAGACCTGCAAAGTTCCCCAGGTACAAAGCACCTAGAAGGTCATTCAGTTAGTTAACGTTACTTAAGGACATGAGGGCAGTTTAAGCTGGCCCTGACTGAGGGGTGGGCGGGTAAGGAGTTTATATTTAGGCCTTCTTGTGTCAGTCTGAGGTCACATGGTTTGTCTTTAAATAACCTCAGTCATATAAAACAACCATTATTTTTACCAGTGCATAACCTCAGGAAGTCTTTCATCTACAGCACACTTATTGATTATTAAAGAACATGATGTACACTCTCTGTGTTTCATATACCCAGTTTAAAAAACGGAAACATTTACTGACTATTGAACCATAACTCTGGTTTCACACTGTGAGGCTGACACCTGTTTTTACTGCATGACGCGCAGCACCACCCATGACTCATCTGACGGGCGCAGCGTTTCGTCTTTTCTGCCTCGGAGTTGCTGCTTCTCGCCCTCCCCCCTGGCATGAGGTCGTTTTGTGGCTGCCGCTAAACGGCACACCCTCTGAAGATTTCTGCTTTTCCATCTGGAGCTGCTAAGAGCTGAAGTGGCTCGCTGGCACAGCTGTAAATTACCAGATGTGGGAAGTGGTGTCGCTTGTTGTGCCAGAGAACATGGCATCTGGAGGGCCTCATTTTAGGGGGACATTAAATCTCAGACATCTTTAAAAATGAGACATTTTTAAAGTTTGGGTTGTTTGTAAGCGGAACTTAAAGTTCATCTTCTTCTCCTCGGCTCAGCGTGGCGTCTCTGTGACCGAGCAGCTTCCAGCTTCTGTTGGCCCCAGCAAGTCTGAGCACAGTCTTTACCTTCAGTAGTTCCAGTGGGAGCAGACCGAATGAAAGGTGTCATGTTTGTAAAGTTTGTCTTGTAACAGATGCATGAATAGTATGCAGTGAATCACCTGTTTCCATATCCTCAAGCTACTTCCAGCAGAAGGAATCCTCTGTGTTTCAGGAACATCAGCAGGCAGAATGATGTCATAACATGTCATCATACTAACAAAACAAAAAAGATACAATAAAATAAAAAAGGATAAAGATGATTGAGTATGATTTGGTTATGTTTTTGTTAATTTTGCATCATTTTGGACTTCAAACACACTATGACGCAGCCAGGCGACTCACCTGTTTCCGTGTCCTCGAGCTACTTTCAGCAGACGCTCAGCTCAGATCAGCTGGCAGGATGACATCACCCAATGTTTCAGAAAAACACTCATTATCAGCGTCTGTCTGTCGTTAAGGCCTGTGCAGCTGAACAAGCACATCTCCTTCTGGGATTCTGCTCATCGTACAAAGAAGACAAAGACAAACTAAACTAATATTTATAAAGATAATGTTTTTTTTAAGTATTTAATTTTGATCCTTTTGGACTCCGTAGGTTCAATAACACAACCAGGTGACTCACCTGTATCCTTATACTGCTGCACTCATCAAAAGATCAAATATCAAATATTGTCTTAAGAGTGGCTGCAGCTCTGAGGCGATCATCATGTTTCACGATGTGGACTTTCACGCTAAGAGTGTGGAGATAAAGGCGAGTTTACAGTTCTCACGCTGCACAGAACAAGCAGGACGAGTTGATTAGTGAAACTTAGCGCGCACCTCTCACTGGAGAGTAAACACAAGAAAAACTGAAACTTTAAGTGCTACTGTGGACACATTTTTCCCATGAGGCCTTGTTACCACAGCTTCCTGTTTGCATGTTATCTAGTTAGTTTAGAATACTTTGCATGTAAATGAGAGAGTTGCTCATATGGAAGCATGATGTGAAAAATACAGTCCAATAAGGAGCTTTTATGACTCCTACTTAAAACTAAACCATCAGGGAAATTCTTTTATGAACCCATATTTTAACCCATGAAGAGCTTCAGAGGAGCTTTGCCTCGTGTTTATTGATGTTTTTGTCTTTTCTTTGTTGTTTTATGTCCTTCCAGGCATCCTGGGTTTCTCTCAGGACCGAGTTCTCTGCTCTGAAACCCGCCCAGCTTCACCACATGTTGAGGGAGTACAACTCCGGGAAGGCCTGCCCCTCCGGATGGAGCCCGTCACTGGGTGATGCAGAGGACGCCGTCAGAACGGGTAAAGAACAGACTTATTGAATGATGACGTAGCAGCCTTGTGTCCCGTCTAAGTGTCACTGTGGTCATTTTTAGCGTGTCCGGCTTTTTACCAGCTCTGTTCGTGTGCAGCACGTTTTTAGCTCTCTGTGTAACTACAGCCCACGGGCTCACAGTGTCCCAAACACCAAATATTTGAATGCTTCAGAAAGAATCGCTGTTGTGGACGGATCATCTCAGATGTGTTCTTAGCTCAAGTTTGGTCCTTCTCAGTGTCTTCTTCCTGCCATATTATGGTGTTTGAGTCTCTACATGCACTTTTCCTGAGAACAAGTTAACCTTCATTCTATCCTCCAATTCTCATAAATCTTCCCTCTGCTAATGTGTTTAAGAGCCTAACCATATTTCAGCACTGTAAGTCAACCCGTCTGACCTCAGCGACCCTCCAAACCTCACTGCTGCTACATCCAAAGTTATATTAATGCTTTTTAAAGTCATGTCAAAGTTTTTTTTCTTACTACTAACATGAGTCATAGCCCCATAAATTCTCTTTATTTAATTGTAACACCTGAGAGGACAGCCACACTGATCGATTTATTGTAACTGAAAGAATTTGAAGTGTTTTTAAATCTTAGTGCTACTCAGAGATTGTTTGTTTTTTTGGAACGGACATTTGGAGCATTTGGGCCCCAGTATAGTTAATAACAGTAGATTTAACAAGCAGTTTCCAGTTAAAATCGTTCTAAGGATTAACTTAATGCACAGATTCTAAATGATCAATTATAGAGGCCTACAAAGGTCACATTATGAGGTTGGAGGGTTAGTGGTGGCCTAGTCAGACCTTTATGTTTTGGTTTTTTCGCGCCTTAAAAACATCTTAGTCAGGTTTAGGAAAACCTTCTGTTTTAGGACTAAAGTAACCCTGCAGGCTGAAAAACGATGAGTTTGGACTCATCTCAAACTTCAAAGAGCCAAACCTCGTCTGTAATTGAGAGCGTTTGGCACCTTTGAGAAGAATGTTGTTAATTGACTCGTGGCGGGTATGAACGAGCTGCTGTTCTTCAGCTGCTGCCAATCAGAAAAATAAACCAACATTTTCTGATTAAGCAAATTAGCACAAAAAACATATTTTTCTAATGCCCCTAATATGTATGCAAATATTTGAATGTTTCACGTTTACAAATTTAAAGACATCACATTGGGTTTTGGCTAACTGTGATGCCTTTTTTGTAATAACTTTTATTGGGAATGAATAATAAATGCAACTGCCTAATACATTCTCCTGTCATCAACAGTTCCCGTTACTTTTGCTTGGATTTCATAATTAAAAGGCTGCGACAAAGAGTTGACAAAGTGCATTTTAATGCAGTTTTTGTGAAGTTCCTCATACTGCAAGTGTTTTTTTGTTACTAGAAACATTTTCAGTTTTGTCCTCCCTACAAGACGACCTTGTTTACAGCAAACTGCAGTAATCAGACTCCTCGCTCAGGAGGAATCAGAACGACCTGTTGTGCAGCTTTGCATGCTCAAACTTGTTGTCAGACAATTTTGACTGAGGAATATGTCATGATAAATAACAGGGCAGGCAGCAGGTTTAATAATGTGATTAAAAAACAAAAAGAGAAGAAGAGACTCTCCTCAGCAGCTGAGAAGCAATCTTGAAATTCCTGAAACATCAGCTGACGACGCCTGTTTATTGTTATACTCATTATATTGTCAGGTATTTGTCCTGTGCAGCTGTGAGCGCGTCTCCTTTCATTGTTTTGTGCATATTTATTTAGAGGTCGAGGTGTAGAGGTGTAACATTTACGGAGGCCCAAAGCTGTCAATCTCAAAAAAATCAAAGTTAAAATATAAATGTAAAAAAAACATGGATTTCAGATGTCAATCAATATAAATCAATATTTACAATATAAATCAATATTTACTATTTATAAATAGTAATATAAAGATTACTATTTCAAAAAATGAATTGTTAATTATATCTTGTTAGTTTTGCAAATGAACTGATAACAAAACTATTCCAGAAAGTCGAGCAAACTTCAACTCAGAGTTAAAAGATTTACACTCTAACTCAGAGCTGCTGGAGTGAAGCTTCTTCATCGGGGGAGCAAGACTCCGCTTAACGAGCTGAAACTGAGAAAAAAAAATGAACATTAGCAGGATTAATGTGGATGTACGGTGGAGAGTAATCCTGGCCTGTCAGCCTGTTTCCACCAATCACAGTTAACTCTCAGCCACCACCACCACCTCACTCTAACCCTTTTCACCTCCAACTTCAGATTAACCAGATTCCAACAAAGTGATTTTGGACACTAATGTTGAGAGGTATTCATCATGCGAAGGATACAAAATATTTAAGTCCTCCTCTAAGTGAAGATAAAACAACCCTTTTATCGCTGTAACCATAAAAAAAATGTTTCAGCTGGCACGTCTCCTTCTGAGCTACAGATGTTTGTGAGAACCACCTTTCACCAGTTTGGCTGACTTATTAGAAGTTTGCGTTTTAATGAAGCTGCATTTCTTTTTATTTGTGGTGACTTCACATTTTCCTTTTAGGCAGCGAACGATGGTGACTAGGGGATCGCCCCTGATTCAGCTCTGATGCACCCTCTCTATAGTCACCATTCTGGTGTAGAGCAACATGCTGCCTGCAGAGCTACTGATTGGTTGCACATCACAATTAAAAACACAATTTACTGGTCTCCTTGATTACAAAGAATTGGTATCAGTCTGGTGACCCGTGATCAAAGCCTTTCTTAACAGCCTGTAGTGTATGTACTGCTTTTAATCAACGTTAAACCAAACCCAGGAGCTCCACATAAACATGCAGGATCAAATTTTATTAGAGAGCCGTAATGAAGTTCAGGTTGTTTTTGATGGATGGTGATTGGACTTTCCCTTCTCCTCTTCTTCATTTGCGCAGCCGACATCCTGGAGAGTTTCGACAACCACCCGCCGCTCATCCTGCCCAGCAGCACGTTTCACCTGGAGCTAGGCAAACCCATCGTGGAGCCGGCGCTGTTTGAACAGCTCGCACGTCTGCAGGACTTCATCAGCCAGCTTCCTCGCAGTGAAACCCGAACCGAACCCGAAGCGGAGGAGCAGGTAACGAGCTCTCTGCACCGCCATAACAAGACGGCAGTAAATGAGACACTTTGATGTTTCCGCGTCTGCTGTTGATTAATTTTACTTTGCCCAAACTCAGCCTGTCAATGAGACGACTACAGACAGCCAGTCTGCGACCCCGGCCTCGGTCAGAGTCGCCCAGGATCCAGTCGAACAGGCGGTCTCCGACCCGGTAGACCCAGACTCTCTTACATCTGCGGAACCAGCTCAGGCCCGAGTCCCTCCCGGTGACCTGAGCAGCTGTGAGGCCGTCCTGGCCCAGAAGCTGAAGAGCCTGGAGCTGCAGAACACCCTCCCAGGACAGGCCGACATGGGCTACCACAAGAGCCTGGCGCTGGACCCATCCTGCCTGCTCACGCCACCCAACACCCCACAGGGGATGGAGCTGGCTGAGCTGGAGGCTGACCTGCAGGAGGGCACCCGCCAACTAAAGAAAGGTAAGAGTGTGCTACAAATCAGGAAAGAAGTACCAGTCCGAATCTCAGGTAAATACAAACCCAAACAAAGCTCTAAATATCTATTTATCTGCTCTTTGAACCCTGAACACCCTGAACATCAGGCTTTAACAAACATTCACCTTCCATAAGTTTGGTATGAAGTTACTGTCATAAAAGTTATTTATATTTTGTTTCTGCTGTAAAGATGTTTCAAGAACACAACAACTTCCGTGTGGGATACGAGGGCCTGAAGCCATTGATGAAAATATATGAGCGTTAATCAGTACTGCAAATCATTTTCAGAGCTCAGCTTATGTTTTTCCGGTCCTGTCAGATGCTTTAGTGGGTTTTTTGGTTGTCAGTGAGCGTAGAACATGTTCAGCAGTCACTAAAACAAAGATTGAGCCCCCTCAGTTGGTGCACATGCCAACAACCTGACCACATTTTTGTAGTTCTTTCTTGGCTTCATTGGCACACAGCAGGTTTTAATTCAGATGACGCACAGGGTGACTCCCACCTTTAACTCCTTCCCGAACCTCCTTTAAGTCTTTAGGGGAGTATTTAGCAGCCTGACCCTGGGGGCCGGCTGCATATTTGTCCACATAAAGGTGGCTTCGCCCTCCTCCTCTTCTTCTTTTACTGACTCTGGAGGTCAGGAATTTCAAGTGGAAGGCTGCTCAGGGTGGGTTCACTGTGCAGAGGAAAGAGAGCTTCCTCTCCCACCCCTATTGTTTATGGACGCCTCCGTCATGAGGTCATCTGTAGGAGTGAGAGGGAGTCGCTGAGAAAATAATGAGTAAATTCCCAAGTTTCAAACATTTTTCGACCCAACTGTGAAAAATAACAACACAATAACGCCATGACGCACACTCACACTGTGGCGGAGCCTTCAGGGGAAATTTGGGTTTCTGTTAGTTGGGGACTCGCTCCACCTCTTGAGCCACAGCCACTGGAGCTGCTTGTTGCCTTCAGCTCTAAGATGTGTTTTTAGTCCCAAAGTAGGGAGAAACATTTCCTCAACACATTTACCAAATACACACCAAAGACACAACATGCATATAAAACAGAGGCTGTAATGGTTAAAAGTGCTGTAGTGGATTCAGGAAGGAGGATCTGCTCCAACGATCCCTCACATCTGAACCTTCAGGAACGCTTTTCATCACCTGTGCTAAGGCGCTCCCTGACAGATGCCCCGGTGGGCCTCAGCGCTCCAACAGAAGCAGGATTTGGTTGATCTTAATCAGACGTCTTTACTCTCATTGGTCACTTGTTGCTTTGTGTTTTCCCTCTTAACGCTTTTAACAAAAGTAATTTGCTGAGAAGCTTTGAGGATTACACTGGACCTGAGCCATCTGGCACCTTCTCTCTACTTAAGGGCAGGAAATCCCACTGTTTATACTTTTATATAAAGGTGGATCAATTAAATGTTAAATGTTCATTTCTTCCACTGCTTGAATAATTTCCTGCTTCTCCTTCTTCCATTACAGATAAGCACTTATGTGTGTGTGTGGGGGGGGTTGTTGGTATTTTTATTTATTTATTTTTATCTATGCTTTATGGACTAACGATAAAATTATTTTCCAAGGAAAATAATTGGCACATTCCTATATGATTTTAAAATCTGCAACATTTAACTGTAAATTAAACTAAGACCAAAGTAAAGAGGAAAAGCTTTAGTTTTATTTCCTCTTTACAGTTTTATGATAAAAGCCCATTGTTGTTCAGTCTAATTGCAGGGGAATTTGAACGCTTCAGTATTTTCATCAAGTATTAAATAAATCATGATAGTGATAAAGTGATAAATTTGTCCCTTCCAAGACAGTTAAAGTTAAGGTTATCCAAGTTCATGGGATAACAACCAACGGCTATTTTTTTCAGTTGTTTAGCTTCTAAAACCTCCAAAATCACAAAAAAACTTTGTGTGGCATGAATATAACTTCATAAGAACTGAGACACATTCTGCAAGGAAAGCTATTTTTAAGGTTTTCTTTAAGAATACTGGCAAAAAAAACAAAAAAAGAACTTTGTTTTCTTCTGTTTTGTCCTTATAATAATAATAATAATAATAATAATAATAATAATAATGTTACTTTATTACATGTTGTCAGTGTTTTGTTTTGTTTTTTAAAATGAAGCAAATGAATAAAATGAAGCGTTTGAGCATCATGCTCACATCATGCTGTAAGTTATGTAAATAGAGTTTTTATATTCTTCCTGCACTCGCCTGCATCTAGCTCTGAGGTTTCAGGTAGCGCGTGATGATTGGTGAAGGTTTGATGACAGAGAGGAGGTGATGTCAGGGAAGGAAAGCAGCGGCGGATCCGTCATGGGAATTTACAGCTGGGTTGGTGCGTGGAATCTTAATCGGCAGCGGCATTGTTCGGGGCAGGTCCTGCGTGGGGGGCAGACAGTGGGGGAGGAGGGGGAGGATCAGGGTTTATTTTTGGGGAGGGGAAGGCTGCTGTCGATGGTGTTTTGACAGGACGACCCCAAGCGGCAACTTCAGGACAAAAATAAAATAAAATGATGTGAAAATCTGCAGTTCCTCTAATGCTCACTTGAGGCCTCAGATTATGTAAAGTGAAATGCTCGTT
The DNA here is from genome assembly GCF_051167445.1 of Perissodus microlepis. NCBI lineage: Eukaryota > Metazoa > Chordata > Actinopteri > Cichliformes > Cichlidae > Perissodus > Perissodus microlepis. The sequence continues at coordinate 4,333,353 of NC_140464.1, read as the reverse complement.
AGCTTCCCTAACAGCTAACGCTCAGGCTTCAAATGAAAGTCCACGCACGGCTGACGTCACTGTGGCTACGTCCATCTTTTATAGCAGCGTGAAAAAGACTGAAAATAGATTCAGTCTGTGATGTACATGCAGAAGCTCCACCCACCAGACTTATTGGAGAACAGTGTGGGAATCAACTCCTGGACGCCTCTTTGATCTGATGTGTTTGTCTGTGTTTGTTTAGCCAGTGGAAGTGTTGGGAGGAAGACTGGAAACGAGGAAGCAGCAGCAGAGGAAGAAGAAGACGGAGAGGAAGTGTTTGCGGTGGAGCTCCACAAAGGGCCTCACGGTCTCGGGCTGGCACTCGTAGATGGGACGGTAAGTATTCACAATCACTGTTTGTAAATAAAGTAGTAGGCAGGAGGAAGTGTGTTTAACTGATGAGATCGGACGCTAATTAGTTCAGACTGCAAACTGCTGGAAGGCTGAAAGCTCTCATTTAATCACTAAATGTTCCTGCAGACCAGACTCTACAGATCAGTGCTTAACACCGTAATGACACGGTGACAAATAAGGTGCTACAACACAATAAAACTCTTACAATGAACTGAATCTGATGTTTTTGCTTCCTTATGCTTATCCCGAAATACGTAGTTAATTGTTTGGCGGAATGATCAGAAAACAACATTTAACATGTTCCGCCTACACTGGAATATTTGCTTGATTTTCTTCCATTGTCTTTTTATGTCATTTTTTTAATCTGTTGATTCTGACAGACATCTTTTAAGCTGTGTAATATTTTGTATTCATTAGCAAAAAAAATACAAATCCTCCTCTTGGGAGCTTAAATATCTGCAAAACGATGTAGGAGGACTTTTTCTGCTTTACTGCAGAGCATCTGCAGCGTGTCACTCCTCTTTTACAGCAAACTTTCAATCAACAAATTTTCTAACCACCTCTCTAATGTGTTTACAGCATCATGGCAAAATTCTACTCCCACCAGGGATGAAAAAATATTTAGCAAATATGAGGGGCATATAGATCAACAGAATGTCGTCTGCACCAAAGCAGTGGACCAGCCTAGAAAAACTTAATTATAAAAATGTTGTAATCCCTTCAGTGCTCCAAGTTATCACATTTTTTGTCATGTTTTTGTCTTCATGTAGAAAACACCGCTGAGAATGAGCGGCATTTATGTGAAGTCAGTCGTTCCCGAGTCCCCGGCCGCCAAATGTCAGAAACTCAGAACGGGCGATCGAATCCTGGCCGTGAACGGTGTCAGCCTGGTCGGGATGGAATATAGCATGTGAGTGTAAAAGTACAGATGGCATATCAATTGCAATTGTGATGTTTGCAAAAACTCAGTCCAACATAAACACATGAGAGACCGAGCAAAGAGAGCTAGCTAGCAATAGTTAAGGACTTCACTGAGGAGTCGGCGTCTGATGTAAGTCTATTTGGATGTCGTCAACGTACAATTGATTAGCAGTGCAAAGTTTTTAAAGGTTGATCTAAGTAGTAGCACATATCATGGAAATGGAAGTGGACCCATATTGAGGTACAGCACAGGTCATGTAGGCCATTGTTGTTACCAAAGCTTTAACAACAGCAAAACACATGATAAATGGTGCTTAATAAAACATGTACCATGCAAGTAAAGTATAAAAAGCACAAAAAAGAAAATCATATAAAGAAAACTTAAGACATCTAAGAAAACAGTTCACAGATTAATGTGAGGTATCATGTAAATCGCAGCACTGTTTGTATTTTTAATCTTTTGACTCTAAATATAAACATTTTAAATAGAAAATAGCAGAAATCTAAAACACGTCATTATGGTATCACGGTAAAGCGAAAGGCTCAACAACTAACTTCCAACTTATTGTGTGTTCGTTTCAGTGGGCGGGAACTGATTCGCTCATCCGGAGACACACTTAAACTTCTGGTTGCCAACATGGACTCCAAAGCAGGCATCAAAGCCTCCACTTTGGCAACTTGCTGAAGGAAGAGCGTTAGTGGACGATAAAGTGCAATTTGGGAATACCGGAGGGCGTGAACTTCATCCCAAAGTCAGTATTTCTCACAGGATGGATTCCCCCCAACCAAAGGAACACAAACTTCCTCCTTTTTGTTTGTGACTCATTGTGGGATGGAGACAATCAAACTGAACTCAGACTCTAGGCGCTTTGCTGGCAGGCAGAGGGGGAAGACAAGTTTTAAAAGCTCTTTTTTTCTTTACCAGCTTCTAAAAACAAACTCAAAAACAGTGAAAGGGGGAGTAAACCAGCCCCCGAAGAGCGCCGCCAAGCCGCTCCGTGATCCCTCACGTCTGGCTTCAACTGGAACTATTTCCAAATTCATTTTTAAATTCTATCTATTTAAAAAAACTGTGAAGCTTTATATGTTACACTCCAAAACCAAAATATGTTACCCAGTTGTTTACTTTGTTAGAGAGAAGTACCTGCCTGTGGGCATGTCTCCGATCCAGATAAGTTTCCAAAACAAGGAAAATTGTCTTTGTGTTGCACCATTTGTTTCATCGCAGGAACGACTGAACATTAACCCTCAGTTTTCTGCTGTTTCAGGTTCTTCCTTCTATAGATTCAACATCAGTCTGCTGCTGTAACACCAGAAAATATTATCAGTCGTTTAAAAGTAAAATCTAATTAGCACTTGTAGCGTGTTACTCATTTTTCCACACACACAAACACACACATAAAAAAAGCAGGTAAAGGTGTGTTTGGTTTCTTTAACTTGCAGGCAGATTTCCCCCGAGCAGATTATGTTTCCAGGTTAAACACTAACTCGTGCTTTAAAGCAGCGGTTCTCAAACTATGTCAAACACATACGATTCAGGGAGAGTTATTGCGAGGAAGCTTTAATGTTACCGATTATAGGAAAGTGGATCAGCATGTTGTGTAGGAAGCATCATGGTTAAGAGAAAAACCGACTCTGAAGATGACATTTTTGATTGACCAGCCATTTTCCAACCCTCATTTATGTCTACGAGTTGTGGGTAGTGACCCCTCAGAAGAAGAAATGCACTTCCTCCTTAGGTTGACTCAGTCTGAAACATGTGGTGAGGGGCTCAAAGTAGAGCCACTACTTTATGTCATAAGTAGCTGTGGCGGTGCAAACATTTGATCAGGCCTCCTTGAGGCCACCCTTTGGAGGTTTTCCAGGTAAACCCAACTGGGAGAAGATTGTGGAGTAGACTAAGAGTTCCTTGAAGAGATGATCTATTTCTTCAGGCCTGATGACGCCTCAGGATCCTCCAGAAGAATGGGAAAATTTTACTGGGGTAAAGGGTTTCTGAAATACCATGCTGAGTGAGGTTTAGTAAAATTCAAATATCTTGTTGACTCTTCCCGTGTCAGTCCACTGACTTTAAGTGATTTGAGCTGTTGAGAGCTTCGTTAAAGAAAACAAGAAGCCTTGAAAGTAGGTCCAGAGGAAGCGGATGACATGGAGGAGATCCACATCAGGGTAAAATGAGAAAAAGCACCAGATATCCTCAAACCAAAGGCAGTTAGGGTCAGACACATAAAACAAGTGGCCAGGGTTAGGAAAAAAACTGCTGGGTCAGCTTCAAGTTAAATTGCAGGTTAGGTTTAGGCACTAAAACCAAGTGGCTGGAGTTGGGATTAACCATGAGGATCTTTTTTAGGGTATAGTTACGTTGCATCTTTGACCTGTTGGGCATATACGGAGAGATCGGTAACTTCTTCTGGTTTAGACTAAGCCAAAGTGGTTCACCAGGAAGTTAAGAAGTTAAATTAAGACGAAGTCAGAGGATCACAACTAGCACTGCAGGTTATATTTATCAGTTGTTCCACAGCTTATTTTCTTTATCTTTTTGCCCTTGTTTGTTAAGCTGTGGACAACCAATTAAAAAAACTTGATTAATTTTTAGAGTTACTTTTTTATTTTGTATTAACTGATAAAAATATGTAGGTTGTGAATCTTTGTGAGGCATGTCAAGAGAAAAAGTTTGAGAATCGCTGCTTGGAAGTTTTGCTGCAATCCAGAGAAACAGAAAAATAAGTTATTGGTAAGCCTGATCCTCTTTATTATCAATTATTCTACAGGTTATTTGCTTCATTGATCTTTCTATAAAACAATAAAAAAAACCTCATGAGTCCAAACCTAAAGAATATTTTCTTTTGTTTACTTAAATGAAAAGCTGTTTACGCACTACAGAGCCATCTGTAGCCTGCCTACACAGAGGTCAGAGGTCAGGGTGATGTCGTACACCTATTCCACTTACTGATGCATGACCCACATTTTGATAGGATCAGTTTTTCAGAAGAAAGCTCTGCAGAAGGGGAGGCATCTGAGGCACCCACACTAAGTCCAGCCTTGAAAACATGAAGGAAATTAGCACAAAGAAAAGAGAAACGCAGCTACTTTAATGTTAAATACCAAACATGGTTCATGTTGTCTTATTTTTTAGGTCAACACACCATTAACTCATTGAGACCATTCAGCAGATTAGCCTCACACATTTTCCTACACAAACGCCCTGTTTGTCCCAGCTTCTTACTGGGATAGTTTATTGGGATTTTGGCACCATAGATGTCGGATTGTGGCCTAAACCATGCAGAGTATTCCTGGTAGTTTGAAGCAGATTTCTTCCTGCTGTGTAAAACATGGAAAAAAAAGTAAAAGCACTAAACTTCATATGAGAAAGCAACTTAAAAGTTAAAAAGCTTTTGGGAACATGACAGTAAACATTTTATGAGGTATTGGGTTAATTGCCTCATTAATGCGGCTCTAATTACAGTTTAGTTTCCCTCCAAACCGCAGAGCTCAGGCCAAAAATAAAAATGAGACATTAAAATTCCAGAACTTCTCCAAACTCCTCTGGAAGAACTCAGTTTATTATAGGAAACATAAACCCGACTTTGTTCTGCTCAGCATTAACGTGTTCAGCTGGTTTAATAAATGAAAGCATAAAACATCTTCTGATGTATTAAAAAAACTGCCGCAGAGCTCGATCACCTGACGTCTGTCTGTGTTTTTCATCTGTTTTGTAATATTTATACTGCGCAGTATTTTTGAGCCTGTGGAATAAATATTATTTTGACTTGGAAAACCTGCCTCATTTTACGGTCTGTTTCCTTAAATCGGGCCTGTGTTAGTAAACAGGAGGAGGCAGCTTTGGGGGTGAAGTTGGGATGTAAAAGCTGGGCTGGGTGGAGCAGCAGAAGCCGCAGTAGAAGGAGGGAAGCTGTGGGGTGTGGTAGCTGCATGGCACGCTTTGGTGGCCACTGTTTATAGCGACTCTGCGGTTTCCACCAGCCAGGCACTTTCCACTGACTCCAGCATGGCAGCGTTCAGCCAACGAGGCCCTGCAGGGAAAAGCGCCACTCTGACCTGGTGTGAAGATTTGCACATGCCGGCTTAAACTGCATCCCCGAGGGTGTAATTAAAGCATGAGCTGACCGCGAGGTGCTGAGTGAGGCGCTCCCTGCAGCTTTCTTACATAAATGCTCCTTTAAATGTTGCTGAGGGTTCACTCGAGGCACTCATTAGCTTTCATTTATGCTTTGTTTTAATTTTTATTTCTTAATTTAGTTTGTGCGGAGTTCAGTTCTTTTCAATAATAAAATGGGAAGACCTGAGTGAGGTCATGAGGCATCTATCGCCATGTTTATTAACACTAGCAAACAAAAAAGGGATACTGAAGACATCCCTGCATATTTTTATATTTTACGAGCAGCAGAAAACATCTTTTAAAACTGGTTGGCCAACTTACCAAATTACTTGATTCATGGTACTAAATTATGTTTAATAAAACAGTACTGTTGTATCCACCAGTAAAGCTGTAAAGCTAATATTTACTTTAGTAACTGCCAACATGGGGGTGGTTATCCAGCTAGCTGTCACTGATGTCATCATGGGCATTAATGTTGTGGTAATTTGGGGCTTTTAATGATTTCTTCAAGGTGTTCTTTAAAGGGAGAAATACATCTTTAATGACTAAAACAAATACAAGAACTTGGTTAATGAGTTTGAATTAATTTGGGATTTTCTCTAATCCACGCGGGTTCAAATATATATACCCGTTCTGGTTGCCATTAACAACCTTCTGTCATACTTCTGGGTGGATATGTGTCTACGTGGCAGAATTGACAGAGATGATATAAATTGGTTGGTTTGCTGTTGCAGACCTGATTTTTAAACATAGTCCACACAGTTTCAATGGGGATGAGGTCGGGGCTTTGGGAAGGCCATTCCAGAAGCTCAACATTAACTTGTTTTGTGTTTGGGATCGTTGTCTTCTTGGATCCCAACTGTGTCCAAGTTTAAACTGTCTAGCTGCTGTTGATATCTCTTGCATGATTACAACTGGCAGCGAAACAGCCCCAGAGCGTAACGCTACCACCGCCATGCTTGACAGTTGGGACAGTGTTCTTAGGTTTAAAGGCCTGTCACTGCATTTGCAGCTGCAAATTTCAAGCTTAAAGGGTTTTTCTGGATTTTAGAGCAGGGTCTTCTTTCTTGGTGAGCACACTCTCAGTCCGTGGTGATGTAAAACTTGCTTTCACTATGTAAAGCTGGTTTTACAGCAGTGTCTTGAGTCCTGGTTCCTTGGTTGTTCCTGAACATCCTAACAACTTTTCTTATTCCAGACCTTGGTAAAGTGATGACTCATTCACAGACCTTGTTCTTAGATAAATCTACAATTCCCCTTAGATCTTCTCTGAGCTCCTTGACTTTCCCATTGTTCTGAGTATTTGTCAATCCAATGAATGTTGTCAAAGAAATCATTTTTATCCTGGCAAAGAGGAACTACCAGCTGAAGTCAATCATGACCCCAATGAGAAGTTAATAGCCTTTGGACTTGTCAGGATAATAGATTGTAGAAAACTCAGCACCCACTTATTTAAAGATTTAAGTGAGTGTATGCTGTATATTTGAGCCTGTGTGGATTAGGAAAATCCATATTAAACATGTGCACCACATTTTTGTTTCATTAAAGTCATTAAAGATGTCTGTTGAGCAATCATGCGATCCAGGAAAAAGAGGATCCCTGAAAGCCCAGAAAGAACACAACATTCATGTGTATGATTAGGGTGTGTTTACTTCTGACCTCAACTATGTGTGACATTGGGTGCTGTTCGAAGTCACCTTTGTTGTTGTTATATTGAAACTCAGGTGTATAACAAAACTGGCATCTACAGTAGGTGTAGGTACCTCAAAACAGCTTTGTAATTCACAGACTCCGATTCGATGTAGAGTCCTGATTCGACCTAATGTAGTGGTCGTAGTTGAGGATGGGACAGTCTGTAAATGGCAGTCTGTAGTCATAATACACGGTGGCCTCTGGAGGATTCTCCTCTGGCCCTCCTTTGAAGCCGCACTCCTCCAGCGTGCTCTCCAGGGGCAGGTGGGCCTCCTCTGTTGGCACTCTTCTACTGAAAACCTCCAGGCTCGAGGTCTGGATCCCAGCTCGGTCCTCGATCACACTCATCAGACCAAAAACTGTGCGGCTGCTCAATAAAACAACCTCAAAGTTTCCAGGGTGCACTGTGGCCGAGGTGAAAGGTATCAGTCGGACGCTCAGACGGATGAACCTGGCGGTTTGATGAAAATGAAAATTTAGCTTTGAGTTTAGACTCTATAAAACTATGTGACTACACTATATATTTTTTTATTGAATTGAGACGAAAAAACAAAAACAATTTCCTTCAGGGTCAGCCTTCGGGATCAATAAAGTTTTATTGAATTGAACTGAATTGAATTGAATATTTACAGAAGATGGCTCAAAGGTTGGTTAAGTGGTTTTGAAAGTCCAGATGAGAGTAAAGTATTCTGAATACTTTGGATTACTTAATATATTGTCATGCTTTTTACAACTACATGAATGTACTATTGCTGTGTGATTTATTACTATTACTGAAGGATACTCAGCATACCAATACCAACTAGATTTTTAAATCTTAATATAAATAAGTAACAGTAGGTGGATATTAGGTAAGGCTGCACTTTTTGCAGGCATCTCGTATAGAAAACTATTCTGCGCTTATATAAAACAGGTCCGTGGCTCCGAATCGTAGTAAAGGGACCTCTGGCTAATACGTCGGGTTCTGTGTCGGGCTCGTAGCCGAAAACGAGCTTTACTTTGTTGTCCGGGTCAACTTTGCTAGCGAGAGACAGAGAGAGGCGTCGAAAGGCTGCTCCAACTGAACTTATTGTTTCAGAGAAAAACACAAACACAGTGTACAGTCGAGTCTTAACAGCTTACTTACAACTGGACTACACTGCCCATGAGGCTGCATTCTTTAGGGCTATGCCTGTAACACTCTGCCTATTGCCTTCATATTAAATAATTTTTTGAACAATAATTTTTTTAATTTCTTCACGTCATTGCAGGCTGCAGTTAGAGCTGACATGGGCCGCGAGATTGAGGCACAGGCATTAGAGGGGACAGCCTAACATATAAAACAGGAAAAGACCACCGTGTAATCCATTTATTTCAACAAAGTAACTGCATTCTGAATACCACCTTTTTAAACGGTAACTGTAACGGAATACAGTTACTCATATTTTGTATTTTAAATACGTAACGGCGGTACATGTATTCCGTTACTCCCCAACACTGTTTCTAATTAACCAGCAGGGGGCGACTGCCGTGGTATTAAGAATAATGTGAGAACCTTTCATTTGATTTACAGCGTCCTGATGAATTTCTGGTCTGAATCACTAGTTTAATGTCTGAATGGTCGTCATCATTATAGTAAATTAGGGAATAATTTAGAGCACAGCACTTACATTTGCCATTTGTGACCTGTTGCCAGTTAACCTGATTAGGTACAAAATGTTTCTCCCATTCTTTCTTTTTAGCATAACTTAGTTTTCCAGCCTTTATACTGCCCCCATCCCAGTGTTTTTTAAGGTGTGTTTCGAAAAGAGCCAATGTTTTTCATGAAACATTAAAATATGTCATTTTAACCATTCGATGTGTTTTCCGTGTTAGATCAGATAAACAGAAATGATTAATCTCTAGCTTTTGTTAACATCAGACAGAACACATCAAGGCTAAATGCAAATACTGAAAATACTGCAAAAACATGTTTGTTTCAGCATCTTAACCACACGTCCGAGAAGCAAACTCCAGGCCTAAACCCCTGGAGACTTTCCAGACACAGCATGCTGTTTGCTAATGTAATCAAGCAATCAGTGGGTTTAAATAACATCAACTTGTGAAATGCAATGTTTTTGACTCTAAGTCTAATTTTATCAAACCAGTACAGCAAAAGAGGGAAAAAAGTGAATTCAATTCAACTTTGGCTGTGCACATTATGTTATGTGTGTGATTTACTGCTAAAACATCCTTCTGTGGCACAGGAAAACAATCACAGCAGCCAGGTCAGAAAAAGGCAACGGCACCTGTCAGCGGGCCAGCTAAAGGTCGCCCCGAGTCCTTTGTTTTCAGAGCTGTTGAGGCTGCTTGTGTCCTGATGTTGTCATTTTGGGCGTCTGAGTTACAGGAGCGGAGTCACAGTGTGGTTTACAGCTGAGGGTCAGGAATAACTCAGCCTGGTTAACCTCACTCATGGAGGTTTGGAATGAATGTCAACACAGCCTGATTGTGTTTCCCAGGAGCTGCCCAGTTTGTCCCAGTGCAGCCACAGAAACTGTCGAAACTGCTTTTCTCCAGGACATGTCTGATGTCTGTCTGGCTTTATGATATTTTAAAACCAGCTGCTGCTCCTCCCACTTACTCTAAAAACAAGTCAGAGGGATTTTGTGGCTTCATGTCTGCACTGTATGCAAATATTCAAATGTACCATGATCACAGTAAAAAAAAAAGGTGGACTTAACATTTTAAAATTTAAAGTGAAACAACTTGTTGAAGTGGAAGGAAAAAGTGAAATATTTCAGTCTGTTTGAGCAGGAAATCCAAGTAAGATTAAACAGAAAAACCATTTTGTCCTTCTCTATCAACAGACTGGTCTGAAGTGGTTCAGTTGATGATATTTGAATTTCTATCACTCAGATTTTTTTAGTTCATCAAATGAAAATGTGCTCAGAAACTTTTAAAAAAAAATAATTATTAATGTTAACCTGCAAAATAACTATATTAGTTAGCCAAATGTATGTTTAAAGTGCTCAGAAAATGAACTTTAGTAAGTTTACTTAATATAGAATATCATATAGAACTTTAGTAAGGTTGTGTTAATATTGAAATATAGTAAAATGTTTTATATTTTTAATATTGTAAATCTTTTTTTTCTAAATCATTTTCTAGGTAATAAAATTAAGTTAAATTTTAATTGATGATTTACAATCGAAATATAAGGCAAGTTTTTCCACATATTCCACTAAATATTTATATTTATTTTGGTAATTATAAAAATGAGCAGAAATATGAAAATAAGGCAATATGAACAGATAATAAAAAATAAAAACAAATAATAAAATTGTACATAACTTATAAATAGTAAATTTATGAAAATAATAAAATATTTAACTCTCTTAGAAATATTAACCTCCTAAGACCCGAACTCTTTCATGGCATGCATTCTTAATTTTTCTTTGCTATTTGGGCTGATTGGGACCTGATGAATGTAAAAACAAAGAATTTTTTTCTTTCTTTTACCTAATTTTGAGAAAAATGAGATCAACATATGAGGACATTCGTTTTAAATTTTGATAGAACAGTGGCAGTATAACGTCCTCGTAAGTGGATAATCAGGCCCTTGTAGAGAAAAATTTGGTATTTTGTTCTAGACATCCCAAAATGTGATGTCCACAAATGTGGACGCCAGGTCCTAGGAGGTTAAACTTCAAGAAATTACACAAACAGGAAAACAAGGTTACATTAATTTATTTTTTTATTTGAAAATTTTGCAAATGCTAAAATCAGGTAATTTTGCCAAAATAGTTAACTTGAGAAAACTTTACAAAAATAAAACTGTGACATTTTTCAAATCATACAAACTCATGAAATACCAGAGCCACATCTGTCACATCTATGTTTGTGTATTTGTAAAACGCGGCACTGATTCTTTTATTTTTATCTTTATAGAATGAATGTTCTGTTCATATAATATAACACATAATGAGCTCAATACCTCTGGGCTTCAGTGTTTTGCAGTCTCTGCTGATGTTTTAAATTTTCTGTCTCCACTGGTTCTTGTCTTTTTATGAAGTGCCCTGGTATCTGAGTGTGGAGCTCTGCACTGTCACTGTGGGAAATAAAATCAAGTAAACTCATAAACCTATAAAAGGAAAAATAATCAAATACTGACAGAGAAATAAGTTTGTTTCACCTCAGAGACTGTATTTGTTTCATCAAATCTTCATAACTAATCGTGTCATTGAAGGTCTTCAGCTGCTGAGTCAGCATGTGGAGCTGAAACTGCTGACAGGGGACACCCAAACTCATCAAACCTGCAGCGCAGTAAAAACATAGAGAGCGTGCACGTGTAAGTGGAACGCCCTCCTCTGAAATCCAGTTTAATAACAGCACAGCCTTTACTCATCTGCACTGAGATTTAGATGGTTGTTTAGTTTTCCTTTTAGGGCTTCAAAGGCCGGATTCACGTGGTGCACAAACCATATTTTGCCCACATGTGAGTAATTGCCTTTAGGACATGAAAATGTCTTAACACGGTTAAAAACTAAGGAAAATGTTACCTAAAGTATAAAATGGTGACATGCCTGGTTAAAAACAAAATAGAGTAAAATAATAATAATTGCAAACGTTTTCCTTATTTGCTTATAAAAAGCTGATGTAGAATGTGAACAAAGTGTCAAATAACATTAACATGAGGACGTGCAATCCCTGCAGGCTTTAATGTTTAAAATGTGATTCCCTCTTTTCTCCTGCAGCTCACGAGTGCTGCCCCTCACGAAGCTTCCAGATGCTGGCCAATAAAAAAAACGCTTTTATGGAGAGACGTGTTAAAGACACAGAGACAGTTTTGTTCAGAAGATGAGATAACCTGAGGTCTCTCTCTGTGAATCGTGTATGATCTATAAACCTGGAAATGAAGCTATAAATGATCACATTGGATGTGCTGTAAAAGTAATTTATTGATTATCAAGACCTACAGCAGTGATTCTGTGCTGTAGGTCTTCCCAGTCAGAGTCATAGCTGCGGTGTTATGCTGCAGGTCTGCGCCGTAATCTCTTTGGAAGTTTACTCAGTGTGTCTGAAGTCAGACTGACAAAAGGAACATTGTCCTGGTTTTGTTTCCCAGAGCCAGCTACTCTTATCTGTGAGGAGGAAATGAGGCTCCGCTGACATTACCAAGAGCCTGATTCACAGTACCCTCCATAAATACTTCAGCACAATGACACTGTGGCATTTAGTACTGACTCACATATCTCCTTCTCTTCTGCGATTATCTTTATGTGACACTCAAAGAAGCGAGAGAGCCTTCTCCCATCCTGGCAAAGAAAATCCCGGATTATTCAGGTCAGGGGTGATGGATTACCCAGCTCAAAGTCCTTCAGGCTGACTGATTCACTTCTGTCTACGTCACCGCGGATGAACAGCTGATCGATCTCCTGCTGATGATCAGAAAACCACCCGATCAACTCGTCCAGGAAGCTCTCAGACTCCCGCTTGTTTGCGTTCACGGAAATCTTTAACCACAGGAAATACCACGTTACAGTTAAATCAGTACAACCCGAAACTTTAGAGATGAGACACAATGAAAACATAAATAATACAAAATAAAATGAGAAACATCTGTGTGAAGAATGCATGTGTGCAACATGTTTATTTGCAGCACTAAAAGAGGTAGAACTTGAGAAGGTGGACTTGAGAACTTTTAAGAATGCTATGGATTCTATAAGAAACAAAATTGGAAGAACAGTTTGTTTCTAACTGAGGATGATTATGAAAACATAAAGTAACAAATACGGCATGCAGGGCAACAAACAGGCTGGCAAAACCTGATTCTTTACATTCACAGATGTTACTACTCTTTCATCAGCCCTGAAGTGTGAGCATGAAAGAATCCACTTCTGGTGAATTATTAGTGACGGAAAATCCTGGTGTTCATGTTAGTTATTTATGACGTTCAGAGAAAACACTGTACTTCTACGACTTCTTATAAAAACCTGTCAGAAGCTATGAGGATGTTGTGCATTGTTTTTCTACTTACCTTCAGTTCTTTATGCTATTGTACTGTTGTACTCTGTCTCTCTTTGCCAACAGTTTCAGCAGTTTTTTGTTTTCATCTGATCAGAATTCAGGTCAGTTTCTGAATTTATATTTTTAAATTTCCATTCTTTCCAGGGACAACAGCTTACATCACTGGTATTCTTTCAGCCTTTCCCCGTGACAAACAAACCCAAACATGATGACACAGAGTCCAAATGAGCTCATCAGTGACTGGAAACATACCCCAAAAAGCTTAATGCTCTGCAGAAAGCCTGATAAATGGTTAATCCTGCTCAACCCCACATCACACATCACAGCAGCAGAGTGACAGAATAAAAAGGATAGCCAAGATGGTTTCGTGATGGCTCATCCTTCCTGCTTATCTTAAACAATGAAGGCAGGAAACAAAGCTACGGTGACCAGTCTGCTGTCTCCAGCTTCCTCACTCCCAGTACTGGTCAGTGCCAGTCACAGGGCTGGGACCTCCTGAATCCAGATATCGAGCCCCTCCTTCAGATACAGACAGGAAATCCTGTCTGGAGACGAAGGTGTATGACCTGGACAGCCAGGAAGATCTCAGTGTGACCAGTTTGTTATTAAATATAATTATGTAAGGAAACTCATCCATGTATACATGTCTTGGTAAAGTTTTGCACAGGATAAAGGAAACACTGCAACAATTCAATAAACTCAGACACTTCACCATCACCGAGCTGAAATTACACACTTACTGAAGGTTTTGATCCAATCCAATTTTATTTATAAAGCACTTTAAAATACCCAGCACAGGAACAAAGTGCTGTATAGAAAATAAGTTAAAACAATAGAATAACAGAAAACAGCAAAATAAATAAATAAAACACATAAAACAGAAAATTAAAACAGCCCTATATTAAAACAAAAACAAGATAAAACAGCATCGAATCACCTAAAAACAACTGAAATAAAAATAAAAACCAACATCTCACATGGTGTCAAAGGCCAGGGTAAAGAGGTGGGTTTTCAAGAGTGACTTAAAAACAGATAAAGAACTGGCCTGTCTAATCTCTAAAGGAAGCTCGTTCCACAGTTTTGGAGCTACTACAGCAAAAGCACGATCTCCTCTAAGTTTACGCCCAGTCCTGGGTATCTTCAGGAGCAGCTGATCAGCTGACCTGAGAGAGCGGGTGGGTGTATAAGGCTGTAGCAGCTCAGAGAGATACGATGGGGCGAGGCCATGGAGAGCTTTAAAAGTAAATAAAAGAATTTTAAAATGAATCCTAAAATAAAGCCAGTGAAGTGAAGCTAAAACAGGGGAAATGTGCTCAAACTTTCAAGTGCCAGTTAAAAGATGAGCTGCGGCATTTTGCACCCTCTGTAGATGACTAATATATGATTGATGTATTCCCTCAGTGGAGTCAAGTCCTGGTACTTGTTATTTGAGGAAAAGAGTAGTGTGAGTGTTGTAACATACATCAAAAAGACCACAACAGTAGTGAAGTGAACAACGCTCCACATCATGTTAGAAACCAGTCTTCTGCCTTGTTCTAGACCAATCACACCCCCAGTGCCAATGACGCTCCCCAACAGCAGCAGCCTCCCTCTCCACAGAGCAAAAACCCAACAAACCCAAAGTGCTGCCCTAATCCAGTCCACCAGAACATGCCTGATCCACGACCCACTGCCACCATCCTGGAGCTTCCACTTCTTTTGTAGAAAGATCCACATTTAAACATCTTCTAAAGGTTTTGTAAAAGATGTGGTGAAGGACACATAAAGTTATCTTTCTTCAAATGTTTTGTTTTGTTTGTAGGAGACATAATCCACATGATTTTTATCCAGGAAACTGGGGTTCAACTTTTCTTGTGTACTTTTTAACTTTTAAGTTTAGTTTTCACTCACAGTTTGCTGAGGTTTAGAACAAAACGATCTCGGTAGTTTCCCGACTCTTTACTCCTATCTTAAGATTTTGATTACACATAGTGGACTTGAACTTGTTTCATACTTATAGATGCCCCTGAATCCCCCTGTGAAACAAGTTAACGAGCTCCTCCTCTCCTCTGATAAAAAAATAGCTGGTGATACAGTTCGTACGCTGATGATACGACTCTGCCTGATAAGTCTGCACCATCTTTTTTATGTTATGTTAATATACTGAAATCCCTCCGAGGGTCAACATGAAACACTGAATTGTCTGTGAATGAAGAGCTTATTTTATTTTCTGTTTTTTCACAGCTTCCTTTGAGGAAAATGTGACACATGTTGAGTCTTTGATCTCCCGTCCCATAAAAATCCTGCTGGTCTCATTCATATTTATGCCTTGGATTGCTTCAAAGTGCATTTCAGGTTCAACCAGCCTCTCTGGCGCGCTCTTGGTATGTGAGGGCTGTCATTAAGACAAATTCAGGAACACATTCATTCACTTCTGCACAAAGTTGTGTATTAACGCAGCCCCGGGTAGCAGCAGTGATGACGCTATGGGCAAAACGCTCAAAGCAGCTGACATGAAACTATCAAAAATCGAAACGCAGAAGGTTTAATCAGACACAAACCGAGCTTCTGTCTTAATGTTTATACTTCACTCTTTGAACAAACATTGCATTTTGACTTTAATAGCTTTAAGCTTTAAGAGCTTTATCTGCCCCCAGGTGCAGCCCAGGATTTATGCTCCAAAGCACCACCATCGGGGAGCTCTGGATGTTTGATTTGGCAGTTTTAGCTTTACTTCCTGACCCAACCCCAGTGCTGTGTAAACCTGAAATCTGTGAATAACACCTGACCGTTAGGATCTGTATAAGAACAGTTTTATCAGTTAACATCAGGTCATGATTGGTCTGTAGGTCAATGAATTTACTCCCTGCAAGGCTGCAGCTGTTTACAGTATTAAAGTCAACAGGGAGAATCTGACTCACAGCCACCTGTGAGACAGAAAATCCTGAAGTAAGTTGGCACCTGAACAACATATATTGGTTATGCAACTTTACCAGACATGTTCAGTCCTCCACAGAAAAAAAAACAACCCACCACTGTGTAACTTCACGGTGACGGAGCTGTGCATAGGTGGGATTCTTTTCTGTTGAAAAGAAAACTGAAAATGTAAAAGCTGAAAACATTTCTAATGTTCTCGGCATAACAGAACATCTTTATATGGTATGCCCTCTTGTCCTTGATGGTGTTGGCTAACTGACAAACAACAGCACGAGCGGCGTATAGAATAGTTGTTCCACAGTTCGTGACACTTCCCCCGAGTGACAGTAAACAGCTCCAATATGTAGATGACAGTGCAAAGCTGTGTGTCGGCTCTGCTGCACAACCACTTACATATAGCCACATATTTCAGTACGTTATGTCAACAGGTCCTCATCCCAACACGTAACATACCGACGACAGTGACAAATCATCGGTATGTTACACGTTCGGAGGCACGAGAGCGGGTTTGCATGAATCTATAAATGTGTTAAGATTATGATTAAGGTTAGGGCTGGAATAGAAAGCCACAAAGCCACGTTGGGAATGATAATGCTCTGGTTATGCTAGTATAAAATCGGTCCTGTAATGAATTGGCAACCTGTCTTGGCTGTACACCAACTCTGGCCCACCTGGATAATCTCCAGCACCCTGAATAACTGGATAAGGAGTGAAGAAAATGGATGGATGAAACAGATCCGATACTAAGAAGAAACAATATAAAATTATGTGACAGTCGAATTGTGATGTTGCAGAGCTCCGTCTGCTGTGCAGGACTCAGAGGATTTTTCATTATGGACTGATACCTGATGAATTTAGTTTCACCAAAGACCACTGTGGGAAATGAGAACCACAGAGGGTCGACCTGTTAGACTGAACCGAAAACGTTTGTCCCCTTTATGCAGTTTGGGCCAAAACCCATCATGTTAAAGAACAAAGCGTATCGTTCATCGTTTATATTGTTTGGCCTCAAAATGTTAAGTCACAGTTTGTTCTAGACATAAAATTAATGTAAATACTTTTTCAAAATAAAATCTAAATGAAATGTCTGAGCACTGGATATAAATGTGTGCATGTGAACTAACATTAATCACCTGGAGACCCCTCTGTTTATCTTGTGACCCTTTGGAAGGCACAGTCACAGTGGACGAGTAACTTTTTACCGCAGTAACTCTAATCATGTAAGTGCTCTTGCAGGATGAATTTGAAGTACTTTTATAGTTTAATTATTTAACTGCTCTCAAAAATAGAAGGAAAAAAACAACCATTGCAAAGGTTTATTTAAAAAAAATCAAAATAATTCCCAGCAGATACAGAACAGAACATTTTCATGAAACTCAATTTAATATAAATAACTACAAAGTTTGAGTATTGAGTAAAAAAGCTGCCAGTTAATGATAAAACTGTTTACATGAACATGTCAGAGAGCTGTGACCTGTAAGTGCTGTACGACCTGAGGAGAGAGTAATCCCGCTTATGTCGAACACAAAGGTTAAATCTGCAGTTTGGACTCCTGCTGAGATCCTGCGAGCCTCAAAATCCTCTCACAGTTTCTCAGGTGGACGAAAACTGATTTTACTCGCTTTATTTTAGCTTAAACTCACGGTCACTGCTGGAAATACACCGCAGGAGTGTTTGTGTGCAGCCTGTAGTGTTTGGCACCATAAAAAACCTGACATGCTGAGTGACTATGAAGTATACGTGAGCCTATAGCGCCCTCTGCTGAGCTCAGTAAGACCTGGAAGCAGGTTACTTCTGACATTGACAAGTTAAATAACCATTTATTTATATGATAATTATTTGTGTAATTTATTAAAACCCACAAGAACAGTCACTACAAAAATAAGTTTCATTTTACAATAAATGCATCACTTTTTAACAGTTGAATAAATACTTTTATATAACCCATAAAGTTAATTAATTTCCAATATTTCTAAGGGACTAAAGAGTTCATGTGTTAAGGTTAAACTGTGTGAATCACCTGACGCAGTAAAAAAGAGTTACAGTAACAGTTTCGAAAGGTTTCTGAAGCTTCCCATGCAATCAAATGTACATATTTGTGCTTTTTCTTCTGGATTTCAAGGTTAATTATCATTTTATTTTAGCTAAAACCGTGACATCTATCTTATGCATCAGTGTTGTGAAAGGGATGGGTCCAAACTTTTGCGCCTGTGTGGATTAATTTGCATTTTAAGTAATTTTGCCAGACAGACTGGAAATGAAATACCAGACCTGTGTCACTGTTACTGTCTAAACTCCATGACACAAATTTATATTCATCTTTCCTTCAGTTATATTAAGGCATTAAACATGTAGGACTGTTCCCTTTAAGGTGCAAACTTGTAAAATCACCTGTTGGTACCGGGGTGGACGTGGTTTATAGGCTAACATTTTCTAAATCTGCATGTTTGTGTCTTTATTCTGCCCTATGGTTGTTTTTCTTCTTTGTTTAATGGCTTTTCATCTGTAACCAGCGCTACAAAGACATATAAATACTGCTTGTTTTTCTCACTCGCTGATAAATATCCCCCCTAATCATTTTATCAGTTCAGCATCACAGAGGAACAGACTTACCCTGAATGTGACTCACAGCAAGTCAGTGATCAGAGCTTCTTCCTGTTTGTCACTTTGTTTACTGGTTTCCATGCTGACCAGTTTCAGGCATGGCTGGCTGCTCCAGTACAAAAGAAAGTCTTTCTTCCCTCTCAGAGGATTAACAGCAGGCTGTGGTTGGTTTTGTTCAGTTTAGCTAAAGTGAGAAGTGAAAACAGTGGATGAAGGTCCTGCTGTCTCTTCTTTGTCCACTAGGTGTCGGTAATAATCTGTGACAGTTTTCATTTCTGTAACGAAAATGTTTAGTTTTCATCTTTTATTCTACTTTTTAAATTTCACCAATGAAACCAGAACTTTTAATGACACATTAAATACAAATTATTTGTTTTAATGCGAATGTAAAGTTATTAAATAAATGCAGAAATATCAGGAGATTTTCAGTAAAGTATCTACGAACCATAATATTTGAGGAGTTTATATAATATACAGATTTTCTTAGACACTATTGAACATTTATTTCCTGTTTATTGAACAAGTGTTTTGTGATATTTCAGTCAATCTGCATTTTCACTCCTATTAGCAGTGGTGGAAAAGACATAAATACAAATATGAAACACAGTGCTGTGCAAAAGTCTTGAGCTGCCAATGATGTTTTTATACTTAGCTGGGATAATGAGAAACAGGTGCAAGCACACGTGGAGATACAGCATATAAAGCAAAAACAGAGTTTGTCGATATTTGATATGACCGCCTTTATTCTTTAAACACCGTCTGAACTTTATTTCTGTAAGCAGTCTTCAGGAATAGTTCCCCTAGTTGATTTGTAATCACGTTCTTTTGTAATTCAGTTAACCTCAGCCTTCATCCCTCATTAAGAATGGCTCTTTGACAGCTGCCCTTTCACTGAGAGTATTTGTGATGAAGCTTCAGTGAACAGTAGCTGGACCAGCTGAAGGGTCGGGTGCATCTCTCAGGCCCCTTGCAGGATTTTTCCCAGTCTCTTATGGACATGACTTTCAGATACTTTCCATCTACTGTAGATAGTTTTTTTTAGGCCTGATACTTTTTCTTCTTTTGTCCTTCACTTGTCCAGTTTGCTCAGACAAATGCTGCAATATGCCAAGTTTTTGGCTGTTGAAGCAGAAATACTATTTTATGTCTGTCAAACTGTGTTATGTTTGGCATTTTTCATAGATTCAACTAAGAAATTGGGAACAAAGGATGTGTTTCTGTGACAGGCTGAAACAAAGTGTCTACAGATACAGTTCAGTGGCTTAAACAAAAAAAAAAACATTCCTCTGAAAATAGTCAGATGGAGTGGACTTACTGGCCCTGTGATTGGCTGGTGGCCCATCCTCACCCTCCAAAACTTTGGAGAATTATTGCTTAAGACCGCTTTAAAGAATTACAAGAATATCTGACAAAAAATTATGGTTGCTGGTGTCAGTATGTCAGTAATTTACTGAAAACTGTACTTTAAAGTTTGTATTTTAAAACTGAAATATCAAACATAAAACTTTACTTGTAAAATTACAGAGTAAAAGGTTGTTAAACACAGTAATAGTATAAGTAGATTGAGAGCGGAGGACTTGAGGTGCTGAATTATTTCTTGCAGACGATGTGATATCTCGGCCGCTCAGACTTGAAGCAGCTCTGTTTTTGTTGTATAAGAAGTTTGATCATGAATATTCAGAACCAGCCGTCACGGGTAATGGGAAAGTACGGACTCAGTCGCGGAGCTCAGGATGCAAAGTACACAGTGTGTTTATTTACAGTGCCCAAAAACAGTTTCAAAACATAAAGTGAAGTGCAAAGTGCAACAGTGATCTTCTCCAAACTCCCAGTGGTGCGCAGGTGAGTTTCCAAAGCGATTCTCAGAGTGTGTGTTCTCCTCCAATAGCTTAATCCACGGGCTCCTTCTCTCCAACCTCCAGCTCTGTATCTCTTCCTCCTATAAACGAGCAAAAACCACAGGTGAGGAAGCTAGCCAGCTAAAGCTAAGCTGCAAAACACTCTTTACTACCGAGCTTCAAGTACAATCCAGCGTCGACTGCCATCTGGACACACAGTTAAATACCTCAGCCCACAACGAAGGATGATCAGTGACAGCTGGGTGGCAAATTAGGTGCAGGTGTGTCAGCCACTGGTTGGAGGAGGAGAGAGAGAGAAGCACACACATATACACACAGGCAGGTCGCCCCGGGAAAGACCGTCCGACCATGACACCAGCAGCAGAGAAACATCAGTGGAAATGTTAGAAATGAGTCACAGCTTCTCAGCTTTTTTTAAATGTCCACATCGTTTTGTAAAAGCACTCTCTGCAGGTCTCGTCGGAGAGGTTTGTGTTCTACTTTCTTCTGTGATTCTATCTCTGTCAGGACGTCACGCTGGACAAGGACAAAACTCTCATCTGAGCTTCCTGATCATTCACTGGAAACTCACTGAGGAAGTTGCACATCATGGATTAATGTGGAAGTTTAAAATAGATGCAAAGATTTCAATTATAAGCCTGCCTCGACCTCCTCCTCTAACCTCCACCCACTCAGCTTTACATCCTCACTTCTCCCTGATCAGCTGTTACCTCTGAAAGACTCTCCGAAGCACAAGCTGACTTGGTTTGGCCAGCCAGCCCTAATGCCTTAATAAATAATGTTTTAATACATTTAAAATAAACTTTCTGCATCTGAGGTTTTAGTTTATCCATCGCTGATGTAGTTTTCTTGCATATAAAAAGTCTCTCCTCATAAAGTACGAAAGAGTAAAAGTAATGATAGAAAGGAGAAAAATATGTATAAAAATGAATAAATAAAATGTTCCCACACAGAGTCATTTCAATGTGACAACATAAGCTGTAAACATATCAATAACAATAACTTCACACCGTTACGCTCCCTTAGCTGTAGTCACCTGGCCGTGGCGTATTCTGCGACCTGTAGATCCACCACACAGATCCAGCTGCCATCCATCATCTGGATCTCAGGATCACTGAGATCCAGATGATGGATGGCAGCTCTCCTCCACATGTCTCATCCGGATCTGGCCAAGTGTCTGATTCAGCAAAAGAGCCGAGGTTTGTGCCAGCAGAGAGGTGACGTATTTGGAAAAGAGCTGCGGAGAGTGACGGCAGGTCCACGTGCTGCAAACCGTGCAAGGTGAAGGTGATGGAGGGGCGATGATGTCAGAGGACACAGAGAACAGGTGTGCTCTTACACTGTGTGTTGATCTGCAGACAGTGATCTTTACATATGTGTGCATGTTTATTTATTTTCATGACATCTGACTATCATATCATCTGTTTCACATTAACAGTAACACTTTTACGAAACTTCTTCTCCTGCTTTGCTCTTGTTTTTTCATCCTAATGACGCTTTAATCTATTAGCCTACTTTTTTATGTAATACACTCTTACTCAACATATTATGAAATTATTGCTTGCATATTTTTACATAACTCTGCTTCCTTCTTTTCTGCTCATTTTTGCCTGTTATTAATACTAATTTCATGCTGTGACACAGTTTTCTTTTCCTTCTTCCTCTTGATGGATTAATTAAAGATTCAAATGAAGTCATCTCCACGCTGATTAGATGAAACTGAACTGAATTGAAGCCACAAGGGTTTAGATCTTCATACTAGCTGAGTTTAAATTCTTAAACTATGGTCTGAAAATGGTTCTAACTGGACTATATTTAACATATGAGCATGAAAACAATCATAACTCTGCTGAATAAAGATGAGGGAGTTTTTAACGGTGCTGAAACACTGTAAGTGCTGTGCTGTTGCTTCCCCTTTTCTCCTCTGAGACTCGTTTGTATTCCCCTTCGGTCGTCTTCCTGTCCGTCCGTGGCTGGACTTTTGAGCTGGCCAATGATTGCTGATGTCATCCCCCAGACTTCCTGTATCCAACACAACCACGCTCCTTATCCCAAGTCTTCTCTACCACCTCATTTTACAACATGTGGTTTGTTTGCGTGGCTGTTTCTGGGTCTTTTTCATTGTCACGCATGATTCCTCTGTATCGATATCATGTTCTTTTAGTGCTTAAGGACACATATGTGAATTTTAACTGAATTTAAATGTGGATCCTGAGTTTCCTCATTTGTGTCCTCGTACTAGTGTACAGAAATAGCTCCACAACTTTTTATGATTATTAGTTTGGCTTAAATAAAAGCCTAAAATGGGCAACACAGGTACCAGTGCAGTTTTCCATAAAAGCATCTTATTTGGTTGTACTGCCTTTAGCGAGAAAGACTAAAGAGACTGACCTCATTAATTTGATTTTACTCCTTATGAAATTCCACATCAGCAAATGCAAGTTTTCATGAGGGAAACACAACATGTGGCTACAAGCTGCTCTTTGCATAGAAATAAAGCTTTAAAAATGGGCATTGTTTTTAATGTCTTTATTTAATGTCACTGTAACTCGTGCATCTTTTTTTTAATGTCATGTTTGTATCTGTTATGATCTGTTTATTTTGTACACTGTTATTTAAAGAGCTTTATTCTGTATTCAGTACCTCTTTTTATAAAATTAAAGAGAAAAAAAATAAGGAAATGCATTCGGTTTTGGAGTCTGCCTCCAGTGGCCGTTAGAGGAACTGCAGTTTTTGGCTTCATTTTTCAGATTTGGAGGATTCTGCTTGAAAACATCTACAAATCTCCTTTTTTCAGATGCTCATATTTCTTATTTATAATTGTAATTGTTCATTTTTTTATACTACACTGTAAATATTGTTCTTGTTTTCGTATTTATGTTGTTCCTGATGTGTGTTATTGTTGGTCTTCACCGAGGTTTAAGTGCCGGATGTGCGGCAATGATAATAAAAACCCTTGAGTCCTTAGGGGTCACTTCCAACTCACCCTATCCCAGCATCATCCTCTGTCACACCAATCCTCTGAATGTCCTCCTTAACTCCTTCCATAAGTCTTCTCTGAGTCTTCCTCATTTCCAGCTGCCTGGCAGCTCCTTCTTCTCTTTTTCCCATATATCCACTAAACCATCTCAGCTTTGCCTCTGATAGAGTCTCCTCGAGTCATGTCATCCCCGTTTCTTTTATCTTGTACCCAGAATAATCTGCAGGTAAATTAAAACCTCATGTCAGACCGTCTTTGACCCTTTTTGCCAGTAATGTAAATTGATGGAAATGCGTTCCTGTTGTTTGCTGTCTCTGGAAGCATCCGGTGTATTTCATGAGTCCATTATGCTCGGGCATGAATTAGTGCCAGCAGCAGCTGAGCAGCAGGACCACAATAAAAGGCTGAATTATTCCTGACAGTGAGACTAATGGCAGTATTTTTCTTGCCTCACAAATTCAGTATAACTAAATTTCACTTACAGAGATGGATTAGCTGTTTGTTTACTGAGGCTTGAAGTGCAGCAGCTCCCGCAGAGCGGTGATCAGTCCACTAATCAAGCAGATAAATTAATAAACATCTAAGTTTCTGTTTCTGCTGAACTTCACTGGAGGAAAATATCAAAGCTGGCCTTGGCAAACGCACATGATGGCAGGCTGACGTGGCACAGAGAGGGCGACGTGTGCAGAGTTTCACCTTAAATAACACAAAATCCTCTAGTTTGGTGCCAGAAAACAGCACTTGGCACACTGAGTTAACCAAAAAGGACAAAAAAGGCTGCAGACTGGTCACTGAGAGCAGCTTTTACTAAACAGTAACAGCCAGATTTGGACATGTAGAAGTGATTCGAAGTAGAAGTACAGGTGATACGTCCCATTCTCTACCCAAACATTTCCAAAACCATCAGATATATGTTTACAGCTCATAACCCTGTATCATATTTGATTTGCGAGTTTTTGTGAGTTTTTCAGACGTTTACATTGTCAGTGTGATTTATGCACCTGTGCTGAGGAAGGCAGACTCATCCTGCTCAGTAAACGACTGGTTTCTTTTTTTCCCTATCCAGTTCACTGGTTAAATTGTAGGGAATATATTAAAAGTGGGATATCTGCTCTTGTGAGGTAATTTTATAATACTTTACATCGATATTTATAAGTTTACAAAGTGGACGTAAGAAATTATTTTTGTTGGCGACTGGCAAATAACAAAATGGTGCATTAGCGCCACCAGCTGGTATGGAAAAGGTCGTGTTTGTAATCAGCACACCTGCTTTATAATTGTTTGGCTAGACCAAGTAACACACAAGGGGTAAACACACTAAAAAAAGATCATGACTAAATAGACAATGACGCCAACTAAACCCAAAATCACCCCCATGACATGCAGCACATGGTTTGACCCAATAAGGTGGCTTCAGGATTTAAGGAGTCTCAGGCAACTCACAGGTGTTCCCTTTGTGCCGTTTGGGAGAGTCTGCACCTCCAGCCACTTCTGTAAACGCTGTGGTAAGTTTTTAAAAATTTAGTTGTTTGTGTGACTCTGTAAATGTGTTTTGTATTTTTTGGGAGGTGGGCTCACTAAAAGTCAAATTTTCTAACTGCTTAAGTGTCTGATTGCAAATGAAGTGCATCTGTGTGGGTAGATGACGTGTTGGGCTTAATTTGTTCTCGTGGGCATGTGTGGCTATACATGTAAATTAGTTTTCTGGCTAAGTTATGAACAGTCATATCTGACTCTTTTATCCCTGCAGGTGAAGCACTTCATGGAGGATTCTCTCCCTGATGGCACCTCTTCTCGTCGCCGTCTTTAACCTTTTCTGATGCTTGATTGGCTCGCAGATAAAACCAGAGGGGGACATGGTTTTACACTGTAAATGATGAGCTCAGCTTCAAAAAGGGTGAGGCACTGAATATCAGTGTATAAATTGGACTCGCTGCTGTTATCTGACTCTTTGTGCTTCTCTGCAGACTCCAAGCCCTGAAGACGGTTGGTGTAAAATGGACGAAGAGACGAGAAAGATTTCTACTACAGTGAAATGCAGACTCCAGCGTAAGAGGCTAGATGCTCATTATCAAGTAGAAATGTACTGGCTGCAAACTGTGGTTAGAGGGCTATGAGGCTTGTGATTATGTGTTCAGGTGGTTCACAGAACAGCAGTTGCAGCGCTGCAGAGGAGCTCCTGAAGACCAAACATGGGAGAGTTTGCTCTGAGGATGCTAGAACTTCACTGGAAACTTCTGCATTTGTCAAGTGAGTTTAAAAACTAAAGCCTCAATGGTTTAACAAATCCTGGTTTGATACATCACACTGGTTTCTTCCCACAGATGGCGTCCATGGTGCAGGCGATGGACTAGCACATCAAGGTGGCTTAAAGCAGGACAAGGCCCCGGTGATGCTTTCACAAGACCTGCGCATAAAACTCTCCAGGTCCACTGGCTCTCAAATGGCTATTGTCTGCACTGCATTTCAGACTTCCCCAGGCGACTGGGTCAGTGCAGCTTCTATCTACAAAGGAGCAGAGATGGACGCTTCCTGAACCTCCCACACAGGAACCGCATGTTATCATTCAGGGTGCCGTCATGACGTTTTATCAGATGATCGCGTGTTACATACAAGGTGTTTTCTGGTATCGGTAACTTGAAGTACCTTCCTCAGCCAGGAGACGAGGTTTGGAGCTCTACGTTTAGCACTTAGTACTCTCCAACTACTCTGTGGTTGGTTTCAGGCACTTACCGAGTCCTCTTAGGTTAGGATTAGGCTCTTATTCCTCTTTGGTTAGGAAATTTTTATTTTTTTTAGCACTGCATATCGCTTTAGGTTGGGTTAGTCTAGACTCTTCCTTTATTGAACATAGGCACTTACCGAGTCCTCTTTGATTAGGATTAGGCTTTTTATTCCTCTTTGGTTAGGATTTAGGCACTTAACCAGATCCTTAGGATTTGGCTCTCCACACCCCTCCTCGGCTGGCATGAGGAACTCCAGATTCCTCCATGGTTGGTTTGTTACTCTGCTGCTACAAGACACATTGTATGTAACTGAGATACCAGCGGCTTTAAAACTGCTTTGATGGCTCCAGAAAGAGACCATGCTAGAAATGCCAGACCTGTCTCAAAGCTTGTGGAATCATTTGTGGCCATGTTGCTGATGAAATGGACTGTCCATGTTTTGACTAATAAATAATTTTACACCACTAATCTGCTTGTGATTCCTGGAGTTTACTAAGGTGACTGGTTCTAAAACAAAGATTGCTAATCAGTCCAGCTCAACTTCTAGAACTTGTGGCTCAGTTACATAGATGCATGTCAGAGCTCAGTCTGTTACCTGTTGAAACTTAAACCTACTTAACTGGTCTCCTCCCACCAGGGTTTGCTTTGTCAGTTTTCTGCTGCTCTTCTTTAATAAGGGGATCTTGGTCTCTATGAGAACCTTCAATAATGGAGAACTGCATTCACTTTAAACATAGTTGTAGTGAGCTTTGCAAACTAAACTGCCTCAAGCTGCAACTCAAAAGGGTTTTTATGTATGGTGCAAGAGTGCATAAATTTCCACTGTACACAATGAGGCTGGAAGTCAAAGCTGAGTGCACATATGTAAGGCAATGCACAGCCCCACCACTAGTGTAGTTTTGTGTTCTTGGTGAGCTGTCGTGAAAGTCTTAAACCTAAAAGAAATGCTTTAGTAGTTGCTTCCAATAAGTTTGCCTGTCGGTGCCATTCGCAGCACTCGGGTTATCTTTTCCTCTAAAGGAGTGTAAAACATTTAGACATAAGGTCAATGTGCTACTCAAGAGTTGGGAATTCGCCTTGTAATCAGAAGGTTGCTGGTTCGAGCCCCGGCTCCGACAGTCTCGGTCGTTGTGTCCTTGGGCAACACACTTCACCCGTTGCCAACTGGTGGTAGTCAGAGGGCCCGGTGGCGCCAGTGTCCGGCAGCCTCGCCTCTGTCAGTGCGCCCCAGGGTGGCTGTGGCTACAATGTAACTTGCCATCACCGGTGGGTGACTGGATGTGTAAAGAGCTTTGGGGTCCTTAGGGACTAGTAAAGCGCTATACAAATACAGGCCATTTACCATTTAGTTTCAATCATCTAGACATCTAAATGCTTTTAGATTTCGTCAACTACATCTAAAGGTATTTCAAATATAGTGTGTATACGTCTGTACTTGGGAGGCTTCCCCTGAAAGCATCTTGCACAACATTAAATGCAAAATATGTCCATGTGTCTATTCTTTATGAGAAACAGGAAGCTAGTTATACAGTTTCTAACCTTACTGCACAAGGAGCTTACTCGTGATTGGATTACTTCCAAATCGCCTTTCTATACCACTTAATTAGCTCTAATTGGATCTCACCCTACAAAATATTTTCATCTCATTCTTATTCGCTGACTGAAGTGTCAGAACATTTTTTAGTTATCGTCTTGTTATCGTCTTGTTTTCGTCAGCAAAAAAAAAGCCATTATGAAAACTATAACAAAAATGATTGGTCAGCAAAACTTACACTGCTCTATACTTCCTGTTTTTCTTCATTTGGGTCCTTTCAACATTATTTAAACAGAAGCTTCAGAAAAAACATCTAAATTCAGTCTGAGGCTGCTGAGCTATGAGACTTGGGCTGTGGGTGAATAGTCCAAATAGTCATTTTACAATAGACAGCAGATGTTATTTATGACTTTTTTTGTTTTTTGCTATGAAATTGTCCATAATGTAATACGAAGCATAATTTTTATCACAGCAGCATCTTCAGAGGTCAGATGTGGGTGTACAGCCTGATGTTCAATGAACAATGAACAAAAAATATCCTTTTTTCATCTGAAGGTAGTGAAATTCTTTCATTACAGCAGCTAAAAAGGAAAAGCAAACAAAAAATGAATTAAATGAATAAAGGGGGATGTGGTTCAGTTATATGAAACACAATGTTACCAAACAAACATAAGAAACCTAACTGATCCTGCAGCCTTCCTTATACATATACTTCAGGTACCTCTCATCCTTTGCACCCACACTCCCCACAAGCAGGTGGTAGTAATACACCTAACTGCCAAAAGGAAGAGGAGGAGAAGCAGCCACGCCCTTTCATGCCACCTGCAAAGGTCTTTATCCCTACCATGACCTCACAGATCACTGGTAACTCACAGAAACAAAGAATGTAATAATTTCTGTGTAACCCTGCAGGCTGAAAGCGTGTGCCTCATCTAAACAGGTTAAAAGCATGATGGTAAAAGTTTGACTTTGAGTGGCTGCAAATGAAATGAACCTGTGCAGGTAGGTGACCATGTGTGGCTGCTGCCATGACAGTCAGTGACTTTTGTCTGTTTAACTGATTCTTCATGCGGACTGTTTGAGCTATGGTATTTTTCCTTTAACTGTCATTTCTATTTTAAGCTCCCAACTAAGTTTGTCCACTCATGTTCTTGGGTTTTTAAATCAATCTGCCCACTGGTTTGGGTTAATGGTTTAATTTACAAAGATTTAGCCCCCATTTAACCTCTAAACCTTAATGAAAAAGCAGCAACAGCTGGGAAAAAAAACATTTAAGACGTGCAGCGAGTATGAAGAGCATTTTACAACTCTGCAAATTACTGAATTTAAAAGCTATGATATGTTGTGTTTTTTTGTTTTGTTTTGTTTTTGTTTGTTTGTTTATTTTTTGAGGTTTTCATTGGAGATTTTCCTCTAATAACAAACTTGTCTACCTTGTGCTGACCACCATGCCATCCTCTAATCAGTGATTTTCATTTGCATTTTTACATTCAAATATCTTAATTATTTACAGCAGGTCTCCCAGACATGGATTAATGGGAAATGGGTGGAAACATATGTGAACATACAGTATATAAAGCAAAACCGGTTTATACATTTTAATGAGTTTGGAAGTCAATATTTGGTTTGACCACCATTGTTCTTCAGCACGGCCTGAACTCTGTTGGGCAGCCTTCTGGTAATTTCTTTTTCATGTGTAGTTCTCCGGGCTTCTTGAAGGACATTCAAAGCTCTTCTTTGGGTGTTTCTGCCTTTTCTTCTGGTCTCTGTCAATGATGTTGAGGTCTGTGGAGGCCATGACTGAGAGTTTGTGTTCCTCTATCAGAGTGTGCTTTTACCACATTGGTGGTGTGTTTGGGATCACTGTCATGCTGATCCCAGCTGCTTTATAAAGAGGATCAAAGTGGCCACACTGCACACAATGCTGAGATATGCTTTTAGGAATCACTTGTTCAATTCAAAGAATTGAGAGACAAAAGCCAACAATTAAATGACTCTAAGCACTATGTGGCAATGAGAAATTAAAACGGGAAGAAACCTCTGGCAGAACCAGGCTCATGGAAGGGCAGCGATCTGCCTCAACCGTTTGGGGGATAAGGGAGAAGAAAGTGAAGGGAGAGCCAGGTATGAAAATATTATTTTATGCCTGTCAAACTGTGTTAATAGATCAGCTAAAGAAATAGGAACAAATTGTGCTTTTCAGACAGGCGGCTGGTAACAAAGTTCCTAAAGATGTAATTTAAAATTGGTTCCTTGCTAGGTTTTCTGTTAGTTGTAGACACAACACTGGCTAACCTCTTGAGTTAGGAGGCTTTTTATACTTGAATGATTCATAGGGTTAGCATTAAGTGGCTTAGCAAACAATAAAACTTTCCTTTGAAACTGGTAAAAGAAAGGACTGGAAGTGAGTGTAAAAGCAGCCAATGTCAAAAGACAAACTTTGAAAAACCTTCAGAAAGCCTGAAGAACCTATTGCTCAAGACCGCTTTAAAAGTTGTAAGGAAGTCTGAGTGCTTTGAAGACAATATAAAGGAATGCAGCTGGGCTTTTATCGATGACTGTTTACTGGAGAGCTTTCTCTGATTGAGCCGCTTCTTCTGTTCGCAGTCTTCTAAACCTTTCAGACGCTTGAGCCCCTCCTAATGGAAACCAGAGGAAAGTTTGACTTTACTGCAGTAACAGATGATGAGCTGGGCTTCAAACAGGGCGACATAGTCAAGGTCAGTGCGTAACTTTACTCAGCTGTACACAGTTTTCATTAGTGCTGTTGTGCTTGTCTTCATAGTAAAGGTTGTGCCTCAGCACTACAAGCAACCCATTTAACAGGCGCAGCTTTTACTTTGAAGGCAAACTCTCTCCTTTACAGTTTGTGTGGCACTCTTCAGTTTCACAGCTGCTTCATGAGTAGTTGGTGAGTATTTGCAGGTAAGTTGCAACAGAGGTGCCAACTTGTGGGTTAGTACAACAACCTGCTAGCAACCAAAGCAACTCAGTGAAGAGCTCTATACCTCTTTGTGACCAATTCCACAGTGACTAAGTACAACCACTGGTCAGTATGTACGACTTGTATTCTTTCTTTTTTTTTTTTTTTTTTTTTTTTAATACCTACTCAGCCAGGGTTCCAAGTGAGGTGAGTTGAGCTGAAAATGTGCCGTCAGCAAACTGCATGCCACTGATTGGTCAGAGAGTGACATCACTGGATTAGCCATGAGAGCGCCTCATTCACAAGCATCAAACTTGCGATTTTTGAAACCCCATCTATCCATCCTGATATCCATCCATACTTTTGAAACCCGGCAATGAAAATGGCTGCACACAATCAACAGGTACACCATCACATGGTACGCATTCCCTCAGTTACTATGTTGTTCGTGTCACATGATGTCATGGGAATTTTGGGCTGGGTTGCTATAACAACACCACCAACACAGAGGTGGTAATTTAACTGTAATGGAAAATGACCAAACGCCAAGTTGAGGTGAGTAGGTGCTAGTGGAAAAGAGGCATTAAATTCTAACTCAGCATTCCTCCCATCTTTTATATACAGTCGATGTATGTTGCATGTTTGAAACCATGGCAATCGCCACCTGCTGGCCAATAAAGAGAGTTCAGGTGACTTTCATTTCTAGAGGATACTTCCAGTCTGTCCCAGCTTCTCAGTCTAAACTGTGGTTTTGTTTCTTTTCCTGTGTCATTTTTCATCATGTTCTGTTCTGCTTAGCTTGTGACTCACAATTTCCCCTTTATTGCAACCGATAATAATAACCGCTTTCCCTGCTTTCATCACAGCAATCGGACGTCACTCCCACAGATGTCCTACTGTGTTAAATTTAAAAACTGTCTGGGATGTTGTCTCAATATGTGGGTTGATGGACGGGAGGTTAAAATGCAATGCAGTCCAATATAAGTAAGAAATCTGATACTCCTGTATGAAGTTTTATCTTTTTGCATCTGGACAGATTATACGTTATGACAACATCTGGTGTAAAGCAGAGATGAATGGACAGGAGGGGCTTGTGCCACGTAACTTCCTTGACATTCATTTTCCAAGGTAAGAAACAGATGAACAATAATCCGCTGCAAAAGCAGAAATCCTTTTCATTCTGTGTGCAAACTATTTAAAATGACTACAAAGCAGGAATGAAGAAGATGCCCAAAAGTCAGCTGCACATTTTCCTTCAGTAACACGAATGTACCTGAGAAGTCTCTACATTTTCACACTTTTGAGCTTAGAATTTCATTTAAGGTCTTAAAAAGCCCAAATTTAGATGTTAAAATCGTACAGGAAAGGCCCAAAGGCAGGATAGTTTTGCTTTTACAACACTGGCTGGTAGGTGTGTGTACTTGCATGTTTGATGCATGTTTGCATCAGATAGTCATGAGCACAGGACCTGTTTCTGCAGATGGTTTCGGGAGGATGCCACTCGTGGAGATGCAGTGGAGTTTCTGATGAACAAACACGTGGGAGAGTTTGTGATCCGAGGGTGTCGGACCAGCCCAGGAAACTTCTGCATTTCTGTCAAGTGAGTCAAGTGTGTCTCCCAACTAAGTATTACACACATTACATTGTACCTGATCATTTAGACCTTTTTATTGCCTTAAAAGGGAGAAATAAATAAAGTTCATAAGGCGTTTATGATAAGGTCACACTGGGGAAAATGGTGGTAATAAAGAAAATGATTCTGTTTGCTATGAACTGCCACTCGCAGTTTCCATCTTCAAATTCATTTCTGATACGTCAAGACGGTGTTAAAATGGAAATAAAACTGAGTCAGTCTGCTATTAGTCTGCAATTGAATGGGGTCAAATTGGCCATTGTGTGCAATCTGGTTGATATAATATGGTGATTAACTTTGATAATCTGGCAAAAATCTCACGTCTGTTGCAGTCTGCACACACAAAAATTGACTAACTACTTCCATTCAGTGTCCAGCCAGAACTCTCTAATAAGGATGTATAATTTTGAAATGTGTTTTTAATGTTGTGAGACAGACTTAAAGTTCATAAATTCTAAATTTTTTATTTTCAGTTCAAAGACATTTGTTTGTTTCAGTTGTTCTAAAGAGGTTTATGTAGTCAAATGTCAAACATTCGCCCAAGCCCCAATGAGCCATTTCCTGTATTCTTTTCCTCTTAGCATTTTACTAGCATCATTTTTATTCGCGTTTCTGTTACTTAACTGAAACTAGGTTTGAAATAACGTTAAGTATAATAAACTTGGTGTGAGTGATTTATAGTAAAGTTATTCTGACTCTTAAATCTGTTCTCAGGTATGAGCAGGGCATGATGCATTACAGATTGCTGAGGGACAAGAGAGGTCATTACTTCCTGTGGAGGGAAAAATTCACCTCCCTGAACAAACTGGTGGACTTCTACAAAACCAACTCAATCTCCAAAAGCAGGATAATCTACCTCAACGTCAATGGGATCCTGGACCAAGGCGGCCCCTCCGATGATCAGCCAGTGAGACATGATTGCTTTTATTGAAAACCTCAGATTAAAGAGCAGTTTATGACAACAAGCAAGTTACGAGGCATGCTGTTTCAGTCAGTTTCACTTGTATAGTCCCAGAACATCAGTTGTCTCAAGGTGCTTTACATTTTAAGGTAAAGACCAGTCGATACCCTATGAGGAGCACTTACAGGATGGAAGAACTCCCTTTAGATAGGAAGTGACATCCAACAAATGCACGTTCAGGGAGGGACCACCGTCTAATGTGACCAACCAGCCAGTAACTGAGGGAAGACTCACAGATACAAGTTTCAGGCATCTCTCTCACTCCTTTCACTTAACAGGGTGATGTCACATGTTGGTTGTTTTGTTTGCGCAGTGAAAAGTTAAAATGGTGCCAGCATATCGCTTATTCAAATATTCCAGCGTTGCAGCTGTCAAGTCAATTCACTTTATGGAATTAACCTGAGAGGACAAGAGAGTCCGTGCACTTTCAAACTCGGTTATATTTTTGATAAGGTGATCACACCAGCAAACATTACAACTTTAAACATGTGGAACACCATCGAAGTGTAGATGCAGCACAGGAGGGCTGATCGGGATGACCTCATCCAGCCTAAACTGTGCAAGCCTCATCAAGAAGGAAAGCTTCTGGGAGCTGGTTGCAGCAGAGAGGGGTCTGAAAGCTGAAGGCTCTGCCTCTCATTCAACTTTTAAATATCCTATGGACCACAAGTAAACCTTCAGTGTGACAGTAAAGAGCTCTAATGGGGTGATACTGTACTATAAGGTCTTTAAGATAAGATGGGGCCTGATTATTCAAGACCTTGTATGTGAGGTACAGGATTTAAAATGTGATGCTGGATTTGAGCATCTGGTTAGATACCATGTTGCTAAGATATTTCAGGACAGTACAATAACCTTTGTCTCTAAGACATTTCTGCAGTTTAACTATTTGGAGTGTATCATCTGGCTTCATGGATTGACAGAGCTGAGTATCATCTGCATAACAATGAAATGTGTGCTATGTATGCTACCTAGAGTCTGTGCCTCCCATTCTACTTTTGAAAAGTCTGGGTATCAAATTTAAATTTGTACTTGTGCATTAAGCAGCACAGCATACGGCGTAGCCTACACAACTGGCTGACTCTCATCTGCATCTTCATTTGTAACAGTAGTTGTTTTGGTCCATTCTCTTCCAACTCATTTGAAAATGTGTAAATATAAATGGCGCTTGTACCTGTTTAATGTCTTTTGGTGATATCAAATTCTAGTGTGACCAGTTCACCACAGGAACAAGATCAGTTATTTTGGTTAAGTTTTAAGATTTTCTTCCTTCTTGACCATTTCATTGTGAAAATCAGTCACATTGGAAACATTTGATTCCTAAGGCTACATTTGAAAGGGCTTCATTCATCAGTTGTCTGTCGGGTATTGATCAGTGTTTGTTTTTTCTCCCACAGACTACGTCTTGTTTTCGAGTGATGGCGATGTGCGACTTCCCTGCTATACAAGACGACGAGCTTGGTTTCAACTCAGGAGACGTCATTGAGGTGCTGGATATGTCTGATCCTTTTTGGTGGAAAGGGAAGCTGAAAGGAGTTATTGGACTGTTTCCTGTAAATGCCACGAGACCACTGTGAGGAAATCCACCACTGATGCTTTTACTACACCTGCTTACATTCGGACTCGGCCTGCAGGTGCACCTGGCCTCAATTAAGAGTTTCTAAACCTTAATGAAAAGCAGGCTTTTAGATAATATGCTGCACATCAGCCTTCAACCAGAGGAGTGAGTCAGTGCAGCTTTTTATCTACAAACGAGCAGAATGACGATGAATGTCTGCTCATGTTTTAACACATGGATGTATGCCCTACACACACATTTTTTGACCTTTTTAAATAAAACATTTTATGACCAAGATTAAATCTGAACTCATTATGAGAGGAGAATTTTTTCACCTTTCTTATTACAAAGTTGATTCCTGTCAAATCTATCCTGTGATATTCCCTGTTACTTATTTCCTCCGACTTCTTTAGTTGTATCCAGCTGATAGACTGTACATTGAAGATGGAAATGGTTGGTGGTCTGAAAAGTGAATTCCTAAAGCTGCATTCTTTCTAATGGCCACCAGGAGGCAACACCTGTGTTTGGGGAAAAACAAAACCCTCTGGCTGTATTCTTTCTTCTGCCCCGTCCATGTTTTCATGGTGGAAACAAAAACACAAAGGTTACAATGTGCTTGTTAAGTGATGATGTAACAGCCCTGTATTTATAGGTCCAAGCATCTCCTTCACTGAACAATGGCCTCGTCTTTTAAACACATCGAGTGGATAAAGAGATAGTAATGTGTATCTGCAACCAATCATGTCCCAGGCACAACAGAAAATAATATTCTGTGACTGACTCGGTTAAGGAGCTGAAGTTTACAGATGTAGGTGCAGGAGCAGGGCTTGCTGCTTGTTTCCATTTAGTTTTCTAGCAGATAAGCAATTTAATCTTGCTTGATTATTATTATTATTATTATTATTTATTTTTTGTTAGCAAGATTATACCAAAAACTCAGCAAGATCAATTTTATAAAAGTGTTGTTGAGGTGAAGTGTGGACAAACAAAAGAACCCATCTGATGTACATCAAAGTCAGTCAAAGGAGCTTGCAAAGAAAAGCGTCTGGACTTCTTTATGTTTACTTGAAGACGTTTCACCTCTCATCCGAGAAGCTTCTTCAGGAACTGAAGAACTGAAGAAGCTTCTCGGATGAGAGGTGAAACGTCTTCAAGTAAACATAAAGAAGTCCAGACGCTTTTCTTTGCAAGCTCCTTTGACTACGATGACCTGGATGACTGAGAACCTTCACAGACATACATCAAAGTCACTTTACTTAAAAATCAGCAAAGGAGGGGGGGGGGGTGCATTTACATAAGTGGCAGTTCTCTACAGGCTTTTAGTTACTACTGGGCCCAAGAAAACACAACACATGCTGTCAAAATGAATTGGTAGCACTAGTAATGGTACTACTAACAGCTTATTTTATTGCATTTTGATTATTTAGTTTTCGGGAACAAAATAAGCCACAAAATACTCAGAATTTCAATTTTAAAAAGTTATGGCGCACCTAAGGAAAGCTAAATACTAAATGGAAACATGAAGGTTTTAACCTTGTAATTTAAACATGTTGCTGTATTTCATATCTTACTGTAAACTATATGTGCATTTATGCATGGTATTAACCATCCTCACTCCAGTGGAAACATTTTTGAGAGCTATGCTGTTTCTGGTTTCCTGCACACTTCTCTCTTCCAAAAACTGTCATCACTTTCTCTGCTTCACCTGCAGGTAAACTCTTTTCTCATATACAGAAATTTGGTGTGGTAGTATGAAGATTGCACAAGTCTGTTGGTTCAGAATGCCCTGATATGATATTCACAGTGGTAAGACTAAAACAGACTGGTGGGCGCACCTTATAAATCTAATGGGGAATTTCACATCCGCACTAACCTTTTTGGTGGTTAGAAGCTGCTGCAGAAGAATAAGTGATGGCCAACCACAAACCAGTTTCTCTTAAAGTATTTCTTCTGGCCCATTCTGCATTTATTATCATGGTCATTTCTATTATTTTAGTTGTATCCAGAATAGGTTAGCCTGAGGTTGGCTTTAAAAAAGAAAAAATGGAGATTGACCCTCGATCTTGGGACAACCAAACTCTTGAAAAGGTGACTACTTAGAAGTTGCTTCAAAGTAAAGGTTAATGGGCAGGGATAGCTCAGTAGGTAGAGTGATTGCCCCATGATTGGAAGGTCGGGGGTTCGACTCCACTGAGCGGCTACCCTGAGGTACCCCTGAGCAAGTTACCGTCCCTACACACTGCTCCCCGGGTGCTGCATTGGTGGCTGCCCACTGGGTGAATCAGTTAAATGCAGAGGAGTAATTTCCCTACGGGGACTAACACATACACATAAAAAAAACAAAAAAACATTAATGCATTGCTTACCTCCCAGTGGATATAAATAAATAAGAATATGAAGAAAGAGGCCGACGGCAGCTTTTAATCCACTGCTTTGATTCTGCAGCTGAAGATGGATAAATGTCAAACTGTGAAGCTAACAGCTGAGGAGCACCATGACCTCACCTCACTGCCTTGTGGAAGTGTAGCTATAAATAAAAGAAGTGTTTATTCAAAAGGCACAATGAACCTGCAAACATACGTGAATTAATTTTCATTTTCATGTTCAGTTATTTATGATATATTCATAGATAAACAGTGAAGGTACTTAATTATTGTAATTTAAATTTACAGAAGAAAAAATAAACCATGCAAAGGGCTGAAAACTCATTTTTGCGGTTATTTAAATGTTCAACAAAAGGAAGAAGAAAATATTTTATTTTCATTCTTTTATGTAAAAATGGTGAGATTGATTCATTTCAAAATAAAATAAAAAAAATATGTAGTTTATCGTTTATGTTTAAATTTAGGTTTTTAATTTGTTTTGTTAACTTGTGGCCTGACCACTTTTCTCAGTGGATATATATACACTGACCATTGTACATTTAAAAAGGTCGTGTATGTATGTAATCGAATAATCTAATTAGATTGGTAATCTAATAATTGTATTTTTCTGTCCATCCACTCCCTCCTCTCCTAGAGCCTTACATCCTCTCTCAGGAGATTTTAAATCTCA
Organism: Perissodus microlepis; assembly: GCF_051167445.1. Taxonomy (NCBI): domain Eukaryota; kingdom Metazoa; phylum Chordata; class Actinopteri; order Cichliformes; family Cichlidae; genus Perissodus; species Perissodus microlepis. Next base: position 4,295,509 of record NC_140464.1, on the reverse strand, counting down.
CCCTATTTATTTTTATGTTTGTCGCTGACTGACTCACACCCTCCTCCACCTGGAGTGTCCTCAGGGATGGAGGCAATTAGGACAGGAATCTCTATAACACCATGTCATCCATGAGGCTAAACCAAGGCCAAGTAATAGAGCTTCCCACTCACTCCCTCACCTGCACTGACCCTGTGCATTTGCAGTCCTGAAGGAAATCCTCCACCATGACAGCTCAACAGAAAAAGCAACAAAGGACATTTAAGTTTATTATATATTAATATTTTATATATGGTTTTCTTATAGTCCCAGGAGACTGACCTTCACATGCAGCTCCAGGTTCTCCAGAGTCAAAGGACAGGAGCACATGTCAATTACATTAATGTCTGAATGCAAACGTAGGAAAACTGGCAATGTTCCCCAGCAGGACACACACCATCTGACAGCTGGATGCCCTATTTAGGGTTTAAAAAAGAAGAAGAAAACCAGCAGGGGTACTACAGGCTGATTAATTATAATGGGCTCTGCAAAGGGAGAGAACTAATTAAACACCACACTGACTGAATTCTTGGCCCTGGTAAAAAGGTAATGTTCACCTCTGAGTGTAATGAACTCAACAGTCTGCTCTCCGCTCAAACAAAACAGCACGTTGGAGTATTTTTGGCTTAATAAAGCCAAACAAAATCAGGCGAATTAGCAAACAATGCTAAATGAAAGTAGCTATGTGTTGAATCCTGATGTCTGAGTGTGAAAGTGACATCTGCGTGAAAATGAAGCAGGCTCCACTAGTTGGCGTTCATTTGTATGCATGTATGTAGTGTAAGCAGCAATGTTATATAACCTCCATGATGTCTGTAAGACACATAAAAAACAAGACGCTCAAAAACCAGATGTGCTTTTAACTTACTGTGAACATCAGACCTGTTTATGTTCAGTCTGTTGTGAATCTTACCAGAATATTCAGTCCTTAAACCTCATTAAAAACAACATATTTTATTAAAATCCAACCATCTATATTTCTCTGCTTGTAACATTTCTAGAAATCTGACTCATTTCCCCGTTACAGCACCAGACTAGACCACAGATTAGTTTTCGAGCTGCTGTACTCTCTTATTTTTGAAATAATGTGAGTGGCCTTTCACTTCATAAAACTGCATTGTGACTCACCGCCTACAGCACAAAGCTCCTCTTATTATTTATCCGTCTTTGAATAAAGCTGGTGGCCATCATCTGGACTTCAGCTCAGCTCGGGCGTTTGTACTTTTTGTCTCCTACGTGAAACTTTCAAGGTATTCTTGAGGGTTGGATTTGATTTTCTATCTGAATGCATGTTCATTCAGCAGGGGAGACTGTCCCAGGTTTGTCTCATCCACACAAATATGTCTTTAATTTGACCGTGAGGATGAATGGACCTGGAGCCGTCCTTTTTAGAAATGTAAATCTGTTTCCAAGGTCATGGTTGAAAGAGAGAAACAGAGCTGCTTGTAGTTAGCTCTTACTCAGACCAAAGCCACTTAAATTTCATCCATCAAATGTAACAAAATTGTGGAATAATGTAGGAATTTGTAACAACAAGGTCTGAAGCTCTCTAGCTTTTATAAGCTGCAGAAAATTATGTCATAATATTGCTTGCTGCACTTAATTAAAAGCTCCTGCTATAACCATAAAAAACTCTCAGGACTCTCATAGATAAACATGTGAACTGCTCACATAGGAACAGGGCTGGTTATTTATAACTGGTTTATAAACCAGTCAGAAATCCTTTTTAAGATGAAGAGACCACAGTCGGAGCCAAGCCAGAACATATTTAGAAGAGTCTTTCCACTTTCTGTTAACCCCATTGTGCAGAAAATCTAATCATTTCAGCCAGAAATGCTCACAAGACAGTTTCCAATGAGTAGGAGTGAATGGAGCTAAATGGCTAAAACAATCTGGTTCTAGTTTTTCTTCTAGGTTCTCAGTCGCAGTCGTTCGCAGTCGTCTTTAAAGCTTGAAAACAGAAAACAACTGGACTTCTTTAAGTCTGTGAGGTCATTTTACCTCTTATCCAAGGGGCTTCTTCAGCGCCAGCTCACTGGTAGAGATGAACTATGTTGCCAAAAGTATTTACTCACCCGTGAATTCAGGTGTTTTAAACACTTCTATGACCACAGGTGTATAAATTGCATCATCCCCCAAACTATTCCCACAAAACTGGGAGAATGAAAGTGTCCAAACACTGTTCTTGAGCTTAATCTGAAGGTCGCTTGACGATCACTTTTTGGCACAACTCCTAGAGCTAAGGGGGCAAAACAATTTAATGTGCTAATAGGCAACGTAAAACCAGAGTCATGATAAACAATACATACGCGTGTTTTTCCTGAATAATTTCGCCACGTTTACTGTCTAAGGACAGCGCTAACAAGCACTCTCTGCTTATGACAAAAAAATAAAAAAACAAAACAAAAAGCAGCCCGTTCGTTTTGGTGGAAAAATGCAACATGTCAACCAATCAAAAACTGATATGGCAACATGATATTTGGTTGTTTAGGAAGACAGGGGAGTTTTCAGAGTGACAGAGAGAGAGAGAGAGAGAGACAGGAGAAAAAGAGAGAGAGGGAGTTTTGAGATGTGAGAGATTTGTGATGTTTAGCGTGTTTGGAGTGTGTAGTTAATGTGCTGTCTTGTGTAGTTAGTGTGTAGTGTTGTGGATAGTTTTGTGTTGTGTCAGAACAATGAGGCGACTGCTGTCTCCAGGTAGAAACAGGAGTGACACACCTGCTGCTGTCAGACCTGCAGGTATCAGGCTGTGATGTTCTCCTTTATAGTGGACAGAAATGATTTTTTTGGAGTGGCACAAATAATTTGTGCAGCATCTTATTGAATGCAGAACAGCTGATTGTTATTTAAATAGTTTGAAATGGTTATTAAAAAAAGAGGAAAAGGTGAATGGCTGCAAATAACTTTGTTGTTTGCAAAACTTGTGCATATGATTTTAAAATTGACAATTTATATTTGCATTTAAAGTTATGAATTATGACTTAATAAACATGTTTGTGGTTGTTACAGTAAAAAATATAACTTTTTCTAATCGAATTTTATGTTTTTTGCCTGATTTTAGATCAATTGTGTTAATACAGTATATCAAAATGAAAACATAACTGTAAATTCAGACGCGTAAGGTTGTGCTGAAAAGAATGATACCAAACAAGGCAAAGTAAATAGTTTTTAAAGGTGAAATGTAGAAGTAAAATCAAAAGTGGTTAAAATGGCCAATAATACCCTGGACCCCAGAGGGTTAAACATTCTTTTAAAGTAACGCAATAGTTACTTTTCAAGTAATTAATTACTTTTAAAATCTTGTAACTCAGTTACTAACTCAGTTACTTTTTTGAAGAAGTAACTAGTAACTATAATTGATTACTTTTTCAAAGTACTTGCCCAACACTGCTAACAGCTGACTGTGGAATATTTGGTAGTAACACGCTGGAATTCACTGAGCTCCTGGAGCGACCTGTTCTTTGTAGAAGCCGTCTGAAGGTGCTAGATTATACCTGTGGCTATGATGTGATTGGAGCGCCTGAATCCACTGATGGGTGGATGGGTGACTGAACACTTTTGGCAGTATAGCGTATGAGTCATTAGTGCTTTCAAATCCTAAAATCAAACAGATGAAAACAGTTAATGCTAAATGAACTTGTGGCCTTTTCTATTTGAATGAACAAACCCGTTTTATCCACTTACATGAAGCTTTTACTATTCAAACCACAAACGGAGAGAAGCGTGACATAAAGCAGAGTTGTTTACCACAGCGCGTGACGCTGAATCGCTCTGTCTCTGCAGTCTGCTGATAATCAGACGGTGTTAATATTCTGAGCAGTGAGCTGCAGGGTCAGGAGGAGCTGCCATCCCCGCTGCTGTGAACACCCTGAATATCCTGTTCTGCACGCCTGACCAAACTTATGAGATTCTGCGTGTTTGAGAGGAAAATAACACAAGCATGTTCGTGCACACACATTCGTTAATTATATACAAGCACTTAAAAAAGGACATGCTGAATTATACTCATGAAGAAAAGCAGGTATTAGCCTTTCAGCCATGTGATGTGCATCACAGAAAAAACAGCTTTTTCTCAAATTTTGTCATAAAATGTGTGTGCCACGGTAGGACCCTGCCAGGAAACCAATCGATTTAATCAATCAATCAATTTAAATGAACTATGAAGCCAGAATTTGGCTTTATTCAAAGCTATTCCAGTAGAGTTCAAAAATGGAAATATTGAGCTTAACAATAGACTGTAAATTATTTAAAGTGATGACATTAAATGGCTTAATCCTACATTCTTTCTAATGTCCAACAGGGCTGACTCATTTACAGGCACAGCCTCAGACACTTACTTTAAGTTAAAATACAGTTTTGCATTTTTACCTCACTTTTAATTTACTTTTTACTGTAATAACTGTATTTAAAAAACTGCCATAGTTTTTTGGTTTCTAGTGTTTGTTTTAATGTGGAGCATCCTGTAAGGTGGATTTTGAAAGGTTAATTAAAATGGGAAGAATAAAATGCCAATCCATATAGCTGGACTTGTGTGTGAACATCCCGGCAAATCATTTAATGCAGATTTACTTCAATCCACGAGTGCAGCGCCTGATACTCTTTATAGTCTCATGATGCTGCGGTGTGTTTCAGCCAAGAGGATTTTAATCATTTTAATCCTCCTCCTCTCTGGATTGTTAACACGAGAACAAGCTAGAATATTTATGTTGTTGTTCTTTGCGAATTTAATGATTATCATAAACCACTTCAATTAACAGGACGGTTTAGGACGGAGGCAGCGGCAGGAGAGCCTCGGAGGATGGGGAGGCGATGAAAATAAATATTCTCCCTCTACGCAGCGATGTCATCAAGGAGCCGCTCGGGAAGAAGAGCGAGAGAGAAATTAACTCCAAGCGAGAGCGGTGTCAGAGTGCAGTTTATCTTCCTTCAGCACACGTGTTCACGCCGTGTTGTGTCTGCTGCACGAGCTGCTCTCATTCGCTGGTGTGTTTTAGCCTGTGTGGTGGGGGCGCTGCTGTCTGCGCTGGTGAAAAGAGCACATGGCAGATGTTCGGTGTGGCACATCCCACCACCCTTCACCTGCTCTTACTTCTGTCCTCTGCACATGTGCAACAACGGGAGGCAGGGAGGGGATGAAGGATGGAGAGTTCTCTCCAGCTTTTTGTTCCATTATCCCACGATGTTTGTAACATGTTAGCGAGGATGTTCTGAATATGAAAGTCAGAGCTGGGGATTTAAAAAAGAATAATCTGTGGATTAGTATCTGAAAACTGTGTCTAATTGAAGAGCTACAGAGAAGGAACACTTTGCAAACACTTGGTCAGACAATTTGTCATAACTACAGTCCTCACTTCTTGTTTTTTGCATATTTGTCACATTTTAATGTTTCAGATCCTCAGAAAATTTGAATGTTAGACAAAGATAACCTTCCTGAATACAAAAGGCAGTTTTTAAATGATGATTTCCAGGAGAGGTCGTCCTCCCAAAATTACTGCAAGAGTGCATCAACGACTCATTCAGGAGGTCACAAAAGAACCCAGAACATCTAAAAAACCTGCAGGTCTCACTTGGCTCAGTTAAGGTTCAGAGTTCATGATTCAACAGTAAGAAAGAAACTGGGCAAAAATGACATCCATGGGAGAGTTCAAAGGAGGAAACCACTGCTGACCAAAAAGAACACAAAGGTTTGTTTTTCTTTTGCCAAAAAACATCTGGATGATCCTCAAGACTTTTGGAAAATACTCTGTGAGCTGACAAAACAAAAGCTGAAATGTTTTGGAAGTTTGGACTCCAGTTACACCAGCATTTCATGAAAGAGCATCATATCAACAGTCAAACATGGTGGTGGTAGGATGATAGTTTGGGGCTGGTTTGCTGCTTTAGGATCTGGGCGACTTCCCATAACTGATGAAACCATGAACGGTTTGTGAACTAAAGACCAACGGCACTTGAGATATTTGATTCTGTTCATTGTTGTCAGTGTTTGAGTTGTGATGAAAACTTACATATTAACAATTATGAAACTGAGCTTATTCCTCATTGTTAGTCAATGATATGACATTAAATGCTAGTTTCGGTTGCTATTCAAGGTTTGGGAGACGTGCAGGCAGCTGAGACTGAGAAAGTCACTTGGCTGAGTGAGGAAATATTTCTCCTACTGAAAACTCCAGGAAGTCCAGATGAACAGAATCAACTTTCTGAGATTTCCTTATTTCAGTGATTGGGCATGCAAGACACAACAGCCAGCCCACCTCTGAAAGGCTAAAAAACAAACGGCTTTGGAGTGGCCTAGTGAAAGTCTGGACTTAAATCCACCTGAAATGATTTAGAATGATTTATACTCAAAACCCTCCAATGAAGCTGAATTAAAATAATTTTACAGTAGGCCAGTTATTGCAAACACTTGATTGCAGTTCTTACTGCCAAGGGTGGCAGTGTTAGCTTTAGGTGGCAATTACTTTTCACACAGGGTCAGGTAGGTTTGGATAGCTTTTTCCCCTTAATACATAAAATCATCATTTAAAGACTGTATTTTGTATTTACTCGGGTTATGTTTGTGTAATACTAAAACTATCTGATGGTCTGAAATATGGCTAATATGCAAAAAACTAAGGAATCAAAATAGAGAGCTCTGTACACGCATGTTTTGCACATAAATGTTGTTTCTTCACATTCCCATGATGGCTGTAGTTAACATAGGATTTATTAATAGGTCTTTAAAAATGTGGTGAGTAATTACCACACACAAAGCTGAAGTTTTATAGCAATTTTCTGTAATCAGTCTTCACATCCTCCCAACAACAAATCACTTCTGCAGCGTTGTAGCTAATTTATGCAAGCGCAGCATTTCCAGTAATTACACAACAGCAGCAATCTTCCACCTGATCTTTGCCTCGGCCTGCCGCACTCACACAGATTGCCATCAGACTGAGAAATTGAGTCTGGTTATCTGAGGAGAAGCTCGAACAGACAGGCCGGCGAGCGACTCCTGCGTCTGACTCCTGGTGAGATTAAAACTGCTGGATGTCAGCCCACAGGGGATTCAGGGTGCTGCGTAGCATTCTGGGAGATTGCTACCATAACCTTTACTGAAGGAATCCCAGTGTTTAGAGGATTTTTATTTTTGCCCAGCAGTAGACAGAGCAGTTCGGGTGAGGACAAACGTGAGGCACAAATCCCTCTGGGATAAATGAATGCTGTTTTTCTGCATGCAAATGTAATCCACGGTGCTCAGGTTTGATTCACCTGCTGACAGATGGCATGTTTGTTTCTGCTGCATGCAATGTGGAGCAGCAACTTCCTCCCAGCTCTGGGATCTCATTATTCCTGCCCAGGGAGAATTGATCAAACAACGCAGTCAAACACGCCGCTGCGATAATGAGCCAACAGCAAGCTAATTATCTGCTCTTAGACCTCCTGCAGGAAAATCACCTCAGCGTGCCCAGAGCTGCTCCTGAGTGCCCACCAGAACAGTTTGGGCTTCACTGTCAACCAGCAGGAGCTTTAAAGCAGCTACAGTCCATATGAAAGGGACGGATCACCTTCAGGATGACAAGGGGACAGCGTGACCATCAGGTTTAGTCCTGGATTTTCTGTCTTATGGAGGGAGTTCACTTCTTACTGGGCTACGCACATAGTGACTTATCCCGCAGACCTAACCAAAGTACAGATGCATTGACTGACAAATGAGGGACCAGTTTTATAATCTATGTTTCAGATTTTAGGACCAAACATAAAAATATACACATCTATTTTCTGCATCCTTAACTGAGTACATGCAAATTCACATGAGTTTGCACTGCTGTAAATTTACTGCATGCAAACTCATGTGGTGGTAAATTGTATAATGTATAAAACGTATCTCTACAGCAGAGAATCTGTGTAGTACCTGAAACATACTATAAATTAAATTATAAAGGTGTTTAAGGTGCCATATAATCTAGACAGGTAGAAAGAGTCCAACCATCCAACCTTTAGCTCAGTATGCCTCGCTAACCCATTAATCTTCCTTTAGAGTGTTTGAGATAAGAAATCAGCACCTACTGACCAATCAATTCCCCAATAATCAGCACCACCGTTACGAGAAGTTCCCTCGGACCTTGCTTCGTAGGTCAGCAGTACTTAAAGTGTCGTACTGCTTTAAATAGAGTCTGTTTGACACCACCAGAAGCAGACTCACAATTAAACCTCTTAAAAGCTTAATTTCTGGTGTGGAACCTGGGTAACCTGCCAACACACTGAAAACATCAACCACTCAACCACCCAGTCAATGGCTTCCTCACCTCAAAAAAAAAAAAATAATAATAATAAAAATACTAATAAATTAAGAGTTGGAGAAATCTGTTCATATTTCATGTCTCAAAAATATTTATAGTGTAATACTGAAATTTTAAAACACCAAAAATTGGTCTTGTTGTTAAAAATGCTATAGCAGTCAGGAAATGGACCAAATAAGCCATTTTTTTCTATTTGGCTTTTCATGTGTATGTTGGATATTTATGACCGGTTGTTTTATATCTTTTTACCCTATATCAAAAATAATAAAGTTCCTCTGTCAAAAGCTTTAAGCTCTACAAGCTGTAAGTAATTTCATCCAGTGTAAATCATAAAAGAGCAATGTAATCTTAAAACCGGGCTCCTGGGCTGTGTGTTGTTTCCTACTTATTGGTGTGATTTCTGTTTTTATACTATTTTTGTAACTGCAGTGAGATGAGAAGCACGTATCGGTTTACAGGAATATGCTTGAATTCGTGCAGACGCTGTTATGGAAGAGTCCAACTCAGAATTAAATTTGAATTAGTAGGAGTAGGATTTCATTTTATCCTCTGCTCTTCATGATCCTGCCTTGCACCTGTTTTTAACGATGCTGCCAGTAAATGAGAGAATTAATATTTATCCGGGCTGTAGCAAACAAAGATGTTATATTACGATGATATGGTATTAAGACTGTTCATGTTGTCGGTATTGGAAAGACTGTTTGGATTCAGTGTGGCTGCTGCTGGAGCGTGTAGGAGGTAGGACACAGGACGCCCACTCGCTCACTCTGAATGCACCAGACAATGACATGTGGGCTCAGTCGGACATCACGTGGACTTCATGCTGCAGAGCTGGCAGGTTAAAGACTTGAAGTATTTGTCAGTAATGACAAATAAGTAAGTAAGTAAGTAAGTAAGTAAAATTTTATTTATATAGCACATTTCTAGATAGAAATCACAAAGTGCTTTACAAGATATAACAGATTATAAAAAGAAAAAAAACAAACAACAAATAACCCTACCTGTTCACCTTTTACTTTGCAGAAAAGCATTGTTTGAGGAAAAATGTAAATAATTTTTTAGGCTGGGTCGCTTTTAGCGCTGAAATTGCCAAGACATTAGAGAATATTTTTTTGAAACTTAAATTAAACAGAGTTTGAGTAAGGGTTAGCATCACTCAGCACTTTTCCAGCTCTTGTATATTTATTCCTGTACTACACTGGAGTACCTTTGGTTAAGTCACAGTTCAAAATAATCTGTATTCATCTTATGGGACCTTGGTGCAGCCCCAAGCTGTTGCTCCTCCCCCTTTAAGACAAATTTCTTGGGTTTAAACAGCAGGTGGGTGGGGCTTATATTCAGATTAACCTCTCTTTATGACCTCACAGAGAGCACCAAGTAGAATAAACTGTTAGAAACCGAGTGTTTAGAGCTATTTGAAGCCTGAGCTTTCCACTCACAGAGATTACATGTGCGTATGCTGCCCTCATTATTTAAAAATCTGGCCATGTTTAATGGGAATCCACCATTTTACAATAAAAAACAGCATAAGGGATCCACTTTGTGATGGAAAAGTAGCTCCTGAAATGCTGTACTATACCTTTAATGTTGTAATGGACCCTGTCTTTGAACGTGTCCTCACACCTTCACACTTCTGAGATTACTTACTGCGAGGTCACAGCGGTCCATGGAGAAATTTCCTCTCCTCTTCCCCTCCTCGTCTTCAGGGATTTGTCATCTGATTTAAAGCATCGTCAGCTTGTCAGTTTTTACAACCGTTCCCATCCCAGGGAGCGAGGAGAGCAGCTAGTTTTTCTCATATAGCAAGATTTAAAAAGTGAGGGGTAAATTTACGACATGGGCTGCTAAGAGAAGCTGTTGGATACACAGCACTGACATGTTGACGGTTGAATAATCAGCTCTGGGATTATCTCAGCAGTGACAGCACAGTGCAAAAGAAAAGGAAAAAAAATCAATGTTCTTTTCCATCAACACTGTTGTTGTTTTTGCTTCTCCCTGGCTTTTGAGTCGCCCGTCTCCCCCCAGACACTATTCCCTCTGCATGCAGAATAGCAATCTGCTGTAGTGACACAGCCGATGAGTCAGGAGGCCGTGAATTAAAATTATCGTCTGACTTCATCTCACCGAGCGAGCGTGCCGTCGCAGGTGAGAGCGGTCGTGGTGATGCTCTTACAGCTTTCTTTTGTGTCCAAATGGAGACGTCTGACATTGAGGAATAATTATTGTTTCCTGATGTTTTGAGGGTCACTCCAAAAATCGATCAGTCCCTCCCACCCGACCGCCTCAGAACTGCAGCTTCGATTCAATGATGTCATGCAAAGATTTTCACCTTCGTTCCAGGACTGATTTCTGAGTTACACGTCCTCAAAGTACACAGGGTGGGTTGAAATTTGATGCTTTTTATCGCACTTTGTATCAAGAAAAGAAATCCACGTGACCTTTACAATTCTAAAAAATACATTTAAGCTCTGATGATCAGTTTTTACTCCAACTTAAAAAAAGATTCTTGCGTCAGAACGTGTCTCTTTATCAGCAGACAAATTTTGAGCATCAGTATCATGGGATATAGCATGTCCACACATACATGGGTATTTTGGTAAATGTAGATTTAAATGCATTTTGTACACACGTAAACAGCATTTTGATTACCTGAAAACTGTGCTTTTACCACAGCTTATGCCAGTGTTTAACTCATTGTTTAAATCTGAGATTTTGTCTCCCAACGTCAATGTGATGACCATTATTTTCATTTTTATGTCAGACTGTGTGCTGTTGTTGTTTGTTGGCATTTGGTTGTCCAGCATTTCCTCACAGTTAGTTTTTTTCTTTGCATTTTTATGTGAATCGGGATATTTTTACTAAACAATCTCACTTTTAATAAAGTCCTGTGTATGTGTGAATGTTACCATGGTTTCAATAATGTCCATGATGTAGAGGAACAACAACAAACATTGGTTTTTCCATAATTGATTGGAGACAACTTCAAAAAGTGCATTATGTCATCATGTATGGTAGGTAGGGTAGGTGGTCAAAACACATACCAGCCTCATCTTCTAACCAAACAGTTTTATACTATAATCATGTTTAGTGAGTTTAGCCTGTGATTTCACTTTGAATCACTTTTTGAGACCAGCTTCTTTGGTTGATTTTGAATGTGATCTTCAAATTTGGGTTTTTTTTCAAACTGAGAACCAGCTTTAAAGACATAAACCTTTGAATCAAAGAGCACATGGAAGCCACATTTTCTCCTGTTGTGTTAATTTAAGTACATGTCATTTAGGGATTAACTAGGCCTTAATTCACCCTGGAGTAATTTGCTTTTTTTACTGTCACGTTTTTCTTATACACGTGTGATTACATTTGCAAAGCTGTGGTCTTCCTTTAACACACTTCACAACATCATGCAAAGGACTGTGATGAATATTACTGATTCCTAATAGACAGCATCGTTCTGTGGTGATTGATTTTGGATTTTAAAACGTCAGTTTAGTTTTTTTTAGCATTTTGAATATTTTTTAAATCCTCCAATTACCCTGCACTAACAGCTGTTTGTAGCCCACAGAGAGCCTGATCAGGTCAAGAGTAGCTGTTTTTACAGCCCTTACCACAACAAACTAAAGAAAAATTTCCATGATCATTCACTTACATTTCCCACTGCAGAAATAAAACAACTAAACACCATCAACGAGTCATTACTTTTTTAAAAGCACACTTAAGTCTCGTTGATATCTGCTCGACAGGCTGTTTTCTTTAACCTTTTTCTGTCTGAAGGAGGTAATAAAAGCACAAGCCGATACTCACACCTATTCATTCCCTCATTAATTTCAAACTGCATCTGAGCCACAGCTCTGCTTTCCTTTCGTGCTGCATTCATGGACGTGGGATAAACTGGAAGCCAGTTTTTGAGCGTCTAAATTCGATTTTTTAAAACAAGTATTCATCTCTGCTCATTTTTGTAGCTAAAACTGATGTGTTACGTGCCGCGGCTATAGCGCCCTCTGGTGGAAACATAATTAGTCGTTGCGGTTGCAGCTTAATTTAGACTTCTGTGTGGAGTCTTTGCTGAGCTACAACGTAATCTATGTAAGTGGCTGATGTTGTCGCCGGTATTTATATACATTTCCCGCTCAGGAAATTGCACAGGAAGTGATATATTTATCCAACAACTGATTAGAATCCAGTGTTTAAGTCTTCCACATGCACAAAGGTGTGAAGGTATGACCATTACTGTTGAATAGAAGTGGGCAGATCGAATCAAATCTTGATGCTCGATACCAAAGCTGATATTAGTATTAGATTGATGCAAGCACAATAGGATGTCTAAGAAGCTTGGAAAGAAAAGTGTCTGGGCTTCTTTAAGTTTCTTAAAGACATTTCACCTCTCATCCGAGAAGCTTCTTTAGGTCAAAGAGCAATTGGGGGAGAGTCCCAGATTTTTAAGTCCTTTTGGGAGTGTCCCTAAGAGGATTGTGGACCCCCTATTGTTCCACTACCTAACCACACGAGCCAAGGTGTGAAAATGGGTGTGGGTCACAATCAGCCAAGGTTTCAGGTGAACCCATTGTGAGACCTAGCCCCACCCTATTATGTGACTTACTAAGATAAAATCTCAAAACTGGATTATAGATGGCAGACAGTTGGTGTCGTAAACTGCCCCCTCTGTTCAAAGATGGTCGTTCACAGTGGACATAAATGGCTTCTTTCACTCCTCTTTCAAACCATCTGTCTTCTCTGACCAAAATGTGAACACTGGCATCCTCGAAAGAGTGACCTTTGTCCTTCAGATGCAGATATACAGCTGAGTCTTGTCGTGTCGAGGTGGCTCTTCTAAGTGGCTGTTTGGACTCTCTAATGTAGAAGCCTGAGCACTCCTCACTACACTGTACAGCATACACTACGTTGTTAAGTTTGTTTTTGCGAGTTTTGTATTGGGGATGAACCAGTTTTTGTCTGATTGTGTGGCTGGGTCTGAAGTAGACTGGGATGTCGTGCTTGGAGAAGACTCTCCTGAGTTTCTCTGATAAACCACTACATAAGGGATGACAACATTGTTCCGTTTGTCCTTCTGATTCTCCCTAGTTAGTGTCTGATCTTATTTTCTGTGCATTTTCATGATTAGGGACACTCCGCTTAAAAATCTGGGACTCTCCACCAATTTCTCCTGGAACTGAAGAAGCTTCTTGGACGAGAGGTGAAATGTCTTCAAGAAACTTAAAGAGGTCCAGATGCTTTTCTCCTCAAACTACAATGACCTGGATGACTGACAATAGGATGGATAGTTTGTTTTTATGCTAAAAGTTCAGTATGTAGCACACTAAATTGTAATAAATATATTTTTTAGTTTTAAAAATATTTTAAAATTACATTTAAAAAAATATAGCTTAAACATGCACTATAAAATGTCTGAACTTTTTTGTGCTACCCACCATATGTATTTTATTTATAGCCTATAGCACATTTCATTAACAGAAGTTGACCCAAGTGTTTTAGAGACAGGCACATTACAGGTCTCCAAAAAACAGTTTCAAAATACATGAAAAGCTGAAATGTGTGTTTTATTCTATTAACTAATTATTATGGAAAATACAAATCTCACTGATTTAGTGGTCTGTAAAAAGTGCCTTTATAGGTTAAAAGTATTGATAATGGTATCGGCGATTTATACAAAAATTTGCAGTATCGTAAACCACTACTGTTGACAGTTTTACATCTGAATTTTAATTCGGTCTAACGTGTAAATTCCTGCAATCCTGGAAGGCGTCACTGACGCTCTGTGCTCTGATTGGAGGTCAGAGGCGGTGGGCGGGGCCGCCGACCGAGTGCGGAGACAATAGAGAGGGGCTCGGGAGACAGACCACGGCGGATGCACGGTGACAGACAGCAGCCGGTCCCCGCAGAGCCTTCACTCCCAGCCGGTCTCCTGAGTCGCTGAAGGATCCGAACGTTGTCTGAATGGACTGACAGCTTCCAGCACTTTGTCAACGGTAGGCGAAGATTTCGTTTTTCTCCCAGTAAAACCAGTTAACAGCTTACGAAACGCTGCTCGGTGTGTCTTTTCAAGCATTTAAAGCTCAGATTCAGCTTGAAAGTGATGCCTCACTGCTCTGAGGCAAAAGCACAACACTCCACGGCTGTTGTGTGTCTATGCACGGGCACTATATTGGGCTTTGCACTCTGAAAACAATGTATTCTAAATATACAGCTGTAAATCTAAAACAAAGTTCACCCAACCTGAGCAGAACAATAGAGCTGCTGTGAAGCTATTGTCTCAGAGCTACAATCTCTGGTATTGACTTTCCTCCCTCTACATTTACAGAGCAGATTTCTCGCCACAGACATGCTCATGTGCTGCACGCTGTCATGGATATAATGCATGCACGCTTTGTGTCTGCAGATCACCTCCATAGTTGATCTCTTTGTGCTGCAGTTTTTATGTCTGAGTGTCTGTAAACAGTGTTACTGACTCCAGATCTGCATCAAGGATACAGACATGGGGATTTATGGTGTTAATGGAAGGTGATTAATCATCAGACGTGGTTCTGGTTCTGACATTTTAGATTTTTTTTCATGCAAAAATTGGACAGGTTTGCTAAACACTAAGAATTCAGCATCTCAGATGACAAAGGTTCACCAGTGTGTTGACTTTGATGCTGATGCTTATCGGTATTTTTGTCCAAAGTTTATTTTTTGTCTGCATCCTCCCTGCTGAGGGCTCCTTCATCGCCTCGCTCTGGCTCCCATAAATCCATCGAGTTTAGAGGAATCTGAAACTTTGTGGGATTAATAGCCACGTCTGGTTACTAGTAGTGGATATATAATTGGCTGCAGAACAACACGAGACGCCGAACTGCTTAAAAAATAATTTACACCTACTTTCACAAGCATAGCCTCAATCATATGTCCAAATATAAACAAAGCGACACTTTTGGTGACGCTGATTTTACCTGTAAAACGCTAGCGTGCTGCTAACTCAAGCTGATTGGTCGCTTAAAGGTTTACAGGACACGCTCCCTCACCTTTTGCAAACGAAACACTGAAGCGGCTGGATGCGGCACTTGGAGATGATTGAAATGGAAGTGGCGGTGATTAGTGGTGCTGTCGCAGAAAGGAATTTTGCCACAATCGAATCCCTAAAATTGTCTCTTTTGTCTCAGCTCCTTCTGTCTGAAGCACGATGAAATCCCCCTGTGGAACCTGAAGTCCAGAGCGCAGGAGTTCTTGAGTGCCAGTTCCACACCTTCATCCACTCATGGGCTACGAGCTGCTTCTTTCATGTCACTTTTAGCTTCTCAGATGACAGGATTTCCGCTTTCTGGTTTTGTTTGTATGTTTGTACAGACAAACACAGCCAACACCCTTATTCAGGGCGTTATTAAACCTCTTATGGGTATTGATAAAACTATTTAAGGTTTCATTGACGAAGTAGCCCCACGTGAATGAGCCTTGAGTGTTTGTGTTGTTACAACAAGGACTTTAAAACATGGATGTAGTCACTGCCATGGATCTTTGGATTTCACACTTATTTGGAGCCAGAATACTGAGATAAGAGTGCAGAGTGCATTCATCAGCTAAACCTGGTGAGCTTTCATAGCAAACTACAAACATAAACCTGAGCGCTAGCATTCAGACACAGATAGTGAATAAAACTCTAGATTTTCTTTTCACAGAAACTGCAGCATAAACTTCCTGGATGGCCTGCACCACACAGCAGCCCATAATATTTTATTTCACAGAAATATTTGTTAGTTCAGCCCTGCAGAGGAGACGTGAAAATAAAACCATGCACATCTCCTCGGCAGGCAGGAGGAAGACGGTTAGAGAATATGAGATTAAATCAGACAAAGAGTGTACCGCTGCCTTCTGTTGCGTGGGGATCGCAGCAGCCGAAATGCTTTGGCAGTAAAGGAGAGCGCCCAGTGATGCGCTGCTGAGCGCGCAGGGACAAAGCCTCAGTGTTCGCAGGCGATGTAGGTCGAGCCGGTTAAAGCCGGCTGCTTTGATGTGCTGCACAGCTCCGTGAGCGCCGTGGGAGCGGACGGCCGAGCCTCGCCGGAGGCCGCCGCACAAGAGGACGCTGAACTCCAGCGCCGTGACGGCTGGCGTGATGCAGTCTGACTTCTGCAAACATTTCCAGAGGAATGAGCTGCTCACGGGGCAGAAGTAATCTCTCCGGTTTTGTTGCTTCTCAGTGAGCAGATTTAAAGAACAACAGTTCACACGTTAACATTAGATCAGTGGCAGTGAGCTGAATGACTGAGGATGGAGCTGAAAGGCCAACAACAACCAGCACAGAGAGGGGAAGAGTCAGCACTTTCCAGGGCCGATAAAGGGATAAGTCCTAGGTAGGATGAAAACTCTTTAGCTTTAGTAATATTTCGGTATGATTTCAAACTGATCGACACATACTTTTTGTGGCATCACTGAAGTAGACATCTGGTTTTTACCGATGTCTGAAAGTGCCGAGGATGTGGTTTGTACGTCTTTCAGTCAGTAGGTACTCGTGTCTTCCAAATGACTCTTTTCTCGTTGTGTAAAATGTAGCAGACGTGGACATGTGCAATTGTTATGAGATGATCAGTGCTGTTTGGAGTTTTAGCCAAGAGGCAAGAAAATCTGCAGTTTCACTCGCAACCACTTGAGGCTTCTCTAAAAGTGAGTCAATCCCCACAGACCCCACGGAAATGTCCAAAATCATCCATGTTATTATGGTTATCAAGGAGCAAAGAGCAAAATGCAGAGTCCGGAAGCCAATTAGTGATAACCACAGTGGTTACATCTGTCTTTTATAAATAGTGTGTGGTTTTAGCTCATAGCTGTCAGGTGTGGGTCTTTATATTATTCCTTTTGTCATAACCAAAAGCCAAAAATCTAAAAGCTGAAATGATTATTTCAGGATTTTATATACAACAAAAGAAATGTAGTAAATCCTCAGATTAGAGAAACTGAAACCAGGTGATAAATTGACATTTTTAGAAGCAGTGTCATTTATTAGTTATGTAAGTGGTTGGTCATCTTTTCAGTAATTATAATCTGTATTAGGGCAGGGCAATATGGCCAAAAACATTTATCACAATTAGAAACTGGCCGACATATCCTCAGCATAACCATGTATAATATCCACAAAACTTAAAAAGAGGTTATACACACACAATACGGTAATATTATGTTGAAGCACAGTACGTATCACTCCGCGAGGCTACAGTAGCTGTAATGCTCCGACAATCCATCAAGCTGTGTGGCTTCGTAGCTTAGCAAAGTCGTACTAAAACATTTTTTGACAGATTTTTAAGCGCCGTGTACCAAATAAAATCGGTTCGGTAATAACGAAGGCCCGCTAGCATGCTCTACCAATACATGTGCTTTGGTGTGTATCTGATGGACGAAAGCCAAACCAGTTTGACTGAAGTTGCAACATTTTTACAAACAAATTCTGGTTCATCCGTTTCATTCAACGATCCGTTTTCGCCCTTCTCATTCTCCGTGTGTCTCCATGTGCGCATGAAAACAAAGGCACTGCGCATGCGTGTTTTACCCATATTCTATCGCGATATTTGATTTTCTTATCATTGCCTAACATTGTATCGATATTACTGTGAACGGTATGATATGGCCCAGCCCTAATCTATATAGTAGCAAGAACCCACTGTACACACGGTTTTTGCCATGTCTACAGGGCTCGTTTGCTGTGCTTATGTATTCAAAAAATTAATGTATCATGTTATTCTTTATATCTTCAATATAGAGTCAGATGGCAAAAATGTCTTTTTACAAATGAAATTTGTTCTTAGATTTTTGACTTGTGTTAGAGGAAATCATGACACGTTGTGATGGGTATTTTTGTTTGAGCTGCAAATAACCTGACAATCACTTCCTTATTTAAATAATCAGTTATTGTCTGTTAAAAATGTTTTTATGAAGTGTTGTTCATCATCTGCCCTGGTGAGATCTTCTCTGGGTGGAATAGGTGATAATGAAACTGTCATTCTTCTGCTCTAAGCAGAAGAATTGAGATTTTTAAAAGCTGTGACATTCACAGTGTCTCACAGCAATAATTCATGTTTATCTTTTGTTACCAAAAGCCCAAACTCCCAGATTACTCCGTTTACAGTCATACCTGACAGAAGCAAGTCGACATGTTTAGCGTGAACCATCAAATGTATGGCATTTGTTCCTAAAATAGTCAATTTATGGCAATAAAAAGCTTACAGGTAGTGAACTGAGAGGAAGTGTCATCAGTAATGGCAAAAAGTCACCATTTTCTTACACTGATTGGCTGTTTTCTTTTAGTTGATTGATTGGACCTGTCGGTTCACAGAGTTCAGTGGACTCAGCTTGACAGACAATGACTGATGACCAACAGCAACCAGAAGACATTTCAGCCCATTAGAGCTCAAACTGAAGCCTTTATGTAGCATTAATAAAATATACGGTAAACACAAGAAAAGCCCAAGGCTGCTGCTAATGATTGCTTACATTATTGATCACTGTAAAGACTTTATTTTAGTTATTCTGTCTGTTGAGAAAAGGCTCAAGGAGACGGCCTAAAATGTATTTTTAAAAATTTATTTTGGTCACTTAAACCCCAAACATACTTGGGTCACTGTGAAATAGCTATAGGCAGTGGCAGAAAAACTAAACTCTGTTGCTTTTTTTTCGAAATGGCTCATTATTAATCACCTTCACCTTAAGTGAAGCCATTATTCTCTTCATGGAAAACTATCGGAAAAGCTTTTTATGTCTGTTTTAAGTACATTAGCTCAGAGAGTTAAGCTGCCAGACTGTCGCATCTCAAATCCCACATGTGTTTCGTCTGGTCCTGGATTCTGAACATTGCAAGACCGAAATTACTATCAGTCATTCTGTCAGGGTTCATGCTCTCTGCTACTGCTGGTATCTTTAATAAATACCACACATTTAGTTTTTAGAACTTGAGTTTGTCCTCAGATTGCCTTCTATTTTTTTTTTTTGTCTTTAAAATGGAACAAGGTCCTCCATTAAAAAGGTTTGTAAAGCTTTACTCAGAACACATAATAAGAGCTTTGACACCTTAAAAAGCAGATAATTTGGTATTTTTGTTTTTGTGCTTGATCTCTCTCCAAACAAAGAATAAAACTATAAAAATACTGACATATGCTATTCCTCAGCCTCCTAGTAGATGCACCTATCGTATAAATGTGAAAATCTGTGGTGATGTTTAAAAAGAAATTGACCTTTCAGTAGCTGCATCTACGGTATGAATGTTGAAATCCTGCATGATCTGGGTCCCGAGTTATCACATTGACAAACTTGGGTGTTCACGCTGCCTGAAAGATATGTCAAGGACTTTAGAACTGGGCACTTTCAGTGTAGTCACACTAGTTAGCGATTAGAAGTCAGCCATTGCTAAATTCTCATAGAGAACTGGCAAAACAATGTGAGAGATATGGATATTCATCAGAAATAACCAAAATAAAGAAAATACACCTCTAAACCTATTTAGAAATCTTTGAAAAGAGAATGCCTGGCGTCAGATGGAGGTAGCCTCTGGTGTGCTGTTGAGACTGTTACCAAGTCATCACCAAAGAATCCACCAGGGATGGGCTTCGCCAATCACTAATTAACCAACCAGTCATCCAACTTTATTATAGGCCTCTGTAGCATCAGTTATATCGGAAGTGGAGAATATCTCGTTACTGAACGAAAAGTTAACTGAAAGCTTTTTAAAAAATTGTTTTCGAGTGGCTTCAGCGAGACTCTACTTTATCACTTAGTTGTGGTTATTTGTTTGTCATAGGCTAACAAACAATCAGATCAAGTATTTTTACAAAGTATTTTTTTCTTGTTTCTTAATATTTTTTTTTTAAATGTCTACCTTTTTTTCCCAATAAGATTCCAAGATTAATTCCACCAGATGGTTGTGAGTAACAAACCATCTGCTGCGACATATTAATAAGCTACATGATGGTATTGCTCTTCTTTAATTTAATAACAGATTTAATTTCTTCCTGTCACCATATTATTGGCTAAATAGACCTGCTCATTGGTGCTTCTATCAGATCTTTTTCTTCTTCCATTTTCTCATTTTTTTTAGATCCACTTTTAAAAACTCATGGTGGGATTTAGATTGGGATTATTTTATGAATTGTTACTTTGACAGCAGTCAGAATCCTTCACATGCTCTCCAGATAGGATTAAAGTCACTGACTGTAGCAGGAAATATTAAAATCCCCCTCTAGCATAAATCCCATACACTTTAATGCTCCACTTCGGCAAAGAGTATTTTAGAGATGAAGGCTAACATCAAACCTGTAACATACCCACTGCGCTGAGTGGGTTAATGTTCTGTACTTTTAGCTGCTTTATTTAGCATGTTAGCATGCTAACATTTATTGATATAACGCACACATGGGGCTGATGTGAGTCTTAATAGAACTGCAGGCTTTTTCTTCAATAAATTAGATTTATTCAAACTTCCAAAAACTGAATAGTTTGTACAACAAAGTTTAGAAGAATAAGACAAAAATCTTTGTTTATTTATTTATTCAGGCCCTGAGTAATAGTGAACGATAACATTTGGAGAAAGTCTTACAAAACTGAGAAATTATCACCAAAAGTTCTTGTTTTATGTTCTCAACTTCAGAGTTGGAGGAGTAACCAACAGGTATTTATCCACTTGTGTTGGAGTGACATAAATTTCAGCACCACAGGGGGAGCACAAGGTGGACATCGATAGTCCTGACAGTTTTTGGCACTCAATGACACCTCACCTCCAACCAACCATGGCAGATGGCCGCCCCTCCCTATTCCTGGTTCTGCCAGAGGTTTCTTCCTGTTAAAAGGGAGTTTCTCCTTGCCACTTTCGCCAAAGTGTTTGTCTCATAGGGCTTAGTCTGATTGTTGGGGTTTCTCTGTATTATTCAAGGGTCTTTACCATCGGCGTAACTTTGTGTTGAACATTGGGGGGGGTCAAGATCTCTGTCTAAATAAATAAACAAATCTAGCTAAATTCCCAAATGATTAAACATGCAACAATTTTGCTGGTAATACATGAAATGAGTAAAGAAAATCAACAGCCTATTTATGCAAGATAATTCATGATTTTATTGGGGGGGTTATTTTGGTTGAGTCTGATTATTGGGGGGGGGGTCATAACCCCCCTGGAAATTACGCCTCTGGTCTTTACCTTACAATACCTTGAGGCAACTGTTGTTGTTATTTGGTGCTAGATAAATAAAACTGACATACATTGAACGTTGCAGACTTATAGAAACGAATTTCTGCTCAGATAAACATATAAATTGTACTAGTGGAGCTCAAAGTAAAGCAAAAACAAAAAACCTAAGAGGTCCTAAAGATTAATAACTGTAGATATGTGTAGCGGTGCGCTTTCAAAAAAATGTTCTTGCTCTTTTGAGTGTACTGGGTACAAAAAGAAAACCACTGTGGTGGTTTATATTATAGTTGTTAGTAAATACCTTGAAATCTTTAAATGTATAAGACATAAAAGATTCTTCAGACTGTGAAGGAGGTCATCTAAAGCTCAGGAGTCTTTTCAAGTGTTTGGCCTGTTCGTTTAGTGTGTTTGAGCACAAATGTTAACCTTATGCGAACAGTCAGCAGCTCAGCAAAGGCATTAAGATTCATCCTACAGACATCCTGGATATGTGCACCAAATTTCATTCCAGCCCATCAATAGCTGGAGAAATCTAGAGTCATGCTGCTGCTGTTTCACCAGACGTTCACGAAGCAGACATCAGTTCTTCTTTTGTCTTTTATGTCCAAATCATCCCTGAATAGGTCATTTTTCCCCCTCTTGTTTTTGGAAACTCTCTGAGGTATGAAAGATTTTTGTCGGCAGGCAGGCATAGTGTAAGATGGCAGCCTTTGTTCATAAATATTTTTTCAGCCTGGTAACGCATCGATTTCACATTACAAATGATTAATTGGGTGCCGATGTTTTACAAGTCGATGCTGGCCTGAACACACGAGGTGGCAGAGGCTGTTTTTCCTGCGGCACCGGGAGACCATTACTCAGCACTTCTGTCGAGTTTGTCAGGTTTACTCATCGTCACAGCGGCAATACTATTCTTCTTGTAAGTGATCAGTGGTCTCCTCGGATTACTCTTTAGATTACACCTTAGAAAACACAGAAGGAAGCTTCTGACTTTGTCTTTGGCTCAGGTTTTGTGGATCTATGAGTTCAGGAACAAATCCTAAAACGAAGAAGAAATTTCAGCTTTAAATCTGTCCCTATACAAACTAAATGTACCTACAGGGACTCAAACATCAACCATGTGTCCCAGTTAAAACTCTGGCACTCTCTACAAGCTCCAGCATTCCCAGCATTGAAACCAGACCCTTCAATAAATGTATTCGCTTTGTTTTACTGTGAACGAGACATTATTAGAAACAAGAGTGTGACATTTTGGCAGTCCAAGAGAAGCTCAAGTTCTGCAGGGAACCGCTGGAAATGCAAAGCATCGTCAGGCTGTAGCCATGGCAGCTGTGCCACCTCGCTGCTGCTGTTGCTGCAGGAAAATCAAAGGTCATTAAAACTCACAGCTTTCTGACTCTGTGCCACTCCAGCTTTCCATCAACAGGCGCTCTCACCGTTAGACTGCACCCACCTGCCAAGCGGCGCAAAAGACAGGTAACCTTATCAGTGCATAACAGACGTAAAGCAGACTGGTTGAATTCCAGCCGGGCTTTGTTTACCGACTGAAAGAATGATTGGAAGGCGGTCTCGCGCCGCTCGTCAGAGAGGCAGACATGGCTTCTTGATGCCCTTGGGGGAGCAGTTACCCCTTAGACTTAGCGGGAGCGCCGGGAGCTGCAGCTAAAAAACGTTACACCTAATTAGCAGTGGTTGTGACTCCTTTCATCTCCGGGGTGTTTGATATGACTTCAGTGTGAGAGCACGTGAGGAAGCGTTCACGCTCGGATAGCAGGATGACACCGAGGGTGAAACATAATTAATGCATATATGTCAAAGTTGCTATGGTTAGGCAAACGTAACGATAGAAAGTAAATGGATGGTGAGTTCTCTGCTTGATCTGACAACAAAAATGCGTCTTTTGTAGAAGACCAGCATTCATATTTGGTCATATGGTAACATCATTCGACTTGTTGTTGCCAGGTTTTAGTTTTCTAAATTCTCACAAAGTTTCTAGAAAATCAGCAGACCTGTCGGTGTTCTATTAACATTTCTGAATTAATGAATCATTGAGCCCAGAAATCAAGTACGTGATTTAATTAACATGATTTTTTTTTTTCTTCTTAAATTTTAGTGGGCTAATTTTTAGTGAAAATACAAAGGAGGTGACTTTAATGTTTGTTGCTAGTATTGCTCCCATGAGCAGTACTAGCTAACAGTATAATGGAGGATTATGGATAATAGAGTCCAGTAATCTAAAGTCAAGACAAAGTCCAGAAAAGCACAAAAACTAACAGTATAAAGCATAGATAAGAGCAGTTTTCCCAAAAATTAGGAGATTACTGTGGTGGGTTGTTGTTGTTTTGTTTTGGTTCTTTTGTCTGATGCAAGCTTGTACATGGAGTACTTGCTATTTAAAATAATGATTTGGTTTCACATAATAGCAGCAGTGTCAGTAATAACAATGGTTTTCTGGGCTCCTTTAATGCTCCAAATGAAAGTCTGAAACAGAACAGGTGTATGGAAAAAACATTTACTGTCCTTTAACAAAAGGTCTCTGCAGTGTCTCTTTGTGCTGTGAAAATGTGTTTGACACACGAACAAAGAAGGGAGGCGCAAAGTGCTCCTCCTGGCATTATTTGATCATCCTGAAAGCAGAGGTGAGATGCTTCGTTCTCTTTGTGCATCTGGTCTCGTGTTCATTTACTGGGCCCTCGCTCTGACCCTGTGAACTGTACTGCTGGCTGAGCAGAAAAACTGTGCAAGAAAACGGCCATTATTTTGAAAAGGGCTCGAATTTTAATTAAAAATCTACCTACGTATCTAGCATGTAAAATTGAGATGCCCGAGTGTGTCTGTTTGCAGCTCTAAACACTCTCTGGCTGTCTCATCCTTTCTGTGCTTTATTGACCTTGTCAGAGGGATGCTGAGAGGACCGGTGATAGACAGCCAGTTGGCTCCTTTGGGTTCAGCTGAGTCCTCATTTTTATCAGCTTGTCGTACTTTAATGCTCAGCACATACTGTTTATTTCGAGGGCCATTTCCATCCTCCGCTGTCACTCCAACACAGCCGAGCTCACGGCTTCCTTTCACTGTTTTTTAACGCAGTGTTTTCAGCATGTCGGGGCTTCAGTTTTGAACATGTCAGCCTGCTTTATTTAGCAGTAACAGAGGTTCTGAAGAAACAACAAGCACAGTTAAATACTACATTTTGTTTACAGCACAGCCAGACTTATACGGTTAGCTTAAAAATTCAAGATATTCATCACTGATGTCAGTTTGAGTTTTTCTGTGTGTAACAGATTGATGCATTACTAAGATTTGGAGGCAAAGACATAAAACACAGTTGTGTAAGATGTATGCTATGAGACTAAATTCACACCAAAAGTAAAATGTCGTTGTAACAATACTGTTTGATAATAAATTTCATACAGTTGGAAAGCCTGTTTATTTCCCCTTGAACGGTGCCACATTTGCACCCACAGCTGCTGCTCAACCCACAGTCATGGGTTGAGCAGCAGACTTGAGTATGTGGGTTGAGCCCATGGAAAAACTTGCCAAAAATCATGTTCTGTTCTCAACTCTTGTTCGGTGTCGTTTATATGATTGGACAATTGAGAGCTGAAGAACCGAGACACGTTAGCAAATGAAAAGTTCTATTCATGTAACAAACAACTCGGTGAAACGTGGAAGAACCCGACTCACCTACAAACACTCAACGTTTACGCTGAGCGGTCAGTGCAAACTGGAAACGGAGACCTTCAAAGGCTCAACTTTCAAAGTAAGTTGCGCCTTTTGAGACATGCTCACAGCACGACTTTTACTTTGAAGGTAAATGGTCTGTTTTTACTGTTTCACTACCACTTGGTGAGCAGTTGCAGACAAGTCAGCGTCTTTCAGAAATGAACAGAAAAAAAATGACATTAAATTCTCAGAAAAACATGATTTTTTTCCTGTGGGTTGTTGTTGTTTTTTTGTTTTGTTTTTTTACAATAAAAGCCACCCTGTGAAGCAGCATGAAGTGTTGGGTTAATAAAGGCTGTTGTTTAATCCATCTTGAGTACGCTGCAAACACTGAAGCTGAGATCAGTGACATTAAAAAAAAATAAACGTCCCGGTTCACGTGCTGCATTTGTTTCAGTACAGTAAATCTGCATTAATAGGCTTTTATTTACTCAAATCACAGTTTTACTCTCACTGTGTTTTTTCCAAGCGGACCATACTCTGTTGTTTGGGTTCATTGTTTTCACACGCGTTACTTGAGTTTCTTGTACACATTTCCCCATCGTGCACACTCACACTGTAGATGGGAGCCAAGCGGGGACAGATGGACCCGAAACACAGGATGTGGCTAGCATCCCGTCTCCTTAAACACTTTCTCATCCCTGTTAATGAGACATGGTGCAATTCTGCTGGGCCATCAGGGCTGTGAAGTCTCCGCATTCATCCAGAGATCTGAAGTGTTGCTTGGCTCCCCTCGGCAGCAGAAGGAGCCGGAAGGCGAGACAGATTTGCTGAGTGAATGGCAGCAGGCGTGACGGAGAAGAAACACGTCAGTTCGGAATTAGACGTTCGTTAATGTGGAAAGATCGTTAATCAGCTGCAGAGGATCAGCTCTGCAAATAGCAACACTTCTCTGCTCTCAGGGATGGACTCGTTCAATTAATTTTCTTCATTTTCTTTCATCAGTCAGCATCAGGACTTTGTGCCGGGGTTATATCGCCTATCTCACCCAAAGCTATTCAACTTGGATGTCTTTGCACAAGGTTAACAAAAAAGTTTGCTGCTCGGAGACTGAAGTTCTATTTGTGTTAAATAAAACTAGAATAAAGTAGAAACTGAACTCAGGTGCAGGGAGATTTTCTGTTTTAACCTTGTGGCTGTAGTAATGACACGTGGTGCTTTTTCCATTATCAGTATTATCTCTACAAAGCTAGTTATGTAAGAGTTATCTCTAAACCCTTTATAATCTAAAGCAAATGTCCTAAAATATTATTAGAGAACCCAATAATTAGATCATTTTTGGCAACTAAGAACTACATTTTAACAGGAAGGAGAGACCTCAATAAGCTTATCATCTATATAAACATTTTAATCTTGCAAGGATGCTAATTTACCTTCATTTACCAAACTTGCATCATTTTTTGTCTTTTGCATACTGAATGTAATACAACATGAATTTGTGTCTGATGCATTATTTGTGCCAATTTTAGTTTCTGTTTAGACTTTGAAGGTAACTGAGCTGTGTGAATAACGAACCTCTGTCTGAATCTGCATATATTAAATGGGCTTTGATAGAAAAATTCCCACCTTTTGTTCTTCGATTATGCTCTCTTTGTTGCTATGAGGAGCTGTGATCTTAGAAACTATATTTTCTCAAAGTAAGAACAAAGTGTAAAGATTACATAACGGTTCACTGGCCTGGACTCAAAGCGTTTTCACTTTCCCTTTGATACCAGTACAGTACACACATGCAGTACAAGATATGCTTTGCAAAGCAGTGGTGTATAGTTTAGGAATGCAGACATGGGTGGATAAGTTCCCTCACAGTAAACCTCGTCTTCCTTCCTGCTCTCCAGGAAAATCCATCTCCAGACCAGCCCTCGGCCCCCCTTGCCCCGTCCCTTTAACCAACATGAACTCCCTGCCTCATGGCTCCCGTGCCTCCATCGACATCCTGGAGGAGCTCCAGCTGATTGCTGCGCAGAATCTGGAAAAACTGGACATCAACAAGTACTATGAGATCATCCGTGAGCTGGGAAAGGGCACCTATGGAAAGGTGGACCTGGTCATCCACAAAATCAGAGGTATTAACTGTGGCTGCTACTGTAAAGAACAAAATTATATTTAAAGTGATTTCTTTAAAGTAAATTTTTGCATTTTTTACCATAAAAGACGACCATATTGGTAGTAACAGTGAAATATGGAAGAAGAGGTTGTTGGGGGGGGTTCCTGTCAACAGACTCTAAATGGCAAAGTATCCAAATTTTTATTTATTTTGTTTTCCAAAATACAAATTGCATAGAGCACAAGGAAAAGCTTTTAAATGGTGTACCCATGTTGGTACTCTGGGCAACTACCTGTAGTGATCAAGTAACTCAGTGTCATTTTAAAACAAATCCATTTACCATTTACAATATTTTTAAGACAAATTAATAATGTAAAGGGATTTTTTTTGTTTGTTTTCTTGCTCTTGGGGGAAGAATTAACTAGTTAATAGTCAAGTTGTACTTACATTTATTAACTTCTTGGTATTTTTGTCTAAATTTTATTGAACAAAAATACCAAAAGCTTTTCAATAAATAAAAATAACAAAACAGTAAATGGAATATATTTGAATTTCCTAATTCAAATGGCTTTTTAGTTTGGGATCTGCATTAGCATTAACTTCATGATGTAGCGTCAATTAAATAAATTATCATTAGTTTCATTGGCTAGCTAGCTGTAGCTAATAAATGCCATGATGGTTGTTTTTAGCCAGAAAGATGGCTATGATCTTTTTTCCATGTAATTAAATTTCCTCCTTTTTTCACATCGGTTTCATCCTCATCTTGCATAAGAGGAAAAACGAACCAGAAGGTAAAGCCCATGAAGACAGTTTTCTTTTTGAAATTCAGATCCATTGCTTCTTCTGGGGAGAGGAGATTTTCCGAGAAACTCATTTGCCCACAAAATAAGCAGATCTGCAGGGTTGCACTTGCAGGAAATGAGATGTTGTCCTCATTTGTGGCCCTGTTTTGTGACTCAGAGTAATAACACAGTCTAATTTGAAAGAAGCTCTCGAGTCAGATGACGGCGTGTTTGTGAAGGTAAAGTACTTCACGACTGAAGTGTTTACTTTCAAAAAAGCCAAATTGGAGGTACTGGAGGTCGCTTTCTTGCAGGGATTTTTAGCCCAGGTCGAGATCCAAACTGCCTCAATTCACCACTTAACTGACTGAAAATCTGTTTAACCTTTTCACATTAAAATCCAAATTGTTGCCCATCTGTTCTCAGCCTCTTAATAGTCTTTTTTTTTTTTTTATGGAGTCACAAAGCCTCTGTTTCACTGCCTATTTCAAGTAGCAGCAGACTCTTGGAGTGACAAATGGTGACCTTTTCAAGCCATTTGAGGTGTGCCGTTAATGGATTTATAAAAAATGTTATATACCTTTTGGTTTCATAATTTGGTACTGAACCGCCAGCTTCTTCCCAGAGCCGTTAATAAGTGTAGCTTAAATTATCTGACCTTCAGTGTGGAGCAGAAAATCAGGTTACCTGTGGAAATGGATGGACTGAAGGTGTAACATTTAACCTTTTTACTTTCTTTTTTTAAATGAACAAACTCAAGTGTTTCATCCCCAGATGTTTCTGCGACATGTGTAGAACTTGCGAGTTTTTTATCCCTTTAGCGACATTTTAAGCAGTCACATGCAGTTTGAAATGCATTTTGTATTTCAAAGTTAAAACTCAATTAAAACCTTAAAAGGTTGTTTTCACAATATCTTATTAATTCAATTCAAATGTCTGTTTCTCTTTGTCATCCTTTTTGATGAATTTGAAATTTGAGTATGTCAATCATTGTTTTTATATTTCTGTATTTCGTATGTATAAGTACTGATGGTTTAAAGGAATCTGTGATATGTCAAAGCTTGTTAATTTAATCTTATCACAATAGCAAAGTTCTGACAGTTTAGAATGTTCTGTGAACCGAAGTGGATCGTTAAAAATTTTATTCTTTAAATACGATACGAGATAAAAATACGGTAACACGGCCAATCAGAGTAGAAGTGGTTGGTTTTGGTGAAAGGATGAAGTGATGGCTGCACAAAGACAAAAGTATAAAATAAATAAGGATTATTTTGAACTGGATGTATCTGGAAATGAGTGTAACTGATGCCTGTTATGAATTATTTACTTATAATTTTAATGACAGTTAAATAAATAACATTAGACATAATAGAAAAACATTTTTTTAAGACTTTATTAGACTATCAGTGGTTTGAGATATGAATAATATGGCAAATTCTATTAACATTATTTTCCATCTATGTATTATTATAATATTTATTTTCAAAAATGTGTTAGCTATATTGGACTGACTCACTTATATAGATTAAAGAGTAAAGTATGTAAGCAGAGATTCAAAATGAGAAGGTATACTTCAGTTTGATAGTGACAAACTAGAAACTTAGATTAGGTTATAGAACATCTGTTTTTAAATTGCCAGTTGCCAAAACAATAGGTTTATATTTACATGAGCAATATATTTACCTAATGATGAGTTTGTTGTTATGTAAAACTGTAAGTAAGTCACGGTTACAGAGGAAAACAACCCCAACATCTTTGATGTTTTGTTCAGGGACTCGATTGTTCAGTGGGGTAGATTTATTCATGTATTTATTTATTTCCCCCTAAATATAGGTTATATTTAGTTTCTGCTCTAAAACGCTCAGTCGTAGCTCAACAGGAATCAGCCGAGTCTCCCTGAACAGATGTTGTTTATTTTTGCAGCTTAGCCAGCAGGATCTTTTACAAAGCAACTAAATTTCCATATAAACATGATGAAATTCCTGCAGACGACCTGCTGTTGTTGGAATCGGTGCAAATCAGACATGTTGGCGTTGCACAGCCAGGAAGCTGCATTTATTATACTTTAGTCCTGTAGTAATGTTACTAGACAACCTGCTGGTTATTGGGTTTGGTGTTCACTGCAATTAAACATCTGCAAACCCATTTAAAGTGAAATAAAAAGGGTATTTATTAAGTCTAGTAACATTTTCTCTTATCAAAGTAATGAAATGATACACTGCAAACAAGAACACATTTTTATGTTTAAGCTAGCACTTTATCATATATAACTGCTGTTTGAGTCCTTATCAATTCATTTACTTCCTTCAAATGCATCAGGATAGGTTGGCAGAGTAAAAGGATGGACGGTGCTTGTGAAAGACCTCCAGTGGACATCTTTGTAAATATGACTCTTTAAATTATTTTAGATATGATGGAAAGACCTTTGAGAGAATGAACATTTTCTCAAATAGCTGTTTCATCGATCATGACAATCTCACGAACTGTGGTTAGATTCTGTTGATCTTTTCTGTACAGTCTGTGGTGGCACAAAGTGTTGCTACCAAGAATGCCTTTTTAATTTATTTCTTTTTAAACTGTGTCACCGACTAACAGAAAATCCCCCTCGACCTTTCTAAAGTGCCTGGATGCTGTAAGAAGCACAAAGCACTTTAGGGGAGCTGATCCGGTGGTATTGGAGAAGTCTCTGCTGACACGCTGCCTGTTGGAGGGGAAATTATAAGCAGACATGGCAGCCGTCCAGGTTATTGTCTGGGGGGTTTTCCCCTCAGCGTTCAGATTATCAGATTAGTCCTGGGAATTCATGTCCCCTCGGTGCTTCTCTTGTTCTTGGCCACTGAGCGGAGGTGAGGCGGCTGAAGACAACGTGCTGTCGTGCAAGTTTTACATTAAATTTCCATCTGTAAACAACGCTTTCTGCAAAACTCTAAACATGAAAGCAGCATCATCCTGCTCACACAGTGCAAATATAACTACTGCAGCAGAGGATTTTAAATACTTAAAGCATAAATCATCAGGATTTGACTCTGTCGAGATTTTAATTATTCATCAAATTGTTTTAATTAAGTTTCTTGGAAGCAATTAGACAGCTGTGAAATAAATCCCTAAACACTTTAATGGGGTGGAAAAGAACAAGAAAGGAGGAGTGAGACTGGAGGTTATGTAACCGGTCCTGTCCTCGTTTTCAGGCACGAAAATGGCGCTAAAGTTTCTGAAGAAAAAGACCACCAAGCTGAAGAGCTTCCTGAGAGAGTACAGCATCTCCCTCTACCTGTCGCCCTGCCCGTTCATCATCAACATGTACGGGATCGCCTTCGAAACCGACGACTACTACATCTTTGCTCAGGAGTACGCGCAGGCGGGAGATCTGTTTGACATCATCCCTCCACAGGTGAGAGCTTAGCCATTCCTGTAGTTTAACAAATAAGCTGCTCCAAATCCTAAGGAGCCAGGTCAGGCGTTTCAGACATGTCCGACTGGGAGGAGATGCCGGGCAGACCCAAGTTGTATTGAGAACACCTCAATATTCCCCTGGAAGAGTGAGAAGCACAGCAGGGGTGGCCGACTGCTGCCGACACGATCCAGACCTGGATAAGAAATCTGAGTGGATGGATGGTTTCTATATTTGATGTAGGTTTATTCAAATAATCCAGATGATTATCCCTTAATCCTCCTTGAAACTGAAAAGCCCCAGCTGCATACATGCTGCAAATTACACATTGGCATTCAGTCCCGACAGCGCTCGGAGGTCCTCTTTTTGTGCCAAAACACGAAAATTCACGGACTAAAATGTAAAGCATTATTAAAATAAAAGGCCGCCAGAGAGAAATATTTTATGTGTTTGCTAAAGAGGTTTTTAAAGTGCCAAGACCTAAATGAGACGACCTTAAAAAGACATTCTGTAAATTCCCGTCTGTAGTTAACGAACCTTACAACCTACAAACAGAATCCAGTGAATCCATCAGTATGAATTTATGTCCAGAATATGTTTTGTATTGAAAACTGATGGTAAAAACTGGCCCGTCTGTACTTTATGCTGGTCTATTGTGTCCCGGGAAATGGTGTAAAAGATGGATGTAGATGCCGTGACGTCACGTTTTGCCTCGAAATGAGTGTTCTTGTCGTCAGCAGCCAGCACTCTGCTTCCTGTTTACACTGGCCAAACATGAGCCCAGTGTAAAAGGTCACTATGATGAGCATTTACACAGATGTGTTTGAATAAAGGGAGATTATATCTAAAACTGTGTTAAAGAGCTTTTACCACAGTTAATGGGGATTTAATCTAACGTGCCCGGTGGCTCCAATCAGCTGTGACCTACTGTTAATATAATAGATCGCAAGAAGTGCAGGTGTTATCTTGAGGGGAAAAGGAAACGCAAGCACCACCTTTATTGTGTCATCTACAACTGGTTTCATGTTTTTCTATGAGTTATGTAATGTTCAGTTCCCAAAACGCAATGTGGGCAGCTTCTCAGGAAGCATGGCGCCGGTAAGAAAGTGGTAAGTATGAGGTTTGATAAAGCAAGATTCAGATCCTCTGAACTTTGTCCCCTTTATATGGACCTAAACTTCAGTTTCATGTACATGACCTACTCCTACTCCTCTTGTTCTCTGTTCAGGTGGGACTTCCTGAGGCGGTGGCGAAGCGCTGCGTGCACCAGGTAGCCATTGCTCTTGACTACCTGCACTGCAAGAAGCTGGTGCATCGTGACATCAAACCCGAGAACGTCCTCATTTTTGACCGAGAGTGCAGAAAGGTTAAGCTGTCAGACTTCGGCATGACACGACGCGCCGGATCACCAGTGAAGCGCGTGAGCGGAACCATCCCGTACACGGCACCAGAGCTGTGCGACACTTCCCGACATGAGGGGTTCTGCGTGGATTACAGCACAGACGTGTGGGCATTCGGGGTGCTGCTCTTCTGCATGCTGACAGGAAACTTCCCCTGGGAGAAGGCCATGCCCAACGATGCCTTCTACGAGGAGTTTGTCCGCTGGCAACGCCGTCGGACCGCCGCCGTGCCATCGCAGTGGCGCCGCTTCACCAATGAAGCCTTGCGAATGTTTCGTAGGCTCCTTTCCATCGAGCAGGATCGCCGCTGCTCTGTCAAAGAAGTCTTCAGTTACTTCAACCAGTGCTGGATGCTGGATACTGAGAACGGGAACTGTAATGGCAACAGCGGGGCTTTGGCGAGTAGCGCGCCTCCTCTGGACATCAGCTCATCGTCATCAGAAGAGGACGTACTTGTGGACAGACTGAAGCAACAGAGCCTGTCGCCGGCCTGCGTGGCAGCAAAGGGAGGGATCATGATGGACACCCAGTACTCCTCCATGTCCACCAACAGCTCGCCGTCCTCCACCGGCAGCTACGAGCGAGTCAACAGAGAGAACAACGAAAGAGGGCGCATCCTGGTGACCACGCCCATTGAGATCTGCGTGTAGAGACGGCGCAGCGCTGCCATCGTGCTACCTGTTCACGCGTGTGCTGACAAAAAAGATTTCTCCGAGCGGGAGAAAGAGGTGCGGCGAGCGATGTTTGGCATCGGGAAACGAACGACAGTCTGACGTATGTTGTAGCTTTGTCGTGGATTTGCTCATTTCTGATGAAGATGAACTCTGAGGAAATGACCCGCGACACTCACACAGCTGTAGCTTCCTGTGTGTGGTTTCAGTTACAGGATTAAAAAAAAAAACCCAAGAAAAGCTGAGGACAGGAAAACAAAGAAAAGCAAACATAATCCACAAGCAATAGGTTAAAAAAATAAAGAAAAGAGAAACTGAAGAAGACGACGAACATGGTTTGTGTGTAACGAGACCGTGACTTTGTGTTTAACGTGTTAGTTATGTTCACATTTGGTAGATTTGTTCATGTAAAGCGTTTTTTATTTGAAGTTAATTTATTTATTTATGTCACATAAATTTATTTAGTATTTATTTTATCAAGTGGGACCACAGAGCTGAAGATTGAGGTTTTTGGTTTTTTTGTTCTTTTTTTTTTTTCCTATGAGAAATAAAAAAATAATTTTCAGCTACTACAAAAAGAATTGTAGAAGCAGGTGGATTTTCCAGGCCAATGAAAACGTTCACCACAAGGTGGCAGTGTGGTGAACGTTTTTGCAATCTATTTCTGTTTTTTTTTTTTATTATTATTATTTTGTATTTTGCTGAAAGACTCCTTCAAATCAAAAATTTTCTTGTCTCGAGTTCCCCCCCCCCAAACACAAATGAGCTAAGACTAGCTTAAATAATATTGAAATAGCTCATGTTAGCAGGATGCTACACTGACTTACTGCATCACTTTGTGGTTCAAAGTGGTATTACATTAAAGTACTGCCTTGTTTAAACAGTACAAAGACAGCTTGGACATTATGCCGTAGCTGTTTTTCTGTTCGTCCAATTCTTTTAGTTTTAATTTTAGAAGCCTTTAATGTGTTTCTACAAAAATTACCTTAAAGTGGCCATGATGTTGTGACCGCTCATAAAAATGTAAGTCTTTTTTTTTTTTTTTTTTCATGTTTTCCCATGATTCCCAACAAGCTGTACAGTAGTAGCCAACTTTAGCCTACCCCCATTATTAGGAAGTAATCTAAATGCACACTTTTTATGGTCTGTCAAAATTTATCTGCTAATATTATCAAATAACTACTAAAAAAAATTCAAAACAGTTTTTCTAGTTGCATGGTGCGAAAATGGAAAACTGTACCCTTTCATTGAACAGTTAGTTATTCTGCGATATGTTTGGACTGTTTTTTTTTGGGGGGGGATAAGATGTCACCAAAGCTGTTCGGGTAAAAGAGCAGATTTGGTATTTGGTGATACTATAAGTTGTCTTCTTTTTTTAGTATTAGTTTAATAAAAAAAACAAACAAACAAACTGTAAACGCTGAAAATGTGACAGGAGGGACACAAAATGCTTCTTATACCCCTTTTTTCTTTTGTAAAGTATTGCATGAAGTAACGTTACTGTGGTGAAAATTTGCTAAAATAAAACTCTGAATTAAAAGACTTGTAATTATTAAATACATTTATAAACAGTAATCAGCAGATCTTACCTGAGGCAAACTGATCCCAGCGACAGGATAGACTAAGCTTTTTGAGACGTTACTGAAATGATTGAGCAGCTGGAAAAGGGGCCCCAGGTACCTTCCTGGAGCCAAACCTGGAAGGGGAACTTCTGGGTCAAGCCTTAGCCCATGGATCCACCAACCAATAGAGGACCCACTTTTCTTTATAACCAGACAGGCAGCCAAAGGCAAAAAATAAATAAAATAGGCTTGATAGAACCTACTTCCGATGTGTAGACTGGTCCAAAGAGTCTGGAACTTCCCATCTTTGGTAGGAAAGGAGCCCAAGCTAGTTCAGTAGATGGAGTGGTACCAACTAGATATCACTGTACAGCAAGGGTATTCCTTGGAGTCTCCTGGAGTCTCAAGGTCCTGGATAGAGAGCTCTATAATTGTCGTAGGAGACAACACCACCTCAACAGCTCCTTTGGAAACAAGACTGTCCAATGCCTGGTTTTACTGGAGGTTTCTTCCCGTTGAACCTCCTAGGACCTGGTGTCCATATGTGTGGACAACACATTTTGGGTTGTCTCGACCAAAATACCAAATTTTGCTCTACAAGCGCCTAATATCCACTTACGAGGACATTATACTGCCACTGTTCCATCGAGATTTAAAACGAATGTCCTCATATGTGGATCTCATTTTTCTCTGAAACAAAAATCAGGTATATATTAAAAATAAAATAAAAAAAATCTGATAATTCTTTGTTTTCACATTCATCAGGTCCCAATCAGCCCAAATAGCAAAGAGAAATTAAAAATGCATGACTTGAAAGATTTTGGGTCTTAGGAGGTTAAAGGGAGTTTTTCCTTACCACTGTTGCCAAAGCGCTTGCTCATACAGGGCCATCTGATTGTTTTATCTTTATTATTGTTGGGCCTTTACTTCGCAATATAAATTTTCTGAAAATTGAAAATTGAATTGAAAAAGAGGGCTCTACTCTGAGGTGTTTACAGATGGCGGAAACTACAACTAGCAGTAAAGTTACAATCAGAGACCACACTTATGCAATCACTGGTGACCAACAGTTGGCTACAACACAATGCAGGATGAGTGCATCACATTGATTTATGTGGACGTAAATTAATCAAAGCCCAGCTGCCCCACAGAACAAACTCCTTTCGGCTATTTCTATCAGTGACCTTGACCTTACCCAGATCACAGGTTAAGGTAGGAACACTGACCAACTGGTCAAGCGACCAGTTCACGTCTTCACCACGAGTGTCTAGTACATGTCCCTTTTCTCCCCAACATTGAGGGTTTAATCCCAGACTCTGATTTACCAATGACAGCAGGAAGTCTTTGTGTTTTAATGTGATGTCTGTGGTGTTTTAGTCAGCAGATGAAACCTTGTGCAGTGATTCCAGCTCATACTCTCCCCTCTCTGATCATTAAAAATGAAAATGGTGAATCAGAGTTGGCGCTGGATTTTTCTCTGCTCGGCTTTGAAGCAGGGAACAACTGCAAGCTAGATACTGTCATTTCATTTGATCAAACTGTGGCTGTATCAGCACATGCATTACTGCTTCAGTGGTTGAAAGCACACTACAGTTTTATTTTTAAGCCTTAGATCAAGCTTTGCTATAAGTCGGTCACATAATTATGCCCCAATTAACTCATAACGCCCTGCGAAGCTGTAAAAGCACTAAGGCATGTTTGAGGCTTGGCTGTAATGAGCAGTGACTGCCTTCAAAACCTGGCTAAAGAAAGAATTACATAACCCTCCTACCTCTCATACAGTGTTATCCATACATCAACCACAGAGCTACAACAACCTACAGAGGCTTAAACCTAAAGCAGCTGAGCAGGACATTTAAACTGAAGCATTTTACAGGCTGATGAGAACGAGCAGGGTGAAGCGAGCCTTTCTGATGCCAGTCCGATAAAACAATCTGCCTGAATACAAAGGAGACGGGAAGCTGAGCTGGAAAGCAAATCATTAGGCATGTGCAGCATAGTAATTACAGCAGAGGCCTGCACTTACTGATCTCAGTTTCTCCCACCAGCGTGTTTACATATTCAGCAACGCCAGTGAGGCGTTTGCTTGTTTAGTTTTATCAAGAAACAAAAAGTAAAATACCCGAGGACTGGAGGTCACGAGGGTTACGCCGCTGCCTTTGATCTGCCTTTGTAGTTTGGACCTCAGGCCCTTTGTAAAAGTTCAGAAAACAAAGATTTTATTACAGTTTCTCATATCAGCCACGACACATTTATGGAATCCATCCTTTTCTCATATCTCTGAACACAAAACCTTTCATAGCAGAAAACCTCACAAGCCCGTCAAACAGCTTCATCTGCTCAACATCAAACAAAGGTTTCAAATCAAGAAAGCAAGCACTCGAAATAACGCCACTGAGCATTTCACATGTCGAAATATTTAAATGGCGTATATATAGCAGCTGGTTCAGTTTAGCGTAGTGGTAAGACTACACGCCTTTGAAGCGGGAGTTGTAAGTTTGATTCCCAGCTGGGACATCTGTATCCTGTGAGGGTGCTGGGCTGGAAGACTTGGTAGTAAGCCCTAAGCCCGAGATATCGGCTATGTGCGAAGATGAAGCCCAAGCTGGGCTCTTGCTAGAACCTCAAGCTCTTTATTCACAAACCAGGTGAAAATAAGTGGCAGGAAATTAATAACCAATTGTAGCTCAGGAAGTAAAGCATGGAGGATAGTTTGATTTGATTTCCAACACAGGATGCAGACAGATGTTACACACTCAGAGTAGTTGAGGAAAAATGTGGGCAGAATTTTTGTAGTATATAGTATTTAGAACATTTGTCCCAGACCCAGCATTTGGAATTGTAGATGAAATTGAGGCACCACCTTCATCAATTACCCTAAAAAAAAAAAACCAAAGGATGTGATTTAAATGTCTCTCTTAATGCTTTTTTTTTTTAAGTAAATCTTTATGGGCTTTTGTTGCTTCTATGTTCTGCTGATGTGCTCCTACATTACGTAACAAAGCGTTGCTCCGAGCGTCGTTCACGTGTTTGGTTCGTCTCGGTGTCAGCAGCAGTTTGTGCTGAGCTGCAGAGACGAGAGGAGGGCTGTGCTCAGCCCTAAAACAAGAGATCAACTCGAGCAAAGCGTGGCTTGTCCTGAGGCAGGAAGTGAAGAGACGGACTGAAGAGGAGGAGGAGTAAAAGACAGTTTGTGTAAGTTTAAAGAGGCAAATGTTAGGCTGCTGTGTCCTTATAATTTGGTTTAAAATGACATTTTTACATTAAAAACCCCAACAAAGCATTGGGGTTTAAAAAATTCTTATCCATTTTTGACTTTTCTGACTCTGACCTTGTCCTTTTGTTGGAAGGAACTTAATATGGAAAAGTTCAACAAGCAAGTCATCGAAAGATCAAAATGAACCAATGAAAATGCAAAGGAAATGTTTCATTTTTAGCTCATGTGATGATCACAGCTGTGACTAAAGGTTTAGTTACCATTTCTTTCACTGGAACATCCAAACAGGCCAACTGAAGTTCAACGTTTGAATTTCTCAGACCATCTAAAGGAGATGGGGTCTACGCGCCTGGATGCAGCTTCTGCAGGCACACTAACAGTGTCTTATGATTAAATGCTGAAAATTTCCATTTTCTCATATTCAAATGGAGTCAAACAGCACAGCTGCACATGCAAAAATAACGCCATCGCTATGCCACTACCGCCGCCACCGTCTCCAACTGCCAGGCTTTTTGAGCAGGTGAGACCAGCAGCCCGATGATGATGATGTGATGAAGCAGAGGTGTAAGAAACTCCCAAATATAGAAGGCATTTCTGTGACACGAAGGCTATTTCTATCCAAATGAGTCAAACGAAGCTTCAGATATAAACTGTTGAACATAAGCGATGCAGCAGCTCGCGGCCCACATGTTCTCTACCACCGAGGAACAACAACTCTGAGACGATCAGGGCAGGTCTATAAAAATCAAAGCCTTACCTGATTTAAGTTTGGCCCGGCTCACCTTCAGGGTCACCTTCTCAGGCCTTACCGGACATTTTTAGATCATTCCCTGGAAGTCCTGTTCAGAAAGCTTTGAAACTGAAGAAGCTGACATGGCTTTCATGTGGAGGATCATCTCTGGTAATGAGAGCCCCGTCTTCAGCTACAATTGAGTTGGTATGAGCAGCTTTGCAGCCAGATTTGAGTCCGTTTGAGTTTATCTTCTTCCCGAAAATGAAAATCAAGCCCATCGCAAGTTAACTAGTGATGACAACGGGGCTTCTGAGACACCTAAAATAGCAGCCACGCTAAGAAACCACAAACAGAGGCCACCAGATTTGACCCAGCCTTACGATTTGGTTATCTGGCGTCACTTTAACATCTGGAGTCAGGCTAAGCCGTCATAGAAAGGTGGTTATTATCTTGACAAGCAGAGTGTGTTCACATGAA
Organism: Perissodus microlepis; assembly: GCF_051167445.1. Taxonomy (NCBI): domain Eukaryota; kingdom Metazoa; phylum Chordata; class Actinopteri; order Cichliformes; family Cichlidae; genus Perissodus; species Perissodus microlepis. The sequence goes on along the minus strand of NC_140464.1, from coordinate 4,256,062 downwards.
AGCAACCGCGCCAGCAGCATCTGACCAATCAGACACATGGACAGGTAGCAGCAGAGCCACCAATCAGCACTTCAGACTGTGTGTAAAAACTGTAGTCTGCCTTCACACTAACGCCCACAAAGAAAAAGAAAGATGTTACAATAAAGAAGTTAACATTACTGAAATTAAACTGGCGCCTTACGTATTGGTTACAAATACTTTGAAGACTTGGAGTGAAATAATCTCCTACGATCGTCTTCTATTAAAGTGAGTTTGTTTCTGATCGTTAAACTTCAGATACCAGCAGCAGGATGTTTTCAGTTGTTTATCAAGTCTGAGAATGAAACTCTTCAGATGGTAATTTGCCAAACTCACTACCTGCCCTGCAGCATCAACCATTTTGCTCCTGTGTGGGAGCAGGAATGAAATTTCGGCATGAACAACATTAATAAACTTGGCGAAGCTCAAAATCATTCATGCATTTCCAGTTCAAAACACAGACGAGGCTTCAGTTTAACAGACTTTTATTATATAACTTTAACGATTTAGTAATTAATTAAGAGGAAGTGCAGGCATGAAACCAAACGGACCGTTTCCTTAAAAGCTTTTTAAACATTTCAGTCCAGTAACGACAAACACAGACGGACAGTCAAAGCTGCACTAGGCCACTCCAGCACTGCTAAAGGGTCAATTCACCCAAATCACAACTGATTATTATTAATTTTAATATTGTTGATAATGATAATTATATTATTATCATTATTGAGGACAATGCATAGACCCTGGCAAAAGTTAAATCACATTTTTGATTTTTTTTTTACCCATTCGCTGAACTTTTTAAATCACCAAAACCTCCTCAGGCTGCCTGTTTTGGAAATTCCGACGTTTTCTCTTAGATTTTAAAAATTTGTTTTATATTTTAAAACTGTTTATTTTCATAGCTGCTTAATATAGCTTCCATTGTATTGCAAAGGCTGAATACAACAGCTGAAATAAACTGCAACTGCCCTTTAGCTTTCCAAATTCATCATTATACAAACCACTGAACTGGTTTTTGTCTGGGCTCAGCATCGGTGGTATAGAGTTAGTTACTAGTAATACAAACATTTCCAAATATTTTTCCTGGAATTTTAAAAAATTCTTGTGCTCACCAGAGACGTTTTGGCCAAAATTAAAATCACCAGGACTGACAAAACTATTCAAACCAATTTTTAAAGGTGAAGTTTCTCACACTTAAGACACAAAACACTTTCGTTTATCACCTAGCCTTAAATAACGGGAAATTGATAGAAGTCAGCACTGACTAACTGCTGTTTACTGGGCTACAGAGCCCGACTGATTCATCAATAGGCTAACAAATAGTCATTTTTAAAAGTAAAGAAGAAATGGAAAAAAACAAAACACAACACTGCTCACCCTTGTGCAGTGTGTGAATGGGTGGGTGACTGGATGTGTAAAGCGCTTTGGGGTCCTAAGGGACTAGTAAAGCGCTTTACAAATACAGGCCATTTACCATTTGTTATGAGTGTTGATGTTGCATAGTTTGTCCACCAGAGGCAATAAAAGAGGTGGGGAAAAAAAATGTTCACGCTTAAGTCAGAAAAAAATACAAACTTTAGGAATTTAAGTGTAAATTTCTTCCCAAATATACAATAAAATGAGATATGATGTCATTCTTAGATTAAAGGGAATTGCAAGTTTTTGCCTTGCAAAATTCACATAAATCATAAATCTTCCATCTGCATTTCTGATTAAACTAATTTTTGGGGTGTAAATTTACTTTATTTACCTTTACTACCATAAATATTGTAGATTTTTAAAAATACATTTATTAATTGGGTGTTTTCTCACTTGCAAGGGTTTTTGCCTTTTGTAAAACTCCTAGTATTAAAAGTAAACTCAACCACCTCAGCTATGCCATTTAATCCACCCCCTTCAGTGGTAATAATATCCTATCATGTATCCCAGAAGCTTTACATTTATATCTTAGTTCAGCATTTTCCCATCACCCAAATTTCAAACCTCTAAATAAATGTGGGATTTGGCTGAACCGACCCTTTAACTTTCCTTTATTTTTATTATTTTAAAAAAATCCTTCTATGTGAGATAAACACTGATAAACATCTTTTTAATGGGTTGAACCTTTTCCTCTATTTGGAGAAAAACAAACTCCTGACACCGCTGAATGAAATGTGCTTGACTCTGGTGAATGTGCAGCTTGTTATCTCCATCAGCGAGGACAGGACGCCCTCGTTTCTAACTGTGAATCTTAGCTTAGTGCAGCTTTATTTAAATTTAAATAATTTAAGTAGAAAAGGGAAGAACAGACGGACATAAATAACAGCTGAGTAATAACTAGTAAAATTAGACTATAAAGTGCATCATAGCAAACAGCCGTGCATGCAACTGGAGGAAAATAAATTATGTTATGACTGAACAGGAATAGAAAAGTAGTACAAAAACAGTAGAAAAAAGTGGCCTCATATAAAGATATTATACTCTATACCGTACATCAATAAAGCTTATTTAAACTCTAACGTAATGTTCAAATTATAAACTATCTTTGTGGCTAGTCCAAGTGTGGATCTCCAAGAGGAGGAATAAATAAACACAAACCATCTCAGCTCAGTCCAGTTGGGGTAAGTGCCTGTTAAAGACCTACAGAAACAGAACCAAAGACACTTCTTACTGAAAATAAACCCAAAGTGGCCGCCTGCTTCCATCTGTCTGCCGTGATGGGTGAAACCTTACCAGAAGGTTTGTTCTTCTGCTCGAGCACACACGTACTTTAATTAGTGTTTGCAAAACAAGGGGAAAAAGAAAGATTAACAGCTGAGGTGAAGTCAGGCAGCTCTCGTCGCACCCTGAGGAGATCTGAGGACACAAACACAGGAGGACGACGTCAGGCCAGGACACGATTTTTTTCTTTTTAATGCTTTGAATTCACCTTATTTGGATACGTGACACAACTTTTGGTCCTAAATAAGCTCTTCAAAGTCCCCAGATTCCATTTATCAATTTAAAATGCATTAATAAACAGTGTTAGCACTGCTGCACATCCAGCCCACACACCCACAAAAAAAGGACTCTTAAACCCAAGTTTCATGTCCTGGTTTAAAATAAAAGTAAAGGTCGACAGTACAAACCTCCAGTGCCCTCATGTGTCCTCTGTGTCACCTCTTCTGCTGTCTGGTCGCACTTATGAACAGTTTGTTCTGTTGGAGACAAACGAACATCAGCTGCAAATAAAATACCAAAATCAGGACGTTCACAAAAACAGCTCAGAAAAACAAAAAGAAGAGCAAACGTTTAACTCGTGCTGAGCTTTTAGACAGCATCAGCTACGAGGCTAATGCTAATGGAGTCAAAAGCTGCAGTTCCTCTAACGTCCACTTGAGGCTTCAACAGCGAGCCAGTCCCCAACATGCAACTTTACAGCAGAAATAAACACGTTCAGCCTGCTACAGGGTCTAGTTTTGACCTCTGGTTTCATCCTACAGCAGGTGGACTGCTTTCTAACTCAGCTGAGGCTTAAATTCCAGATGTGGCTGCTGCGACTGACACACTTACTCAGACTCAAACTCCAGCGCCTCGGACTGCAGCTGGCATCAGCAGTGCTTGTTCTGCTCTGTAGATCTTCTGCAGGCTCGAGGGCCTCGTGAAGCAGGTGGAGCAGAACAAAGACTACTGCCGCCAGCTGCAGTTACAAGACGATGGAGTTTAGGAAGAAATCCACTGGAGAGACAGCCGTTTAAATGAATCAAAGTACGACCTCCTTATAACCATTTAATAAGGCATTTAAGGAAAAGACACTGGACATGCACTTTTGATTTTAACTCTTCTGTTAAATAATTAAAAAAATAAAAAAAAACAGACTAAAATGTTTTAATATCCAGTTAAATTTCAAACTGCTTCTTTGGCCTCGCTGTGTGTAGCATGTGGAAACGTCCCTCTACTTTCACACACGCCTTTAAACATCTGCAAAAAGCAGCAACAGTGACCCCTGCAGGCCGAGCAGCTCCTCACACTCCACCTCATTGCTATGTTTTTACCTTGTGCTCTGGACATCTCATTGAGAAGTTATCCTCATTGAGGACACAGCCTGGAAAAACAAAAGCAGGACATGAAATAACCAAAGGAAAGTCAGTACTGAGCATCACCGAAGTGCTGAACTCGTACCCGACTGGATGGCACATCTGTAGTGATAATTCCTGGGGCAGCCCTTCTGGAAACAGCCCATTATTGCGCCTGTTTGCTGGCAGGTGGAACAAATCTAAAAAAAAAAAAAAAAGAAAAGAAAAAAATATTCATATATTTATTCTGGCTCTCTAACAGAGTAGCTCTGCATGATTAAACAGTTCAGAATAATCCATATTTATGGCTGGCTCTCTGAACAGACATCTCCTCATCTCCTCCTCACTTTAAGCCAGCTTTCTTCTGATTGGCTGTGTGTCGGAGATGACCCCATGAGGGATATCCACTGTTTATGACATCACACAGAGCCATGAGAAGAAAAAAAAAAGTCTGTACCTCAGTGTTTGGGCTTTGAAGAGCTACTTGCTCATACACTAACCTCATAATGTGAAACTATGAATGTTCATAAGAAACACGACCATCTTTGGGACTTTCAATAGATTAAAAAAAGAAAATCGTGTGATAAGGATCATATGTTCTCAGAGCGACACCTCTGTGTTCTACAGCATTCATCCCAGCTGTAGCTCTAACTCACCGTTTCCTGCGCGAGCCGCGCTCCCTCCTCCAACCCGTACAGCTTTCCTCGGATAAGGAAGACGCCGGCAGACCAGATGCCGCAGTCCTCGTGGATCCAGCACTCATCCAGGTGAAGAGGCACCTTTGGGGAGGCGTTGCCATCAGCAGCTCTGCTGTCGTCTGAGGGATTTACCCCTCGGCTTTTAGAGAGTCCGTTTAGCTCCTCCTTCTGGGCGTCCACGCTGGGATAGTAGGGGCCGTGAAGGTCCCCAAGGCCCATGACGTTGGCGGTGTGGCCGCACAGGCAGCAGAACAGCGATGACTCGCACCGGCTGTCTGAGCTGAGCCGACCCGGCTGAAAACAGGAAGTGTTGGGAACAAACCCGGACAGAGACTTGCAAGCAGCCCGCCGCCCTCCTTCGCTACTCCGAACAGTTGCCTCCTCCTCCCGGTAGTTGACCACAGTGCACGCTCGCCGCTCCAGGTGAACAAACGGGCAGAAACCGCCCGATTTCTTCTCCTTTTTGTCCTCTTTATTGTTCACATATTTGAGCTTGATCTCAGGCTCTGTCGGAGAAAACAGAGACGAAGGCCCAGTCTGACGGCGGCGTTTCCTCCGCCACCTTGCGACAGTTTTTTTGCTCGCCACCGCACTCCTACAGGCTGAAGCATTCTGGTGCGGTGGCGGCGATGGTGGCAGGATCCTACGCTTCTGTTTTGTTCTTCTTAACTTTTTTGTTTTAGGAGCTGCAAGCGGCTTCTTTCGTTTGTGATTAACGGTTTTTGCATTTGAAGCTTCGCGCTGATGCTGCGTCTCAATCTGCGGGGACTTCCTGTCCGTCCCAACATCTGCGTCAGACTCCTCTGAATGGCTTCTTGCTCTTTGTGGCGACTTCACCGGCAACTCATCTGAGCTAGACACCCTCAAAACGTAGTCCATCACTTCATCGGAGTCGCAGCTCTCGTTGTATATACCCACAGCGTCGTGTTTGACTCGCCTGCTCAAGCTATGGCGAGATACGTTACAGGTGAGCGGCGGGATTTCTGAGGCCGGCCTTCGTATCCTAGCGCTGCGGCGGACTTCGCTTTGCGGCGCTTTTTCGCTCTCACTCTGAGGAGGAGTCGTCTTCTGGTAGCATTTGTTTTTCTTCTTCTGATCAGTGACAGAAACTTCGATGATGTCGCTGTCATCGCTGGAGATGTCGACCGCAGATTCAGCTGTGTTGGCGTAAACGGCACCGAGGTCGGATAGGAGGACGACGGGCCGGGTGTGATGTACAGGAATGTCCACCGAGCTGTCCGAGGAATCTTCCGAGTACGAGCTGTCAGGGCTGGGTGAGCTCAGAGGCTGAGGTAGGTGGTAGCACGCTCGCTCTTCGTCGAGCGAGGATGCGGCGGGGGACAGGGGCTCCACCATGTGTGTCACGCCATCCTGCATGAAAGAGCCGCACAGGAGCGGCTCCTTTGCAGAGGACACGAGGAAGATGACATCAGAGCCGCTGTCGCTCTCCTCTCCGCCACTGCTTTCAGGAACAGGGCCACCGCTCTGCTCGGGCCCATAGAAACCCCGATGCCACAGGCTGCCATGGACTCCGTCATGGTACAGATCCAGCCCTGGACCAAGCGTCGAGTTCATGTAGCCCCCCAAAGACTCTGGGCCGTCCTCCATGTCCCTGCAGCGCACGGGCGCTCCTGGCTGCGTGGAGAGTGAGCCGTAGGAGGAGGAGGAGGCTCTGGATCTGTACGAGGAGGCGAGATCTGTGCTCACTGGGCGTCTGTGGTACCACTCGGGCTTCTTGGCCAGGTCCATGGCTTCAGCGTGGCTGCGGGTCAGTGGGTTGTAGCTCTTTGACAGGTCCATCGCCATGAGAGGAGGATCCTGGGAGGACACATCCATCACTGCAACACACAGACGAGCAAAACCCTGTGATCCAGTTAGCACAGCTTCCCAGTGATTAAAAAAAAAACACCCCAAAAACACACTGACTGAAAACTGAAAACAGTCACTGGAAAACCAGAGCAACTGAAACTTTAAGAGCTGTTTTGTTAGTGGGTAACAAATAAGTTAACATTTAAAGCGGCGCATGCAACTTAAAGAATATTTATGGAACAGACAAAAACAATCAGTTCAGTGTTGGTAAACAATGGATGGTCATATGACCTGTTTGTTATTAATATGAGTTTACAGGTAAATGGTATAATTAAAAAAAAAAAAAATGTATTAGAAAATAAGCATACAAACGCAGATATGCATAGACCTTTATAGCATGAACACATTACGATAAATCAATTGAAATGAAATGAAATGAAAATTTTTATTTTTTTAAATTTCTGCTGTCAGTCTCCAGGATTATCAGTAATAGTGATTGGTCCACAGTGACACTGTAATCCATCATTCAATTACACTATTCTTCTTTTTGCCTTTGTACAGCTATGACTGATTACAGACTGACCTTGATGTATTTCTGTTTTGTATTTTTGAATCATTTCCCCCAAAAAGCCACGCAATCAATAAAGTTAGACACGAAGTATCATTCCTTTTTTTAAATTTGCATTTTGTTCATTTTTTTTTACCCGTGATAATCGTGACATGAAAACAAGCTCCTATCCAAGAAATATAAGACGATAAGAAGGATTTAGTTTCACAGTATCGTCCTTTCTAATCAAATTTCGATGTAGATGTAGCTTACTATTATTTTATTTATTTAGCCGGACAAGCAGTAAAATATAAGCTACTTTTAAATAATACACAGGAAATAAATGTAAATATCACAAAAATTTATATCTGATGATTAAGGATATGGCTTTAGTGACTGATGGATGAGAAGTTATGTCAGCTTTTCCTCTAACAGGTAGGCCCGTTCACTCAGATGCCTCCTAAAACCTGCCTGTTACATATGTTTTGCTATTGTCAAACAGCTGGGGATCTTACCCCTGAGGTGTGGGCGGTTGGGGCGGACCTCCCCGATCCTGACACTGCGAACTTTAGGGTGACACCTTCCCCGGAGCAGCGCGAGTAGCGCGGTTAGCTAACGCAGCTCTCCAGGCCCATGGCCCGGACTGGATGTAAACAGCAGCGACGCCAGCCCCAGCTCATGCTAGCCGGACAGCAAGCCGACGTCGGCCCGCTACGCTGCTCCGAAACGCAGCCGATACTTGACGCGACGATGACCCGTGAACATTTCCGCGGAGGTGAAATCCACCAGGTAAACCCCGACCTGCTGCTACCATCGGTATTTTAAAGTTGTCATCATGGACGTCTCTTCCCTCCTTAGTCAAGCCACCGCGAAATAAAGCGGAAGAGAAGGCGGCGTCTTCAAAATAAGAGCTTCAGGAAACCGTCAACATCTATTTGTATTTCAACTTTGTGTCACCTTTGCAGTCACACCGAGCTCAGCACTTCTGTTTTGTTTGATTGAAAACTTTGTTTGTAATCGTGACTTCACCAAAATATCTGTCACTCTTGTTTTTTTGATCATTTTCTTTTTAGTATACTTATACTGAAAACTTATTTCACACTTACCAAACTACTATCCCATATCACCCAGAACATCCCCCCAAAAACTACAAATGTGCAGCTCTGTGGGAGATTGTTTCTGCCACTTTTGTGGTGAAGACTTTTGTGGAAAAAAAAATGTTCCGGAAACAAACTTTCCTAAAGTATAGAATTTTGCATATTAATAATTTATTAACTGCATTCTTTTCAATAGTACTATGTAAAATGATGTTCACGGAAATCTAAAATAAACTCCTACGTCACACAAATGGGGCTTTTATTGTGAAATATTCACTTGGAAATCACCTTTAACTTTCAGGTATCTTCACTCACTCCTTCTAGCATTCACGTTCTGATTCTTATTTACTGCTGCATCTTCACAAGATGTCAGAATAACTTAATAAAAAAAACTGTTACATATTTATCTATTTATTTTTGGTACAAATTATTGCTGTTTTTTTATTTTAATTAGAGGCTAAATAACGAAACATGTAGCTCTATTATACGGAGGACCACAACTGCCAAAATAAAGGTAAATGTGTTGATAAAAACTTCTTATATACAGTGGTCCCTCGCTATAACACGGTTCACCTTTCGTGGCCTCGCAATTTTTTTTGTGCAACTTTGCATGCTTTTTCTTTTTCTTTTTTTTTTTTTACAGCTGACTGTGTTCTGCGTCCTGATTGGCTACAGACCATTGTCAATCAATCTCGTGCCGTCTCCTGTCCAGTACAGAATGCGTTCAGCTTGTCAAATTTACATAAATCTTCGATCGCTAGCAGCGTGACTCTGAAGTGCTGTACTGTATGTTTGTAAGTTTTCTCCCCAACAAACACAACAATGTCTATGAAATGTTTTGCACCGTCATAGGCACCTGCGGGTGCCTTTGGTTTCATTCTATAATACTGGACTTATTTTTCTATGAAGGTTTGAACTTTGAGAGTGTTTAAACAAGAGAGAAAAGTCTGAAAATGTTCGTGCCTGTTTGAGTAAAGTGTATAAAGTGTGTAGTGAGGGGGTTTACGGCCTTAAAACATCCCTAATAATTGTAAAAAATAAAGTTGGCTACTTTGTGGATTTCACCTATCGCGGGTTATTTTTAGAACATTACTCCCGAGATAGCCGAGGGACCACTGTATAGGAACCCAGTGCAATAATGAAAAGCATTTCACCTTTAGCACAATGGAACACAACATCGCTGGTTCAATGACACAAATTCATTTAATAAAAATAATAGTTTTACAATAAAAACACTGCAGTGTTAAAGCCTGAATACAAATATAAATTACAGTGCAGCTGTATCAGCCAGAAAAGGAGTTTAATTTAAAATATTTTTCTAAAATGACAAACAACAAAACAAATATTTTACAGTTTTTTATATGGTAATATTCATCAAATACAAACACATCACAGATTCAGTGTCAGAAAGGTTAAAGCAGTAAAAACATCTTTATCTCTATAAAAATCTGAAGTAAACTGTGGGGTGAGGTGGCATGTAATGAGGAAATAAAACTGACAAGTCGTCACGGCGACGTCCGTCCCAGCGCCTGATGAGCCAGCCTCAGGTTTTCTCTCAGCTCGTCTGCCTCTTGCTCCGCTTTTGCCCGAACGATGCTCAGCTCCGTGTACATGTCCTTGTACTTCTTTGTCGCGTTCCTCTTGTCCTGTCACACCAAAAAAAACAAAATCTGGTTTATTTAGCTGTTTTGTCCACTCGATTCGATCGACTCCAGGCACAGATCACCCTCAGTCCCAATTAACACACTCGAACCCTGCAAGTAAGTCACCTGTACACAGATCGTGACTACAGCTAATGTTTGGAAGCCCCGCCCTGGTAGAAGCAACATTATCTGCTTATTAGTCTGATAGTATGAGCTGTTCAGGCTCAAGCACTCCTTCAGTTCTCAAAATCAAACACTGAGGTTTAAAAACAGATGAAGCTCTGCAGCACGGACTGGTTAACTAGCAGATTACAATATTATTATTAGTAATATTTGTATTATTAGTGCAGCTGCTGTGAAACTCACCCTTTGAGCCGACTGCAGCTCGTCCTTCAGAGACGTGATCTCCTGCTTCAGACACTGGACCTCAGACTCCTTCACTCGCAGCGTGATCTGAAATGAAATGTGTTTTTAACCTTTGAGTCGGCTCACGAGCACATTTACATAGTTTACATATTGTACGTGTGAGCCAATCGTGAAAAACCATCATTCTTTATGTGGAATCACTAGAGTGGGTGTAATTTCAGTTTTTACTGCAGTTTGTGTTGATGGAGCCAGAGGGTATCACATGCCGAAAGTTTACATCAGCTCCAGAGTGGCTTTGCATGACTCACAGTTCAAAATAATCCTTATTTTTCTGATCCTGGGCCTTGGTGCAGCCTCAGATTCATCCTCTCTCTGAGCTCCTCTTTCTTTTAAAGCCACCCACTTTTATGCAAGCTTTCTTTTGATTGGCTGCCCCTCTATTTGGACAGCAAAATAGAGGGTGGGACTTCTTCTTATTCAGTCCTTTTTAATAACTTTGAATGCTGGAAATAAAGCCGTGGTGGCTTTGTTTGTGGTAGAACGTTAGAATCCCCTAAAATCCTCTAGATGACCATGCAGTAGCCAAACTCACCTCCATCTCGTACACGTCCATCCCCTGACTGAGCGGCAGAGCGTCCTGTTTGGCGAGCGTGCACAGTCTGGTGATCTCTGCTGCCAGGTGGCCGCTAAGCTCCTGAACAAGTAAAAGTGAAAAACAGGAGAAACGATCAAGCTGCTTCACCTCTGACCTCAAAAACACTTTTTTAAAAGTATTTGGAAACATGTTTAAACCCCCACAGCGACAGTCGAGCTCACACCTCTGGTCTCACTGGAGTCTGTGAATATCTTTCGCCTGTTTTTTGACTCCTGCAGCTCTTATTCACAGTCAACAACAGCTCAGCTTTTTAATGTGCGTGAATGAAAAGATTGTAAAGCCACAAACACTCAAACAATGAATGATTTCTGACATGATCCAAGTACAAAAGTCCATGAATCTACTTAGGAACAGTAAAAACACTGAATTATCCTGATTAGTGTTTCACCAAAGTGTAAACAAAGGCTGCATAAATGGAACTAAACAGAGAACAATCGTCATGTGGAGATTTTTACGATGGCGGCCGCAGACTTAGACGCTAAATCAGAAAGCTGCAGAGGAAAATGAGAGTGATCTGAACTGAGCTGTAATCGGATCGAAAGTCTTCATAACTGTCTTTAAATTTCAGGATGTCAGAAGTAGCTGTTAACAGCCTTCATTGTTCGTCTCACCTGGTTTCTGGTCCTCAGGTCCTGGTTTTCCTGCTGGCACTGGCACAGGGCCTTCCTCTCGGCATCCAGAGCCTGGACCAGATGTCCGTTCTCCAGACACTTCAGAGAAAACTGCTGCGATAAAACCTCGAGCTCCCGCTGGCAGGAGGCCAGCTCCTCACTGCAAAGACACACACTGAGAGTCACAACCTATCTGCATTTTCTCTGTTCAGCTCTCCTGTCGGCACACCGAGGTGTTCCCAAACCAGCTGACAGACTCGATCTGTCCAGAATGTACTGGGCCTGCACCGGGTCCCAAACCCCTCACTGGCATCCTGATCACATGCCTGAAACACCTCAGCTGGCTCCTTTTGATGCAGAGGAGCAGACAAAGGTGCCAATTCTCATCACTGCTGCTTCCCACTCAACTGCAGCGGTTATGACAGGGTGCTGGTTCCCAGTCTGGATCCAGTTTCACTCATTTCCATCAGAAAATAGACTGATTTAGAAAACTGCTGTGAGTATGAGAGCCTGCTGCGATTTACATGTTCTATGTTATGTACGAGCACCTCCTACCTGCCTTCACAGAGGAGGGCAGGTAGGATTTTTTCGGGCTCTGATTGTTGAAAAAAATATCGTGGGATTTAAAACATTTGCCAGCCAGTTCAGTTCAGGCTCTGCACCGGCACCGTGTTGGTGGGGAAAAGGTTTCCTGTGGATTCTGGCACAGAGCTGTGAGCTGCAGGTGCTTTTGTTCTCCCTGTAAAAAAACATCTTTGACCACCAGAATCAACAGTCTGCTCTTTGTCCTGACGCCGGCCTGCGGTGATGATTTTTCCAGAATGACATTTTGGTTTAACTCCAGTGTTTCCCTCCTGTCTTGTAAAACCTGCTGGGATGCTCACGTACCTGTGCTGCCTGTGGACTTCCTCCAGGTTTGAGAGCCCATTGCTGTTCTCGAACTCACATCTCCTCTGCACCTCCCTTTGCAGCTCCAGGCGGTGAGCGTTTTTGATGGCTTCGATCGCTGAGAGGAAGAGGAGGAGGTCTGAATATTTGAAACTCAAACTCTCTATAATGTTTTTAATATCTCAGATTTTAAAAAATTGTCTGGATCGATCCAGGGCTCGTCTACAGGTGAGGAACGTTAGCAGGTGCTGAATCTCCGCAAACCACAGGCATTCATCAGGAGGCTGATCTGAATCTAAAATTTTAATCGATTTTGGGCAACACCTCATCTCTTACTGGGCGGTTTCCCTCACCTGTTGCAGTAGCAGCACTCTCCTCCTCTAATAGTCTGTCCCTGTCCACCAGGAGGCGCTCCACTTCCTGTTTGTGTCGACGCTGCAGCTCCTCAACCACCTTCAGGTGAGATTCCTCCATGGAGGCGAGTCCACGCTCGCAGGTGACCTGCAGGCACAGCGGATGCTCACACAAGTCACACACAAAGCTCGTGACAGGAAGTCAAACAAAAGTGGATGAAAGCGGCACCTACCTTCAGCTTCTCCGTCTCTTTCTCGTGCTGTAGCTGCACCAAAGTCATTTTGTCCTCGGAGACCGTCAGCTGCTCCTCCAGCTCCTCCACCTTTCTTCTCAGAGCTGAAATCAGCTCCACGTTTCCATCTGGTTCATCGCTCTCCTCTAAGCTTTCATCTGAGACCTTCTGTGGGATTTCCATCTCATCTATCAATTCCTCCTCCTCTTCTTCACTCTCCTCTGCGCCCTGAAGCTCCGCGTCCTGGAGGTAAATCTCATCAGTCTGGCAGCCTGCGTTCATCTTCGATGTGCGTTGTTGTTCAAGGTTTGACAGTTTTGCTTTGAGGTCCTCGTTCTCCTCCCGGAGTTTGGCGCATTGTGAGCAGTTGGCGTATTTAGCCCAAAGCCTGCACAGTCGATGGCGGTAAAGTGCTTCGGTTGCCGCCGAGTAAATGAACGACGCTATCCAAGGATGATCTGAAGAGTGAAACTCATACAGTCTGTCTGCTGTCGGCTGGAGTTCCTCGTGCACGGCGGCGGCGGCGCTGAGGGAGGCGGCGAGCTGGTCCAGCAGAGAGATTTTAATCTGTGTGACGGCTTTGAAGCACTCAAAGTCACTCAAATCAAAGATTCCGCTCTCCTCCTCCGTCTTCGTGGTTTCCAATGCTATATCGTTAGCCTCGCCCTCGCGTCTGCCCTCTCTGCCTTCCTGCGCCGCCTGCTCGGTCTGAAGCAGACGGTGGCCTATGAGCAGCATTCGTGTCTCCAGCACCATCTGTTCTGCCGCCTCGCCGACCCGCACATCTGCGGGCTCGATCAGCTTGGACGGATCCTCCTTCAGTTTCTTCAGCAGCAAACTCCAAAAAGCTTCCTCCGACTCCAGCTGGCTCACCACAGCAGGACTCCTCTCCCCCTCCTCCACCTTCGCCTCACCTCCTTCCAACGTGTCGATCGCCTCTAAAAGTCTCCCCAAAGCGCTCAGCCTTGCGACCATCCCCTCGATCACCTTCTGGGTCTTTTCCTCGGCAGAAACACTTCTGTCTCCTTTCAGCCGCTCCTTCTCTAACTCCTCATTCAGCCTCCTGATGTCAGCCTCCGCCTCCGCCGCTCGTTGGCAGGAAAGTTTCTCCGCTTCCTGCAGCTCCCTGCAGTTCAGCTCTGATTGGTCGAGCTGTCTCTCCAGCTCTGTCAGCTTGGCCTCGGTCGCTTCGAAACACCGCAGCAGGTATCCCTCCGGTTTCTCGGCCCTCTTCTTGTTTTCATCCTCTCCTACCGGGTCGCTCAGCTGCAGCAGCACCTCCGTCTCCCTCAGGGTCTCCTCCAGGGAGCTGATCAGCGTCTGGGCCTCCTGGAGCTCCTGGTTCTTCAAGTTCAGCTCCATCTCCAGATCTTCCACCCTGGTCTTTCCCTGCTGCTCCACCTCAGGGAGGTCACGGGGCTCTGAGTACCTGCTGCTGAGCTCCGCCTTCAGCCTTTCGATCTCGCGGTCTGCCTCCGTCAGCTGGTTCAGCATCTCCTGGTTGCGCTGGTTCAGAGCCTCGTTCTGGCTCGTGAGCAGCTCCACCTCCAAGGAAAGCTTCTCCAGGGTCACCTGATCAGGAGTCACCTGCTTCAGCTGGGACTCGTCTCCCTCTGCAGGCTCATGGGCCCACGAGCCGAACTTATCCACCTGTGTCTCTGAGACAGGAAACAGCTGACGGGCGTCTGCGTGCAGCTGGTCCTGGAGGTCAGCTGTCCTGTCATCGAAGCTCATTCCCTCACTCTGAGAGTGTTGGCTGTCTGATGCAGGTGACAGTAAAGGTGAGGCCGCTGTCTCAGACAATAAATCCTCCAGTTCTTGCAGCTCGCCCCCTGTATCGCAGAGCCAGATGCTGGGCAGCTGTGGTGTTGGTGAAGGTGTTTCCTGGCCGAGCTGCTCCTTCATGTTCTGTCTAATGACGTTCTGCTGCTGCAGGAGCTCTCTGTACGCCTCCTTTAGGCTCTTTGTCGGGTCTTTGAGTGGCTTTTCTTTCATATCTGATGGGTAAAAATCAGCTTCAGGACTGACGGGAGAATCCAGCTGAAAAAAAAAAAAAAAAGGTCATAAAACTACAGAAACCTGACTGAAGCAATCAAACACCAAACATCAAACACCAAAGAGTGTCTGAGATAAAAGCTGCTTTCTCACACCTGCTGATGTTGAAATCTTTCTGCGCTGAGCTGAGCTTCCAGTTCCAGTCGTCGATGCTCCGACTCCTCCAACTGAACCTTCAGATCTTCCACCTCCAATAACACAAAGTACACAAAGAGTTAATCTACACAGCCTCACACACCCTCCATCAGGTGAGCCTTACTTTTCATTTTAGACCTGTATCGAAAAGAAACAGACAAACTGATTGTATTTTCCCTGTGAGCAAACACAAACACAAAAGAATCAACTGTGTCAATTAAAGATATACTTGCAATAATATCTGCATAATTACCTGTTTTTATGGTTTAACTTACACATCAACAGACTCTTATCATTTATTTCTGGTTATGCTTCTTTAAAACTGAAAGTCCACTCACCGCCTTCCTGTAGCTCTGCAGCACCTTCTCCATCTCCTCTGCATCTCTCCCGTCAGAAAACAGCGGGACCGTCCTCTCCAGTCTGAACATTGTCTTCTCCACCTGCTTCCAGCACTCCTCCATCTCCTCCTCCATTCTCTGCTGCGATTTTGGACTCAGCGCTCGGACGCTGCCGTCCTTTTCTAGCAGAGAGAAGCCCAGCATCTTCTCATACCTCCTCCTCCTCTCCTCGCGCCGCTTCCTTCGCTCCAGGTCACCCAGCTCCAGCGAGCAGGGGGATTTCTGTGGATCGGCGTCCACCGTCGGCTCGCTCTCAGGCTTGAATTCAGCCCAGTCGAAGGTTTTGTAGCGGCCTTCGTGCCGTCTTTCCGTCACGCTGCTGGCTTTGGGGTGAGGCTCGCTCTCCGAGGAGACGTCCGCCGAGGGAGAGTCCTGAGTCACGTCTGGTTTGGGGAGGACCTCAGGTGGGCTGCAGGGAATGTGCTGGCCAGGTAAACTGAGAACAGGATGATTTAAAATTTAAAAAGAATAATCAATCATTTTTATTATCATTTAAGTGCTTTTAGTACGTCAGCGTTTTATTTTAGCTTCACCTTATCTTTCATCTACTTTTATCTCATCTTTAAATCACCTGTAAACACTTTAAACTGCACAACCTGCACAAAACCTGTTTGATTTGATTTGATCACCTGGCCACATCAGGGGCGTTGGCCGGATGGACGTTCTTCATCAGCGCCTGGATCCAGTTCTTTCGTATCCCCGCGGTCATCGCCGAAAGCGTGAAGACGCCCTTTGGAGTCTGCGACATAAAAACATGTGACTAACCTCCATCTTTAGAGCAGAACATGAAGTGATGACATGCAGAAGCGAAGACTTACGTGGATCTGAAAGCCGTAGTTTCTTTGCACCTGGTACTCAGACACATTGTAACACTTCATTAGGTTGATCTCTCCTTCCAGATCTGAGGCCTGTGAGGAGATGAAAGAAAACGTCGTGAAGATCTGGAAATGCACAAAAACTGTTTATATTCTACTTTATGAAGCCGGGTTTAAAGTACCTCCTCGGCCGTCGAGTCCTTGTAGTATCTCAGACTGTCAGTCGACAACACAAACCAATATTTCTTCCACTAGAGGGAAGCAAAGCACATTTCACACAGGCTGGTAAGATCCTTTAAATCATCACCACAACCTGAAACAGCCAGATTTGGATTACTTTAAAATGTTTACCTGGTCATTTTCATCCAGTTTGACCATCCAGCCTTTCTTGAAGTTTAACAAGTCTGGCTGTACAGAAGATAAAAAATACAAAGTTTGAATAAAACACACAGAAAAGAGAAGAGCTGAGACTGTTTGTTGCTTCCATCATTTTTGACCAGTAGTTTACTTATGTGATAAATTTTAATACTAGACAAAGACAAACCGAGTAAATACAAAATGCAGTTTTTAAATGATTTGAAAAGCTGACTTCACACTCGGCCACACTGTCAGACCGGCTGGATCAAGAAATCACTTAAATAAACCTGTCTGACAAAAAGCAGCACATTAAGCTGCGATCTCTAGAAACAAAGTCACTGACATCTATCAGTCTTAAAGGGATACAAAGCCATGTCTAAGGCTGTGGGACTCCAGTGAACCACGGTGAGAGACAAAACTTGGAACAGCGGTGAACGTTCCCAGGATTGGCCGGCCTATCAAAATTATTCCAAGAGACAAAAGCATCCAGAACAACATTTAAAGGACTGCAGGTCTCACATGGCTCAGTTAAGGTCAGAGTTCATTATTCAACATTCAGAAAGAAACTGGGCAGAAATAGCATCCATGGGAGAGTTGAAAGGAGGAAACCGCTGCTGACCAAAAAGAAACAAAGGTTTGTTTTTCTTTTGCCCAAAAACGTCTGGACAACCCCCAAGACTTTTGGGAAAAATTCTGTGGACTAACGAGTTGAGTTGACTGCCGTTACGTCTGGCGTAAAGCTTACACAACATTCAGCACCAACAGCCAAACATGGTGGTGGTAGTGTGATGGTCTGGGGCTGTTTTGCTCCTTCAGGACCTGGATGACTTGCCCATCGTGCTCAAAAAAACAAAAACAAAATGAAGGTTTTGGAGTTTAGTAAGACTGAGATTTTTTTTTTTTTAATCACAAACACTTGGTTGCACGGCTTGCCAAAAGTGGCACATTTGGGTGGCAGTTACTTCTACAGACAGGCCCAGGTAGGTTTAGATCGATTTTTAGTACTGTAGTATTTCCATTTGCAAAACTGAGGGCTGGGTAGGAGGAGGGAGCTCCACACCATCTGATGTTTGAATCAGATATCAGTCTGAGCCTGACTGATCTGTGGGACTGTGTTTATTATGCCACAGGTCAGCAGAGTAGAGTTTCAGCAGTTGGAGGCATGTCACACCTGCTCCACCAACAGCTTCTCTCTGTGCGTTTGCAAACGTTTTTGGTCAAAGCGAGTTTAAACGTGCCTGAAAAGGTCAGAACAGACGATGCTTCCCCTGATGTTTCCTTACAGGTAAGAGGAGGGTCTCTACCTCAGCTTTCTGCTGGGATCAGATCAATAATCAGTATCAGGTATGAGTAAAAAGTTGTGCTTAGAGTCACTTCTGGAAACTTCGAGGCTGAAACTGCCCTCGGATCAGTGGCTCACCGTCATGGCCGTGTCTGATGTCCTGCGGTCCAGAGACTTGGCTCTTCTCTGGGGAGGGGGGGCAACGAGAGAGGACGAATCTCCACACGACTGAAGTTTCTACAGAAGGAAAAAAAAGAAGCCCGAATTAAACTTATAAGAACTTCCCTCACAGGAAGGCTTTCACTGATGAGAAGACGTGACGCGTTTCCTCAATCAGGACGGAGGCTGTTTGCATGTGCTGCCTGCATTCCACCAACCAGAGTAACCGATAGTCTGGACGCTTGGCACAGACGTCAGCTGTGAGGATTAGGCCCGCCGCGGAGCACCACGGGGAGCCCGGCGGGCTTTTCTCCACTGCCTGTTAAACTCTCACTCGCTGAAGCGGGTCTGACTGTGGAATGCATGAAAAAGGTTTTAGAGGATAAATAATCCCGGGACTCTGCAGCTTTTGTCTTACTTTTCAAAATGATGCTCCGAAACTGAGAGTGAGATTGCCGCACGCCTGTTATGATCAGATTTCATGCCGGCTCTAACAGCACGTATCAGACTCTGGATTACACGCATTAAGTGAAACAAGGGTCCCCTTTTTTTGTTTACTTGAGCCTCCGCTGTTCAAAAGATTCATTCTTCTTCCTTATATAACCACTTTAAAAGGGAAAAATGTCCAGTTTAATCACAACAAAACATTCTTTGTGTTTTTTTCCTGGCATTTATATTGAAAAGTATCCAAAGCCCCGACACACGGAGGAGCACGGCGCTCTGACTGCAGACAGAGCCGCTCCTCTGTTCCCTGAAGGCCTCCCAAAGCCGAGGGGGAGGAAGTGAGGAAGAAGAAGAAGAGGCTGACTCGAGAATCTCCAGACAGGCTCTTTTGACCTTCTCATGACTAGAAAAACAAACGCACCCAAAGACACATAAATGAACGCGTGGGCCTAAATATTCTGCTGCTGTATTTAAAAAGTAAATCCTCTGGAAAAGGAGAGTGTGTTTAATCAAAGATTAACCGCGGCCACTGAGACGAGCATCTGTGATTTAACAATGTTTCTGCAGCAGCTCCGGCTGCTGAAAACAAGGATTTACTGTGAAAGGAGCGAACAAACTAAAATAAAGAGCTGAAGGAAGCAGACTAATGTAATGCACTCACGCTGTTTACTCACTGTACACGACCAATTTAAAAAAGATCACCAGCTAATCCAACGTGTACATCTTTGAGCTGCAAGAGGAAGTCGGAGTACCCGGAGAGAGCCCAAACAGGCCTCGGGGGAACACGCAAACTTCACACAGAAGTTCTCAAACTTGAGTGTCCATGCCACCTCCCCACCGGCCCAGCGGGGTGACAAACAAACCCATCAGTCTTTTACAGCTGAGGGAAAAAATACTTGCCTGGAGACGACAGTCTGAGGTCTGACTGTCCGTTATAAAATCCATTCATCCGTTTTTTTTACTGGTTCAGAGACACCTGTCCCAGGTGGGGTAGACCTCAGTCGGTTGGGGGGTGGGGTGGGGTGGCAGTGAACCCGCTTAGAAATGTGAAGCCATGTGTGACCCTTTTTGGATGTGAGGATGGAGAGGAAAGTTGTCAGCTAAACTTTATGTGTACAATGCACAAACACAGACTTCTTGCACAGTCAGCACACAAAGCGAGCCATGTTATGAGTCATAAATAAATTTAGAGGCACCAACAACACAAACACAGTTGACTTGAATTAGCAGACACCAGCGAGCTCCAGTGCCGGTGTAACTCACTGGGTGAAGCAGGGATCTCATGTGCCGTAAGGCTAATGCCTCAGGTGGACATGAGAGGAGGGCCAGCTTTTGGCTGAAGGTTGCTGCTCGGTCCTTGGTCCCTCCGTGAAACAGCGAGTTAATCTCATGTGTGCTGCACAACACGCTGCCCACAGGCCTCTCCTGCTTCGTTTAATGGACTCTCCTTTAAATCTGCTTTTCTGGCTCATCAGGAGGAATCTGAACTACTAAACCCTCCTTTCAGAAACAGAAAATCCTGAAAACATTTCTGGATATTTACTACAGTGAGCCCAGTTTAACAGGTGATCTCGCTTTAAGTATCATCCGTGGGAATGTTTGTGTTTTGCCGTCACACAGACTATTGCTGGGGTTTGCTCACCTCCTTAATCACCGGGGTCTAGCCCTGACACACTGACTAGCATTCACAAACAGATGTGCGCTTGGAAACCGGGAGGCGCTCATTCCTCCAAGTTTATCAGTAAATACATGACATCATGTGTTTCTTCAGCCCGTCAGCAGCACTTCAAGAGACTCGCGAAGAATCCCCGAGCGCCTCGGGTCCTCACATTTAATTGGTTTATTCCGAATCCCTGGAAAATAAAGAGGAACGGCGTCTGAACTGCTTCAGGGCATCAAAACCAGTTCTGCTCACAGTGAATCACCAGCCTCCCTCCCACCTGCCGACACATGCGCTCGCTCACGCTGGAAGAAAGTCATGCCCGGACACGGCCCGAACGGCTCGTCCACGCGTTTCACGCCACGCTCTCATCACCGGCTTAGACCGAATGAGCGCTCTGAAGACCTGAACGGGTCCTCGGGTTGTTTACACCCACACTGACAGACTGAAGCAAACAGCCTCAGACTGTAATTTGGGAGATTTCCTAACTCTCCGTCTAATTCTGGGCAGCGTTTGATCAGGTCGGACCTTCGGCCTCAGAGTGACGTCTTTCATGGATAACACCTGGCTGCTGCCTGAGTCATGTTCAAACCAGTCCAACCTCCCGGCCCGGCCCGGTGCAGCCTGAGCACAGCTGGATACGACGGCTGGTCTGAATCACGGCAAACCCACGCTAGGATTAATCATTACCTGTTCACGGTTAACCAACGACCGCAGGCAGGAAGCGGGTTTTTAATTGTTGGATGCCGGCGTTGAAGGACTTAAAATTTTATTTTCTCAATCACGTTTTTATTATAAGCTCTGCGCTCCTGCACAGCCTCACCACAATAAACGATTTCACTGAGAATTTTTCTCATCTTGTTGTTTATTGTTTGCTCTGGGCTCTTTTCTCACCGGGTTAAAAATAGGCCGGCCTCTTTTGTAATAATGTGAAACCAACCTCCCAGTTACACATTACATAACAACACTGTCTCTGTGTTTGTTCTTGTCTTTAGTTTTCTAATTTTTGGATGTTTCCGTCTGTCTGTGCCGTCACCAGTTCACAGCGCTCTCTGTCTGTATACTGACTATTACAGTGGTCAGCGGTCAGTACGGCTGCCCGCTCATGGTAAAAACATCATTTATTTATCAAAATTATTAAAGAACACCATCTTTTTTGTTTTTAAAGGGGAATTCCTTTAACTTTAAACATGATTCAAATGAAAAACATTTGTTTGAATTGTTAAAAAGAAAATGTGGGTTATTAAGCAGAGACCAGAGCCCAGCGGTGTTTTACAGATGAGCTGAATATGAAGCCCTCCACAAAGAAATCTCTGAACTGAGCGCAGTGAGTCCTCTTTCCTCGATTCCTCTAATCACATCTTATTCCCTCACACCTCACAGGAAGAAGGTTGTGGGTTTGAATCCAGTGGCTGGCTGTGTGTTTTTTTTTTTCCTGTGTGGCGTTTGTGTCCACACGGTATGGAAGCCCGTTTCCGCCACTAAATAAAAACAAAACAGCTAGTATCCATAACTCGAAATTTCGAGTTATTTTCTCGAAATTTCGACTTATTAACTCGAAATTTCGAGAAATATAACTCAAAATTTCGAGTTACTTTTCTCAAAATTTCGAGTTAGCTCTGCCAATCAAAAATATACGTGAATGAGGTCGCTTTCTTGTTACCTGGAAGCATATGGCGCAGAGGACCGCGCACTCAAAAACGGATCCCAACAAATTGGCGCTTTCGCGAGTACGTTTGCTGATAGTAACACCATGTGATTCAGCTAATAACACAGGGATTTCATCATTTGTGAAGCCAGGCTGAAAACACTCAGCAATCTGTGCATTCACGACTGGATGTAATACCGGTAGCTTAGCTGTAGCATTTGTAGCTGAGGGCTTCAGCTTCCGGGTAACAAGGAAATGACGTCATTCACGTAGATTACTGATTGGCAGCGCTAACTCGAAATTTCGAGTTGCTTTTCTCAAAATTTTGAGTTAATAAATCGAAATTTCGAGTTAATATGTCGAAATTTCGAGAAAATAACTCGGAATTTCGAGAAAATAACTCGGAATTTTGAGTTATGGATCTTTTTTTTTTTTTTTTTAGTGGCGGAAACGGGCTTCCATAACACAGGACTATGAGTGTTTCACTCTCTTACTCCTGTGATACTGACGACCTGTTCAGGTCTTCCTTCTCCAATAATAACTGGATAGACCAGGTTCTAAATATCGTCGCCCAGTTTGACAACAAAGAAAGAAAACCTCACTCAGATATTTTAACTGAATCTTTCTCTTTGCCTCCCAAAGCCAGCCAAGTTTCGCAGGAAGGCCACGAGATAAATACGTCCCATTATCTATTAAGAAACTTGACGGTTAAACTAGTTTTAAAGAATGAGCTGTGTTTGTAAACCAGGGTTGTTATGATGCTAGATTTTCAATATCAGGAAGACCCTTGAAGTGTGATGTCATTTTCACTTCCACGGGTGAAAAGCATGGTATAAAATTAAGAGACAAATGTATTACAAACATATTAAATAACATCAATAATGACACTATCTTTAAACTGTAAACCAAACACCCCACAGGCACGGTCAGCACGGTGGTGGGGGGATGACAATTTGGGCATCTTGCAGCCTCTGAGTTGATGATGAGCTTCTCTTTATAATCAGTCAGATGTGACTCAGCATCAAACCTACAGCAGACTGGCTGAAAAGGAAAAGAACGGAGGAGCTGCAGTGTCCCGGTCAAAGTCCAGACCTCACTCTGACTGAAATGCTGTGGTGGGAAGAAGAACGGGCCAAAATGCCTCCACAGCGATGTTAAAGACTGTTATTTGAAGTTACACCTGCTAAAGGTGACTGTACAAGCTACTGAACACTGGGATGTACTTTGTTTGTCTCAGGACTTGAGTTTTTTCCAGAGTCCTGGGAAAACTTTCTTTTTCACATGGCTGCATAATATTGAGTACTGTTTCATAAATGCACGAACATGCAGAAACCTGCAGAAACTGAACGACACGTCCCATTAATCACTGACTTTAAAGAGGGCTTCTCACAGAAAACCTGAAACATGCTGGAAGGATTTCACTCTCCAATAAAAATATTTTCTATTAGAATTTAGAGGATATTTGAAAAAACTTTATGAAACTCAGCACGCTTGAAGGTGAAGATGAAGATTGGGTAAAAGAAGCTGGACGTCGCAGATTTTTGGGCTCACAGTTTCAGACACTCACACTGACCACTCATTTAAAGAGAAAGGAAAACAGATGCAGGTTCTGTGTCACAGAAGCAGTTTTTACATCTCACCTCTCGTTTGTTGGTACGAGTCTCGCTCCTGCCCGTCCTCAACATGGATGCTCCCGTTTCCTGCTCTTTCCTGGTGGCCTCCGATCTGTTGTTGCTGGAAGACAGGAAGAGCTGATTAGATTCTCCTTCCACTCAGGTATAAGGACCTTAACGGGAACCTATACTAGTCTGTGGATGCTCTCCTGCTCACATTCATCCTCCGGGATTTCAAAAGGTCAAAAATGGCATTTTTCTATTAAATCGAGGCAAAAGTCACCAAACAGAAGAACTTTAAAACAGAAACCCAGACTTGTGGTATTCATATAGATAAGGACACATGAGGCTGTGTCACCTTTAAAGTAAACCTGGATGAACCTGAAATGAACTGAGTGTTTCTTCTTGTCATTTCCAGCACACTGTGGGGGCTTTTTATAAGAGGCCTGTTTCTTTAACTCCTTCCTGAATGTGAGGATTTGGTGGGTTCAGACACCTCCGTGCCCTCAAACTGAGGTTCGTTCCCTGACTGGCAGGCAGACTGTCGGTGTTGAGGTCCTGAGAAACAATGCCGAGGATATCTAATTACACCAGCGTTTTGGAATTTCTGACCTTATTTGGGGGGGAGGGATAAGGATTTTGTGTTTTCGTTTCCCAAAAAGGCAACAAGAGCGAAGAGCTGACATGATTTCTCCTCACGTGACCCGTTCGCATGCTGCTGGGGCACAAACTGGGAGGGTTTCTCTTGGCTAAATATAAAAATGCAGCAGTCAGATCTCTAATGGAGGGGTAGAGCGCGAGGCTTTGATCTGCCGTTTAGCGGTGTGTGATGCCTGTTCGGCTTTATGCTGGGGGAGGCATTGGATGTCCTTTGTGCTAATTGCTTGCACATTTCTCTGCCAGTGCACTTTAAATGGCTCTGATGAGTTACCCACAGATTACACACAAACATAAATAAGAAAAGAAAAAGCTGCTTGCTCCAAAACACGAAGATTTATGTAATCATAAGATGTTTAAAATGAGCAGGAAGCAGCTTCGCTTCTAACCTCCCGTCCTGCCTCTGGTTCTTGTTGTTTGCTGATGTTTGGATGTTGTTGGGTTCAGTCAGCCGGTTGTTTCTGCCGGTGTCGGAGCTTTCAGAGGCCGCCAAGTCCGAAGAACCGACCGAGCCGCCGAAGCCGGCTGAGGTCAGAGAGCCCCTGGGGTCCAGGCACAGGTAGGAGGAGGCGTTGCCTGGAGATAAAACCAACACAAAAAAGTTTCAGACTGTTAGATCATCAGAGAGCAGGAACATCAAACCACAGCTTGGTTTAAGTCCACAAAATTAGGCGTCCCTTTGCCATAAAACCTCAGCCAAGCTTTAATCACAAACCACAAATCATTTCACTCATCCCAACCTTTTCCCGCCGGCTTTTAAGGAAACACCAACACATCAGTGTTTTACCTCATTCAGCACCATTTAAAATAACTAAAATCACAGCTTTTTACCACTCTGATAAAAAGAACAATGTCAAGCTGATGCTTTATATTCAGACTTTTATCAGCTTGTCATCACTACATCAGTTCAACAGTGCGATAAGCCATAAATCACAGGGTGAAAGGAAAATCACTGCTCCTTAAAATCAGCTGATTTTCACTCTACAGTAACTGTGTAGTGTACCTTCACACTACACAAACAGTCTGAGTTACAGGCCCTCAAATACACAAATCTGTCACTTTCTTCTCTTCAACTTTTTCAGCTGCTTTCGACTTCCTACAGTTTCTGCTACACATTCAAGCCACTTTGCAACCCACTTCCACCTTTTCTTGCAGTTTCTGTAATAATTTGTGTCAGTTAGGCAGCTCTGCATATGGAAATAACCTTCCTTTGGCTGCGTCTGAATGAAATTATTTCTTCTTTTTTTTTCGCGATGAGCAAATTAATTAGGCAGAAAGTTAAATCCGATCATTCTGTGTCTATTTTTAAAGCAGCTTCTCTTGGGAAAAACAGGCAGAAAAAGTCATGCAGATGGTTCAGGTGTTTTCGCTTCCTCCCCATTGTGGAGAGGATAATCCCACATTTATAGTTAATACTGTGAAGTTGCTATGGTAGCATCAACAGAGAAGTACTCCGTTTACTGTATGACAGCCTATTAATCATTTTGTTTTGGCTGCTACGATACAAAGAGACCGTTAACACTGACAACACTGTGAAAGCGCAAAAATAAAAGCAAAGCCCGACTAAAGAAGCAGAAAAGACAGATTTCAAAGATTTCCCGTCGAGTTCAAGTCAGTAAATTTTCTCTAATGTGCAGGTCTTAATTTAAGTATTCAACTTAGGAAGCTTTGTGGGGATATATGTTACTCATTCAGTGTTGGAAGGGTTATCAGGCCCTTTGTAAAGATCCATAATTTGACAGTGAGAAAGAGTCAAGGGTGGAAAACATTGAAGACACTTTGCAGTTTTTCCCAGGAGTGGACGTCCCAGCAAATTCACCCCAAGGTCAGGCAATACTCAGGGAAACTGTAAACCCAAGAGCTCCATCTCAGACTCTGCAGGCCTCTGTCAGCATGTTAAAGGTTAAAGTTCATGACAGTCCAATTAGAGAACGACTGAACAGGTGCGGCGTGTTTGGAAGTGTTGCCAGGAGAAAACCGCGGCAGCATGGTTTAGTTGGCAAAGCTGCATCGACTTCTAGAACAACGTGCCATGTACAAGCGAGGCCAATGTGGAGATGTTTGGCCACGGGACCTGGGCCCCTTGCAGTCACTGACTCAATCATGAACTCCTGTGTAAAGCGTGAGGCGTTCTGTATGGCAGCTAAAGCTTGGAGCAAATGAAACAGGACAATGATCCTCAGCAGAGCAGCAAATCTCCAACCTGACTGAAGACCTGTGCATAAATTAAGGACTGCAAACTTCCATAAACTGAAGCCACACTGCAAACAAGACTGGCCCAAAGTTCACGTTTTCTGCCGATACTGATAAAGTCGTACAGAAAACGATTGTTTTGTTGCTGGTAAAGGTGGTTCTACAGGCCGCCAAAAAACCAGGTGCACTTTTTTCACAGGACTGCACATTCACCAAACCTTTAAACATTTTGTTAAAGACATAAAAGAAAATCCACTCTGTAAAAAACTAAAAAAAACTTTGACACGTCAACAATATGAAACAACAAGTTTGAACTCGGGTTTATCGGATTTCTGTTTGCCTAGTCTGGAAACACAGAAAGCATCAGCATGTACTGATTAGTGTACTTCTTGAACATTTATTGACAGGCAAAACAATCAAGCCACAAGCCGTCATCATCATAACTGATATCTGTTCAGTGCAAAGGTAGAAGACTCCCTTTTAAGCTGATTTAAGAATAAGTGGATCCATTGTGATTTTACGGTTGTCGCTAACCCTTATTTGTAGCAATAAGTCTGCTGACTATTTATTTAATTATTCCCTGAACCTGCACAACTAACGGTCAAGTTTTACGATCTTTTATTTTTGTCTAAAAATGGTTGAGAGCATCTGTAGAGCCATTTAAAAAGTATTTGTTTCTAAAAACGCAGAGATTTTAAACTGGAAGGTCAAAGAATCAACTGACTGAAATCTCAGCTGATGTGTTTGGTGGATTTGAGTATGTGTTTGTTTCAGTAAACATTAGAAATCTCCAAATGATGAAAACATAATGAAATGGGATAAATGTGCAAAAGAAATTAAAAAACTGGATGAGTTCCCCAGAGGAGAGCCTGTTAAGCAGGGGAATCCTGACAGAGGGAGCTTTGTGTTTAGCCTCCATCTCTCTAATGAAGCAGCCTGTAGTCAGAGTCAGCAGGAGTTAATCCAGACCTTCATTATGGGACCTTTCCAGACTATGCAACAAGCCTGATGCCAGATGGGCACTCGTGTCCATTTTGTCGCAGCCTGAAGCTCCAGCAGGGAAAAATACCTGCCCTGTGCCGAACATCAAGCCCATTAGGACTTGTTTAAGAGGCCTTGGAGCGCTCATGTCTGCTGTTTGGCTTTTATGATGCCTGAAGGTCAGAGGCACAGGATTTCCTGCACATCTCTCCAAGTAACTCCACTTCCTGTTAAAACAGAAACTCATCCAGCCCGTTCCCCCGACTGCCCGCGAGTGAGCACTCAGCCGGCACGCCTGGTTAGAGGAGAGTTAAACGAAACGGACAAATAAAAATCTGCGAGTGTGCAAACATCTGCAGGACGTTAGGATGGTGCGAGAGGACAGGAAACGGCTGTGATTGGCTGATAGACATGAAAGCCTGTGTGTGTGTTTTTATGGTTTCCTCCGCTGCACCTGCAGGTGTCCGCTCAGGGCCCAGAGGCTCGGTGTCCGTGACAGTCCAGATGGGAGTCACATCTGGCCCCCCGTCCCGCTGGTCTTCCTGCCACTGGCCGGGCTCTGGGCGGTCCCTCCCCGAGGATGGAAAACTCGGATCGGTTGCTACCATTTTTGCTGGACTGGGCTCCTGAAGTTTGTTAGAGAGACAAAGAAGATTCACACTTTTAACATTAAATTAATACAGGTACAATAATGTGGCTGTAAATTAACAGTTCATTTATGTTTGAAAACAGATTCTGTACAATAACAGACACTTTAAACGTTCTCATATGCTTCATTCTGCTCTAAACACTAATTTTTTAGACACTGTTTTCTACTCTTGTCACTGTGTCTCTGTGATGTCATGGAGGGGGGATATGCCTAATTTCTGACCAGAGATCCACGAACCACCTGCTGTTTAGGAGGGGCAGCCAATCGGAGGAAAGCTGGCTTAAAGGGGGAGGAGCTAAAACACATTATTTCAGAGTATTTTCAAACAGAGGATGAACTGAGGGGCTGCACTGAGGCTAAGAGTCAGATAAATAAGGATTATTTTGATCTCTTGAACTCTTTTTTTCTGTCTTCATTTGGAAATGAAGTTGAAACTTTCAAAGGCATCAGAAAGTTTCTTCCTTGGTGTTTCTTTCAGGTTTTCACTGAGGAAGTATCGTCTAAACGTCTCCTGACAGGTGATTATTTACTGGCACATTTGTGGTTTTCATCTTAATAAGACCAGTCTTGATTCTTTGGTATAAACTTGTCTGAAATAAGCCTCATAATCAGCATGCGTGAACACAAAAACTGGAGACTTTAACACATGAGCACAATACCTGATTGGCCACAGGCTCAACTTTGCGTTTCTTCTTCTGATTCTGTTTGTGAGTTCGCAGATAAACTGCCAGCTGCTCACTCCACCTGGAGACAAAACATGACACAAACAGCCAACTAAATCTTTATACTCACCCATTGATGATTAAAAAAATACCACAATTAGTCTCATAATATTAACTTTTTCAAAATAAAAGCCCCCTTTTGCCTCAAAGCATGTGATTTCTCAAACAAAACCAGCCAGTTAGTTTTAGAAGGTTATCATGATAAATACAGCCCTTCCTGTACAAATCAGTTTGTACAGGAAGCCATCAGGACGCCTCTAAATGTAATTCCTTTCAAAATAAAAGCCTCAAAGTAGGTATAGAAAGCTACCAGGATGACAAGAGGTATGTGAGAGTTTCTAAATGTGAAGCCCTATTTAGAGCAGAGTTGTCACGCTCATTTGATCTTGAGGAATGAAACTGAACTTTCTCTCATTGTAATAAAGTTTAACTACACATTTCATCTTAATATAATAATAAGCAGAGTAATTTCAAAAATGTATTTCAGATTTTGTACATGA
This sequence comes from Perissodus microlepis, assembly GCF_051167445.1. Lineage (NCBI taxonomy): Eukaryota > Metazoa > Chordata > Actinopteri > Cichliformes > Cichlidae > Perissodus > Perissodus microlepis. The sequence continues at coordinate 4,226,842 of NC_140464.1, read as the reverse complement.
TAAAAAATCCTTTTGTAGTAAATGAAAGAAATATGTCAGCATGTCTCTTGACTTAAATTGTCAAAAAAACAAACCTACTGATAAAAATGGAAAAAACAGTAACTGAAAAAGCCGTTAAATGTCCGGGTGGCCTTCCATAGCCATCCAGTGGGCCAGACTGTAGATTTTACTGGGCTGATTTTGGTCCCTGAGTCTTATGTTTGACATAAAACAAGACCTGAGTTAGACGAATTTATCAAAATGCACTTATATGTCCAGTTTTCAAAACAAAAGACTGTAGTTAGATACTGGAAGCAATGAAGATGCTTCAAGGCTGTCAGAGTTTCAGAATAAAGGCCCTTCATAGTAAATTACCGCTGGGCTTTAACATGCCAACTTTTCAAAATAAAGGCTTTCTATATTTTTTTCAACTTGTGTTTTCAAGAAAGCTTCTCCCTTTTTGCTCATCTGTGCCCACACATGTCAGCAATCTCTTTTTTTAATGTTACTCTGAGGTTTTTATACCGACCCATTAATAATGTCTTTATTGTCACCACGGATGAATACTTCCTGCTCTGGGGTGACGATGCAGAGGGCGTTCTTCTGGCCCGTCCTGGGCTCTGCATCGAAGATGTCTGTGCACACGTTCACGTTCACCGTCCCCTGTGGCAAAGTGCTGGGCTGCAGGAGAATCAGAACATCCAAATGATCCCTCCAGGGGTCAAAGAGCGAGTTAAGACGTCATGTTTACTAAAACTTCAGATTCATGGCCGCTAAACAGAAAGCAGTTTGTGGTGTGAAGTGTGGAATGAAAGGGAACGGGATTTAAGGGGATCACAGAGAAACAGAGAGGGGGGATGTGTGCATTAAAGGACGGGCTAAGCCCACATCATCTGCTGTGGTTGTGTGCACAACATCTGGCTTAAAGATGCCTTCTGGATCCCAACAAAACATACAGTAGATGCAGATGCATGCACAGGCTGGGGCTTACTGTACACTCCGTGTTATGTTTTATGTTTGCATTTGTTTGTAATTTTAGTATCTGTGCTGTTTCTCACCAGCTCATCCAGAGCGAAGCTCAGGCTGCCGTCCTCGTACAGGATAAAGAAGCGCCGCTGCCATCTCTGACGATGAAGGACAGAAAACTAAAATCACCACAGGATCACACTAATGCCACACTCATGTGTTTTTTAAAAAGTTGACCTACCCTTGACCTCTGCATCGGGTTGTTAAAATCTGTCCCCTCTGGAGCCAAACACAGCCAGCCTGCGTAGATGGGTTTGGCCTGGAAGGACACAGGACAGTGATGTCATATATTAGTCAGTGTTTTGAACTGTGTGGATTTGATGCCTGTTGTTATTGTTGTGGGATTTGAACCTGTAGTCTGACAACAGAAACATGTACAAACCCGCCAAAAAACACCTTCTGTTACGTCATGGATCTGTGGGCTCTTTGTTTTTCCTGTTTCAATATTCACGTTTGTTTGGGGGTTTTTAAATTTAGAAATATAAAGCGTCTCAGCAGGTTTAAACTTTTTTTCTGAGTGACAGTACATCAATGATTCAGCACTTTGTAGAACCACCTTTAGCAGCAATAACCTGATGCATGGGTAGCCACAAAACTATATCACAATATTTCAAGAAAATGTGTAATAATGATATTTATGAACATTGAAGAAAACACTGGCAGCGCTCAGTGGGACCCCTCAGCCTCCTGATAGATACACCTATGGTATTAATTTGAAACTCCTACGTCGCTTCGTTCTTGAGTTATCACATTCAGAAACTTGGGTTTCCACTTTACCCACCTGCCCGCCCTGCCGGCAGTGTGGCGGCAATATCAGCCTTTTACATCTGACAGATAAAAAGTACCTAACAGTGTTTTATCGGAGACTGCAGCTCACAGGCATCAGAGCAAAACAAAGGGCATTTTCAGTCCCTGTTCTCTAATGAGACAGAATAACTCATTCAGCAGCACCGTAGTGCAATAACAGTGCCACAGCACAAGTCAGATGTAAGCACATAAATAGCCTGGGATGTGTTTCCCCTGGTAATTTTCAAGTACAGAATAACTTATTCAGACTTTAGTTTAAATTTAAAAAAAACAACCTTGTAACTCTTCAGGAGCTGCACAAAACCCTCACAATAAAACAGAATCACACATATCTCAGACTTGCATGGTTGTGGGGGACGTCTGGCCCACTCGTCTTTACGATGTCACTTCAGTTCATTAAGGTTTGCAGCACTGCTTTACGTTCAGCTGTCTGCAGGTCCGACCACAGAATCTCAGTCAGTTTGAGGTCTGGACTTTGAGTTATTCCACCACCTTGAGTCTTTTCTTTATCAGCTGGTGTGTTTAGGATTATTCTCCAGCACAATCACCCAGATGGACTCACATCTGACTCTAGAACACGTTGGTATGAGGAGTTCACAGTCTACTGAATGAACACAAGGTGCCCGAATCTTCATCCTTCCACCACTGTGCTGACAGTTGGTATGAGGCATTGATATGTTGATATGATAAGTCTGGTTGCGTGCATTGTGGTCAAACATCTCCTCTTTACTCTCATCAGTCTAAAAACATTGTTCCAGCAAGCTTTGCAAACATAAGCCCTACAGATATTTTCATTTATCCTGGACCTCTTCCAAACCATCCACACTTGTTCAGTCTCTTTCTAATTTTACACTCATAAACTTGAACATTTATCCTGCTAGCTGAGGCCTGTAGAGACTGAGACGGAGTTCTTGGGTCTGAGCATTGATCAGTAGCACCTGGGTGGTGTTTGCCCTCTAAGTGAGGTTGTACTTAGTTTTCACTTTTAACTCATGCCATGCTTTACACATTCGCCTACCAAGCAAAAGATCCCTGGTTTTGATTCCATGGGGAGACACAAATCCCCTTAGGATTCAGTCAGGAAGGACATCTGGCCAAAAGAAAAAAAATCTGCTGTATCAAACATGGTGAGCTACCCGCTGTGGTGACCCGAAAATATTAAATAAACATATTTATATTCTTTGTGCTTCCTCCTGTCTCAGACACTTGGGTTCTTTTGTTTTCAAAGTCATTTTAAACATTAAAACGCTGGGAAAAAGTGCCACAATTACAGCAAAACAAGGAGGTTTTCTCTGAGCCTGCAGCGTCACTGGAAAACCATGTGTGGTGTTTGCAGGTTTGATGAACGGTGTTGAAATTACAGGGCCCGGCAAAAGCAGGCGGGAGGGGGGACACAAAGTGATGGCATATTTGAACAATGTGAGGCATGTAGGAAGCTGTCACTATCACCTCCTTACATCACCTCGCCTTCATAAGCGTGTTTTCAGTCCTGACATGTTTTGCTCAGCACTAAGTACACAGGGCTGAAGCACGCCTGGTAAAAAGATGATGTAATTTATTTTTTCCTCAGGCTTTTTTTTGACAGATTGATGCATTTAAAAAATTTACAAGTAACAGAAAACCAATGAATTCCCAGTCTTTCCTTCATAAACAGAATTAAATGAAACTACAACTACGGGTGAAGGCATCTTTTATTCCACTAGATTTGCTTAGTAACTATTTATAAGTATTGATCCCAAAATACAAAGCAACAGCCCTAACAGCACACCTTTAACTGGAATAACAGTTAACAGAATTAACAGTAAACACTACCTATGCATTGATGCATCAGTCTTAATCACATCATGTAATTTAATCAGAGTTCATTTACATATTCGGGTTTCCAAAGACTGCTACTCTACAGAACAATGGGATAAGGGACTGCAGGGAGGTTACTGTAGTGGGGTTGGGTGGTGAAATCACAGAATTAGTCATGACTTTTAATCTATTCTGGGTGCAGAGTTTCAATTTTTGTTTCTCCCTTGTCTTAGGAAACTCATTACCCAGCCCTATTTTTGCATTCCTGAATCATAGCTGTGGAAGCATTTTTCACATAATAAAACAAACCTGATCCCTTACCACCTACCTTAGTTATTAATTTGGACACAGCTCCTAACATTGATGAAATGGTTTAAAAATGAACTAAAAACTTAAAGTCAACATTTCTTTTTAAGTTTTTTACATTTGTAGTATTTTAGGCTATATAAAATTATACCATATAATCTAAAAGTAAAGAAATATAAAACAATCATGTTAAAATAAATAAATAAATAGAATATGTTACATAGTAAATCTAGAAATCCATTAATTAAAAACGTAATAAAAAAATAAACCGCTGGTTTGGTAAAATAAAGATTAAATAACTTTAAAAGTCTGATTTTTATGCCGAAGACCACGGAAAATAAGTTTTATTTATAGTTTATAGTTTTATTGTGGACCTTTCGACTTGAAGGGAGGCTGATTATGGACTTTTATATATTCTGAGAGACATGGGACACTTTGAATATATAGACTTCCTGACACGAACATTTCAGAGATAAAATAAAAAATATGACCTTTTCTGATTCTTTTACTGATCAACCAAAATGAAATCTTAAAGTTAGCATCTTCATATTTAATATTTGCATGTTTTTAGACTAAAGCTGGCGATTTAATGATAACATTTTTTATCCAGAAAGCTCACTAATCCAAACAAAAGTGGCTAAACGTTATGACAGGAGCACCTGAGGTGATCGTGAACTCACCTGCTCCAGGTCGTGGTCGTTGAGCAGATGGAGCTCGCGCGACTTGAAGCAGTTCTGACATTTGCTCTTATTAAAAATATTCGCCTGGAACTTGCTGCAGGGAGTCGCCGCCGCCTTTTCCCCGGACATGTTTCGGTGAGCGCCGCTTCTCCTCCGCGGGGACAGATCCAGACACGGCCCGCTCTCCTCCTCCTCTTCTTCGTCTCCCAGTTTAGTAAAGCGGTTTCTCCTCGAACAACATCTGTCACACTGAGCCGCGCGCTACTGTCGTCATGGTCATGGCCTCTGACGTGATACCGCCACTCCGCTTCCGATCGAAACCTTCAAAATAAAGCTGATTTTTAACGGTTTGTTTTAACTTTGAGATAAAACTCACTGCTAAAAAAAAACACATACAGCTATTACACATCCATTAAACAGTAATGTTTTATAAAAAAGAGAAAAGTAGAGTTTACAGCGTCATCTACTTCTCTCACAGCAGTTTAAGTAAGACCTGCGCTCAACTTCCGGCTTACACCTACAAAGTAAAATCGATTATTAATGAAGTTTCCTTCCTTAATTCTTAATTTTTACAGAAATGAATATTAATTAACTAATAATCATTAATTAATAATTAATTATGTTTAAAACAACACATATTTGAGCAAAGTTGAGGATAAAGTTTGAAAAAAAAGCGGCGAAATCACCTCACCTTCCGGTCACACCTACAAAATAAAACTCATTATTATTGTCTTTTTACAATTTTTTTTCAAAATACTTCACTTCCAAACACACACACACACACACACACACACACACACACACACACACACACACCTGACAAATAAAGTAAATTAAAAAGTAAATAAAAATATTAATTCTTAAATAAAATAAGTGAAATCTGATTTTGTACCAAAATATAACATCTGGACAGAACCTACAAAGTTATTGTTTCCTTATAAATGAGACACATCCTCTAAAGAAATACATCAGAAATACATAATATCAGAAAATCAGAAATAATAAACTGCTGTTTTCATGGCATTTCAACAAAAGTACAACATACAAAATATATTTGTTTCTTAATGTCCCTGAAACAGCTTCTTGTTTATAAAATTACCAGAAGATCCAGTATGCTAATAATAACAAAATCAGTTTTAAATCATATTCATGTGGGAGGTTCCGCTATTACATAGAACTCTGATCAAGATGAAAAAAACAAACATATAAAATAAAAAATAAATATTAAATATTGTTTTTATTTACTTCTCCGATTGGGAAATTTTGCTGAAACAATAAAGATTTAAAACATAGCACATTTACTCTGAAATGCAGATAAGCATTGGCCAGGTATCCTATAATATCAGTACATCATACCTGCATTGACAGGAGTCATACGATGTATATCTACATTAATATTGTAATACTGTGCTGTAATAGGCTTTATTTATTTTGACAGTATAAACAGGAAATGAAAGGACAAATTACATCTAGTTTGAATAGATAAACTGACCTTCAGAGCAAAACTTGTTGTTCTTACCAACACTTATAATATGGATGCTAACACTATACACAAGTTCAGAACAGCAGTGTGATGCCATCACATTAACTTAAATCTTTCAAAATAAAAGACTGCTTTCTAAAGCTCTACCTGTAATGTTTACAGCACTTAGAATCAGAGGGAGAGCAGCTGGATGTAAAATTTATCTCATGAAAATAAAGGAGGTGAAGGACCACACAGTAATTAACACCACATATATTAAGCCAACATTATAATCAGTGAAACACAGCAGGTGCTCATAAAAGAGTGACTTCTGGTCCCTCCATCCATCTATAAAGGGTTAACATTAAGGACAAACTAATTATTATCTCAATAATCTTATCATTCATCTTTATTTAATGAGTATGTTCAGTTACATCTGATGTGTCCTGGTCACAGATAGTTCAGAAATAAAAACATCACAGCAGCAGCCAGGCGGTGGATGCAAGCATTTATTTGAGGCGATGGCATGGAAGGATGGGGAGTCGTACAAACTAAACATGTTTTAAACCTTTGAACCATTCAAAACTGTAGAAAATACAGCAGTGTGTTTATCACCATCTGATGTGTTCTGTTTATTACAATAAAATACACGTTTGCCTACAGAACATCGCTGCATGTGCAAATACAGGCTTTCCTTCCAGTCTCTGGTGTCTTAGTTCATATTTGTGCCTGCACTTTCTAAGCAGATTTAAGATACTTCAGAATAAATTAATTTCATACATTTTCTTCAACAGATGCAAAACAGCAGCACACAAACAATAAAGCTTAAAAAATGCTCAGTTGGCTATCTACACAACTTAAAGGTGCTTTTCTCAGCATGTGTTCATCTGCTTTGTGGTTTTAATTAAGACCATGGTTACTTCGTCTGATTTTGAAAATTAGTTTCTGAATATTTCTGGTTAGACGGACACAGTCGACCTTTTGTTAAACCCTTGCACCTTTTTTAACTGTCACTACATTATTCACAAAAATAAAGCAGGAAAGCGACATGATGTGTGGAAACTGGTTAAAACCAACAACGGAAGAAGCGAAAATTACTTTTTTAAATTTTAACTTCTAGTCCCCCAATCATGGACTTCCTGTTTAATAGAAAGAAACCCAGTCAAGCAGCAGAAGGCGAAGATTTTATGAGCCGAATCTGCCTCCCTGTAAGAAAAACTAACTACTTAAGTTAGGACATTTTATCAATACTAGGTACTAACTAATACTAAAACTAAGATACAACGTAAACATTTTTATTAGCTGTTTGGCTCCATTCATTCAGTTCATTGAAAAAGTCACACTCAGCCCCCTGCTGGTCTTCTGGATGAACTACAGCCACCTTTGGGAATAACAGGAAGTGGAATCGCTCTCTAATAAATGTAGAAAACGTGTTAAAATGCATTTAAAAATCTTATTTAAAGGTCTGAAACACTGCTGCATCCCCTATGAAGGCAGCAACATATAAAATATTTCTGTATCTGAGTTTTAGTAAAACAGCTAGCTTTCATGACTGATCACGAGTTCTGATCTTTACCCAGGTCAAAGTTATCAGTAATCAATAATAAATCAAGCTGAAAAGTGCTGCAAATAATGATGGAGCTACACAGCTTGGCCAGAAGGAGGCGTTTTTGTTTTTTGTTTTTTTTTACCTGTAACCTAACAAAGTATCACAACAGCCAAATACACATTTGTTGCTCTAACAAAGTTCCTCTAAAAATAGCCTCACACCTTGGCAGACATCCCAAAACTGCTCTGGGCACTTTTTTCATGAAGCATTATCAAAATTTACTTTAATTTCAGTGACGAGCGGCACATTAAAACTGCTTGTGGAGAATCACAAATCAAATCTGATAAAAAAAAAAATCCCCAGATGCTGTCTGCACTTCTCACATTGTATTTTTTAAAAACCTTGATGGTTTTTTTGTAATTCTCTCATTCGTAGTGAACACTGGCGTGACTGCCTTCTACATTCCCGCCAACTTTTCAACCAATCAGTGTTTGACCCACGCATGGGGTCGTCTAAATACTCACAGGTCACAGCAGTTCAGCACAGGTTACAGCTCACAAAGCTAGCTTGGTCCTGCCCCTCAGCAGGCTTCCCAAAATTGGCTAATCAGAATAAGGTAAGTTTTTTGGGAAGGAAGGGGGGGGGGGTCTTAAAGACGCAGGATCTACAATGGTGTGTTTCACAGAAAGGATGAAAGTGAATAACAGTGTTTTTGAACAGAATCACGCAGAGCTGCTTTAGTGGAGCCCCAGAATAAAGGTGCAGAGTTAGAAATGAGAATCACATACACCCCTCAGGTGGAGGGTTTAACCATGGGTCAACTGTCCCTTTGTCTGATCAAAAGTTTCCAGCTGAAACATTTCAAATTTGGTTTTGATTACTCTCGAATTAAAGCAGCTTTTAGTGTTTCGCCAATCAAATGTATCTCTGATAGTATTTACAAAGTCGCCATTCAGGCTTTACTGATATGAAACAAGTCAACATTTGGTCTATGTAAGCAGCACACAGCACTGTATATGTTTAAGGAACATTAACATATGACATATATAGCAGGAAATATTACTCTCGAAAAATAAATAAATAAATAAATGAACATCTTTCTTTTTCTCAAAGCCACGGAAGAAACATTACGATGGCTTTTCAAACCCGAAATGAACGTTTGTGCTCAGGAAGAAAATCCAAACATTTGACGGTTATTTTTTTTTCTCGTACAGTGCATACTTGATAGATAGCTACTCTGAAATTGTCAGGCAGTATTAGTGTAGGTAAGATACATGTCACATTCATTCTACGGCAAATGTTATGTATACTAGAGTATCTTTTAAGTTCAGAATGAGTTCACTCACAGTCTGGGTGTTAGGCAAAAGCTGGAAGTTATTTAGTACTGAAGACACACACACACACACACACACACACTGCAGTCCACCAATAAAACTGCTCCAGCTCTGGTCTCTAAAGGACAGGATCACGACGATCAGAGGAGGAGGGAAGCAGACTGACGCCCAGCCCACAAACAGAAAACGAGGAGGAGGGACGTGTCTGTGCTTTCAGAACTCGTGTCTGTGGTACATGTCGGGGTCGTAGTATTTGGTGACCACCACTCTGTTGGCAAACTTGCGTCCAGTGAGGGCTTGCATGGCTTTCTGACAGTCTGCAGCAGAGACGTACTCGACGAAGATCTGAAATGAAAAAGCGCTGGTGAGTCCTGAAGAATCGATGCTACTTACGCTTTATAATATATTTTCTGACTATAAATCCAACGCCCCCTCGATGGCGGCTCACTGGACATGTACAGAGTGTATAAACATCACCTTTCCGCAGCCGGGTACTTCCACGCCGTCGACAGGCCTGGGGATCTCGATGGAGCGGACAGTGCCGTACTTGCAGCACTCCTCGCGGATGTCCTCGAGGATCTCCTCGTAGTCCTCGTCGTCCACCAGCTCCTCGGGCATCACCATATTGAGAAGGCACAGCACCTCTGTGGGCATGCCAGAGTTCTGGAGCCTCTGAAGCCCAGGCACCTGCAGCGTCACCGGCGTCTCTATGATGGAGGTCTGCAGCGCACACACAGCATAAAAACGCTAAAGCTGAGGCCTCAAAGTGCAGAATCCAAAACCAGTGACTGGCAGCATTCCTCTTTTATACACAGACTATGCACATGATGCAAAAAATGAGACCACAGGTTCATGTTGCCACTTGTACTCACAGGATTGGCGTTTTTAGCTCCCACACTCGCCCTCTGGACGATCAGCTTTTTGTCGCCCAGCTGCATCCCATTGAGCCCGGCTACAGCCTGATGAAGAGCAAACAGACCTGTAGCCAAACAGCACAGCTCAAGATCCCACGAAAACACTTCATCACCGTTACCTGATCGGTGGCGCTGATGTCTACGTATTCGCAAAAGGCGTAACCTTTCGACAGTGACGTGGCACTGTCCTTCACCAGGTTGAACGCTTTGAGCGGCCCGAACGACGTCAGGAGCTCCTTAACCTGCAAACAAGAGTCCAGGAGCGAGATCTGAGCTGGAGAACTCACCGCTGAATGTGTTTGTCTACTCAGTGAATTCTAAATGTCCATTTGAGACTCGAAAGCAGTTTAAGACCACGACACATAGAAGCAGAATGTGAGTCACTCGTAAGGTGCTGGGCTGATCTGTACACACTGCTGGAGCATTTTACACTGTAAAGATTTCTCACTACTACGCTGCTTCCTGGGAAAACACAGGAACAACACCAGCACATAAAACTGTTCAAAGTCCTGAGAATGATCAATAACCCTGCAGCTTATTTCACTTTGTCGGTTAATCAATTAAATACAGGCTTTGAGTCATTTCCCCATTTTGCTGAAACAGTGTTTCCCACATATAGAATTTCTTTGGGCTGGCAAAGGTATATCTGGGGATTGATTTAATAGTGCTGCTTATATTTTGAAAATGTAATCGCTGCTGCCTGGCTTGATGTGCAGGAAGCTGTGATGGCGGTCTTTCACGTCATTCAGCTGCTCACAGGAAGTGATAATTCCTCGCTTCCTAGTCATAATCTATGAATAAACCATACATGCAAGCAGGGTGGCATTTTGGTAGATGAGCCACGGAGTCGCCACCTCCTCATTTACATTAACTATTTGGGCTACTTTATGCAAATCAAGCTAATCTGGTTATATGACTCCTCTGAAAACTAGAATAAACACAGAGATGCTTGTGTCTCACCTCAAATGTGTTTTTTCTGTGTTTTAGTAACCTGCAAGAAAGCCTCCAAGCAAGCTGCCATGCTGGTTTTGTTTGGAAATCTACATCAGTACAGGAGGCTAAAGGAGAGGCACAGCACTGGCCAATCACTGATGTCTCTTTCTAATCACTCTTGAAAAAAGGTTGTACCAGGAGTTTCTCATCCTGCAGTCCAACGGACTAACCCAGCTGCACTGCAACTATCCCTGGCAGCACCGGTCCTTCTCCTGCTCTGGAGAACCTACTGTGAGGCTGCAGAGCAGGACGAGGACGACTGTCACCAGCTGCAGTTAAAGATGGTGGAGTTGGAGTCTGTTGTGCTATTGGATGATAGACTCCCTGGAGAGGCAACAAGCAAGTACTACATAATCCTCATTTCTGATTTACTAAACGTTCTATAAGACCTGAAATTAGTGACCGAGGCCATAAAGTCATTAGGAAAACGTTGCTGAGGTATACAGTCGACACTCTCCTGTCCAACCAAAGGAGGAGAGAGGAGTCGCCCCCTGGAGGCTTTTACGAAGAAGGCGTGCTTAAAGTTATATTGTAACTTTAAGCATGCTGTAATGTTACTGTGTTATATTGGAGGGGGTTTACCTTACAATAGAAAACACTTTGAGGAAACTGTTGTTGTGATTTGACCAAACATAAATAAACTGAACTGAATTCTACATTAGCTTTCAGATCAATAAGCTACATCCATGTTTTATACCATCTGTGTCTGTAACTTTGTACTGATTATTCGTAACCTTTAGTGTGTGCGTGGCTCCTCCCGAGCGCAACCACTACAAACTGAATTCAGATCTGTGGGAAACACTGTAAAATCTATGGATAATTTAGAGGCTGGAATGACTTAATTTTGTGGTATTTTAGCTTCAAAACAGACAATCGATTGAAGTGTTCAAACACGGTCAAATATATAAACAGATATGCATATAATAGTAATCCCATATTCAGTAGATGGTGTTAAAAAAAATAACTAAACTTCACCAACACAACCCCCAAACCTCAATGATCAATCCCCGGATCTTAAACGCGCTCCAAAAGCATGATGGGAGAAAGAAAGTAGCCTGTAAGCGACCTGCGGACTCGGAGTGTATCCGTGTGAGGACCAGAATGTCTTACTTGCCTTGTGTTACATGTTGGCATGGCAGCAGTAGATGAGTACTACTGAACAAATTATGAGCGCAGACTTAACGATCTTACAGGCCCCTAGCTGGGGACAAAGTGGGGGAACAAAAATGAAAGAGCTGTGAGTATCAACGCAGTGGCAGTGACTGCAAGTATTAAGAAAAAATAAGTCAGAGAATCACAGACATCAGGCTGCATGTGCTCTGCAAACTAACTGAGGCTAAATGAGACAGAATGGACAGTTAGAATTAAGTTTCTCTGCGTACAGGTGCACAAAACAAACAGTTTTTTTAGTCTTTAACAAAGGGAAAGGCCACCTTTTGTTTGAGCTGCTGCAGCGTTTCTGGAGTTGTTTACTGACTTTCTACGTCCTTTCGTGAGTATGTAGTCAGGTACTAAATTTCCATTTAAAGGCATTTAAAGGTACTTTTTGTAATGACTCTTATTTTAATTAAAATCAGGGGGTGTATTGAAATGTTTCTGGGAAATTCTGATATTATTTCCAGATTTGCCTTTCCCATGATGCCACTGTAAATAACAATGTTCTTATCATTCAAGTAACTGAATGGGGTGTTTTTAATGAATCCTTCTGTATATCTATGAGTCTCACTGTTCCAAAACTGAGGGGTCCTGATTGCAGAACCACTTTACTTAACAGCCAGGCCTCACCTGACACTGTGAGGCTGCGAGCTGGCTCATAAGAGCTCAGCATTTCATATTAAAGTAAAACTTTAACATCTGAAACATGCAGGAAGCTAGTGCAGAGATGCCCTATTTGATGAACTGCTTCATTATGAGGCTAAACTGATATTTAAATGTTACATTTTAAATTGACAAACTGCACCATCTAGTGGTAAAAATTAGTACTGCACTAAAGTACGCCCAGCTGTAGCTCAATTTCAGTCGATATCTCCTCAACATTCAGAGGAATTCTCCATATAAACTTATATATAAATCTTATATATAAGTTTATATAGCATTTATATATATTTGTGCTGTCAGCGTTAATCTCGTCAAAATGACGTTAACGCCATAACCGCATTAATGCGGCAAATCTCCGTTAGCGAGTTAACGCGGATCGTCCCGTGCAAGGGCTGCACGGCGTCAACGCGTTAGCGAGTTAATGCGTTAGTGCCGTGCAGCTACATATGTATATATAAATATATATATATATGTATATATATCGTTAAAGGCACCTACCAATCAACAAACAACAGAAAAATCCAGAAAGGCAAAGAAGAAGGATTTTTTTAACCTCTTAAGGTGGACTTTTTCTTTGATAATGACCCACTGGAATAAATACCACAAAGAAGTAACTTCATGTCACTTTATCAGCCTGCTGTTTAAATATACTGGACTTTGCTTACCTGTCTTAAATCAGTAAGCTTAGCATGAGAAAGGTGTAAGGAGTTTACTTATATTTAATGATTAATGTAAAATCAGAGATTCACCAAAATAAAAGCTGTGACATTATGGAACACAGGCACAAGCACTGTATGTTGTGTCGTTTTCTATTTTGTGCTTTTACACCATGCGGTCCCTTCAGCTATTTTGACTTCCATCGGAAGCCTTGTTACTCGAGACTAACCATATTTTTTTTTTTTATATTTCTCACGTCACAAAGAAATGTGAAACGTAAAACATACTACGCATGTTTCAGGGTGACAAAAACCTCATGTGAGCGTAAAGTGAGGAAAGCTGAGCGCAGCTGTTCAGCCTGCGCTCAGATAAATACCTGGTCGTCATTAAGGTAGTTGGGGAGGCCTCCTATGAACAGTTTATGAGGGGAATCGGGAACAACAGTGGAGACGACGCCTACACAAACCACGAGAAGAGAAAACAAACAAATCACAAAACAAATATGAGCTTGCAAAGCACAAATGATCCATGAAGTAAAATCTAATCTGCTCATTTCCAGCTAGGAGAGTAGCTTTGCATGACTCACAGTTCAACAAGCTCCTGCCCTGTAAACTATCTTTCTTCTGATTGGATTTCAATCAAAAGAATGTGTGGGGATGCTAAGGCTGTGTGATTAGTCAATAACGATAATCTTGACTATTTAACACGATTATTTACTAATCTATCATGCCTCATGCCTTCTGAGCATCACATGTAATTCAAACGCAAATAAAGAAACCAATGTGGAGGTGGTGTAGAATACAGGCTTGTTCAGAAGGGGAGGTGGGGTCTGATTGGGGGGGTGGTGTTCTTGACCCTAAAGCCCATCTCACAAGGTCATCCCAGGACGTCCAGGCAGCAGGACTAACATGCTTTGGGAGACCTGTGACAAAGAAAAATGGGCCAAGACCCTGAGACTTCCTTTAACCTTGTGCTCATTGGGCCTCATGAAATCACAGGTGTTGTCAGATATAGATGGGAAATTGTACTTGACTGGTTTGAGCTCAGTATGACACAAGCAAAAGCTGAAGTGATGTTTTTGTACTGCTGTCACTGCCCTCTGTCTCAAATCTAGACTGAACTAAATCAGATCTGAAGTGGATTTCTCGGATAAAGCTGTGATGTCTCAATTATAATAAGAAGTTTATTCATCTCCGTCCATTTTCATCAGTCATTGTTTCATCCCAACTACTCTACTCCCAAAATCAATACTGAAACTAAACAGAGGAGTGGCCACAGCAGAGATGGAAGCTCACTGTGACGTCCTGCAGAGGTCTTAGCTCACATATACTGATCTCATTATTAAAACCTCATCCTGGCTAACATGGATATCCACCATTAAAAGAACTTGTATATGTCAGGAAATAAAGTCTGGCTTCATGTAAAAACAGGTCATTTTAACTCTAACTAAATTTAATGACGTTAAATGAAACTGGATAACTCTGAAGAGAAGAAGAAGAAAGCATCGGAGTCAAACCTGGGACGTGGAACGCCGGCTGCTCTGAGATTCCGGGTAACGGCCGATAGTCGTGAGGTCGTCTGATCTTGAGCGACTGACCCTGGAAAATGATCCCATCGAAGGCCATGGCCTGCGTCGTCTCATCCACAGACCGAAACTAGGAAAGAAAGTCACACTGAGTCACAGCGCCAACAAAGAACAATTCTAATAACACCTACTAACACGACTGCTTCAGCAGGAATCTGATAAATCCTACAGTGAGCTGTTACTGAGGGTGAGATTTAACCTTCGGCTCGTCTGTGAAGAATCGCAGCAGAAGCCAAAACTGTGCAGACACCACGCACATGTATGCAGCAGGCGTGAGAGCCTGCAGAGAGTCAGCACGCCGGTGCGCCTCACGTTAACCAGTGCTAAACAGCAGCTCAGACCTCTCAGACAAGCTGCTTGTGCTCAGAACTGAACATGACGTAATGTTACTGTGAGAAGGACGGGTGATTTCAACGGTCAATAAAAAATAAACAAATGAAAATGTAGATAAATAATAAGCACACAACAAATATTTTTTAAAAAGTTTAATTATCTACCAACAGAAAATAATTTGTTAAAAATAGTTCGAATAATAAATATATAAGTGTTATTTATATATTCTTTACCAACCTAAAACACTGAACAGTAATATAAACCCTCACCTCTAGGAAAGCAAAGTTCTTATCCTGGTTAATCTGCACGGCGAGAACGGGGTTACTCGGGGCTTGTGAGAGTCCCGCGAGGCGCATCTGGGCGTTAAAGAACTCGGCCATGGACTCCTGAGGAGACAGAAATCAAACCTGAGGCGCCGCACCAGCAGGTCTGTTTGGTACGAATCTACAGCGACCACGAGAGTACCTCAGTCACTCCAAACGGGATGTTGCCAACGTAGAGGCGCCTGGCTTGTCTCGTCATCTGACTGCCAACTATGGGCACTTGTGTCGGGGCTGCAGCTACTCCAGTAGTGGTGGACGTTGCCAGCAGAGCTATTGTTGGAATCTGGCCGGCCGCTGAGGAAACACGAAGGAGGGACAGTGTTTGCTGCCAAATAGCTGCACACAGACGCCACTATTAATGTGTTTCAGGGATAATATCCCACAGTCAGACTGCAGAGCAACAAACACGTAGTTTTATGAAGCACAGCGAGTGTTTAAAGGTGTCAGCGTGGTTCAGAGCTCATCACAGAACAAACACGAGCATAGATTCAGTCAAATCTGATTAAAAAACTACAAAAAACATAAAATAATTTGGTCTAAATGAACACAACCATCTCTGAATCCTCCAATCAGAGTGCTACCAGAGACCATGTTACTGGGTTATAGAATGAGATGATATGCTCATATGTTTCCTGGTTTGGCTGCCGATTGGCTTTTGGAGCAGGGACAGCAAAACCACCAGTACTCAAAGAGTGGCTCTCTCACAGCATCCCTGCATTAGATAATAACAGCAGACATCTCCATCGGCCATCCCAGATCCAACCTTCACACCTACTTCACGCTGTCGCTGACCAGCTGTGCAGAAAAGAGGAAGAAGCCAAGCACTGCCTGTTCAAATCAAGCAAAGCAGAACGAGAAGCACAGACTGACAGTTTTCATTGTGTTTTAAGCTCCGGTTACAAAGAAGCTCTTTGTGCGTTTAACCTGTCTTCTCTGCAGCCGTGGCCGAGCTGAAGGATCAACAACAGCACAAACACAAACCAAAGTAGCCAATTCCTTTATGTTCTTTTTACACTGGACCCTGGTGGCAGTGAACAGCAAAAACACGCAGACAGCGCTGTAAACACGACTGTTTCAGCTGGTTCAGGATTTACGGCAGGCTGTCTGACTTCTCCAGCCCACATGTAAAGTAGCAAAGCTCAGATCGGGGTTCAGTGTTGGAGAACAGATGAGTTAGAGAGCTGGGGAGCACGAAGCCGCGAAGCAGAAACTCACTGCAGCTCTGCTGAAGTCTAATTTAGAGGCTAAAGAGGCAAAGAGAACAAGTCGGGTACCTTGCATAGCTTTATATTGCATTGGTGTGATGTGTTCAAAGCCAGGAGGAGGCACGTCCCAATATTTGCAGGTCCTTTTCTTCCTCGTTCGTCTTGGAGAGTGGCTGCACGCAGAAAACACACAAAAACATCTGCGTGAAACCTTTCAGTGGTTACGTGAACACAGAAAAACCAGCAGAAATATCTTAATAATGATGTCATCACAGAAAAACTGTGTTTGCTATTTTTTTACTGTTGAATTTCCTGAACTAATTTCTCTTTAAAGCCAAAGTGTTAATTTTAGTTTTGTTATATTTTATTTTATTGAGCTGCATGAGTTAATCTGTGTTGTTAGAGGTCAGGGATCTCAAGCTGAGCCACATTCAGTCCACTGGACTGCTGAAACTTCTCTTTCTATCACTCTAAAGATGCTTAACTACACATTTAATCCTTGTGACACCTTAGCGTAAGAATAAGAAGTGCAATTTCAACAGCATGGCTCATTTTTTCTACATGACAGAGAAACGCTGCTCTGGTAAATGAAAGAAATGTGTTGCCTCAACTCTATGGAATGCCAGGACTGCCATAATGAATTAATTAAATACACCATTAAATAATTAATTAAATGTGGCAATAATTAATTAAAATTGGAAATAATAATTACATAAATATTTATGACACATGTAATTAATTAATTATTGACAGATTTAATTAATTAATAACACATTTAAATAATTATTGACAGTTTTAATTAATTATTTAAGGATTTATTTATTTAATTCATTTTGGCACTTTTGTCCCCTTCATCTCTCTCCTTGAAATAATTTTATCTGTCAGCCTCACCCATCAAACTAAGTGGGCGGGGTTAACGCTGCCCATGCAGCTTCTCTAACATTTGATTGGGTGCCGTGCAAAGTAAGTCAAGACAAGTCGATCCTAGATAATCGATTGCTTGTGTGGGGCAGCCAGGTATCCCAGAATGAACAGGCAGCAATGGTGGTGGTGTACAGTTTTAAAGTACCCCGTTTTTTTGTCACCAACTACAGGGAGTGCAGAATTATTAGGCAAGTTGTATTTTTGAGGAATAATTTTATTATTGAACAACAACCATGTTCTCAATGAACCCAAAAAACTCATTAATATCAAAGCTGAATGTTTTTGGAAGTAGTTTTTAGTTTGTTTTTAGTTTTAGCTATTTTAGGGGGATATCTGTGTGTGCAGGTGACTATTACTGTGCATAATTATTAGGCAACTTAACAAAAAACAAATATATACCCATTTCAATTATTTATTTTTACCAGTGAAACCAATATAACATCTCCACATTCACAAATATACATTTCTGACATTCAAAAACAAAACAAAAACAAATCAGCGACCAATATAGCCACCTTTCTTTGCAAGGACACTCAAAAGCCTGCCATCCATGGATTCTGTCAGTGTTTTGATCTGTTCACCATCAACATTGCGTGCAGCAGCAACCACAGCCTCCCAGACACTGTTCAGAGAGGTGTACTGTTTTCCCTCCTTGTAAATCTCACATTTGATGATGGACCACAGGTTCTCAATGGGGTTCAGATCAGGTGAACAAGGTGGCCATGTCATTAGTTTTTCTTCTTTTATACCCTTTCTTGCCAGCCACGCTGTGGAGTACTTGGACGCGTGTGATGGAGCATTGTCCTGCATGAAAATCATGTTTTTCTTGAAGGATGCAGACTTCTTCCTGTACCACTGCTTGAAGAAGGTGTCTTCCAGAAACTGGCAGTAGGACTGGGAGTTGAGCTTGACTCCATCCTCAACCCGAAAAGGCCCCACAAGCTCATCTTTGATGATACCAGCCCAAACCAGTACTCCACCTCCACCTTGCTGGCGTCTGAGTCGGACTGGAGCTCTCTGCCCTTTACCAATCCAGCCACGGGCCCATCCATCTGGCCCATCAAGACTCACTCTCATTTCATCAGTCCATAAAACCTTAGAAAAACCAGTCTTGATATATTTCTTGGCCCAGTCTTGACGTTTCAGCTTGTGTGTCTTGTTCAGTGGTGGTCGTCTTTCAGCCTTTCTTACCTTGGCCATGTCTCTGAGTATTGCACACCTTGTGCTTTTGGGCGCTCCAGTGATGTTGCAGCTCTGAAACATGGCCAAACTGGTGGCAAGTGGCATCTTGGCAGCTGCACGCTTGACTTTTCTCAGTTCATGGGCAGTTATTTTGCGCCTTGGTTTTTCCACACGCTTCTTGCGACCCTGTTGACTATTTTGAATGAAACGCTTGATTGTTCGATGATCACGCTTCAGAAGCTTTGCAATTTTGAGACTGCTGCATCCCTCTGCAAGATATCTCACTATTTTTGACTTTTCTGTGCCTGTCAAGTCCTTCTTTTGACCCATTTTGCCAAAGGAAAGGAAGTTGCCTAATAATTATGCACACCTGATATAAGGTGTTGATGTCATTAGACCACACCCCTTCTCATTACAGAGATGCACATCACCTAATATGCTTAATTGGTAGTTGGCTTTCGAGCCTATACAGCTTGGAGTAAGACAACATGCATGAAGAGGATGATGTGGACAAAATACTCATTTGCCTAATAATTCTGCACTCCCTGTACACTTTTAACAGTGTTTTAGCTGCAAATGTAGTGGCGAAATCTTCACGTCTGGTCAGGTTGCATAGTTAAACTGCATAGTTTTACTGAAGTTTAATGGTTCACTCTGTTAGACTTCATCATGCAGACTGCAACCTGGACAGAAATATTACATCATCAGTTTTTTAATAGTTATTCAACTGTATTCTAAGCACCAGCTGTCTGTTAGAATTTTTAGAGTTTACTTAACTAAAAATAAATGAGGTTAATATATGTTAACCTCATTGTGTGATTTTAACCTCATTGTGTGATTTTTTTTTTTTTTAACTGTCAAAGGCTTGTTACAAACTATGAAACACATCGTGCAGACTTCTGGATGTTAGAAGAAAACTAATACTGCTCATGAATGAGACTAAAGGCAGGAAGGTGTCCTATAAAACTAAACATGTTAATAGGACCTCCCTATTTATATCATAGTTTATGATATAGTGCGTGTATTTCAATAATAGCCTACTTATTTCATGTAGTGGTGAACAGTCACACAGCCCCGTGGGTGTTATCTGTGATACTCCTTAACTTTTATCCAAGTTAACTTCAGTTAACCATTCAGACAGTTCTTTTGCAATGACAAGCATAAACACTCATGTCGCTGGTAGGTTTCCACTGTGCCAGCTGTTTAAATTACAGCTGCTTGTGCAGTAACCATGGTAACCACGGACTCTGAGTGGCTGGATCGACGCAGGTCAGACAACAATTTTACAGGTATAATCTTAAAACAGGACATAGCCACTGTACGTGCTGGCCTCATATCAAATGTGAACGCAGACTGAGTCTGTGTTTGACGTTTGCTTTATATCTAATCTTCCTCTCAAACATTTAAACAGCAGCGAGTCTGCAGCTGAGGGAACACAAACTCAAATTGTCGGAACAGGTTTGATTGTTTCTTGCGTGTATTCATTTAATGATTTATTAAATCACCAAAATGTTATTCTAATCTGCTGCTGAGTCTCTTACGCTGATACAAATGCAGATAACACAGATCACGGACCCCTGTTCAACCAATCACTTTCATTCCTGTGATCCGCTACAAAGTGACGGTTCATCTCTGTTACAGTGTTGCGTTAGACTGCTATATTTTTGTGTTGCTGTAGATTTTCACGTCTCTGGAATAGTTGGCAGTAATACGGATGATTTTCTGTAAAATCATATTGATATGACCCGTGACATAATCGTAGATGACAGTTAGATTAGTCAGCTGGGAAACTCTGTGTTAACTCAGAGAGCTGACGATATCGTGGATATGCTGACCTCGCTCTGTGGTGTACAGGGCCGTTTACCCTCATGATTAATATTCACAATAAAAATATTAGCCGAACATCATGAAGTCTGTATGTGTTTCATAGTGTCGAACAACCTTTGTACAGTTAAAGCCAGCAGTTACTACATGACGGAAACACCACCGTTATCTCTTTTATGCGTTTATACGCAGGTCAGGCTGATTACTGAACAAAAACCCAAAGATCAGCTGTTAATCGGATTTATTTGCTCTCTCTCCTCCTTAAACATGTTTTTAATGTTAGTTGTAATTCAGAATTGGCGACTGAAACACGCAGGACACATAAGAACATCAGGAAATAAAATCCCGATAAATATAACCTCAGTAAAAGAAGTCAGTGTCAGCGGCAGTTATTACAGCTGTGTACCGGGGCCTGCACTTTGTCGGTGGTAATAACAGCTCGATTGCTTGCGAGGCGAGCGGGTCTATCCCACGCTTTGCCGTGAGACTGGGCTGGGCAGACATCTCCGAAATCATCGAAGCACTTTTGCAAAGAGGCTGTATCTTGACAAAGCGAAAAGACATCTGAAGATTAAACCGCTACATTCTCGGCTAAAAAAATATTAAAACGGTATTTGGTGACACACAAACAGGGTTTTTCCAAAGTTCAGTTGTCGGTTGTTGTGTGCTAAAAACAATGGCCACCAGGCCAAAGCAATGGTTTTGACTCGATCAGCGTTAACCCCGCCCCCTGAGTTTGATGGGTGAGGCTGACAGATAAAATGATTTCATGGTGAGACCTGAAGGAGTCAGCTGTGCCAAAATGAATTAATTAAATACACCCTTAAAAAATTATTTAAATGTGGCAATAATTAATTAATTAAATGTGTAAAAAAAATAACTAATTAATTATTTCGAATTTTAATTAATTATTGCCACATTTAATTAATTATTTAATGGTGTATTTAATCAATTCATTATGGCAGCCCTGGCGTTCCATACAACTCTTTGGGTTTAAATTGTGATAAATAAATGTGTAAAACTACAGAAAAAGTTCTGGTAGCTCATTGGCCAGGCCGTCATGAGCCTTATGTTTGACACCGCTGTGTTTAATGTTTTGGCTGCAGGAATATCCAAATCTCTGGGGTAAATAAAGAGTATCTTATCTTTATGTGACAGTGATTGGAATGACATCTTTTGCTACTTTATGAATTAAAAAATATTGAATTCAGAATTCATTCATTCAGTAATGAAAATGAACATTTCTTTCACTTTGTTTATGGTCTGAGGATCTACAACCAAACACGGTGTACACAGACTCATCCTTCCTAGGAAGGCATGCAGTTTTCCACCTGTGCTTCTTGTGGTCTCGGGAGGAGCTGCGGCGATCCCGGCTCTTCCTGTCCCGGCTACGGCTGCGTTTCTCCCGGCTGCGGCTACCTCGGTCTTTGCTCCAGCTGCGATGCTTGTCACCTCGTCCGGGAGATCCGCTGCGACTCCTCTTCTTGTGCCGCTCCCTCTCTCGCTCTGTGAGGTCAGGAAAAACACGGGATGACAAACACGACAGAGCAGCGGCACTTCTTTTTTGAGCGATAAAACCAAATGTTTTCAGACTGTACCGACAACGCTTTACTCTGAGAGAGGTTCAGGTACACTCCGAATGATTTTACTCGTCCACCTCACCTGAGATCAGCCTGGTTCCCAAGAAATAAAACTAAGTTGACATCTCTAGTTTCACAGGAGTTTTCCCGGAACATTGGAAAGCTTCAATAAACTCAGAGTTCAACATAAAAATTTTCCCCAGTGAGCATCCAGGCCAGTAGATCAGAGTTTTACTGGCCTCTTTTACTTACCGGCAGCTTAATCTCAAAGAATATTACTTAATTTATCAGCACATTTAGGGGATAATATAAAAGTATAAGAGAGGAAAAACATCAGCTAAAGCAGTGCTAGAGCAAATACTGAGACCGGTGGTACAGACAGTTTTCATTTCTTCCTCATTCAGTTGGCTGTCGTGTCATCGCCATCAGTGACCAACCAGCCCTAACCTGCTGCTCTGGAGATGGACAACAAGGACCTTGTTATGGACAAACTTTAAACAGATGTGGATCCATGCCAGTCAGAATTCTTATTTCTTTTGTAACTTAAAGACTTGAGAGAAAAAAGACTTTACACATATTCAGACAGACAGCACAAGGTTAGGGTCTCTGCTGATGAAGTCCTGAACATCAGAGGGTTAATGATGTCTGGTGGTTAAATGGCCTTTTAATGTGAAAATACTGACTCTAAGAAGAAAGTAGCCATTAGTGAAGGTTCGTTTTGATCGGTGGAAACAGCGTCACTTGCCCGAACGGGTCAGCAGCTCATAACCCTGGTGTGGTTGTTTTTTAACCTCACAGGCTGTGATATCGCTGTAATTTTCCATCTGTAGAAGCACAATTTACTACTGTGGACGTGACAGTGCAAACAGCTCTGCTGGAGATGAGTGGGGGTGTTAGCCTCTTTTTGCAGAAAGATTACAAACCCCCCATAAATATTTCATAATATGTGTCATAAAAACAGTAAAGCAATTACATACAGTTGTAAAAAATACAGTTATAATTTTTACACCTTTATTTAAAGTCACACTCTAAATGTAACGTCTTCTATTCCTGGTAAAAAAGCTGGTAGAAGAACAAAACTCTCACGTTCTTCTAAAAGTTGATTATTTTCATGTCATTCCATAAACTCTTTAATCTTTTGAGTTCTACAGATAATTGCTTCATAATTATCGTGTAAATATTTAATAGATCTACCCTTTTCACCGCTACTGATAATTAAAGAAATTCTCCTTTCTGTAGTACCTGCAGGGTCCGACACCCTTGGATATGTTGCTGATCATATTTCTCTGAGAAAAGTGACAGTTTAATGTGGCCTTTCTTCTTGGCTGTACAGTTCTTAAGACCTTTTAACAAATCGATAAGAGGTATTCTTGTTTTCTGTGTGGATCTGATCCAGCTGTACCGGAGCTCTTTGATTAAATGTCAGGCTGTGGACGAGGTCTGTTTGACTTTTTATTCTTTCTTTGTGACTGGAAACCTTCTTTAACTTCGTTGGCATGTTTTTATTATTGCAGGTATATTACGCATTATAAGAGATTAATAACACCTAAATGAATGAATATAATAGCAAATATTCACTGGAGAAGCTGGGAAAAAGTTAAAAAGATTCAAAATTGATATTGGGTTAAGTCTGACTGCTGTGACATCATTCAAAGATGTTAGTGATGGGAGAGTTGGACCGCTGCATAAAGTTATCCCAAAGTTATCCCAGCTTATCCCAAGTATTCTCAGTGGCATCGGGTGTGCAGTCTGCATTGGCCAAGAAGTGTGTGAAAATCATGTCTCATGCTTACTGAACCACTCTTGCACAATCTGAGCCCAACGAATCCTGGCATCATTATCTTGGAATATGCTGACCAAATGAAGGAACATCTGATCACAAAACAATATTCTACTCTTTTCTTTACAATTTTTAATACACACACACACACACACACACACACGCACACATATGTATATTTTCATAGGCACATGAGCTTGTGAAACATAATATATTTTTTAATAATATATTTTTTTAACTAACACGACTTGAATGAATTTTCATTCATCCAAGTAATAAAAAAAATTTAGCCAATGAAATATGAAAACATTTTCAATTTTAATTAAAATTTTAATTATTAAAATGTATAAAAATAAAATGACATTTTGACAGAACTTCAAAACAGATAATAAATAATAAATGAAATAGGCTTTAAAACAGTATTAAAAATAATAAACTAGTGTAGGGATTACATATGCAGATACACGCAGACATAAATATAAAGTGATGATAAGTATGTGTTAAGCTCAGCTCCAACTCCTCATTATTACTGAAAAAATTGTAAATAAACTGTTTCCTTCATTTTTTTGTCCTTTTCTAATTTCTTCCCCAGTGATGCTGTTCGATCCATCACTCAAAAATTATTTTTTAAATTAATTTGTTAATAACGCGTTGCAATACTTGTTAATGGATGCCGAATTCAGAAACAGTACCAAATGATTCAGAAAGTGCCGTGTTACTACATTTCTGCCCGCAGGTGTCTTCACGGTGCAGGAGAAAACTATAAAGAGGTGCGCGGTTTTCCTGGAGTTTGGCCTCCTGCTGCCTCAGGTAAAATTGACTGTGCGCTCTTACCGGCACCCAGACTGCGTCCAGGGCTGTGTGACAGATTTAGCAGCTTCAGAAGCAGGCTGAAGTCTAATCAAAATATGATCGCACAGATAAGGCAACTAAGCTGAGTCATAGAGAGGAAAAGTACGCGCTGAAGTTGGTGTCAGGTCGCGATATTCATTCATAAAACCAACTGAGCGAGCTAACGGTCCGCACCGGCGCTACGCTGCTAGCTTGCAGAACGAACTGGGGCACAGACGGACGGCAGCACTCACCCTGTCGATTCTCGCTCAGCTGTTTCTCAAACTCCTCGAAATCCGACATGATGTGTGTCAGGCTGCTGTGAAAAGAAAAATACGGCGGCTCCGATGTGTCTGACGGGAAAGATGAAGCGACCTGTCCGCTCTGTCAGCGCAAAATCCAAGAGCTCCTCAGAGTCAAGATAGACTCACAGCATCCGTCAAGCCCTTCAAAGTAAAATCAAGCGGAAGTTTAAAAGTGTAACGTTTAGCGGTCGCAAAAGAAGAAATTTAAATCCTAAAACAAAAAACAACATTGCATTTTATATTGTTTTTGTTGTTTTAAATCTTCCCCATTATCAGTATTACTTTATTATTTTAAATTATTTACCTGCTGTTTTATTTATAGCTGGTATTTAGGCCTTTCAGCTTAAGTATTTCACACAGTGTTAGAACTCCTGAATTTTTTAAAGTTTTGGTGCATTAATTTTCTGCACATTTCAAACATGTTACACATATCTTTGTTTTGGAATGACTTTTAGGAATTTCGTACATAGCTTACCTGACGTGGACTTCAGTGAACACTGAGCAACATTTTAAGACAATGAAAATGGTGTTGGCTTAATCTTTGATCCGTGGAAGCGGTGTGATTGTGGGGTTATGGTGGGATAATATGTTTATCGGATATCTCTGCAGTAGCCTATATTAACTCATCACTCATAGTATTATTTGAAGGAAATATTAAGTAATTTCTTATCTTCATGTTCTCTTTTGGGTGGACAAATATTTATGGCCCCTGCTTTGGTCCTGAAATATTAATGCCATTAATGCAGGTCATTAACATTTGGCTTCTTTCTTCTATAGTGTGGATTTTGTTTCCCCTTACCCCACAACCAGTCCAGGCAGCCGGGTTCTTCATCCCCACAGTTGCCAAGTTATTGAGTCCACCTGGTGGTCTGCTGCTTTTAAAGTCCTGTTAGCACCAGGATTGTGGTTCAAAACTTGACTCAGTATCTTTAAAATAGCACATCAGGTTATCAGATTTCATCTCTGTTAGAGCTTGTGTCATACTAAAGACACATAGGCCAATTCATATCTGGTCCACCCGCTGACCTTAGTTTAAAAACACTAACACAAAATTAATTTGGGATTTGTAGGTTTTCACATCAGAAGTTGAGGCCGTACACATAAACTACAAGATCAAAGGTTTTTTATATTTGCACCTGTTTTACTAATGTTTCCCACAAGCTTTCAGGTTCAGGTATTAGATAAAATGTGATAAACAACATCAAAGATTGATAATTTTGCCTTTACATAACACAACTACTACAGCAGTAGAGGCTGAGCTCGTGCTTAGCTGTTACTCGTTAAAATTTTACTGATTCATTGATTTGTTGAGGCCTTAATGTGACTCAGTGTAGGTGATAAGGCCATATACATCCCGATTAAACATGAGAGTTTTAGTTTTATTATTTATTGATGGATACCAATATAACACACCTGGGGCTGTTGATCCCAGCTTCAGTGTAAGTTGTAGTAAAATTGAATTTGAATCCCTTATTTCAGGTAAAATGCAACCTGCAAGATAAGAACCACAGACCTCGGGATGCTTAGAAATACTTACAGTATGTGTGCTGTTTTATGCAGCAATGTGTAATTATTTATGGATCACAGAAGAGGGGCAGCCTCCTGCAGCCAGTAGGAGCCCCATCTCCTCCCCACCTGTCATTCTAAACATACCATGTTGACAACATACATGGAAAATAACTGACTCAGCTGTGCTGCTATTAAAAGAGCTCAAATCCTAAAGTATTGCAATGCCTGGCCGGTTGGGCTGCTGTCATGTCACAGGAGCTGTGCTGAGCAGAGCAGCTACAGCTCCTCAGGAGAGGAATTAAACTCGACTACCTGCAGAGGCCCAGGAAGCGGTAAGCGGTGGCTGCTAATTCAATTCCTTGCAAATGTCGAGGTTGGGTGGCTCAGCCACTCAGAAATGAGCTAATAATCTAGCTGTGAGTTATGCAAAGTGCAGAGACCCCGTGAGAAGGGTGGGGAAACTTTGCTTTAATGTAAAATTGGACCGCAGATTCAGAAGGCAGAGGGACTGAGAAGTGCTCCGTTATTTCCCGACTTTGTTTTGGAATAACCTGGCGAGTCCGGGGTGACACTGAGCCTTTGTGAGGGCCACAGCATCTATTTTTAGTGCAGTGTATTTTTAGAAAACTCTTCTTGGACAAACAGCCAGTGCTTGGCATGGTGAGCCTTAACTGAAAGGTTATCCTCAAATTCCTGGTTGGATACAACATGCGAGTGTCTGTCTTCACTGCCAGATGAGAAATGTGTAGAGTTAATGGTGGTATGAGGTGGCCAGTGGACTAAACACCAAGTAACTTTACACTGAAGTCATTTTGTGTGTTTTTGTTGCTGTTTTTTGTGCATTTGTCGTACTTTCAATTTCAGTCACCAAAGACTGAGTACAGAGTAATCCAGACTGACACTGGATTTGTTGTCATTTTGTCTCTTTTCACAACTGTTTTTTTTTTTTTGTGTCTGTTTGCTTTTTTATATTTGTGATTGTGTTTTATCTTGTCATTATTTTTCTCTTTGTTTAAACTAATTTTGTGTCTCTCTGTTGTTATATTTTTTCATTTTGCAGTTGCTTTTTGTGTGCGTCGGTTGGATAAATATCTGTTCCTTTGTTATTTTTCTCTTTTCCTGCAACTTTGTCTTTTTATTGCTTTTTTTGTGCATTTGCTTTGCAGTTTTTTCTTTCTTAGTTTTCCTCTGTTGTGATTTTTTGTGTGTTTTGTGTTCTAGTGTTTACTGTCATTTTTGTCTCTTATTGCAGGCTTGTTTTTTTTCTCTCTTTGTAGTAACTTTTTGTATCTTTTTGTTGCCATTTTTATCTTTTGCGCTACATAAACAGTATAAATGATGGATGTACCTAGAGTGACGTCATCCACTGGTTTCTGAGGTCGTGTTTTTAAGCCTCGAGATGAGCATTTTCTCCGTTGCCATCTTGGTTTAAAAAAAGTGGATGTGATGAGGAGGAGCAGGTCCAACTGTCAGACGGTCACTGGCTAGTGGTTATCACAGATATGGTAACCCATCCAGGGATCTGGTATCATTTCCTAATGCCTAACTCTAACCCTACGATTCATAAGGCAAATTTGTTTAAAGACTTTAAATAATAGTATGAAAAGCTGGACTTGATATCAAGTAGTTGATGAGAACTTGTGTATAAATATTAAAATATCCAAGTATACTGTCTGTACATCCAGAAGAAAGACATTAATGATCGCTCATTTGTCTTTATTTTGATTACTGGTGTAAGAACGTGGTTTAAAAAGTCTTCTCTGTTTTTGTTTCAGAGTCATAAGAACACATAGTTAGACTTAAAAAAGGTTGTAAAGGGTGAGATGGATTCCAATGTAACAGAGCCGGAGAGCTTCTGGGTATGAAACGCATGTAATGACTCACTTCCATCCCATCTCATCTGCATCAGTAAAATTCAAATAATATTCAATTTAAAACATAAATCCATGTTTCAGACTTGAAACATGTTTTTTGTGCCTAACCACGATTTCAAGAGCATTTGTGGCTGTAAATGAGCACCTACCAGCACCTGTACAGCTCACACAGCAGCTGGAGTCCCATTGTCGTTGCTAAGACGCAGAACAAAACCCTGACAAAAAGGCAGAATTACATTTTTACACTTTGGTAATTGTACCGACTGCCAACCGAGGTCATTAGAGGACTGATTTTAGTCTTGGCTAGACTAACAGTTTCCCACGCTGTGTTAGAGGTGTGTCTGTGTTTCCTCAACATTCTGTCAACAAAATGTCAAACTTTTGACATATATCAAATATTTAGAAAGAATCATCCTTTAATTTCATTCCTACATGTTACAACTAAAACATTTTTCAGGAGATGGACTCGACGTGGACCACCACTGTGCTCCTGGTGCCCTGCGTGGTCCTGCTAACAGCTGGATTTTTCTACCTCTATGGTGTAATCATGGGACTGTTGTCCAAAACGTCTGTACGCAACAAGGTGGTGGTTATAACTGATGCTTTATCTGGGCTTGGAAAAGGTAACACACACACACACACACACACACACACACTTTGGTAATTTTAGGTGAACCTTTTCACAGCATCTTTAAACTGAACTTGGTTTCTTAGCAGTTCTGTATGTTGTGTGAAGAGTGTGCAGGCGTGTTTCACAAAGGAGGCGCGAGGCTGATCCTCTGCGGGAAAAACTGGGAGAAACTCGAAGAACTCGCTGATGATTTGGCAAATTCTTCAGATCCAACAGTGGTAAGTCTAAAAGCACTGAAATTAGAGATGATAACAGCTCGTAGACCGAAGGACCATTGACAAAGTACTCAGTGAAGTACACTATATTGCCAAAAGTATTCACTCACCCATCCAAATCATTGAATTCAGGTGTTCCAATCACTTTCATGACCACAGGTGTAAAAAACCTAGGCATGTAGAGTGATCCCAACTTTGTGGAAACAGTTTGGGGATGGCCCCTTCCAGTTCCAACATGGCTGGGCACCTGTCCACACGTCTGTGCTGGAGACTTGTGAAATGGATGAGCAAGTTTGGTGTGGGAGAACTTGACTGGCACAGTCCTGACCTCAACCTGACAGAACACCTGTGAGATGAATTACAGTGTAGCCTGTGACGCAAGCCTTCTCGTCCGACATCAGTGTCTGACTTCACAAATGGGCTTCTTGAAGAATGGTCAAAAATTCCCAGAAACAATTCTAAACCTTGTGGAACGCCGTCCCAGAAGAGTTGAAGCTGTTATGGTTGCAAAGACTGCCCCAACATCTCAGTAAACTCTGTGGATTAAGAATGGGATGTCAGACGAGAAAAATCCTTTGGGCAATATATTGAATCAGTACACTGTAAAAGATGTAATCACTAATAATGTGCAGTAAAGCGTTCCTTTTCACTGCCATTTATTACCAGGCTGCATTTTTTGCTGGTGGAGCTGCTCTTAGGGTCTTTGGTGGATTGTAAATGTCAAAGTAATTAAAAAAATGAAGAAGTGAAAACTTACATTTTCTTCCCTTTTAAGTTGATGAAACATTTTTTGAAATAACTTGAACCACCTTTTCAGAATTACTACGCTCCACATAAAAAGAGTAATTTCAGAGTACTTATTTTTGCTGTTCAGTATAATCAGAGTTTGCAGTGTGAAATAATGACTTAAATGTTTGAATGCAACAAATCCAGAGAGCTTCTGAGTATGAGACGCCCCTTTTTTCATATAATCACCTTATGTGAAAATCACCTTAATCGGATCCTAATTAAGGGTTTGACTGAAAAGATCAAAGTGAAGCGATAGATGTGCACGAAGACTTGATGTTTCATGAGCTTCAAGCTCTTTTATCAAAGCTTCATAGATAATATGAACCCTCAACGGTCCTAGAACCTGTATCTTTGTATCTTAAGGAAATAATAGACCAATCGAAAAGCTCTAACTCTCGTCACGATGTGCTTCCCTCTCGCATTATCAAAAATGCCCTGAACACTATAGGACCCTGCATCTCACTTCTAATGAATTCATCCCTCTTATCAGGCTGCGTCCCTGCTGCTTTCAAACATGCAGTCGTTCAACCTGTTATCAAGAAAAGTAATCTTGATCCTAATGTCCTTTCAAACTATAGACCGGTTTCTAAACTTCCTGTTATGGCTAAAATCTTAGAGAAAATAGTTCTTAAGCAATTACAATCCTTCTTAGAGGCAAATGGAATCAATGAAAAATTCCAGTCTGGTTTTAAACCTCACCACAGCACCGAGACAGCCCTACTGAGAGTTTTTAATGACCTCCTTGTAACTGTTGATGCAGGGCGTCCTGTGGTTTTAGTTCTTGTAGACTTGTCCTCTGCCTTCGATACGGTTGACCATGACATCCTCCTTTCAAGGCTTGAACATGTAGTTGGTCTTAAAGGCAAAGTACTTTCATGGTTCAAATCATACTTAGCTGAGAGGACTTTCTCTGTCTCTATGGGGAATCATTCTTCCTCCTCCGCACCCCTCTGCTGTGGTGCGTCCCAGGGGTCTGTGTTAAGTCCTACGCTGTTCTCCTTTTATCTGCTACCCCTGGGACAAATTTTCAGAAATCATAATATTTCTTTCCATTGTTATGCGGATGATATCCAAATCTATTTTCCTCTGGATTTGGATCTCCAGTCCCTGCTATTGCCTTTGTTCAACTGCCTGCGTGATGTTACAGACTCTCTCACCCTTAATGAAAACAAAACAGAAATTATCATCTTTGACAGTCACATGCCCTTGAAACAGCTATCGGATACCTTGGGATCCTATGCCAGTCATCTTTCGTTTACTGTCAGAAACCTTATAGTAGTGCTGGATAGTTCTCTCAAATTAGACAAGTGGTGAAAACCAGTTTCTACCAACTATGCCAAATTTCTAAGGCCATGCCCTACTTACGACATAATGACCTTGAAAAGCTCATTCATGCTCTTGTTACTTTGAGATTGGACTACTGTAATTCTCTTTATTTAGGCCTCCAACTTTCCCTCATCCAACGCCTGCAACTAGTCCAGAATGCCGCAGCACGCCTTTTAAGCGGCACCAGAAGACATGACCATATCACACCCACCCTCGCCAACCTTCATTGGCTCCCCGTCAAATACCGTATGGTTTTTAAAATCCTTTTATACACTTTTAAAATTTTAAACAACTTGGCACCCAGCTACTTAATCGACCTCCTTGACCTATACATCCCCACGAGAACACTCAGATCCTCTAACCAGGGGCTCTTAATGCAACCAATGTCTCGACGGAAGAGTAGGGGGGATCGTGCTTTTGCTTTTGCCGCACCAAAACTCTGGAACAGCTTGCCGATTGATGTCCGTGCGTCGGAATCCATCCAATCCTTTAAATCACGTTTAAAAACCCACCTGTTTAAGCTTGCCTTCCAAACAACTTAGTTTTTAACTTTTCCCCGGTTCATGCTTGTTGCCACGTCACCATCTTATAACTGTATATCTTTTGCTGATAATTGTATTTTCCTGCTCCTTTACTGCTGTAACCCCGCAAATGCGGCTCGTCTGTGAAGCACTTTGATGTACCTGAGACTTTTAAATGTGCTATAAAAATAAATCTTTTTTTTTAATTTGTTTATCAAGAAATTATAGAAACTTATATACATTGTATTGTATGCATCTTACATGACATATTTTCTCAAACATTTCTTTCCCAATCATTTTAACTTTTTCTTGTTAAACAAAAGAGAATACTGTTACAAAAAACATTGTACCAACAGAAGAACAGAAAATTGAGGAAACAACATTAAAAATAAAATTAAATAAAAGAATAAAGGGGGGAGGGGGGGGGGGGTGCTTAAATTCTATGCCTACCTTAAAAAGCAAAAAACAAACAAAAAGAAAAGAGTAAATTTCAAATTATTTTCAATCTAGTTGTAGGGTGGGTAAATTGCATTGTACTAAGGAAAAGATTTGAGATATTCCACAAAGGGTGTCCACTTGTGGATAAATTTCACTGCGAGTGAGATCTTCTCCACCCTCAAGAATGTCCGGACAGTATTAAGCCATTGCAATACAGATGGAGGCGTGGGAGATTTCCAAAGAAGTAAAATACAGCGTCTAGCAAGAAGGGAGCAAAAGGCCAAGATCTCATTTTGCTGGGGAGTTATATTAAGAGGGGTCTTTGGAACTCCAAAAATGGCAATTAGAGGATCTTTTTGGATCTGAATTCCAAAACCCCCTGAAAGTACAGAAAAGAAATCACTCCAAAATTTGTTCAAACTCGGACAGAAAAAAAACATATGGCTTAGATTGCAAGGGGAGGTGTGACATCTGTCACATTGGTCTATAATTGAAGGAAAATTTTTAGATAAACGGGATTTTGAGAAATGGACTCTGTTTATTACTTTAAACTGTATAAGCTGTAGCCTAGCACATGGTGTACTTGAGCGCATGATGAGATTCACCTTATCCCACCATGATTCAAACAGTTCAACACCTAATTCACGCTCCCAGGCGGTTCTGATTTTACCTGATGAGTCAGATTCGGTCGCCATAAGCGTACAATATATATTTGATAGAGGTGATTTTTGATTAGGCCTATGAAGCAGAAGGTCAACCCATGGAGGATCAGCAGGGAGAAGTGGGAAATTTGGAAACAGTGAAGAGACAGTGTCTAATTTGGAAATAGAGACTGACATGATATTCTTAGCGTAAAGAATGATAATATGAAGCCAACACATCAATGCATTTTATCAATAAGAAAAAAAATTCTTCCACTTATACAACAGAAATTAAGAAGACTCGAATATAAATTTACCTCCACTCCTATTGGCTGTTGTTCTGCTGTCACATCACTTCCTGTGACCACTATTTGGCTTTATAGAACAGCCACTAATGTTGCTGCAGGTCACGCAGAGCCCACCGTGCAAATGTCACACATGATGCTACACTGAAATTCACCGTAGCGCCACGCCCGTCAAGAAAAACTCAAAACCTTCCACATTTGTTCTTCTAAAGACTTTTGTGTATGAAACCCAAACAATTAATTATATTATTTCTGTCTCTGCACATTTATGTAAATTCTGTGTTTTTCAGCATGTTAGCTATTATTACTGCTATTACTATTACTACTAATAATAAACAGATTTTAATTGCTCAAATCATAAGTACTGCATTACAAGTGAAAGTAAATGAGATGTAGTCACCATACAGCACTTTGCTGCCATGCAGACCTCCTCTTCTATGCTGTTTCTCCTCTTCAGACGTTTCCTCCTAAGTTGGTGCTGCTGGATTTTGGAGATACGGACAGCATGCCTGAGGCAATCGCAGAGATCCTGGACTGTTATGGGTGCCTGGATATTATTATCTTTAACAGCAGCATGAAGGTGAAAGCTCCAGCACAGACTGTGTCTCTGGAGGTGGACAAACTGCTGATGGACAACAACTACTTTGGGCCCGTCACTCTGGCTAAAGGTAGATGATGGGAACATGTTTAACTTTGACCTTCTAAGGGTGAGATGATGAAGGCTGAATTTCTCTTTCAGGTGTGCTGGCCTCCATGATCTCCAGGAGAAGTGGTCACCTGCTGCTGGTTAACAGCATCCAAGGGAGACTAGCTGTGCCTTTTCGCAGTACCTGTGAGTTTTTAAATTCCCTTTTTCATGAAACTTCAGATAACTTCAGTCTGCATAATGTTTGTATTATAAAAACTGGTTTTAGTTTATGGTGAACTCATTTGCTGTATGTTGAGGTAATCTGTTGTAAAACTGCTTAAATTGTTTCTGTGGAAACAACAGAAAAGTTAGTTCAGTCTGTATTTTGTTTCTGATCAGTTACAAAGCAAACTCGAGATTTTTGACAAGAATCAACAGTTCTAATTACTCATTTCTTTTATTTGGTAACACCAGAATTAATAATAATCTTAGTAGCTAAATGCAAGAAATGGTGATGTGTTATTTTCTCAATTTTTCTGCCAATAGTTTTTCTCAATATTGCACATAAACACAAAAAATATGAAAAAAATATCTAAGTTACTAAAAAATATATATATTTGAAAAATATTATTTTATTGAAAAAATTATTATATTATTGAAAAAAATTCAAATTGGTATAAAGAAAGTTCATTTTAAATAACTAATGTTAGCCTAACGCTAACATTGACTTACCATTAACACTTAGCATTAAGCAGCAAGTATTCAGATTTGTACTTTTTTTTTATATATATATTAAAAATGACTTAAAACAATCCATTATCCAAAGTTTTCAGACGCCTTCAAAAACGATATTTAAAAATTTGAATGTAAACATTTTAAAATTCCAGTACAGAGTTTAGATTAGATTAGAAAAAAGTTTCGATTATTCCTGCTGTTTCCTCAGAGAAGATGATGACAGGTTTCACTCTGTATCTTAGACGCAGCCTCTAAACACGCTGTTCAGGCCTTCTTTGACTGCCTGAGAGCGGAGGTGGAGGAGTACGGCATCTCCGTCAGCACCATCAGCCACAACTTCATCAGCTGCTCTGCGTCTGGAGCCCCAGCCACCTCCAAATCCCTGTGGTCGTGTGAGTAAACACAGAGGAGGCAAAACAGATGTTCAAACACTTCTTTTATTGTTGAAAATGCTGAGTGTTATTTCCTCTTCCTGTCGGCTCACTGCAGTGTTGTACACTAAGAAGCCCCTCGGCGTTTCTCCTGATGAAGCCGCCGCGGAGATTGTGAAGACTTTAAACAATAAGAGGAAAGAGGTGGTGATTGCTCCCTCGCTCCCTAAGATGGCCATTTACGCCAGGTCCTTTTTCCCAAATGTGTTCTTTGCTGTGATTGGTGCAGGGGTGAAGAACGCCGCCATCGCCGCTGAGATGTAGATACTGCCTCAGCACCGGGATGATGGGACACATGACATGAGGTTTTTTAACAAATCAGTGGAAGTCAAAGATATTTTAATGATCATTTGATGTTCGTGCGCATGGCTAAGTAGCTGGAAAAAAAGCGCAACAGTCCCAGATTTAATCCACATCACATTATCTGTTGCTGTTGGTTAAATTGAATTGTGGGAAAATCACCAATATGATTTTCATGAATCATGAAGCTGCCACACAGAGTGGGGGCCAACAGGGGTCCAACAACAAATGTTTGCCTCTGAGCTCCTAAGTGGGTAAATCCAGCCTGTGGATTAGTGTTTTGTCTTATACTCAGATTTGTGTGTAAAATATTGATTTTCTTCATTTAATAAACAGAGTTTCCTTAAAACTCAACAATCAGGAGTTACAGGACTTATAGCACGTACTCATATTTATAAATGTTCACTTCTTCTTTAGTTTTCATAGCATTTCTATCAGAAAGTGACATATTGAAGAGATTTTGCATCTGTTGCTGAATTTGTGGACCTATTGCTGTAGGTTGTTGTTTTTGTTTGTTTGTTTGTTTTTTAAAAAGGCTTGTTAACATATTATTGTTGGCACCGAGATCAGATGTAAGACTATGGACAAATGTTATTTTACAAGTTTGGAATTTTCACATGATCTTAGAAAGAATTTCCTGAAAATGACCACATAATTTAGTACTTATTATGGTGACAATGGAATTTTTATTGTATTTATACTATAATCAAAGTATTAACTATTACATATTATTAAAATATGAACTAAGTACTCATTATTCATTCATCATGAAATGTGTCATTTACTGTATGAGTCATGGTTTGAAGTGTAATAATTACTTTCACTACTGCCACTGAAAATAAATTGGTTATAAATGTATATTTATAAATAAATTCTACAAATAACAAGCTTGCAAAAAGCTCAAAATTTCAAATTATTTCTGAATAAGTTGACATTTCAATAAACTAACCTGAAATTTGTAACTTAAGAGTGGCGTGTTTTTTTTTCAAGAAGAAGAAACCAGCTTCCATACCTTACTGACTAAACCTCACAGAGAACTTAAAATTGTGTATATATATATATATATATATATATATATATATATTCCACAAATGTACTGCTCTATAATTTATGCCACACTTTGGAAATGTTTGTACTTACTTGACTCAAATTAACAGATACATTTACAAACAGCTTTTTCATGAATGATGTCCGGTGTTATTGAGCTTTAACAGAATGCTTGGAATTAAGATGCAGAAATATTTTCATATTTGGGTTCATGTTTATGATCGAAATAGTTAGGGATGTTTCAAGGTCATGAAATTTATGACTGTGAAGAAACACACAGCTATAAATATATATCCTGGCTGCTTTTGTCCGAGGTGCTCTTTGAAATAAAATCACTGGGTTAAATAAATCAATCATCTTGAAACACCTCTGGGCTCTTAATTGAACAGTTATTTTGAAGCAAAATCTAAATTAATTTGAACTTAAATTTCAATGTTGGGACATAAAAACTGCATGCATGGAACAATTATTCTTAAAAATCATTTTATAAACTCTGTTCTCAACCACAGATGTCAACTTGTGGTTCTTTCAGTGCCAAATTTCTCTCTTATAATGTCTCTCGGTAGAGAGTTACAGAAATGGAACCAATAATTATAAAAAAAAAAATACTAGGATTACTACCAATAAACTGTTCTGATATGACAGTTTTCAGTTAAATGAATATCCTATGAATCCCATTATTTTGTTTTGAAGGTCAAAGGAATTTAATGATTAACTCCTGCCGCATGGCGCACTCTGGCGGACAAGTCAGAGAAGACCTGATCGTCAACGCGCTGTCGTGTTTTAGCTGTTTATTTAATTAAATTTTTTAAATAAATGGCTTTTAGAATACTTTCCAGAGTCTGCACACTGAGTCACGGACTGAAATCCTCTCAGACCGCCTTCAGTACGTTAAGCTCCGCCGGCAGTTTAAAGGTTGAACATGACCGACGTAACCAGCGCTTCACGGTCACCGCAGGCAGCAGTACTGGTAAGCACACAGCCGGAGTTGCAGCTCCCCTTCCTGCGTAGAGCTTCTAAGAGAGCCCGAGGTGTCGTCGCGGCCTGATGGAGGACATTTGAGATGATTAATTATTTTGAATTTAATACTGTGTTGTGTGATGTGTTTCTCTTTCAGCTGTTTATTTGGATCTCTCTCACACATAAATCGCGTTTTGTGTGTAGCAAGCAGAGCGCTCAGCGAAATTCCATTTAAAATGTGTGTTTTAATGGTTTCTTTGGTTAAAGTCAGCTTCTTTTTAACCCATATCAATGTGATATATTTTAAAGGATTCAGTGCCACTTAGCTAAGAGATCGGCATACTTATTGTGATCTGTACTAATGTATTTTGGTGAAATCTTTGCTAAGTCAAGACCTAGCACAACAAGTTGCAGGGGAGAAGTTGGGGTTTAAATGAAGGTATTTTTGATGGGAATTTGGTATTTTCTGTTCCAACTGATTTAATTTTGCTGAAAGTTTCACAAGTTCCCAATTTGAAAGAAAAGAAGCTGTATTACTTTCTATGAAATAGCATGAGATAATTTAATCTAGGAAATACAAAAATCATGTGGTGATTTTTAAATTTTTTTCTTCCTATAAGCATCTGCTTAATATTATTGTAATAAGGAGCCATTACTGTCCTCTTTCTAGCGGACCATGAATATGGGGTGCTGAAATACAGATTCACTGGGGAGAAGGAGGTGGACCTGATGTCGACCTTCGTACCCGAGACATACAGGGGCCATGGTGTTGCAGCTCTGCTGTCGAGGGTAAAACTCCAGGTGTCAGTCAACTCGTTTCAGGTCATACGTGATTTTTTTTCTGAGTAGTTTTAATGTTTGTTTTGTTTCTTAACAGGCTGCGCTGGACTTTGTGGTTGAAGAGAACTTAAAGGCTCATGTCTCCTGCTTGTACATAAAGAAGTACATTGAAGAACAACCAGAGCAGAGATATAAAGAGTTTGTCATCACTTGACTGCAGCTTCTATGGCACCTACATGCTGTATGTCTGTGAAGGTTCTCAGCCATCCAGGTCATCATAGTCTAAGGAGTCCAGACGCTTTTCTTTCCAAGCTCCTTAGACTACATACTGTAATTCTACCTCTAATTAACTACACTCGCACAGTGTGCAGTGTAGAAGTGAGAAATCTCACATCAATGTAATTCAATGTACATTTAAACAATTTTCAATGTAATGTGGACTATATTTGGATAAAATAACCAAAAATATAATTAAACCAATGGGTTGAAGGTGATATTTGTATTATAATAAGAATTTAATAACAGTTTAACAGATAAACTGTGATTCTTTTAAAAATATCAGACTGTGTGCATGCATGACTGAATTTTCTACCAATAAAATTCATTACAATGTATTTAAAAACCTTTGTTATACTATAGAAGCGTATCATTATATTATACATGCAGAATTATGTAGTTGATATGTAGAGTAAATAATACAACTGCTATGTTATTTTTATATTAAAAAGCTTATATAAAGGGACATCTGCTCATTTCCACATGTATATTTATTCCTGGACCCCACTAGAGTAGCTTTGCGTGATTCACAGTTCAAAATAAGTTTTATTTATCTCATACTAGGCTTTGGTGTGACCCCTGACTTCATGCTCTGTTTGAAAGAAGCTTTCTGATGATTGGCTGCCCCACATAAACAGCAGATGAGTGGGACTTCAGGGCTGATTGACTCTAAAGTGGATATCCCCACTGTATGAGATCATACAGAGGCAAGCGTGGGGAAAAAAACAAAACAAACTAGTAGAGTCTGAGATTTTAATTCACAGGAATTACTTTTGTATACACTGACCTCATAATTTGACACTGTGGCCAGAGACTTTATGTATTTCTGTCTGTATATTAAGAAGGCAGTGTAGGTCCTAATCTGCAGTTAACAGAAGTGGACTAAAGCTAATTAGTGCAGTTGATTTAATTTTTCCTGGCTGATCAATCCAGCTTTAGACTGACAGATTGCTTGTAATTAGCATAAATAGTAACTAATCACAGAATCATACAGAGGCAAAAGTAGAAAAAGACTTTGTAAACCTTACTGTTTAAAGTACCCTATCTCACAGGTATTACTTGTACATACTTTGACCTCTTTGGTTGAAACTTTGGCCATGTGTAATACAAACCATATGGAACTAAGATGCAGTGTAATGTAGAAGCTTGTTTAGGTATCAATGTTATTAGTAATATAACTCTGTTATAGTGAGCCTACGTTAATAAATGCAGCAGAATAAATCACAAAAAGAAAGATTGTGGGGAAAATGGGCTCCGGTGTTACCACGAGCCTCAAATCACAGATGAAATCAGCGTGTTTGGCGAGCACAGCTGGATTCTCGCCAGCTGATGAGATTAATTCCCCCACAGCAACGGCAGCAGCAGCATGACAAGAGATTGGCCACAATTGAGCGTTTAATTGGGTTTGCTTGCTAGTTTTTAGAAGAGCAACAAAGTCAGTGAAAAGCACAGCTGTATTTAATTTCATCTTCATTACATCCTCAGTGACAGAAACTGTGAGCTCGAGAGATATTCTGCTTTTTTTATTGTCTGCTTTTGTTCCAACAGATGTCAGTCTTACTCCTGTAAACATGTTTTCCTGCACTTCTGTGTCGGCCTGATGCTGTCAGCGTTTGAGTTACAGCATGTCTCACATCAAAAGTACCAGAGTGTAAAGACAGCAGCTGTTTCAGGGGAGTTGACAGAAAAGGCAAATTCCTGATGTAACAGAGATGTTCTTTAAAAAAGAAAAAATCCTGAACAGTCAATCGTGGAGAATATCTACAAACTTTGCAGCTGTCTTGGGTTTTTTTCATTGTTGGAGTGGCTGTTTTGTGGTTGTTTCACAGGTTCAGTGGTTGTTTTGTATGTCTTGGCAGACATTTGTGTCCCAGTTTGCTATTTGACATTAATTTGTCGTCTTTTTTAAATCTTTTATAGCTGACCGACTGTCCAACATCAGATGTTACTGGACACTTCAAACAGAGTCTGGTCTGTGCAGGTAGACCTGCGGTGATTCGGCGATACGTCCCTGATGGTACAGAATGAGGTAATTTTCTCTTCCTCTTGCTGAGCAGATCATTGAGCCTCGTTCTTCAGAGGACAGTTTGATCAAACATAAATGAAACAGGCTGGCTCAGCAGAAGCTAAAGCAGAAATGAAGGATCAGTCTGTCATCAGGAGCATTTACATCCAGTTTAGTGTGAAATGTAGCCCGTTTCCCTTCCCCGCTTCTCACATTATCTTTTTTTAAGAACCAGACACATCTGATGTGTGGAGAGGAACAAAATATACAAAAAAAGTCCTGAAGTAAATATTTAAATCCAAGAACAAGAGTCAGTGTAGGTCCAGGAAATCAACCCCAGAAACGTTTCCATCTTTAACAGTACGCCTCTCCTTGTGGTTCTGGTACATTGTCCATTTCGACCTCGTACGCTGTTCCTGTGGACGGCTTGTGGCCATTGACCGGCAGTTCTAGAGGTGCCTC
Organism: Perissodus microlepis; assembly: GCF_051167445.1. NCBI lineage: Eukaryota > Metazoa > Chordata > Actinopteri > Cichliformes > Cichlidae > Perissodus > Perissodus microlepis. The sequence goes on along the minus strand of NC_140464.1, from coordinate 4,185,775 downwards.
GGCATCAACCGGCACAGTAGTCAGGTACATGTCCCACATCTGCTCGGGGACGTTCATCTCCATCATGTTCTGCTTTATCATTAGGCTCTTCTCGATGTTCCGCCGTTTGTATTTAAACTCGATGATTGTCTTTGTGTAGCGGTTCAGTGCCGTCACTGCAGACCCCATGCAGGTGCCGAAAGAGCCCCATGCTAATCTGTGGAGAGGGTTAAAAAGAGGGTTAGCCTACTGCTGAGCTGCAGCTGTAAGAACCCCATCAATAAACACGGCTCTACACAGACGTACCAGCAGTGTTGTTTGTGCTGTGTGCTATTTTAGTTTACAATCAAGAACTGGTCAAATGTAATCCCATTCCCAGGGCTTCTGTCGCCTTCCAACTCAGTAGTTGTAACTGTATCCAGTCCTACGGATATAACCAATCGTGTCAGCTACCCTGACAGCCGAGAGACAGACCTTTGCATTGACAACTTTTCAGTAACAAGTCCTCAGCTAATGAACGTACCCTTGATAATCCTCTTCTTCTGACTCTAACACTGATTATAATCTTCAGCTGTTTTTAGTATGACCCAAAATTAGTGATTGGGCCCATGAACTCACCAGCATAGCATTTACTGAGCCTTTATTGTGAACAACTGGAATACATGCATCCATACACTGCAGTCATAATATCAACCCACCTGTCAACAAAAATAAAAACACAAATGGCAAAACTAAAACTCCCAGATTTTTGGGCAGGTATGCAACACTGCACAGTGTAGCAACAGACATGCCAAATCCTTCTCTTTAAATGTGCCCGGTACCCTTCATCTTCATTGTTCAGTGAGTACCATCTCTTCTGCACATAATCGCGTAGTTTTGGCACAGTTAGTGAAAGCCAGTTGAACAATCTGACTGTTCCAGGTCCTGCTAATCAAATGTACCAATTAAAATGATCAAAAAGTGCGAGAATTTTTGTAAAAGCTGACGTTTTGGAAGTTTTTCATTCATGTGAAATACGTAAGTAATGCCACAACCAGGTATGGGCATCCCAGCAAATTCATCCCATGGTCAGACTGTGCAATGCTCAGAAAAGTGCAAAAATCCACAGAGCTAAAACTCACTTAAAGTTCATGACAGCAAAATTAGAAACATTCTGAACGCAAAGGTTGCCAGCACAAAGCATGTTCTCTCTAAAAAGAACATGGCAGCATGGCTTAGGATTGCAGAATTCAATCTGAACCAACCACAAGACTTCTGGAACAATGTCCTGTAGTTGACCATAATGCACAGCGCCACATTTAGAGAAAAACAAACACTGCGTATCAACACAAACACTCCATACCAACTGTAAGCACAGTGGTGCAGGGGTTATGATTTAAGCTTGTTTTGACAGGTAAAAATCTTGGCCCACACTGCACCATACAACAGTTTATTTTTTCAAACACAGGAGCAAAACTACAATAGAATGGCTATAAAAAGAAGAATCGAGGTGCTGTACCTGTGCAGAAATGTGAATGGGAAAGCATGCCTCACCTCAGAAGTGTGACTCCTGGAAACATAAACTACTGTTACAACCTCAGAAAGAGTCTGGTAGAGTTTGGCTGTGGACAGTAGAACCACTGTCTACCAATGTCCGGTTCATCATGGAATTTTTGAACTCAGTTAAACCCACAACACTGCTGCCTAGCTGACTGATCGAGCGCCTGCATACAATACGGTGGCTGTGGATGAGTCTCAAGCCCGAGAGGCAAAAGATTATTTAGAAAATGGAAGGTAGTGAGCCTTAATTTGGGCCGTGATTATTTGATCTAGTGAGTAAAAATGTCAAAACAGCCAGAGATGAAGGTTAAAGTTGCTTACAAATAAGACCAGCTGTAGTCCCATGTTTTGGGTCTCCAATCTTCTGGCCCGGTGGCAACAGCCAGCTGGAATATGGTAGTAAACATCATGTGGGCCACCATCCCACAAAGGCCTGAGAACAAAAAAAGATAAAAAGACACCAAGTCAACAAGTGACTCTTCATTCAAACCACAAAAAAAGACCAAAACTAAATTTAATAGAGTTGGGTTTGTGAATCTGTGACAACTGAGAGAGGACCATAGTGATGGCTCTTTATCGTAAAATTTATATGAAGCAATTTATTTGTGTATAAGATTAATATTTGGTTCTTTTAGAGGCTCGTAGTGCTAAAGTATGAGTAAAAGATCCCCTGTTTTAACATGGGAGTAGACAGATCCCTACTTCTTTAAGATTCCAATCTTTCCGGTTTTTATGCTGGATTTTTATGTTTTTCCTGCTAATATGTTTTTGTGTTATTTGTTTTCTATGCCTTTTGTCTTTTCAATGTTTTTTTTATCCTAATGTTAATCTTGTTATGCTAATGTAGTGTTAGCATAACAAATTAAGTGTTTTTAATACTGATATAATGTATTTATATTTTTAATAGAAATACATTGTTTTTCTAAAAATAACTTTTATGAATTCGGAGGGGTAAGAAAATAGAATTTAGTTGAATACGAACTGCACGGCCCCTTAGTTCCAGTTAATGAAACTCTTAATGCTTCAACATACCAAGAAAATTTCATGCCCCCAACTTTGTGGGAACAGTTTGGGAATGGCCCCTTCCTGCTCCAGCATATCTGCACAGCAGTGCACAAAGCAAGCTCAAGCTCAACAGTTTCCTTGCAATAACTCAAACTATATATACATAACACTATTTATTTACATATTTATTTCCTTTTTTTACTGGATTGTATATTTGTACATTTTATATATTTTTTTCTCTAAATACTGTTCATATGTATATAATGCTGCAGAAACTGCGCATCTCATTGTACATCTGTATAGTTACAATAAAGGCATTCAATTCTATTCTATCCTCTAAGCTCCATAAAGACATGGATGAGTGAGTTTGGTGTGGAAGAACTTGACTGGCCTGCACAGAGTCCTGACCTAATTCATAGAACACCTTTGGGATGAATTAGAGTGGAGACTGTGAGGCAGGCCTTCTCATCCAACATCAGTGTCTGACTGCACAAATGTGCTTCTGGAAGAATGGTCAAAATTCCCATTAAGTCACTCCTAAACCTTGTGGAAAGCCTACCAGAAGAGTTGAAGCTGTTATGGCTGCAAAGTGTGGGCTAACATCATAAACCTAATGGATTAATGGGATGTCACTGAAACTCATATGCGTGTGAAGGCAGATGAGAGAATACTTTTGGCAATGCATTGTATTTATGATTTGTGAAAAATGATCACATGCAGTAAAAGACATTATAAACTCCAAGTGTGGATGATCCACATTTGTAAAACATAAAAAGAGTACATGAAATGACTGTAGTGACGGCTGAAGCCTGAAACATCCCTGTACAACGCATACGTGATTTTCTGACTGACTCTGGGTGAGGTGGACTGGCCTGCCTGATCCAGGCTCTCCCTCAATCAGCAGCCTGCCCCTTCACAGCTGCTTTTCTTGGGATTAACTAATAACAACAGGGGGGGATGGGAGTCAGGGGATGGGGGGAGTTGAGGGGGCGGGAGGGTGCTCCTCTGGGCAGGTCTTGGCGCAGTCCAAAACCGCAGCCCCGGCTTCAATCGGATTAGTCCAGAAACCAGCAAATCCTCCAAGGCAGCGAGTGGACGCAGAGCAGTTAGCTGCTGCGAGCGCTTGCTCACTGTCAGCCTCATCTCATCCAGCCACCATGACCTGCTGCCCTGCTGCTTTTATTTACCGCCACACAAGCTTCACCTATAATTTATCTCTATGTTTCTTGTCGATGTTAAAGGCTCTATACTTTAAGTCTCTCCTTATTTAGTATTTAAAGATTTAATCACGGGTTTAGGATAAAGTTGATTTAAGCAGTCAGCAGCTATAACTCCTCTTATGAGCAACTGTTGGCTTTAATAAACATGTCCCACCAACATCCATTTACAGAACATTTATCAGTAAAAACCAAAAAATTGTTTAAAGGTTTAATTAAAAGTAAAGAGGCACAAATGCTTAAGGGGAATTTAAGTTGTGAACATGAATGTTTTTATAACCTGACTGGAGCTCATTATGCAGTGTTACCTGACAGGGCAGTGCACATGGCAGCAAAGGCACTGAGCTTCAGTTTGTTCATGACACTGAAGCAGGGGCACTGCTCCAGAGTCATCAGAGCCCCGCCCGCGAAGAGCAGGGTGAGGTACAGGGTCTCCGCCACGATACACAACCACAGCACTCCTGTGAATACGAAAAACAAACAAAAACAGGGAGGAAGCATAATCCTGCATGTCTAAAGGCAGACAAGCATGCATGTACAACAGGTCTGCTCATTTTATGTCTGGAGATCTGAATGAGTCTGTCTAGACTGCATGGATTTATAAAATCAGGACAGCAGCTGCTAATTCCAGATTCCTTACAAGCAAGACTTGCAAAGGTAAGATTTCTCAGTATGAGTGTAGTCGAAGGCCCTTTCCCAACCATTTTACTGAAACTGCATTAAGTTTTATAGCATTATTAGAAATAATGTTGGGTAACATATTTAGAAAGTCACTGATACTTAGATATCAAGCATGTAAAATACTGTAAATCATCTTGAGGCATTCACGATACATGTAAGTGTAAGACTGTGTCTTGGTTTAGAGACAGAGACATAATGTTTGTCATTGTGAGACTCGAGTGTTTTGTATGCCCCACATCCACCCTGAACTCCTGAGCTGCATTAAATTAACCCAGTTAAAACTGGAATAACAACAGGTCAACAACAAGTCCATGTAATTTACATTGATTTAATTCATATTAGTTTATGGCAATGTTTTTAGTTTAAAATCTTCTTTAATACAAAGTCATGTTGCTTTTGTAAATTATTGTCCCGTTAAGCATCAAATAGAAACTAAAGACGGGCATAGATACCTAAGACCATGCAGCATCCTTGACTTCTTATTCAGATGTTTTGAAGCCCCAAAATGGCAAAATTGGAGATTCCCGAGCGGACCTTTATGAACTAATGGTTGACATCATGGGAACTATGTCCATCTTTTATATATAATCTATGTTATCCTCTTGAGGTCAAAGTACCCATAAGGTAACAGAAAACTCTAAGAAATCAAAAGACAGTTAAAAATATAAAAATCTCACCAACCTCTTTCATTTTCAGGTGCAATATCTGAGAATTCTCGACAATCAAACCCTGAAAAAAAGGGGGAAAAGTAAGTTTTCTTATGTAGAAGAATCGATTTTGACACTAATCACGAAAACACCCTTAAAAGCTGCAATCCCCAGCATCAGTTCTGTACGCCGAAATTATTCGCTGGGTCATTCCAGCTCAAATCAACGTGGCCATTCTGCTCGACCATCTCCCGTTTGCTGTAAATTTCATTATGCACAGTTTGGACAAATACAAGAAAAAAAGTATTGTATAGATGGAACTAAAATTTCATAGCAGTCATTTTATATGGCCAAACTTTGGACCATAAACTTTTTATGCAAATTGAGCAGAAAATGTTCTACAAACTTTGCTGATTTAATATGGAATTCTTTTTTAAATGTGTATCTGTAAGAAAATCTCACATTCATGGTTATTTGTTCAATCAGCTATGCAAATTCTTGTGATTGTCAATAAAATGAATTAAGTGCACTCAGTAGTATCAAAAATACTTACAAGTATTTTTTTTACAAGAAGTCATGACTTTTGAATATTATATATTTTTAAAAGTATATTTTGATATAATGTGAGTCCACAAACACTGACATCTTTACACCGCAGCCGCAAATATAAAACTGATTGTAGCATCTGATGATATTTTTTTAGTGATACGGCACCTTGGTGTTGGAGCTCCCAAGGAACTGACTCTTGTGCTCTGATCATATTGGTGAAAATCAGTAGACAATTTGGCTCTTAGTTGCATGCAAATCCTTATAAAAATGTATTTTTCTGAGATTTATTACCAGAGCTTATGAAACCAACTGGGGCGGCTTGCATGCAACAGCAATGGCTGTAATCTGGAAGCTTTACTGTTTGGTTTATTTTGCTCTGTAACAATGACACTTTCATACACCGTACATATGTCCTGTAACGTGAAATTTTTATAGTGAAATTTATTTCTATTTGAAAACATTTGTGCTTTTTCTTCCTCCATACCAGGCAGATTGCTGCTTATCTGTCAGTATGATTCCTGTGGAAAGCATGTACACGTTTGTAATTAGGTTTTATGTTTCGCTTGATGAGATTTAGCTTTGACCTCAAGTAGAAAGCTGTAGTTATGATGCAACATGAAGGATCTTTTTGCAGTACCTGCATGCAGCATGTCACAGCTTTAATCCTAATCTGTACTTTGTCTTTTTCATTTTCCTCGTGCACTACCTTACCCCCTCCACAGGTGTAGCTTTTTCATTCGTTATTATTGGTCATAATGACCCAAAATATTACTTAAGAACAATATTGCACTGTTTGAAATGCTATTTCCCTATACACAGGCATAAAACAACAGGAAATCTAGCTAAAACATGCTGAATTTAGACCTAAAGAGAATTTAACCCAGCTTACTCGAGTGCCAAAGCACACTCGCAGCTGTTTATCTCACCTTATCTGTGCATTATACATAAATGACCTTAAATGACTCAAGAGATTGCCTCCAGATGGTGCGATTCCAGTAACTGGGTTGACATTTATAAGCTGTAGATTAACTTGAGAGACTGTCTTGTGCGTTTACAGGAGCTGCTTCCTCCATTAGCTCTTCCTGTTTTTGAACGTCTGCAGCCCCAAAGCTAAAGGGCTGAAGAGCTTAGGGTCATCTTACCGTTCATGTCGGCCGCCTCCTCGCAGGAGAAGAATATCCCCGTGTGGAACTTCCTCATCAGAAACTTCTCCTCCCCCGTCTCAAAGATGTACTGCACTAGGCGGCTGTCGTTGAGGTTGGTGCTGTTGAAGCGGATGCAGTACCACTCCTTCTTGTTCACCGGTGGGCCTGTGCAGAAGGGTTTGGCCACCTTCCTGGTCCCCTCGCACCAGTAGCTGGTGGTCACCGCGGATAAGGCAAAAGCAAACGCCACAAAGTTGAGGGTGAGCGCCAGAGAAGCCCGCCGCCCGCGCTCTAGCCTCATGGTCGAGGCAAGGCCAGAGGAGATGAAATGAAAAGGCAACTAATCCTGGCTTTTGATATGTAGCCACCGTGTTTCGCCTCCCAGCGGATATATCAAATCTTCATAATCTTGTTGCATTTGGGGCTCCTTGGGTGAGAAGTGTGTACATCCCTCTGCCGGCTCTTCTGATGTGCTGCCACCTTGATGAAAGGGTCCATCCTCTGCACTCCCACAGAGACAATAGAAACCCATGGCACTATTTGTTTTCCTTCATTTGAACTCCTAAACTGTCCCCTCTGCTGCCACTCCAAACTCATCGCTCCTCCCCTTCTACAAAGCTCTGCCTGCAACATTATCCATTACAAATGGCAAATTATAGTCCAGACTTCCTTTGAACATATTAGTAAAAAGCAAAGATTACAACAAGCTTAGATTGTAATCCAGAAGCAGGCTCTTCCCTGAGTTTCCTGCATTTGCAAAGTAATTGCAGCCGCAGGCATAAGATCAAGTCCCTTTTTACAGTTGGTGACCTGTGACATAATGTGGACAGTCTCATATGAAAATCCATTCACTGCGTGTGTGTGTGCAAGCAGGGCAAATCTCTTCTAACAGCCTGCTGATGTAGTACACACATGAAGACAAACTACTTAGAAGTACAGTATCTGAAGGAGACAGATGGTTGGAGGAAACATCTGCTGCCTTTACTCTGATGCTTTTGTCTTTAATTTCCTGTCTTTAAACTTGTCGTAATTTTCTGCAGCTCAAGAGTTTCGCTAACAAATGTGTCGTCTTTGCTTTGACCTATAGACAAATGACTTTAAAAGCTGACATGCACAAGTGTCGTGCGCAAGTTCCTCAAGTCTCATCTATTATTAGAGACTTTCTATGGAGAATGTCGAGTAAATCAAACAGACTTGCTCTACTTAAACGTGCCTTCGGAAACATTTATCATCCATCACAGTCTTTTAATTTTCAGTGTCCCAACAGATTTTGATGTAAACAAAGACTTTTGCCTCAAACAGCAAGTAGGCAGTGCATGAAAAACAGACACTAGGCCCTGTGAAGCTCTCCAAACTTAGCCGATTCCCAGCTGTTAATGGTGTTTTACAGATTGTGAAGCTTCATTCACAGGTGGTGAACTCCAACGTGATTACCATCACAAACTCTAACAAAAACACTGATGTTGTCTATTGTTTTACTACCATCAAAATTATTGTTTAAGGGTACAAATAATAACAAGTACAAACTACAAAAATTCTGCTTCCTGTATTTGCACTTCAGGCTGATGTTAAAATACGAAAATGGCATTTAAGCATGATAATTAGTAGGCTAACTGTGTCGTACAATAAACCACATAGCAGCTTCTTTGGACAGTTTCTCTCTTTGTAACAATTGTAGTAGTTGAACTGCTTCATAATTCTGACTGACTTGGATACTGCAAAGCCAATCCACCATAACACTTATTCTGGAAGAAATCAGTGTCTAACTTTGTAAGCATTTTGGCAGAAATATTTCGTTTTAATTTAGGGATTTGAGATTACATAATTTTTCTAGTTATGACTTCAGAGTACTCTGAGACATTAGCAATGTCTATTTCAAGTAAAACTACCAAAACAACAACAACAACAACAAAAAGATGCCATTTTAGAAGACCTGTTTCTTTATTGTTTTGGTAGTTTTAGCTGTTAGCCTCGATGAAATTAACTGTAATAACCTTGGTGGTCCCTGCATTAGGACAAATCACAAGTGGACCAGAGAGGGTTCTCCATGGGCAAGCCCACAATGGGTTGCCCGTAGAAAATCATCTCTTGGTGCCCACAAGAGGCAAAACTAATGCAGCGGCTAGCTCAATGGGGCGGCCCCCAGAATCCCCACATAGGGGTCCAAAAGGGCAGCCCACAATTCACCTACACTTACCCACTCTGAGCCCTCATGGGTGTGTTTGCAGAGTTAGCACAGTTAAATTGTTAACCAAGTTAGCTAGCTTAGCTGATAACTTCAGTTATGTATGTATAGGAAAACTATTATTAGCTAACATTAGAAGAAAGCTAGTTTTATGTAATGATGCCCATCTGGGCAAAAGTGGAAAGCTGCCAAAAGAGCACTCAACTTTATTGTTTTGGTTTTCAAATGTGTCTCTGAGCTGTTGTGTCCAATAAATAATGCTAGCAAACACTGATGTCGCTGCTTACACAGACAAACTGCAAGTTATTGCAAGTTAAACTAAAATACTGTGTGAAGTAGATTAGATTGTGTAATTGTTTCTAAATCTTAAGGCTGATTTGGTAACTTTGTTTGCCAATTAATTATCTCCAGGGGTCCGTTCTTCGTACCTCGCTTACTACATCCAAGATCAAATCATCGCGCCAACTCTGAGCTCGCTATTCCGGTTCTCCGAACACACCTGTTGTTGACGATTAGTACAGCTGGATGAAGTAATGTGAGATCACTGGGTGGCTTAAAAGGGGCTACGCATCGATAGTAGAAACATTGATCGGCAACCCTTTGATTGGTCGGCGAAAATGTCGAAGGAGCGCGCTCAGTATTTTTCGGCAGCAGAGCAAGAACTCTTGATTGAGGGATTTCAGGAGTTTCAGAGTTTAATTAAAACGCAAGGGAACACTGCAAAGGCTGCAAAAGCAAGGAGAGAGGGCTGGCAGAAAGTTGCTGACAAATTAAACTCGTAAGTAATTTATTATATTATATTACATTATATCATATTATATTATATTATATTACATTATATCCTCTTTCACATTAGAGCCACAACAGGACCCACTAGAACATGGGAACAAGTAAAAGTGAAATATAAGAATATTCTACAGAATGGTAATATTTATCACTTATATTGCTTTTAGTCTCTTGAAAAGAGACCCTGAAATAATCTGTTTGTTTGTTTATAACAGCAACCAAGAAAAGGGCAGAGCAAAAAAAGACAGGTGGTGGTCCTGCACCCCCTCGTCACACCCCGGCAGAGGAGCTGGCCCTAGGGTTGAATGCCACCAGACCCATTGTCGAGGGCATCCCTGGGGGCAGCTCTTCCTTAGACCAGCAGCCGGGGTGCAGTAGCAGCAGCACCTTCATAACTGGTAAATGAGCTCATAATTCTATTTGTACAATGTAAAATATTTGGTTGTTGCCTTAATTAAAATGCTTTTTGTACTTTGACATTTACTGACATTGTGGGTTTTTTTGTGTGTAGTTTTACATAACACTCCATCACTTTTACCTGTTCCCATGCAAGGGGTGACTGAAGCATGCACAGTAAGTTGGGATATATATATATATATATATATATATATATATATATTTTTTTTTTTAAATTATTTAGACCAATAGGCTGTACCACATCCCTTTGTAACACCATTTTGTTTCCATTGCACAGGACAGTGAAGCAACCCTGTCAGATGACTGTGGTTTGGAGGAAGTCCCTGTAAGTGCATGCATAATTTGGCCTGAATTTCTATCTACTTGTGTACTTCTATGTGTTTCTGACTGCAGTATGATTTGCAGGCAAAGAGGCCGGCAGAGAGGCCTGATACAGAGGTGGGCAGTCTTGTAATTAATTTTCCTTCCTATATGACATGTATTGACCGTTAAATGTTGTGTCTACAATTGAAACAGGGTGACATTCGTTTGCTCTATAAGAGAAGTCTCCAGCAAAAAATGGAGTATACTGAGCTAAAGAAACAAAAGCTTCTAGGTGAAATCGAACTTCAAGCTCTAATGAGGCAAAAAGTTCAACTAGAAATCGAGTTGCTTCAAAAGGAACTCCAGAGTAAGTAAAAATACACTTTCATACAGAGCACTATTGATGACCTTGCGTGACACAGTATATATGATTTTTTTCCTGGCAAATGATGACTGGCTTTTTTTTTGATGAGACAGAAAAAGATGCTCAAATAAATTTCAATGAAAAATATGTTTTGTCATGTTTTTAATATTCGAAATTGTGTTGCACAATTCTGTCCCGTGCAGCTCTGCCACTAGGTTGGTCCAAGTGCACTGGCTGGAGGTCATCATCAGGCTGCACCTCCACCACAGGAGTCCTCTCCTTTCTGATGGTGGCAATGTTGTGCAGTACGGCACATGCAACAATAATGTCACATGCCCTGTCAGGTGCAACCCTCAGACTTTTCAGACACTGAAATCTTCCCTTTATTTGCCCAAAGGTCATTTCAATGCGTGCCCTTGTCCTGGCTAGAGCTGCACTGTAGCGGGTTTGTGGCCCAGGGTTGGGGTCAGGGAACGGTGTCATGAAGTACTGCCTGCATGCATAACCCCTGTCTCCAAGGAGAATCCCATCGTAGGCCCCTGTGTAATGGAGAAATGCTGTTATGTTAGGCCCAAAATAAGTATGAAATATCAAAATAAGTCTCTTTTTCTTACCACGCTCAAATAATGTGCATAACCCTGACTCTCTGAAAATTCTTGAGTCATGCACTGATCCGGGCCATTTAGCTTCCACATTTGTGATATGGCACATAGAGTCACACACCATCTAAGAGATTTCATTATATGTGAACACACTCCTTTTCATTATATATTACCATCTAAAATATTAGTATTACTCACCTGCACATTTATACTGTGAACCCCCTTTCGATTGACAAAATCCCCTTCATTGGGGCCTGGGGGGGCCTTGATCGCAATGTGTGTGCAGTCTATGGTACCAATCACATTAGGGAAGCCTGCGGACAATCGAGCTATAGTTACAGACATAGGTCATGATTGCATCACATTCATTATCGAATTTAATGTACCTGCAATAGAAAAAAAGCCCTGTTTGACAACCTGTGGTCTTAAGTGGCTTGGAAAAACCACAAACACACCCAGGAAATGCTTGAGTGCCAGGTATACTTTGCGAATGGAACGGCAGACAGCACTTTTGCCAATGTTCTCTGCGTCTCCAACAGCATACAGAAACGTGCCACTCGCAAAGAAACGCAAGGCAATGCACACAGTTTGTGCAGTTGTTAATGCCCGACTACGGTGAGTGGAACTCTTAACATAGGGATCCAACAAGTTGGTTAAGTAAATAATACCCTCACGGGAAAATCGATATCTCTCTATGAGCACACTGTCGCGCTGAGCTAAAGGATCCTGTCTATCCCGCAATATACGCTGAATTCTGAAAACTCTCCTTATCAATCTTGCACCTTCCGCAATGGGTTGCTCGCGTACAAACGAACAGGACATGGCTGCGACAGACTTCCCAAATCCACCTTCGCTTTTGTAGCCGTGGTCTCTCATCTTGATTACACGAAGTAATTTACTATTACTACTCTAAAATATGAATTACATCTGAAATAATCAAATACATGAAATAGAATGATTAATAGTACATTTCCCTTTTTTTTAGGAAATGACCTGTATGTATCTGTATGAAATCAATAAAAGAATCAAATACTGCATTATCTTTAGTTACATTGATAATATTTATTTATGGAAAAACAGTGGAAAAATATCGCTGTTGCTTTCGTATAAATGAAGCGGACATACCTGAGTGGCCGCGATCTAATCCTGTTTACATAAAGTAAGCCTGCTCCCAAGCAGGTTTACGCTTACGGATCTGTTGCTATGACAGCAAGTCCCGGATGAGCTTCGGAGAACCGAACGATCCAAGATCACGCGAAATCGTCAACAATCAAATCCAGCTAACTTACTTTGCGAGGTACGAAGAACGGACCCCAGGTTACCTGTATCTTAGTTGCTAACCTTATCCTTGCAAGTTTGCTAGATTACTGTAGATTACTTTGATAACTAAAGTAATTCCAACTTACTTAACTGATTTAGCCATCAACAAATCATGTAAAGGCATGAAACAAACATATATTGTCACGGTTTGGCAGGGCAAACCGTGGGGATGTAGGGGAGGAGGACCCAGGCGCGGAGCTCTGTGTGTAAACAGTGCGTTTATTTAAGATAAGATAAGATAACCTTTATTAGTCCCACACGTGGGAAATTTGTTTTGTCACAGCAGGAAGTGGACAGTCCAAAAGTTATGAGGCAAAAATTAGGATACAATAAGAATAAATACAGTACACAACTGTACAGAATAGAATAAAAATAAAATACTATATACAGTAGAATAAAATAAAAATAAATATACAATAAGATAAAAATAGAATACAAATACAAATGCTATATACAACTGAGTAAAAATACAACGATGACAGAAAAGATTATTGCACTTAGTGTTATTGCACATGTGTGGATGTGTGTGTTTGATCAGTTAAAGTCTTTATTGTGGAGTCTGACAGCAGTGGGGAGGAAAGACCTGCGAAATCTCTCCGTCCCACACCGTGGGTGCCGCAGTCTCCCACTGAAGGAGCTGCTCAGTGCTGTCACAGTCTGCTGCATGGTGTATGGAAAAAACAACAATAAATCCCCGTGCTCTCCCCTGACTCCCGGGTCGTGTCTCTCCGTGAAAAGTCCGTGTCTTAGTGCTCTCCGCTGTCTGGCGCTCCACACTTCTCCTGGGGACACAATAGAAGCAGCCGTCAGGACACATACAACCGCGGGCATACACACACTAACTAAGCTCAACTGGCTGACTAACGTGGAGTCTCACGCAATGATCCCACGCCGGTGGGAGCTCCAAGACTCTCCTAAGTAGCTCCCCCGACGAGCCCTGATCAGCACCAGGTGTGTGGCAGGAGCTTCGGGTGTGGCCAGTCCCCTAGCAGGGCCACACCTACCAGGCCTGCAGGTGCTTGACATCCATCCTACAGCCAAACACATATATACACACACCCACACATACCTGCCTATACAGAAATGTGGACACAGAACAGCAGCACAGTATCACCTATACATATAACAATATAATTCATAACTGCTCAGGGAGCGACCCAGGACCCTGACATATATAACTAACAGCGTGGGGCAGTTAGCCAGTTAGCTGTAACCTAACTATGCAGCATGTATTTGACATTTTGCCCAAGTCGTTATAAGTACTGAAACTCAGGTATACAGTATATGCACTGGTCTCTCAGTTTTTGTTTACACTGCACTGTGTACAGTAGTGTGAGCACTGGCAGCTGTACAGATCATTTAACTGCCCTGGATTTGTAAACTCCTTTAAAGTATCCGAGATGTCGAATTTTCCCTCTCATCATCCTCATCATGTTTTTGGAGTCAAATCGAGTCAAATCCAGAACACACACAAACGATTCATATAAACTAAAACACAAAAGCTTAAAAAGAAACTGTACTCCGGGATTAGTGTGATGAAAATCCACAGTAATGACCACGATAAACTCATGTAGGGACAATTTGACTTAACCGTGTTACACAATGTCCACTACAGTCATAAGATTTAAAAGACAAGGCCATATTAAAATGGGTTTCATCTGGAGTAGACACTGATAGAAAATAAACAATAACAAATAATATAAGGGGGATTTTTGACCGTCTGTATGTTTGCCTCATTGCTGGCATTTATATGGTAAGTAGGCATAGACTTTTAGTGATTCCTCTGAATGCACATAGATTATACTGAACATTAGCTTCCATGTAATAAATTACAACCACAGGATACTTAAGTCCAGCGTTACACTTGATGAAGTGGTAAGCCGGTTGGTACAATGAACAGTTCCCAGGCTCATTGCTTTTTACATAATAATACCTGCCAGTTTACGAATGACAGATGTGAGGTTTGAGCGAATGCCTTTTCCCCTGATGTACAGATGCTCAACATTTTGTGCAATTTTGAACTAAACCTAAACGATTATGTAAAAGTATGTGATGGTATTTTAAATGTGAAATGAATGACCTGGACTTTACCTAATCTGATTTTGCAAAGGTAGATGCAGATTTACACAGAGACTCTCCCGGATTATGTTTATGCATAAAGGAAAATTTAGGATTGCTTTGTCCAACTTTAACTTCAATTAAAATACAGAAAAATCCAAATAAATGTGCACTGGCTTTCACTTCATTCACCAAAGCTGGTACACCTTGCACAGGATGAAACAGGATTATAATCAGCTGTTATGTGTGTCAGCAGTGACCTCTTGGTCCCTGACGCGTGAGAGCTGCTGATAGATTATTGTAGATTAATTCTGATGCTGATCACAGTATAGCACAAATACTCTCCCTATGTACATATCAACAGTTGTGGTTAGAAGTTTACATACACTCATCATGGGCATGAATGTTGTCATTTTGGGCTTTTCTTTCTTTTCTTTGAATTGTTCTTTTTCAGTGTGTAATCATCGTACAACATAAATCTTTAATCACTTTTAAAAAACATGAATCGGATACACCAGTTTTCATTTATTTTTGATTTTCTCGAATCCACACAGATTAAAAAGTATACGTTCAGGATCAAGTATATACATAGACCCTCTTGAAACTTTTAATAAGTGGTACTGAAGGTTTAACAATGTCTTTAATCTTGATAAAACCCTCAATTGGATTGACCAGTGCTGAGGACAATGGGAAACTCAGGGACCTAAGAAGGAAACATGGCGATATACACAAGTTGGAAGGTCTCTGTAGATTTGAAAATTACCAGATAACTGTATTGAAGTACAAATTATTCAATGTGTGTGCCAATGTCTGGAAGGAGACCGAAACTGTCTTTATTTGTCAAATTGTTTGACATCACAGATTGATTGTTATTGTATTGTTTCTTAATGGTTTCTTTAATGGTTAATACACCAGTACACATAAGCTTTCAATATGATGTCTTTAATGCTAAAACATAACTGTTGTTATCTATGATTTTTCAAATTTACTGTTTTACAAATACTGTTATATTAATACTACTTTAAATATTAGTACCTTATAACATACAGTTGATTAATTGTTTTCCTAAAATTCAAAATGCAATAATTTGCTTTTTAAGTCTTCCGATTTCTCTTAAAATCAGAGACATTTTTTTATTTTGCTCCTGGTCAGTTTCATTAATTTTATTCTTTTTGATTATTTTTTAAAAATGGGGCTTTTCTTCCTCATTGGGCTGCAAAGTTATGTTCGCACTTAATTCGGAAAAGGCGTATCATCGGGCGTAAGCATGTTTGCGGCTGTTTGTCCCCAGATAAGATTATCTGTGTCTCCACTATAATAGTCTTGGACTAGATTACAGCACAATCTGCTGCAGTGGTGGGAAACCTGCTGTGACTGAAGGTAATTACAAATGGACAGTTTCTGGTGTTTAAGCCTCTGCAGCTCTCTTTAGGGCAACCAAGCTCAAACACTTGGCGACAAATGGCCCAAACCACCCAGTAACATATGATTAATTAACCTCATGTGGTGGCTGGATCATCTCTGACACCCCCTTCATTGCACTTTTAGCTGTTTCTTTGTCTTTTTCCTGTCACATCACTTTCAGGCATTTGACCTAACTGACCCACATCGTGAAAACAATTTAATATTCAACCTAAGACACTGCTGTTCTTGATGCGCGCTCAATCATGCAGGTAAGTAAATCCCAAAAAATTGATTCTGTTCATCTGGACGTAGCGTTTTCAGTGGGCGAAACATTTCGTCACTCATCCAAGTGACTTCTTCAGTCTCAGCTGACTGCATGTTTATCCAAACTTATAAACAGTACCTTTTCACAGTGACTGAACTTAGCACACTGAACAACCAATGGGCTGTGAGATCAGTTCCTTGATCATAAATATGGAAAATATCATGACCACTGATCAACAACCACTGATCAAAAACCACTGATCAAAGACCACGAGTACCATTCACGGAGAGCTGGGGAATGGCTGCAATCACAGCATTGTAAGATGGTTAAAGATTTACCCTTAGGCCCCCTCCTCGATTCAGAGATGGTCTTTTTCTTCTCAGGTAAATGGTCATCCTCATCATTGAAAGAGTGTCCACTGGCTTGTAGGTGTAAATAGACTGTGGAGTCCTGGCCTCCGCTTAGCCAGAGGTTTTTGGTTTCCTCGATGTCTGCCACTTTTCATATCCTCCCCGTTGAATTAGATGTTTTGGTCCCCCCCGAGTTAATGTGATCCATGAATTGTGGTCCTGAGATGTATCATCAATGAACTGACCTCACAGCCCGTTATTCGCTCACTGGGTTAATTTCAGTCATTGTGCAAAGGTACTGTTTATAAGGTTGGCAGTCAGCTGAGACTGAACAAATCACTTGGATGAATAACTAAACATTTCTCCTACTGAAAAAGTTTCAGATGAACAGAATCAACTTTTTGGGCTAACATTGCAGAAACAGTGATTAGCACGGTTACCAGCAAGAAGATCCTGTAGTCCAGGGTTTTCTGTGTGGCGTTTGCATGTTCTACCCATGTTTGCATGGCTTCTCTCCAGGTACTCCGGTTTCCTCCCATGGTCCAAAGACATGCAGTTAGTGTGGTTAGGTTACCAGAGGATTCTAAGTTGCCCATAAGTGTGAATGGTTGTCCATCTCTTTGTTAGCCCTGCGACAGACTGGCAACCTGTCCAGGGTGCACTCTGCCTATCGCCCTAAGACAGCTGGGATAGGCTCCAGCCTCCCCTTGACCCTCAGTTGGATAAGCAGAAGAGAATGGATGGATGTATTAACATAAAGATGATTTTGGAAATGACCAAAACTGTTAATTTAGGACAGCTGTAGAATAAACCTTACATTCGGTGGTGGTCTAATACATTTGTTTAACACTGTCTGGTTTAGTGTAAGCAAATTCCTCCCTAGTGGCAATGATAAAAGATGGCACCAGTCTAAGCTCGTCTTTCTTTGGCCCCAAAGTCAGTATTATTATACTTCAACCCTGTAACTAAATATTAGAGTGTATTTACACAAATTCTGCTTAAAAAGGCAAATATCCTCCCAGATGTTGAGCTTCTAAGTAACGGCCACCTGCTGCCTTTAATCCGCTGCGCTTGCCTCCTGTATTTAACTCTGTCTTCAATAAAAAGGTGTCATAGCAGTGTGACGCAGTTATCCCCCTTAATCTTCAAGACAGCTGTCTGGATTTAGGCAGTGATGATCATAATCCCATTTGGCACCTTGAGGGGCTCGACAGAGCGAACACAAGACAGAGCGCACAAACTCCACAGAAGTTTAACGGCCAATCGCAGGAGATACAAGAATTTAACCTTTCTTGATCAGGATGGGGAATACTAAGAGCAGCGCTTTGTCGAAGGAGCTCCTGGAAGAGCTGAAGTCCAACACCAAATACACAGAGGCTGAACTGTGCACCTGGTATCAGTCCTTCCTCAAGGAGTGTCCCAGCGGGAGGATCAGCAAGCAGCAGTTCGAGGGCATCTATGCCAGCTTCTTCCCAGACGCGGACCCCACGGCGTATGCGCGGCACGTTTTCAGGAGTTTCGACACTAATGCAGACGGAACTTTGGACTTTAAGGAGTACATCGTCGCTCTGCACCTCACCTCCGGGGGAAAGACTCTGCAGAAGCTGGAGTGGGCCTTTGGCCTCTATGATGTGGATGGAAATGGAACCATCAGCAAAAATGAAATCCAAGAGATTGTTAGGGTACCTATACTTCATAGTAATTTTATCTGTTCTGAATACACTAAAATTACATGACTAAACTGAATTCGCGTTACATTCATCTATTGAATAATCACGATCACTTCTGTGAATGTGTAAATGGACCTTTGATGATTTCAATTTTAAGCCACAGCCTCTTCCAAATTATTCCACTTACAATTACTCAAAGAAAATGTAATATTCCGACGAATATTTGATAAAATTCATCATGAATCATTGGTTACACCTATAAAATGTGTTTACTCTCCTGCAGTCAATATTCAACATGATTCCTGCTGACGCACAGAAGAAGCTCCCTGAGGATGAAAACACGCCGGAGAAAAGGGCTGAAAAGATCTGGACATTTTTCGGAAAGAAGGAGAACGGTAAACCACACTTTACTAACTCTCATCTCGTTATCTACTGCACCTTCACAAGGCACAAGCATTTTGTTGACGCTTCTTTTTTTGGTTCTTTGCAGATAAAATCTCAGAGGGAGAGTTCATTCAGGGCGTGATGGACAACAAGGATATCCTACGCTTGATACAATATGATGAACCTCAGAAAATCAAAGACAAGCTGAAAGAGAAGAAGCAGTAGAGTACAGGCTAAAAACAGAGCAGAAAAAAACCTCACGTGGTTTTAAGACTGATTTTTGTGGCTATATTTTAACCACTTAAACCACATTTCTCGTTTTTTATTGTAATTAATCATGTTCATGTTCTTTCTGGTAAACTAGTTAAACAGTGTTTAATTTTTTGTCATTGCAAGTAATAAGTAAATAGGGAGATTAGGCACATTTGATAAAATAAAATAAAATAGAAGCTGAACAACTGTGCAATGGATCAATTTTAAACAGTGTAACCGCTCAGGCTAGAACAGGGATGTTCAGTGGTCACGTTTAATTAACCAGAATCAATTTCTTCACATTTTTACTTGTGTTGCAATAAATTTTATTAATAACTCCTTTGTGGATCCATATTCCCACTTTACAAAGTCATCCATAGGCTGGACTGGACGTTTTTGGCGCGTCCGTTTTGTTTAGCCTCCTTGGTTTAGATGTTGTACTTTGTGTAAACGAGCTGATTTCATGCAGTTAAATCTTTAAATCACACAATTTACAATGGACAGCGCACAAGTTTGTTCGTTATTTTAGTTTGTTAAATTTTGTTCAAATATGTTTTGTACGTTTTTTGTGTAGTTGTGGCAGTGAACACGTTAACTCATTATTTGTTTAAATGTTCTCTTTTGTGTACGTGAACATGAAAACCTGTCTGTAAAGGTGTATGTGTGTTATGTGTTGTGCTTTTTAAGTGTCGTTGTATAACATGGTAACATCCACCAAGGACACTTCAGCCATGTCCTCGACTCTTTTAAAAAGCAGTGTGTCTGAAACATGCATTTTGAACACACTTCCTTTACACTTGGAATTTGTTTTAACTGATATATTTGTAGTGTTTGCACTGTTTCACAGAGTGACTCATCCTAACTGTAGTTTGTATGCAACTTTATTTTGGATTATCTTTACACATATATTTACTCTGGTTTGGTTTCCAATGAAACTTAGTTTAGTTTCTGTATTTTAATCCTTAAATGTTTATATTTTAATTACATTTATATTATCTGGATTGTTTATAGGACTATTTATTAAACAGGAGACCACGAGGACAATAAGAAAGTCGACTATTTGATCAAAAATAAATCCAGATTATAACACTGGCATAAAATAGAATCATATTTTAATAGGGGTCTCTTCCACCCCTTGCCCCCAGCCACTAGACACACCACTGATTTTTATATTAAACAGGTGGAAAATACAAATGAGGACAGAATTATTTGCCCCCTTGTGAAAATTCCTATTTTTAAGGGTAATTTGGAGAGGCAAGGAATTTGCAAAAGCTTTCCCAAACATCCTACTGTTATTTTGGATGCTTACATTTCTTTACTTTGTATACAGAAACAATATTATTTCACATTATGACGATAACAGTCACTGTGTATCGTTTTTCCTTTTCTGCAGTCTGTTGTTTTAGTCGGTTGATCTGATGGTCTTCTGTAATGGACTTTGGACTTCAGTTCACCCCACAGATTTTCAGTGGGATTCAAGTCAGGGCTTTGTGACATAATCAGCGTCACTCTGAGAACGGGGTATAGTTTCATTCAATCTTTCTCCAGGTTGTCCTCAGCATGCCTCAGTCTGGCTTGAATGTGCCTCTTCTGCAGAGTTTTTCTTGGTCCACAGCCGCAGAGTGCATTTCTGTGCAGGCTTCTAGTGATTGTCTTTTCTGTGAATACACATCCCTACTTGGCTAACTCCTTCACTATCGTCTTGGCAGTTGTCCTGGGGTCAGTAGACACATCTCTCACTAGTTTTGTTCACTTCTTACCTCCGCCAGGCTTGTTCTGTACTGTATGGCTCTCTTTAAATATCTTAATACTTCTCACTCCAGTTCTTGAAATGCTGTGATAACTTTAGATCTCCTGCTTCGTCTAAACTGATTTCTTTTGTTTTTAGAATGATACTTTCTCAAGTGACAGCTCAAACCCTTGCGGAAGTTTTTATACTATGTAAATTGGAAGATAACACCTAGTTTTAGCTTGTTTTACAAGCACAGCAATAAAAAGGTCAGTTTGTCTGGGCGCTAATATTATTGACCTTTAAGGTTTTTTATTTTTTCTGGAATAATTCAATTGTTGTTTCCAAATAGAAGTCATTTATTCGTTCCAAGGAAAACAAGTATGATTAAAAATGGAGAAATCCCTTGCTCTGTTAACAAGCACTTGGGGAAAAGAGATGACAGGAATATCCAGCCTGGTGATAAGTCACCTCCTCTAACATGTATACCTAAAGACTCAGTTTCCTGACTCTGCAGTGTTATGAGCCGTCCTGACACTCAGTGGTTGCATGCCAGCCTTTTATTGACAGCCAATTTACTCTCTAATACATCTGGCAGCTCTCCAGCATGTTTTTTTCACACTTGGATTCATTCATTAGATTGAAAGCAAGAAAATCGGGATGAGAGCTCCTTATGAAGGGAATTAGGCTCAGGTTAACAATCCTTCTGTATCAGCCAATCCTATTAGGAGCTGAAGGTCAGTTGAGACACACAGCCAACTCACAGTTAGGATAATGTGGGCTTGGCACAGAGAACGATACACTGCTCCTACATGCTCCTCCGCATAGATCATTTGCTTCCCGCAGTCCAACTTGAATCCATTAGTATATTTTACTTTTAGTTTAACTTTTCTTTGTTAAGCTTAGGCTACGTCCACACTAGCCCGGATAGATTTGAAAACAGCGTTTTAGACTGAAAACGCTCCGCGTCCACACTAGCGTTTTTCAGTCGTTTTCAAAGAGTCCACACTAAGGCTACGTCCACACGTACCCGGGTATTTTTGAAAACGCAGATTTTTCTATGCGTTTGCACCTTTCGTCCACACGTAAACGGCGTTTTTGGTCACTGAAAACTGAGATTTTTAAAAACTCCGGCCAGGGTGGAGATTTTTGAAAACTCAGTTTTTGCATTTACGTGTGGACGAGAAAAACGCAGAAAACGCAGCGTCAAAGGTGTGCGCCTTTTTTGACGTCACACTGTGCGCCACGTTATTGTTTCGGTGAAATGAATTTCTACAATACTGTTACTTGTAGTCTCTGCAGTGTTTACATATACACACACAGTTACTGTCCCTCCTCACATACGACTCGGTTCTGTATGGAAGCCCGTTTCCGCCACTAAAAAAAAAAAAAAAAGATCCATAACTCAAAATTTCGAGTTATTTTCTCGAAATTCCGTGTTATTTTCTCAAAATTCCGAGTTATTTTCTCGAAATTTCGAGTTACTTTCTCGAAATTTCGAGTTATGGATACTAGCTTTTTTGTTTTTATTTAGTGGCGGAAACGGGCTTCCATAGTTCTGCTTCTATGCCCCAGCTTTGTTTACTTTTTCCCACCGAGTCTTCTAGACTTCTGATTGGCCAACATTTCTACACGGTTAGGAATATATCGCCACCTGTTGCTTTGGCATGTTCCTAGCAGCGTTTTCCTTAATTTCTGCGTTTACGTGTGGACGGGATTATTTTTTAAAATGAAAATGGAAAATCTCAGTTTTCAAAAGTGTGGATGTAGCCTAAAACGACCGAAAACGCTGACGTTGCAGTTCTGTGCATGCGTGAAACGTAAGACGACTCGACCTGCATCATTTCCCTCTGCCGTTTATTTACATTCCGGCTCTTTGAAACGTGGTGGCGAAATGGCAAGACAAAGCAACGAATTTTTCAAGTGGACCGATAATGAGGTGGAGTTGTTGCTCCGAGTCACCAACGAGTACAAGGTTTCCAAAGCAAACAAGAACATCGACTGAGAGACGGACCAGAACAAATACGCAAAATATTGGACCGCCTCAAAGAACAGTATCACATGACTAAGTGGTCACATGACTGCATCATATGACCAACATGCGTCATCGTTTTAGAAAGTCTGCGTTTTCAAGTGTCCACACTGCGACGGGACAGCTCCGTTTTGAAATGTATGCGTTTTCGAGAGCGTTTTCAAAACGCCGTCTCAGTGTGGACGGGAGGCCAAAACGGAGAGAAAATGATGCGTTTAAAAACGAAAACGCTTTAGTGTGGATGTGAAAGTATCAGTGATAAACAAGAAGACAGTTTGTGTTTAAAGTGACACACAATCCCTTTTTTATGCTAATTAAGAAAGATTCAGGTACCTTTTAGGCATATATTTCAATTTGTGATTAATGCTTAAACCTCCCTTGTTGTTGGCTGCCATCTATCTTTTATGGTACTCTGTCACAAAGATACCCAGTGATCTCTAAACACAACACACAGAGCTCTGAAACTCCCAAACTAAATTTAAAGGAAAGTATAGTTAGTTCTAGGGCTGCCACGATTAGTCGACTAGTCACGATTACGTCGACTATCAAAATCGTCGACGATTGATTTAATAGCCGACGCGTCGTTTGAAGTTTTGTAAGATAACAAAAGACGCAGGAATAAGTAGTAGGATTTAAGAGTGTAATAACGGACTGAAACAGAAGATGGCAGCACTGCATGTACAAGGATGCCAGCTGCCGTTAAACCCCGAAGAAGAAGAAGAAGCTGTGTCCCAGAATTCATAGCTCAGCGCACCTCAGTTTCCAACAATGGCGGCAGCTAGTTAGTTTTAATATTACTGTTATTATTCTTTCTGGGTCACAAAATAAACGTTTAACATATTTTTAGGCGAGAATGTAGCTGTGTAAACCTCAAATATCTGCTCAGTTTATCAAGACACCACATATTTTCAAAAGCGCTCCGACGTTTTCGGTGACGTCTGTTACCCACTAGCTCGATAGCTAGCCGGGGGCACGGCTCACCAGAGCCCGTGAGAACACCGGACACCCGGCAAATAGTTTTCAAACCCACCGCTGTCTTTCTCAGGTTAAATATATATAAGCCACTTAGTTAGTCAAAATGTTATTGTTTGGCTTTTTTTTAGTATTTTATTTGTTCCTGAGTAAATCGGTTTGGCTGAGATTAAAGTTATAGTTTTTACACAGCTGAATAAACGTCAAGCAGACAACTGATTATCAGAAGTGTGAGATGCTCGAGAATATACTCCAGTGTCCCGTTATATTTTAGATAGCAAGGAGTTTATTAAACTTCACCGAAACAATCTGCAAATTTCATTAAAATTTAATAAACTATCATCTTGTCTTTATTTTTAGTTAGCACATACCGTAAACACTTAAAGCTGTAAGCTAATGATAGTTATATAAGAGCAGATGCTGCTGGTGCAATAAGCTGTACGCTGTACGTCCAATGGATGCATGATCTGATTAGTCGACTAATCGCAAAAATAATCGTTTGTGGCAGCCCTAGTTAGTTCTCCCTGTTTTCTCTGTATTATTGTATAATAATATAGAATCTAGC
This sequence comes from Perissodus microlepis, assembly GCF_051167445.1. Taxonomy (NCBI): domain Eukaryota; kingdom Metazoa; phylum Chordata; class Actinopteri; order Cichliformes; family Cichlidae; genus Perissodus; species Perissodus microlepis. The sequence continues at coordinate 4,161,355 of NC_140464.1, read as the reverse complement.
TGTTATTTCCTAAAGTGGGATGAGCTATGACTATATAGACAGCGTTTACCTTTCAGTCTGCCTTTGGTAGCTTTTGGGCCAGGATCTAAGGTTGGGACAGCGGGCACAGGAATGTGATCAGCTCTCCTGCTCTGAGGAACACTGGCTGGTCTTGTCCATGCCACAAAGCTGACACACCAAGTCTTTGTGTGTCATGGGGTGCACCTGCTTGGCACTGCTCATCTCACGGTGCAAAATGAAGGCATTTGTTGTTGCAGTGTCCAGGAAGTGCAGCAAGATGATCGTCTACCAGGGAGCAGTGTTTCTGTGGGTGGAGTAGTGCAGAATGAGCTGATCTGACAGGTCTGCTCCACCCATATCTTTGTTGTAGGCCATGATTGGTGGCCTCACTTGCAGTTTTAATCTTGCTAGTGTTTATCTTGAAGCTAATAGTGTAGCCACTGCTTGATTCAGCCAATAAAAAATGTCATCCGTGATTTAGTTGGCTTGGCCTTCATATATTGTGTCAAACCAGTTTTTGCCTCTTTTTTTCTTTTTTTACCCCCATCCTTTTATCCGTCCTCAGGTCTTCTACCTTGCCTTTTATGCAAACTTCATAGTGTCAGTGGAATAGCTGAGTACTCACCTGTAAGCTTGTTTAACTTAACTATTTAATGTTTAAATCCAATCTGTATGTTGTACCAGTCTGATCAGGTCTCATATTTGCCATCATTTGGCAATTATTGGCATTATTTGAGGAAACTTGCAAAATGCGAGTATCTGGGGGCTTGTTAATTTAGCCTAAGTCGAATAAAATCACTGGTTCGTGTGTCCATGGGTTCTAGACGTTGGTACTTCAGCCTAACAGCGGCCTCCTTCACTTGTGTGACCATCTGGGCCTTATATTCATTCTTCCAGTGAACAAGTACTGAATGCAAGTTCAACACCTGGAATCAACTCCAGATCGTGTATCAGTTTAATTCAGAATAATGAGGGAACAGATCTCATATGCTCGTCAAACTTGTCAGCTGTTCAGTTTAGTTAGAGCAGAGGTGTGAAACATAAGGTCGGAGGGCCTCCAGTTTGGAAACTTTTGGGGCTTATAAAGTATTTTTTAATAAGTATTCCAGCGTTTTCTTAATGATAAAGACATTCATTTTCATTTTTCATAGTCATTCATGTTACAAAACACAGATAAGCAATTAAATGACAGAAAATTTCCTGTTTTGTCACTACTATAATTTTTTTTTCTTTTTTTTTTTTTACAATGGGTCCACAGTACTTAAAAAAGGACAATTTCTGTAAATTAACAAACAAAAATCATTTTTTGTAGTTACAGGACAGCCTCGGCAATGAGCTACCAGAACATTCTCTGTAATTTTACACATTTAATTGTTGTAATTTATGACCAAAGACTTGTGGCAGCATTTCTTGGTTATGCAGAAAAAACGAAATGTACTGCTGAAAATACACTTTCTAATATACGTCAGGGTTAAGAGTGTAGTTTACATATTTACATTGATATAAAGGGGAGTTTCCCTGATCCGGTCCACAGACGGCTATATAACTTTCACATTGCTGCTTTTTATAAAAAGCATCTATAATTCCCAAACAGTTCACGCTAGATGTCTGGAAAACCTCGTGAATTAAAGCTGATATTGATTGTGCATTGTTCAAAAATGTAATTCAGGTGTAAAATGTATAAAAAAACAAAACATAATAATCATATTTGGATTCATTATATGAAAATCTGTAAGAAACACTTGAGCAGTGTTATGAGCTGCAGGTTTAACATAAAACATGTTCACCAGGTTTATGAGTTTAAATTTTTTTTATTCACATCAATCAGATCTTAAATGAAACATCTTGCAGATGTAACTGCCCATTTCTAAACCCCCAGCCCCCCCTGGCAGAGTTACATAACGACACGCTGTGGCATTTAATTTTCAAAGAGGAGATTTATTTTGGACACTGCATTCCTCACTACACCGTCGGGACAGAGGTCACCTGTGATCCAACATTCTTAAAAACATTGGGAAAATCGGATTAAACTCACGTTAATGAAAACAGTCACCACAGAAGGGCAGTTAACTCAACCGTTATGTCATTGTGGATTCAGGTCAAGAACATTTAGTTGGAACATAATAACTCGTCACACTTAGTGCACAACATTGAGACGCACTGATAAAAACCTCTACAACAAATACACTATTTCAAACCTACACATAAAGCCGTTTGGGGGGGGGGGGCAAAGCAAAGTCTGAATGTGCTGCAGGGGACGAACGGTCAGTGTTTTTCATAAGGCAGCTAAGCATTTCTTTACTTTTTCACAACTTTTTTTGAGTGCCTGGCAGCTGGATTAAAATCTTTATTATTTAACTTTGTCCTTCTGGGAACATAGAAAAGATTATTATTCCAAAACAAACAACAAAATGTAAAGACAGCGACAGACAAACACATATATGTAAACACGGACACGTAGTCTACATGCAGTCTCTGATATCTCTATCACCTCGCACTTCCCGCTGCATGTCGACCCTTAAAGATCTTCTCTTTAAGGGTCGACAAAAAGTGAAACAGACGACGTTGAACAGTGCAAACATCGAACCAGTATGTACAAATGTACACCGATGCAGAGAAGAATAAATCAAGGACATTCCAGGTATATAACCGTTAGGCACTAAAAGGTGTTTCAGTGTAATTTGGACCACCTTTTCCTCCTTCGCGCTGATTCAAAATAGACCCTGGCCTAAATCTTGGGACTCCATCTTGGGACTTGTGCTGAGTGTAATCAAATCCCGATTGCAAAATGCTTGGAAAAGTTGAGGTTTCTGGATATTTATGCTGTACACTTTCCTTTTTTTAAGTGGGACAAAGCTCCAAAATTATGGACAAGATAGAGAAAACTTTGTTTAACTTCCATAAACTACACCGAAACAGCCATCATGGTTCCACAGAGTGTGCAGCTCTCCACGTACAGTGAAAACAATATATTCAAAACATGCATTTCCACCAAAATGGACCAGCAAATTATGAAAATATATCATTCCAAGATCTCATTATGCTTCAGTATCCAAAATAATATCAATAATCAGACTTTTTTTTTGTTTGGTTTACTCAGACTGGAAAAGTGTTGGTTGACGCTAAACTGAACAATTCAAAATACGTACATTTTTTTAATAATCTCAACTTTACAACAGGTAAACAGCAGAATATGTTAAATGGCATTCAGTAAGCTAATGTGGATTATGATGGGGTTTAAATTTAGAAGGAACATGCTGGTACTTGGGTCCGTTACTGTTAGCTGGACTGTTTTCCTCCTCACTGTTCCACTCAGAGAGAGGATGAGCAGACCTCAGGGGTCTGAACATGCACCGTCCCCGAATCAGTGTCATCAAGTGTTCCTGGATTCTGTGGATGTGTTTTAATACTGAAGACAGGACAGCTGATCCCAGGTCAGGCCGGGACGAGCTATATGTCCATATCCACGGGCCGAACATCGCCGGTTTTGTTCTCCTTCACCCACAGCTCTCTGTCTTTGGCGGGATCCACATTCTGCAGCAGCTGGTCGACGGGCTCAACCATCTGAAAAGATATTAACAGTAATGTGACCCCATAAAACTTCAGTCTTCATTCAGAGTTAAACACCTAAAGGTCAGGTGCACAGGAGGTGCTGGGCGGTCAGTTGATTGGGTAATCTGCCCAAAAAGCCCAAAAGAGTTTGGTAACAAACTAAACCACAAACTTTAGTGACAATTTTTATATAACAACATGTTTCATTACGTGCAAAATCAATCACTTTGACCCAAATGACTTCTTCACAATCAGCTGATTTTTTTCAGGCCCCCAAACTGCACCGGAGGTCAGGACTGAAAATCAGGAAGCTCATCACCCAGTGTCACAAATATTAACACATTTTTGGATGTCATAACGCAGGTAAAAAGGAGACCTTATTTTGAGCAGCTACCTGTCCCACCTGGTGACATGAGGCTTTTAACTTTACCCAACATGCACCTTTTTAGGTTTTCTCTTGCAAATGATCAGAAAACAATTTAAACATTCAGGAGAACAGTGCTTCTTTTCCTGTTTCTCTAATTCTCTTTATAAGGAGCTCTTATTCTCAGAGACGTTAACCAGTGCAGTTTATTCAAACTGTGATCCCAAAAATGATTCTAGAAGCAAATCATGCTGTACATAGATGAGATTGTGGACATTTGGAGCAACTCAAAAATGCAAGAACAAGTCCAAGAGGGGAATCCACCTTTTTCCAGATGGGATTCATGTCCTCGGACTTCACACTCGGCTGCACAAAGCAAAGAATGTAAGCCTCAATCAAGCCAATGGAAATGCAACATGAGGCCGAGACCATTGTCGGGAGTTTTGTTCATATGTGTGATTAAAGGATGTCTGAATGAGAGGGAGGCAGGTGGGAAGGTGAACATCCAAGGAGCAGAGGTAGTAAAAGCAATATATTAACTAACTTGGATCAACCATCCAAAGCAACAGAGGTGAAGAGGAGAGTGCAGGCAGGGTGAAGCAGGTGGAGATGAGTGTTAGGGGTGAGTTATGACAGAAGGATAGCAGCAAGAGTGAAAACGAAAGTGGAACGGCTATGGTGTATGGATTAGAGATGATGGCACTGGCAAAAAGACAGGAGGTGGAGCTGAAGATATTAAGATCTAAACTGGGAGTGACCAGGACAAAGGATGATGAATATGGAGGATAAGAAAAAGAAGAAGAACTAATGATGTGAACCAGAGATTTTAACTCAGAATACTGTGAGTCTTCCATAAAGTCTGTGTGCTAACAGAGGCTAAACCAGATCATGAGATTACCGTGGCGTACGGCTGCAACTCCCATCTGTATTCATTAGTCGGGTTCATTGAGCTTCAGTGTTGCTGCACATTTAAAATCTTCCTCTATACAGACGAAAACAAAAAGTGAGCAATCCAAACGTAAAAGCTGTGTGACTTGAACTGTCCTATATTTCGCTTGCAGATGATTGTATTGGTTTCATCTCTGGTGCGTCTGTCACCTCTGCGGTATTCATGTTGTCAGCTTTCACGCAGAGAGGCGCCCTCGTTCTGGAAGCTTCCTACAGCGCTGACAGAAAACGTCTCATCACAGTCAAAGGCCTTTGGCCCTAAATGAGCAGAACGTCTGGGCGGGTTTCTCTGAGGATCTGAGAGATCTCAGCCGGCGCGCTGCATCAAAGGCTGACGCGGGATCGCCCAGGGCTCGCTCTGTCACAGCACCTACGCTCGCCAGCTCAAGAAGCACGAAGCACGAAGTCGCATCACAGCAGTGAAACCACTGCTGATGGTTTACTCGGACCCTTAATGCACCGATTAGCTGATTATTCAGTCTGTTGTTCAGTAAAGGTGAGAATCACCAGACGGTCCACGATATGATGTTATCACAAAACTTCTTATTGCGATTTTTATAATATTCTGCGATATGCTCAGTATTGCAATTACAATTATCGTGACTTAAAACCTTTTTTAAACGAAAAAATCTCAAAGTTAAACTTTGTTAAAATCTGTTTTAGCCAATAAAAAGGTGTCACTTCAGTTACTTATTTTCTGCAAAATGAAATTGTCAAGCATACCAAAGCTGTCACTGTCTGACATCAGACTGCCACTGAATGGGGTCAAGTCGGCAATTACATGTAATCTGTTACTAATAACACAGCAATTAACTGTGATGTTGACATAGGCAGAAATCCACATTTAACTACTAAATGCGAGCTCAGCAAACTTCCTGGTCTATAGGAATGTAACCAGAATAAAACCAGCTCACTGGCAAAGACTGATTCACTGATAGTAACATGTTGGTTATCTGTCTGCATTTATACACTAAACTCAATTATTTGCAAAGCTACAACAATCTCTGAGTGTGACTGCAGTCAGTCCAAGTCAGACTGAGACTGTTTGCAGAACGGTTGCCTTGCATCAGGAGACCTGTGCCTGGTGATCTAAAGATGTTGTGAGCTCCGGGAAACCATTAAACTAGGACGTAGCATTGTCATGGTGTTCAGTGTTGGTTTCTCGTTGAGCTGATTTAAGTTTGCTTTGCTAACGTTATTCCAGGACGGCGGTGCATGAGATGAGCCCTCTGGTTTATACTGTTCCCATATCACCACACACATCGCGATGCTATGCTGTGTCGATTTTTTCCCACACCTCAATCATTTGGTTCAGAAAATGTACGTTGCCAGGCGGCCTCTTCACATTTTATAATTTATCATACATGACAAAAAAAAAGGAACACGTCCCTTTGGATTTTTCCCCTACTTTTGTCACAGAAATTATTTATATATCATATTAGTACTACTTTTGATACTTACACCCTCGTTAAGGCACTGGCTTGGTGTAGGTGAGAGGTGTGGCATGGGTTACCCCAAATACTTCCATCAGACTAAGCCCGAATGTGGCCCAAAGAAAACTGCAATGTGTGACCTGTTTTAGGTGGATTAACTAGCCAATAGTTTAACTCTGGCTCTAAATACAAAAAAAGTTATGATATACAGTGATGTGAGTCTATAAGAAGCAAATCAACTCCATTCAGTATTAAAACCAACTGTTTTAAGGATAATGCGGAACTACAAATTAATAGAATGTAGCTAAAAAGCAGGGATTTAAAAGATGTTTTTCCAAAGTCTGACACTGAAGCCTCTCGCCGACAGTCTCTGCTTGGATCTGGAAAAAAGGGAACTGCAGTGTTACTGTGGAATCAATTAGGGACGCTAGCTTCTGGCTCCGAAGTGTGTGGGTACATCCATCATTACAAGCCATCTACAATCTTAAGGGTGAGATTTCTGTTTTCATCTGTGAATATGAAATGAGTACACACCATCAGTGGCTTTGGAGACGGATTTAGAGTTCTTGTGATCAAAAAACAGCAGGAAACACAGAATTACAGCTACCAGGAAAACTGAGCGAGAAACTGAAGTGATTAAGTAAAAAATAAGGTGAGAAAAAGGCTCTGCAGATTACACAAAGATAGAAACCTGCAAAGACAGAAGCAGAAACTACTACTAAGACAAAACCATTACAAAAAAAGAACAAAAACAGGACACAAAATGACAACAGAAGCCAAAATAATACCACAAAAAAGTGCTAAAACTGCCACAAACACACAAAACAATCCGAGAGCTCTCAGCTGGGGAGCCCATTTTTCAACACAGCAAAGTACAGGAGACACAAACTCACACTCTGGTTGAACATGTCTGTTTCATGCCGTAGGGTCGTATACTGTCGTAAATGCTGCTGAATCCACTCGATCCGCTCCACCTCCAGTTTCTCCAGCTCCTACACGGAAAAGGGAAGACAAATGTCCTACTTAGTAAGACAGACAGCCGATAACCGCTATACTACTGACATCACGCAGATTATCAGTCCGTCATTAATGAGCGGAGATCCCACCACTGAATATGTTGAAATAAAAATCCAGCTTTTGCTCTTTTCTCTGACCTCATATATAAAACTGCCGAGGTTCTTTCAACACAAGCTTAACTTTTACATTTGAATATAATATTAACAGTATTTAGGAAATATTATATCTTTCAGAGGTTATAAATATGATTTAAAACCAGATAAATAATATTTTCTAGACAAATACCTGCACACTATGCTATCCTAATAAAGGAAACTTTGTGATAGCACACATTAAAAACCATAACACCTTTAGTTCATTGGTGTAAATGTTTAATACTCAGTAATGTGTGGTTATAAAGGTGAAACTGATGTTTATAATATTTCTCACTGGGCTGGAGGGGAGTCTTTAGTTTATTTCGTTTTGCTGTAATCAATAACAAGATAATAAAAATATCCCTGAAGAGATAAGGACATAAAACCTACGATGAACTTACAGGATAGTGTTGTTGTTTTTTAATTAAAGTCTAATTACAGAACCTAATTGTACTTATTTGTGATTTTCCTGTACGGTATACATTACACAGTATAAAGTGTCACAGCTCAGACCTAGAAGAGAAGACATGCATCATATTTTGTTTCGGTCATTTTGGCTCATGAATCACACACAGCTGTTTACCATGCTGGTTGTCACCATTTCTTCAAACCACTTGGACTGGGTTTGGTTGTAGAGGTCCACACAGCGCATCAGGTCATCACCTGGAAAAAACACAGAGCAACACGATGAGAAGAACAGCTGATGGTATTTTATTTTGTTTCAGCTCTGAGTGCAAGATCGTAGATCTGCTGGTTAACACGTGCTGCAAGGCCTGTAACGATCAGCAGAGGGCGCTCAGGAATCAGCATTCAGCGAGCGCAGCGCCATCACAGATGAATCCCAGCTTCTCGTCGACCTGTACTATAAATGTTTAGCACCTTTCAAGACGATAGAAGCGTTTAATGAACGCACTGCACACTGCACTTCAGCTATAAGCAGATGTAAGGACTTTTCACGTGTTGAGAGGCAGCTTTGTTTTACTGTGAGTGGAACGTCTAATTGTGGGTGTCCACAGAAGAAATCCTAAATTTCAGCAGATATTTTGTTATTGTATCTGTATATTCAGGCTGTGGACAGCTTTTTGCCTTTATGGTACTTGTTAAAGTTTTTTCCTTGAGTAAATAATACGATAGTGAAGCAACTTGTTCAGATTTTTGTTTATTCGCTGTCTCATTTATGTAGACCACAATGACCGTGACTAAGTTTTATGGGGCATACAACAATATTAATCAGCATGCTTCATCCCTGCAGTAATGCGTTATATAAACAGTTACTTTAATAATAAAAATCTTCTTACAAATCATGACCGAAGGGTACTGAATGACCAAAGTAAGATATATTTTTTTCCCCTTTTAAATTTGTGTTTAATAAATAATCAAACTGTAAATAACAGTATAGTATTAAATTATAATTACATGGACATTCAACATAATCTAATAAAAGATGAATTGACCCAGAAGGAATCACGGCTAAATGATGAGCCTGGATGTCAAACAGTACGTAAAAGCAACTCCTTTTATATGGTACAATTCGAGCAGCCACCTCTCCATCATGTGATACGATCCCTTTACAGTTTAACCAAAATGTAGTTTTCTGCTGTGACGTATCAGGAAGAGATATTCAGGTATTCAGATATTCATGGCTGTTTCTGTTCCTCTACGCAGCCGACATTAAACTGATGGTTGTGTTTTTTTAACAGAGCTTAAATGTGTTTTTCATCCCTGAAAACAAAATGTGAATATCTTCTGTAGATATGTGCTGGAACAAAGGGCCATACTTCAACCTGCCCTCGAGTACCTTGAGGTCCTGTAACTGTGAAATATTCACAGGATGAAGGTAAAGTTTTACATGACTTTTTCATTTCCTCCCCTCAGATGATTCAAGTGAAGAATTGAAAGAAACTGAACATTTTATTTGTTTTATATTATAGAAATACTGTATTTTTATAGTAAATTGATAAAACTGCTTTGATGTAGCTATGTTTGTGATTTGTTTGTGTTATATTGTATTTCATCAGCACTGTGGTTTTTATTAGTTCAAGCTCAGTTCTTAGACAGTTACCTTTATATGAGGCTGTAAACAGGATTTCCAATACAGGCTAAACGTCAACAGTTAAAACAGATGCACGTAGCTTCTGGCTCTGAAAAATGAAGAAGACACACAAGTGCCTCTAACCTGTATTCTATTTAATAGCCACTAGGGGGCAAAGCCTGTGAACACAAAAGGATTTCTGGTCCTCTTGAAGTGTACAGGACCTCTCTAAACACTTTCCCGATGATATTATGGGCTCAGTCACTCGTTTCATTGGGTAAAGACTTGTGACTGAAAAGTCATTAGCCATTGAGCATGCAGTCTGTCCCTCGCTCATCACATTGAGTTTGAAAGATGTTGAAAATGCTCTTCTAAGGCTTCAAAACCAGACGACATCACTGTAGCTACTGTCTATGATCCTAAACATCCTTTTGATGTAGTCTCTCCTTCCAGTTTCTTTACTCCTGACCAAAGACGGCAGGAAGTTTCAGCTCTTTGCATCCTTACACTGAGCTTGGAAAAGAGGAAAACCATAGATGCTTATTAAAATTCCTTCAGTGCAGGTAAAATGGGTAAAACACCTCCCTGTGTTTAGCAGCGAGTAGTATTTGGCCCAACTTTAAGGTAGCAGCAGCACAAAGCCGACATCAATCACCTGAGCCTCGTGAAAGTTATTGATTAGTGTTGTGAACCGTGACTAATCTACTGAGGGGCGGACAGAAAGATTAGTTCCTGCAGAGCGTTTCCTCTCCAGAGGAGAAATATGGAGGGAAACTATTACAACAGGATCTTTTCTCATTGGGATGCCAAACACAGAGTTTCTTCTCTTTGGCGAGAAAACCCCCACATCATAATAACAATGCATCCACACAGTCTGCAGAATATTGAACATATGGCTGATATTTTAGTTTAAGCCTTCCATGCTGCAGATAGATATGGAGGATGAAAAATGCATAAAAATATCACAAATCAATATTTATTTATTAATGTACTTTACAGTAACAGTTCTGCACATATTTAACTTTTAATTTGAATTTCTACATTTAATTCTGTACTTCTTTATGTATTTATTAATGTAAAGTAACCAATTAATTTTTTAAGTAATGTATTTGTTTTACTTAAGCGATAGAACCCTAACTGTAAAGTTGACCAACTAGAAGCTTAGAAAGTTATTATGCAAACAATAACATGACAATGACGTCTAAAAAGGATATAAAGGCACACACTGTTGTGATGTTAGAGGACCAAATATTCGACTTCCTGTCCACACGCAAGTGCAGAACTTAAGTTTTTGAAAACTTTAGTCTTCAGTGACATAAACAGATGTTTACATGTGTGAGCGAAATGTCAAAAGGCATAAAAAAAGGTAAGTTTTCTAAAATACTCAAGTAGGTTTGGGCAGGATCATCCTGATGTGCTCAGCAAGCAGCTGCTAAGTACAGCTGATAATGATAATAACAGCAAGTGGTTCTCCAGTAATACTGACACTACATGTTGTAAAGTAATCAGTTTTATGCAACAGTAGCTACACAAACGTGTGAGTGTGCAAACTTTAGACTGCTACTGTAAGTTTGACTTCCCTGTGCAGTACAAAGCTACAGCCAGGTGAGCTTAGCTTAGCTTAGCATAAACGGTAGAAAAAGTGGTACGGTAACAATAAGGCTGGTTTCCATCTTCTCCTTTCTTTAAACAAAAACAGGTTTACTGTCCAAAATGTCAAACTACTCCTTTACCCCAGGAACAAGGGGAACTAAAACCACTTACAAACCTCTTTTATCGTTTCCAGCTGCTCACAGATGTGCTTGAAAACTTCATTATCCTGTTCTTTTGTCCAGCTGTTTCAGATTCCTGTAAAATTCCCTGAATTTTCCATTTATTATTTGACGACTGTACTTTTGTGAAACTTTGACCTCTGACCTGCTTGTGTGGATTTCCGCCGGGCCTTCTTTATGTCCTCCTCCGTCTTATTGCTGAGTTTAATTTCCAGCTGCTGGGTCTTCACCTCCAGATCCTTCTGCCTGTCTGCCAGGGCTTTACGTGCCTGCGGCGCACACAGAAACAATGAGTCATTCGTGGTAATCCTCAGATTTCCTGCACCTACATCTATTACTACAGTCATTACAGCCTTTTCATGCTGGCTTCTGACATCCGTGCTGCGATCCTGGTCTCATCCTTTAATCTTCTTCTAATCCATACCATTGAGTCTTTCCTCTTATTCTGTACATAGGCAACTCTCCAAGGTTGTGCTGTGATTGTGTTTGAAATGTAAACACAGAATAATATAATAAAGGCGATGTGAGCCAAAACAGCCCATTTTAAACCTGAGACATTGAGCAGCAGATATTTCTTTTCAGTTTTATCAGAGTTAAGACAGAAAAACCAAAAATGCAGATATTAAAAAGTGGTATAGTATAGTACACAGTAAATCTGAAGACTGTTTAAGAGCTTAAGGTAAAAATCTAAAGGAAACTGAAAACAGAAACGTATGTAAAAAGTTGAATATAATTCATTAAAGTGTCTACAGGACAAGAACTTAATAAGTCCATCCATGAATCCATCCATCGCAGTCCAGATCACAAGGATGGCTGTCTAAGTAGTAATGCCCAGACCTCCATCTCCACGGATCCTCTAGCTCTTCTGGGGGATACCAAAGTGTTCCCAGGCCAACCAAGAAATCTCTGGGTCTGCCCCAGGGCCTCCTCCTGATAGGACAAGTCTGGAACATCCCACCCAGGAGGCGCCCAGAAGGCATCCTAATAATCGCTCATTTCAATGTGGAGGAAGAGTAGCGGCTCTACTCTGAGGCTGTCCTGAATGACTGCACTTTCACGCTCTCTCTTCACCACGATGGACCAGTGCAACGTCTGCATCACTGCAAATACAGCGGGTAATGAAAATGACCCTTTTCATAACGAAAACCACGGCCTCAGACTGAGATGCAATTCTCTTTCCAGCTGCTTCACACTGGTCTGCAAACAGCCCAATGTGAGCAGGAGGTCAACGCTCGACGATCTGCAAAAGCAGCGACGAGATCCCGAGGCCATCAACCCGCCACCCTCCATCCATCTGCTGCTACAAATCCTGCCCACAAAAATTCTGAACAGCATCAGGACAGCCATGGTCGCAGAGTCCAACACCCAATGAGATGAATCTGACTTACAGCTGGCAATAAAAGGGCCAAGCAATTATAGTGGTTGCACAGGAGGACTTCAATACCCTATACTTCTAAAATCCAGATGCTCTGAGTACACAACACACATGTAGACTGGTTAGGCAAACTCCCACACATCCTCGCATAGCATTGAGAGTATAAAGAGCTGGTCCAGTGTTTCAGGACGACTGGCACATCGTTCTTCTTGAATCCAAAGTGTGACTAATGGGTCCTCTCCAGCACCCTGGCATAAGCCTTCATGACTTCCACACAGTATTGCTGAGGTGTCGACCACAACAGCCCCACATCATCCAGAGCTTTCAGAAACTCAGGGCATCAGAGTGAACTTCATCCACCCTGCCACTGCCACCAGACTCTGCCTCCACCATAGAAGGAGTGTCACAGGGACTAAAGAGAAGCATTCTTTCCAAGGCCTGACTATGTCCTAAGCTAAGGTCAGCTGAACGCCTTCCCCAATGTACACAGTGTGGACAGGAAGCTGCTTAACCCTCCTGAGTCGCCTCCTGGACCAACCGACACAGCGTTATCTTATTTTGCTGAATAACTACGATGCAGCAAAATAAAAACAGAATAAAAATGGCTTTCTACAAGTAGGAAATGATTTCCACCTATGTTATGTGTGGCACTAATGAGACTAACAATCTTAATGGAAACAGCAAAAGGCTCCCTAGATCTCTAGTAGAAATGACGGTGCATGAACAACTGCCAACAAAGCGAGGTTGTTGGCTCTGCTTCTAGCTCTTCTGGCAGTGAAAACACAGTGTTCACATATTGCTGCCACCCACCACAACATGCCACAAAAATAAAAGTGAAAAGCAGAAAAAAAATGATCTGTGCAAGACAGAATCCGCATCCATTCATGAGCTGATGCAGCAGGTGGGAAGCAGCAACAAAACACCGACTGCCATGAAGGGCCGAGCGTAGGAGGTACCGGAGCTGCTATCATTATGTCATCACTCTGATCCAAACAAACACTCGTCTGCGTGAAGCTTTACTGCATGTTTTGTGTGCATGTCAGCGACGGCATCACCACGCACCTTCTCCACGCTGGCGTAGCGGCTGGCCAGCTGCTTCCTGAGGTCGGCGATGTGATGGTCGTACTTCTTCAGATCCTTCTTGAAGTTGTCGCCCCTGAAGGTCAGCAAGGGCTTCTCTACCTCCGTGTGGAGCTGTGAAAACAAAGCAGTCAGATATCAGTAATGTGCAGCGTGCTTTAAGAGCTTTCTGGTGTTCCTAATGCTTTGCTCTCTCATTTTCAGTATAATGCAGTCAAATACAAAACCACCCACCCATGCACAAAATCAGAAATAAATCTAAAGAATGACTTTAAGCTTTACTCAGCTATTCAGCAATTATGGCAGAGCTGCTTTAGGTGCCCCTCCCTGAGCCCGGTTCTGCTTCAGGTTTCTTCCTGTTAAAAGAGAGTTTCTCCTTCCCTCTGTCACCAAGTGCTTGCTCAAAGAGGGTCATTTGATTGCTGGGTTTTCTTTCTTTACCTTACAGTCCTTGAGGAACTGCTGAATTTAACTGAATTAAATTGAAGTTAAATTAAAGCTTGAGTCCACGTTTAAACTGAGCTTAAAGTAGAAAAAAGTGGATATACAAGAACTAGAATCTTCAATCTACCAACAGCACTCATAGGTGTGGTTAATTTTACCTGTGATGTAAATCTGAATACAATGAATTATTCCAAAGAGTGGTCCTTGGCTTTACTTCATCTATATGAGTAAGATCCACTCCTGATCCTCACAGGTTGGCAGATGGTGTCAGTAATGTAGGTGTTCTGCATGACACCCCTAACCTATGGGCACGAGTTGTAAGTGACCGAAATAATAAAACCGTGGATACAAACAGCAGAAACTAGTTTCCATTGGGTGGCTAGGCTCTGTGTTGAAAAGAGCTAGCTGAGGTCCTCTGGGCATCTGATCACGATGCCTCCTTCGTGTCTTTCTTTGGAGGTTTTTGGTCAAAGCGAGCTGAAAGGAGAATCTCTGGTTCAGCCACAACTAGCTGGAGAGACTATATATATCATCTGGAGCACATCGTGCAAAAGCATCTGGAATACACTGCTTAGCCTGCTGCCACTATAACCTAACTTTGGACAAGTGGAAGAAAATAGATGGATTTTATCAGTCTAGAAGAAAGTATTTAGTCTCCAAGAGCGGCTCTAGAGGTGTAAAGCTAACCCGATGTTTACAATTGTTACCATGTCTTTTATACTGTGTTTTTTTCTGAAGAACACCTGCCCTTTTACTGCATCAGCCACTGGTATTCTGTAGCTTTAGGTAATTTTCAAAGTTTACTGGTAGCGGCTAACTCCCTGGTGCCCGGCAGCAGAGTTATGGGGTTGTATCAGAGACCTCACGCACCATTCAAATGTTTCTGGGATTTGCATGTTTGTGGATTTTGATTGTATTTTGCTTAATTTTGACAGGGGGATGTAGCATGGAGCGTTTCAGCCCACAGTTTGGTTAGTAATGTCACTTCACAGCCTACCTGGATCAAAACTTACTCCCATTTATGTTTATTGGATCCATATCTTAAAGTGTGAACAGCACAATTTACAGTTTTTAGGCACCTTAAAATCAATACATACATTGGCAGTGCATTTAACTTGGATCTTTATTAAACTGTGGAAAAGTGCAGCTAAATGGGTGTCAACATTAGTAAAGCCTGCTTCCTGTTCTGACCCATAAAGAGAAACAGTTACCGTCAGAGTGTCTGTTTCTCTGTCTCTCAGCAAAAGTTTGTCCAATATTACGATTTGGTTTTTTTAAATGACATTTCAATGGACTGCGAGGTGCCTTTCAGCACTGATGGCTCTGCATGCTGAATACTAATCTGGTGCAAATGGCAAAGCTTGAAGCTACTGATGAACTGTAGCTTATTTAAAACTCGAAGAGCAAAACAAGTTGCGGCTTCTGCAGGCTTGATAAGACTCCTCATTCCTCCGCCTTCTTATACTTTACCTCCACCCACGATAACAAAGCATGGAGCCCTGCTGGAGCTGGGAAAGGCCTGCATAGCCTTCGGCGTGGGGCTTGTCAGAATACGTAGCTAATTAATTAGACAACAGAGAGCTACGAAAAGCTCAGAGGCTGCCTTTGCTTTATTTAAGGCTGCCTCTGAAGCCACTATGCTGTTTCTGCATCGCCGGTAATCGGACTCACAGACGGGTCATTTTCTGTGGTCAACACAGGCGAGGCTGAAGTAAACAAAACCCGTCACCTCAGGATGTGGTCGGATCAAGTATCCGTTTCCACAGCTGACTGAAAACATTCAACACTTGACCTGAAGGTGCACAAAACTGAAGATTCAAGGCAGAAGAAAAAACCTTCATGATTCTGTCTGCAGGATAGAATAATAATGCTAAAGTAGAGCTGATCAACTAATTGAATCCTGGTGTTTAATCTGTATATGAGTAGATTTTACCTTGTTGGAGAACTTGAGGTGAACTTCAGCCTCATCATGGAGACTCTTCTTAAGCTGAGTCCACGCTTCTCCGAGAGTCCTGAGAGAACATCGACGTGAAAGAAGTTAAACTCCCAGATCAAAAGCATTGAACGGTTGGGTCAAAGTGTACAAACGAAGCAGATACAAGATGCATAATTATTACCTTAACAGCATAAAAAGCAAAAGCAGATTCTGTGCAGCAAAACAAATAATCCATACGTACAGAACCCGAGCAAAGTTTCAAATAATGGTCTCAGCTTATATATAACAAAACAAAGAAAGTCCTCAAAGGACTCTGTGCAGACCTCAACAAAAAAACAAAAAATAAATTTGCTCGTTTAAGTTTAGGTTTTATTCTTTTCATTAGTAGTTTCTTCTTTTCAGTGTTAGCGACAGCTGTAAAAGGCTGATGGAGTATTGTCGTCACCCGCTGGGCAGAGTGGAAACCCAAGTTTGAGAACAAAGTCGCTTAGGATGTCAAATTGATACCACAGGTGGACTGGCAGCTGCCAGTACTTTTTATAAATGATACCAAAGGATCATATTTGTCAAGGCCATGGATCAAAATGTCATGTATTGTGCTGTGAGCGGCAGGAGGAAGGAGCCCAATTGCAGGACTCATAAAGGGCAAAAATGAAACTTAAAGCAGCAGCTTTATTTGCTGGGAAAACTCAAACATGAATATAAGGAAACTAAAACCAGAAACGCGAAACACGAAGCACTAACTAGAAATCTGGGGAAACTAGAAAACAGAACTGAACAGCTAACTAGAAAGCTACCACAAACACAGAGGAGAAAACACAGCGTGGAGAGGATACGATGTGACGCCTGACAAAGAGAAACACAGGACTTAAACACACCAGCAGGACAACGAGAGGATGGGGAACAGGTGGTAACACAGCTGGGACAAATCAGACCTAATGAGACAAAGGAAGCAAAGCAGAATACATGGACAAAGGACACAGACTGTCAAAGTAAAACAGGAAGTACAACACAGATGCGGATTTGACACTGAGACTGAGAAACGACTGACTGGGAAGGAGGAGGAATATGCAGACGAGCGACACAAGACGAGGAACATGAGAAAGACAAAATAACAGAAACCAAAATCCTAGGACTAAAAATATAACACAAGCAGAACCAAAACCCATGAATTACAATAATCAAAGAATATAACTAAAACCCACACAAAGACACTGCGTCACAGACCCAGTACTGTGACACAAAAAGCTCAGAACATCAATACAAACATGTGACTGACAGTTTGCAAAAATCCAAAGCTTCTTCAGCCTGGTTGTGTTGGAAAATTTCACCAAACTGACAAAAGGTAGAACACACTTTTCTTTTTTTGAGTTACTTTCATAAGAATGCAGGATTGTTTCTGGTTCTGAACTCTCCTTTTAGTGGCAGCAGTTTGATCCCTGGCTCCTCCAGCTTGTACGTCGAAGTACCCTTGGGCGGGATACTGAACCCTGAGTTGATCCTGAGGCATCTTTTGGACTGTGTGTTAGATTAAAAGTGCTTAGGCATAAAAAAAGCGAATGCGTGTGTTTGAATGGGTGAATGTAGCAAGAAAGCACTGAGAAAGCTCAAATTGAGCAGAAAAACATTTTAAAAGTACCAGCCCGTTCCTTTTTTTAGTCTTAGCTTTATACTGTCACTGAGAACAGATGTCAGAAGAAATTTGGTTTAAATATAGAGCGGCCACAAAAGTAGAGGAGGTCAAATGAATTATTTTGTTCAAGTAGCTACACCAAGCCCCAGTTTAAGATAAACATGGATTATTTTAAACTATGAGTCATGCAAAGCTACTCTAGTCCCAGAATGAAAACATGAAGCTGGAAATGAGCAGAATTTGTTACCATGTCTTTTAAGATGATCTCGAGATTGTACAAACAAAAATAATTATTTATATTCTATGTATATGTTTGACCTGATGCTTTATGTTTGAATGTGGGGGAAATAAATAACGATCTGAGTGTGTTTGAAGAATTGGTTTGACCTCCTGCTGCCCTGTGAACATCCTACGACCAAACTGATCAATACAAGCAAAGGTCAGTCCAGAGCAAAGCGGTACATACTGATCAATCATGACATCAAAGCAGAGAAGCAGTGTGGGGAATGTTTATGGACTTACCTGATAATGCGACATAGTCTGCATATAGGTTTTAATGAATACTAGTAGTAGAATACTTATTGAATGAGTACTTCAGTCTGTTAGCACTAATTAGCAGGTATCAGTTTCTGTGTTATGGTACCTTTAGCATTAGCTTGTAACTTAGCACTCTGTCTGAATAGTGTCACTTCTGGCTACAAAACCCCAACATGAAGGTCAAAATGTTAAAGTTGATGCTTCACGATAACACAAACCAGTGGGTGACAACTGGTTTCATATAGAGCACTTGTAGCTCAGTCACATCCGAATAAAAAATGGACAGCAACCTCCACGCCACTGTCATCTCAACAAGAATAAATTAAGTTGTTGAATTTCATACAGATCCTACATGATTTAATTACGCTCACCACAGAAACATGAAATTATTTTGTTCACATTACAAGTTTGAATTTTGTAAATGTAATAACCACCCAATTTAATTTTTTTGAGCGTACCTAACGTGCCTGGCTGTCGTCATAGCAACGCGTCTGGTTGTCGTCATAGCAACGTCATTAATATGCAACACGAACGCTTTAAAAAAAAGGTGGACGTCGACGCAAGAATATACCCGCTACTCGGTCTGTGGCTTGAGAGATGCTCTCATGACTCATCAAGTGATGCTACTGACCAGCCAATCGGTGGAATGCAGTCTGATGATGTCACATTTTAGTCAAGCTGAGTAGGTACTAATGGAAAAGGGCCTCATGTGCATCTTCTACATACAGTGTGTGGTTTAGCTGCATACACCCCACAAAGAAAAGAGAAACACAAACCATTGGTAATGTAAATTTCTTAGGCCAACACCAAATGCAGCAAATGCAAAGGCTATAAAATCAGTTTGTTTGCACACTTGATTTAAATATTCTCTTTATAGTTCACGTCTTGAGAAAGGAAATACACATGTAACAGGATCAGTCACACAAATCTCAGAGTTCCCACCTCTCACATCTAATCTTGTCTCTAGTTAGTAAATATGGCCCCATGTCATTAATGCTGTGTTTTTCAATCATTTCAAATAATATTATAAATATTAAATATTATAATTATAATATTATAAATATCATAATATTTATGGTCACCTAAACTTTTTTACTGGACATTTTTTTTATATATCTCATTGAATTCTTTGATATTTGATCTTCAGGTTGCATCTAATTTAATGTAATACAGTTTTTATGAGTGTTGGGAAAGCAGTTAAGTCCACCGTTCCCCTTGCCAAGCCTTTCCCTTTCTACCAACTGCTTCTGGGATTGACTCATAGGCCGTCGTGTTATTTTGCCGACAGACAAACACGATGACAGGAGTCATCTCTGAAAGCAGCATCAAACACAAACAGGATGAATCTATTTTAAAATCGTCCTATCTTTAGAAGCGGTTCTGGTGATTATTGAAACTGTCTCCTGTTTCAAGAGGAAGCTTTTTGAGCTGCACTCACTGATTCATCTCACAGCTTCTGTTTACTGCACTCACCCTTCCTCCTGCGCTGCCAGGGGGCTGAGAGACAGCTTGGAGAGGTTCTTGGCATATTCCTCCTCAATCTTTATCCTGAAACACAAACAACAAGATGAGGAACTGTCAGCTGCCTGGCTCAAGGGAGGACAGACAGAAACAGCTTCAGTGGTTGGAAGAAAATACTTTAACACAAATACTTTTCTGACTGGAATCTTAAAAAATCCAACACCGGGCATAGCTCTGTCCCTCGTACATCGGCAGCCCAGCCGAGCCCCTGCTTTGCTTTACAGCAGTTCATTTTCAGAGCAGCTCTTCACGCCTTCATTGTGAGATTTACTAATTTTCGCCCCGGGCTGCGTTCAGCCCCGGTAGCCGTGTTTGTGCCCTCTGTGACATTCACTACCTCACATTTACCGGCCACACCTGAGTAAATCTGTCACCCAAAGAAGGTCACCAGGCCCGTTCCTTTACTTAATGCCTTGACTTAATTCTCACAGGCACCGAGCAACCCAGAGAAATGGGAAAAGGTCAGCTCCGAGTGGAAATCTTCCCAAAGGAACTGGGAATCTTGAGTCAATTCTAAGTATATTCACAGGAGATTCCTCATTCACTTCCCACGACGTGAATGGAGCTTTTGTTGGATAAGGTGGAGCTAATTCTATAGGGAGGCGTGAGATCGGATGTAAAAGTTATTTGTGGTGTTTGTGACGTCCTGGTTCTGATTCAGTAGGAGGATTTTTCCCGCATACGAGAAGATTTGGCACACCCTCGCGTACTCAACCAAGGCATTTTGTTTGTCAAATACCCAGAAATAACAGGAAAAAGCTCAGACTTCTCTTAAGGAAGTTAACACTGACTCTTTGTCTTAATGAAGATGTGGATCAGTCGTGCTAATGTGTAACGGTGACCTCCCAAAGGCTCATTTTGAGCCCAGAAATATCCTGCTGAGATCTACAGCTCTCTAATAACAGAGTGAAACCACACAGGGGAATGTCTGGGATCATTTAACCTGCAACTTTACTGTATGTGGATTTAATGTGCTGCACATAATAAAATCATTTTAGGTATGCTTTCGTCGAAAAGCTTTCATACACATCAACCAGGCTAAGAGGCTTTCCATTTCTTACAGAGAGCGAAAAAAATGAATGCTTTATTACAGAGTTTTACTTCAGTTTCAGTTTTTAAGGTTTACTTTACTTTAGTTTCACTTCATTTTTTGTTCAGTTTCACTTTTAAGGAGGTTTAGTTTCAGTTTATTTTACTTGAGTTTCACTTTTTAAGAGGCGTAGTTTAGTTTGGTTTAATTTCAGTTTATTTTTTGTTCAGTTTCAGTTTTTAAAAGGTTTAGTTTCGTTTTACTTCTAGCTTTTAAAAAATATTAAGTAGCTGATACGCTCATGCGATACCTCTTTGAACAGAGACTCATTATAGTGTCAAACTTGGTTTAGTTAACTCTTAGTTACTTTATTAACTTGACTT
Organism: Perissodus microlepis; assembly: GCF_051167445.1. Taxonomy (NCBI): domain Eukaryota; kingdom Metazoa; phylum Chordata; class Actinopteri; order Cichliformes; family Cichlidae; genus Perissodus; species Perissodus microlepis. The sequence continues at coordinate 4,140,164 of NC_140464.1, read as the reverse complement.
ACTTAGCTACTTAGCTGAACACAACAACATTACACGACAGGTGTGTTGAAATATGAAATGATTGACTGAATAGGAGTGTGAATCCGCTTGTTCCCCAGTGTTTGTTCTTGGTTTAAACCTGGACCGAGGGACCTGTAACAGCAGTGCGTAATAACCCTGAGCCACACTACGTGAAGATTTTAAAGTAATTAATAAAATCCTACATTTGTTTCTGTAGCGAGTGTGAAGCTGAAGTGTAAATTCTGATGTGTTGCCTACATCCAGCATTTGTCAGGAGTCTTTCTGCCACGTTTTATACTAACTCTAGATGTTATAACGCTGCATCATTCAGACAAGTGCAAAACTCTTATTGGGAGGAAACGAGGGTGTGTATAAAGTGTCCAGTTACATTACTGGAAAGCACTGTTCTGTCCTCGGGTGTATTTCTAATCTGTACACAGCAAAACTGAAGAAGACTCCATGCTTTGAAACTGAAATGTTGATCAGACACAAAGAACTCAGTGTTAGAGATCTGAACTTTCTCCAGCCTCAGTGATGCTGATTTTTACCGCCTAATAACCTGTAATCAGCACCTACAGCATGCATTCACAGGGTGGAACGACCCCTGCTTACTCAGTTTATTTCAATGTAATTTAATTTATTGAGCACAAAATCACAACAGCAGTCGCCTTAGAGCGTTTTATATGGTAAGATAAAGACAGCAACGATCCAGAAAAAAACACAAAATCAGACAACCCTCTTTGAAAAAGCTCTTGGCGATAGTGGGAAGGACAAACTCCCTTTTAACAGGAAGAAACTGGTAGAAACAGGGTAAGGGAGGGGTGAGGGCAGGAAGACGCACTGTGGAGCAGAGGAAAAACACACAGTGAGTGTTTATTAGGGTGATAAGGACCTACTGGTAGGAAAAAGAGACCAATGAGTGTGGAATTAATAAAAACAAACGCAATGACTCAGTGGGTGGATAAGAGTGGGGTCAGATGATCAGACTTTAGATGGATAAAAAATACTAATAAAGTCAGTGCAGACTACAAGACAATCGAGACTATGACCAGACTTTTCCATTAATAGCCTTGGTAATCCTTCCATTCATGAGCTTGGTTCATGACACACAATGTGGTTTTCCAGCTCCAGCTCTGGGATTATTTCTGACTCCAGACCAGCTGTGTGTCTCAAACTCTTGTTAGTTAATTAATTTAATCTGCTGACACCAAACTGCTTATTTGCAGCGGAGCCGAGTCGTTACCTCTCGTGGATAAACTCGGCCATCTCCTTCTGCAGCTGTTTGCCCTTCAGCTGCTTCTGCAGGAGAACCTCGAAGCCCGTCACCAACGTGGTGCCCTGGGGGTCTTTCCTGTCGGTCTGAGGAAGAGGAGCGCATCATTCAGTCACAGCAACAATGAGTTCACGGACAGACCGTCCACTAACACCTCCTAGTTGTTTACATCTGAGAGCGTGTGGAGGACCGAGCGGTGTTGTGAGGATGAGCTCCCGGTGTTGAGTCACAAGCCGTGCTCATGAAAGCGTGACTCACACTTGCATGTCAAGGAGGGCATGCGTTGGTGTGCGTGCGTCAGTCACCGGTGGGTGGGTGTGTGTTACATGTGTGTGTTCTTTTTTTTTTCTGAGCACATGAATGTCACACGAACGGTCGGGCCGGGATGTGTGGCGCTCGGCATCATTTGTGACGGCAAAAGAGGAACAGAAGTGTCAGATTCATGTCGCACAGCAGGTCCGAGCAGCAGGTCAGCTGACAAACAAGACAAAACGTCGCAACACGACATGACAGGCCGCAAACGAGGAGCCAAACAGCAGCAGAAGAGGCGGCAGGGGGACGAGGATTGGATTTCAGTCACTTAGACAGGCTGAAGGGTTTTTGTGTACAAATCTAATTAAGGATGGTAATGTTTGGAAAATTGCAGGAGCCACGAGAGAGACGTCATTTGCGTTTGCATGAAAACCGATAACAGGCTTTGTTAAATGAGAAGGAGAGTGCTGGATCGACATATTGACCGTTTTCTGTCAGCGCACATAATTTAATGTGAGCGTTTTGCTTTTATCTGCTTTTAGCGGCAAAGATTTGCTCAAATGGTCAACAAAAGGTGCTGACTGGAATAAAACAAATCCTTTGTGTAATGCTTGAAAAGGCTAGTTTATGTGCTGGGTAAGAAAAATGGAAGATCCAACGTCACATTTGCAAAGAAAACATGAAGAGCTGCATGGCTTCTCATGTCTGTATTTTCACCACAAAATAGGACTTTTAGGACTTCCTGTCTTTTATTAAGCTTATCCACGTTTTCAGATTTAATGATGATTAGATACCAAAATATTCTAGTTCTGGATTCAGAACATTGAACATTGATCGGTCAAGAAAAGATTCATGTTCTGTGGCTGGTTTTTCTTCATTAGTGAAAGGTTCTTTTATTTGCTGGTTCAGTCTACACTTAGGTAAAGTCAGCACCCAATGGGCAAAGAAAAACACTGTCACATGGCAGGAAGAAGACACCAAAGATGGGTCAGAGAACATCTAAGGCTACGTTCACACTGCAGGTCTTAATGCTCAATTCCGATTTTTTTATCAAATCCGATTTTTTTGTCTGCTTGTTCACACTACAAATAAAATGGGACAGCAAACGCGCTCTAGTGTGAACGCTCAAAGCGGCCGCATGCGCAAAAGAAGACTTCACACACAACGCGCTCTGTTTAGACCCAGACCAAACAGTATTGTTTGACTGATGGCCCTTAATATAAAGACTTCGGACTTTACGTTTCCCAATTTTTGCTTTAAGTTATTTTGTTATTTACATAATAATGTAAATAACCTAATAATGATCCTTGTTGCTGTTTAAGAGAGGAGCGGTTCTTCAAAGGATAGTTGCAGATTTCTGTCAGAATCTGCAGATTATGCAGTACAAATAAAATGTTCACGTTTCTCCAACGTTGTCTTTCCAACGGTTTCACTGACATCTACACTGGATGGCCAGGAAACGTTCGCGATGTCTTCTCGGGCGCTTCTCCGGAGCTGATAATTGGCGTCTGTCTTGTGTCGGTGACGTAAAAGACGGATTTAATGCAACATGACCGTTCACACAGCAGTCGCTTTCTAAAACATCGGATATGTATCGGATTCAGTACCACATACAAAAGTGACCCAGATCGGATTTGAAAATATCGGATTTGTGCCGTTCACACTGTCATACCATGATCGGATATGGGTCGCATAGGGTCAAAAAAAATCGGATTTGATGCGCTTTCGCCTGCAGTGTGAACGTAGCCTTAGATGATCCATCCACAACACGAGATTAGTCATTAATATCTCACTGTTTATAGCACCTGGTGTATGAGCGTCTACCAGAAGTCTTTAATTTAGGCACCAGAAATCTTTCTAGTCCGCCTACAGGACAAGATCATGTGTTATGTGAGTGTTTCACCATCACCCTGTTGGTGTTTTTCAAATGAGACGTAATGAGTGAAGTGTGGATCTGACAGTGAAACCTCAAGTGATGACTTGTAAGTGAATATCTCAGATAATCCTACTCTCTGACGCTCACGATGACCATAATTTATAGAATGAGCTTCACTTGTTGTTCAGTATGACATGCAACTCATCGGGAAAGTGTTTACTGAGGTCGCAGAGAATCGAAATCGAGGGCTGTTTTCCTGAAGACTTTTGTGCAACCAGAAGAAGAGGAGCTGCCCCCATGCTGTTTTAAGGCACTTCTACCTTGGCTTCATTCTTGGTACCTTTCTTGTATATAACTAGATACATTTACGCTTAAACATTTGTTAAAATGGATTTCTAAAATTAAACGTTGTTTACATTTTAATCTATGAAGCCAAAGCTAAAGAGAGTAATCTACAAAGCTAAAAACAGCTGCTGCACTTCACAAAGGTTTCTGCCTCTAAGACTGCTGATGCTGTCACAGGAGATGCAAAAATAAAGCCCGGGAGCGAGTCAGGACTCTGCTGCGTCTCTGTGCTTTTGAGGAACTCACCCAGAAGTAATCGCAGTAGCTCCATTCGTCGGGCTTGAGGAGCTGCTGCTCCGGACCTTCTCCAGGCAGAGGAAAAGTCACACAGTTTATCTGAAGTAAGAAACGAGAGGAGACAGAAAGGTGACGAGTTATGACCCAACTGAAACAGAGCTGCTGAAGTGCTGCGGGAAGGAAACTAAATGTGGAAGCAAGCAAGGTTAGAGTTTTATCTGGATCATGCGCATGGCAGGAAAAAGGTCAGGCGTGAGTAAACGTATGTGGCGATGAGGAAGGTGACCCATGGAGGCTTCAGGGAGGAGAGAGAGACAGACTATCACCGAAAACAAAGAGAAAGCATTTCTTCTGTATAGCTCAAATCGAACAAATTAACTTTGTAAACTTGACAATATGTAGTGTGAGAGATAAACACACCCAGCACTCAGCCTGAATACAGACTCCATGGTCCACAGCGTCTTCAATTACTCTCTGAGTTGCAATTATGTAATGTTCACCATCTGCGAGTCCTCCCTCCTGGCACTGCAAGATACCCTCTGTGCCATGTCAACCGCTGCTGCAAACTGCATGGGCATCCAGGCAGGCTGCTTCATCCACAAACGCACAAAAACACACACTGACTCACACTGTTTACAGCATGAGTTCGCCACTGTACTGCTGTCACACAGGCTGGAGAGAAACAACATCTACCAGCTGCTTCTTTCTTTTCACTCCAGCATGTGAAATAAAGAGCAGGACAGGGCTCGTTTTAAGCAACACAATATCAGTCATGTGCATCCAGGTTTACCTCTCCAGCTTGTCAGCGATGCTTCAGGATTAAAGTTTGGGGTAGATTCAAAGCCAGGGAAGATTTATTCACAGCATACTCTGTGTGGTACCCATCAAACTAAATATAAAGCATCGAGCAGCATGCTCAAAAACAAAGCGGTACTTTTGCTATTATTGTGTGGGTGGAGCTCCTGCTTTGCTATCAGATCTGCAGAAGCCGGTAAACATGGATCTCACACGCTGCTGTTCGGGAATTGATTTATCTTTCACAGTGTTTTTCATATATTCAATGCTTCTCTAGTGCCAGTGTTTTAATGAAGCCATTCTCAGGGTCTGGAGTGCTGCGGCTCACTTAAATAAGAGAAAATACCATGAGGCCAACATCACCTTAAGCCTTCACTCTACTCAAAATGCAAGAGAAAGTGATGTATGTCCTTGAAATTGTTATTCAAAAAACATAAGCAACACAGGTAGTTGGTTATAAACTGCTAATGCTACACAACCATAAGACACAAGAAAGAGTAATGAGTAATATTACAACCAACCAAAATCTTTAATTTACTTATTAAAGTAAATTTGGAGGAGTTCAAGTATCTCGGGGTCTTGTTCGCGAGTGATGGGAGAAGGGAGCCGAAGATCGACAGACGGATTGGGGCTGCATCTGCAGTAATGCGGACGCTGCACCGGTCCGTCGTGGTGAAGAGAGAGCTGAGTGTAAAAGCGAAGCTCTCAATTTACCGGTCGAGCTACGTCCCTACCCTCACCTATGGCCACGAGCTGTGGGTAGTGACCGAAAGAACGAGATCGCGGATACAAGCGGCGGAAATGAGCTTCCTTCGAAGGGTGGCTGGCCTCTCCCTTAGAGATAGGGTGAGAAGTTCGGCCATCCGGGAGGGGCTCAGAGTAGAGCCGCTGCTGCTCCACATCGAAAGGAGCCAGCTGAGGTGGTTTGGGCATCTGACAAGGATGCCTCCTGGGTGCCTCTTGGGTGAGGTGTTCCAGGCATGTCCCACCGGGAGGAGGCCCCGGGGCAGACCCAGGACACGCTGGAGAGATTATATCGCTCGGCTGGCCTGGGAACGCCTTGGTGTTCCCCCGGATAAGCTGGAGGAGGTGGCTGGGGAGAGGGAGGTCTGGGCCTCTCTGCTTAGGCTGCTGCCCCCACGACCCGGCCTCGGATAAAGCGGATGAAGATGGATGGATGGATGGAAGTAAATTTATTTAATAAATTCTTTTAAAGTAAACTACGGCCCACCTGCAGGACCTTCATGGCCGAAGAGGGTCCCAGCCCACACTTTGGGAATCCCTGTTTTAATGGGTTGACATGTAAGTTAAAAGATGGTTGGATCTAAGAGCATCCACAGTATAATAGATGGCCAGTTTAGCATACCTTGGATAATAAGAAAGAGTAACCTTTGTCCTTTAGATGCAGATGGACAGCTGAGTCTTGTCCCGTGGAGGTGGCTCTTCTATGTTGTGCCATGCACTTGTGAAGTGGCTGTTTGGTCTCTCCAATGTAGAGGTCTGAGCGATGTAAAGGTCACTCTTTCGAGGATTCCAATGTTCTCATTTTGGACAGAGAGGACAGATGGTTTGAAAGAGGAGTGAAAGAAGCCATCTATGTCCACTGTGAGCGACCATCTTTGAACAGAGGCGGTGGTTTACGGCACCAACTGTCTGCCATCTATAATCCAGTTTTGAGATCCCTTCCCAGACGCCTTAACGCCCACTCACACCCTGGGCCATCTGACCTCAGGAAATCACATGATAGGGTGGGGCCAGGTTTCACAATGAGCTCACCCAAAACCCTGGCTGATTGTGACCCACACCCGTTTTCACACCTTGCCTCATGTGATTAGGTAGAGGATCATCAGGGGGTCCTTTTGTCCCTCTTTTGGGGGGAAACTCCCACTGGGTTTAAATCTGGGACTCTCCACCATTTGACCCTCGAACTGAAGAAGCTTCTCGGATGAGAGGTGAAACGTCTTCAAGCAACTTAAAGAAGTCCAGATGCTTTTCTTTCCAAGCTCCTTAGACTACGATGACCTGGATGACTGAGAACCTTCACAGACAATTGGAACAGTACTTGGTCTGCGACACACAAGTACGCATATTGAGAAAGGGCCACAGTCTCCAACCAAATAAAAACTTACTTGCTAGCAGAGAAGCGAGCTAAGAGAAGCGAGCTAAGATTAGCCAGCTAACCGTTACAGTAAACAGTCATTCATTTCAGTTGGCTGTTCAGGTAACATTAACCACATTATTGGGTATTCAGTTTATGTATCTTGTCTCAAACTCAGTTTTGACACCTAAAACCAAGAAGTATTTCTAGCCAATGTTAGCAAACACCAGGCTACTGGCATGACCAAATTGCTAAGATGGCTAAGAAATTTCTTTTTAATACAGTCACAGAATCATTGAAAAGGATTTAAAGTTTTTAAGTGTAAATGCTCTATATTGCTATATAAATATAGTCTATATTTATTTATACCAGGGATTATAAAGTGTAATATGTACCCATTTTTAAAGCAGCTTTGTTTCTGGCCCCTACCATTTCTATCTTTCATTTGAAAATGGTTGCTCTTTAGCAACAATAATATATATATATATATATATATATATATATATATATATATATTCCCCACTCGCCCCTGTGGGTGGTCAATCCTTCAAGCTCAGGTCCTCTACCAGAGGCCTGGGAGCTTGAGGGTCCTGCGCAGTATCTTAGCTGTTCCTAGGACTGCGCTCTTCTGGACAGAGATCTCCGCTGTTGTTCCCGGGATCTGCTGGAGCCACTCGCCTAGCTTGGGAGTCACCGCACCTAGTGCTCCGATTACCACGGGGACCACCGTCACCTTCACCCTCCACATCTTCTCGAGCTCTTCTCTGAGCCCTTGGTATTTCTCGAGCTTCTCGTGTTCCTTCTTCCTGATGTTGCCGTCATTCAGAACCGCTACATCGATCACTACGGCCGTCTTCTTCTGTTTGTCTGCCACCACTGTGTCCGGTTGGTTAGCCACCACCATTTTGTCCGTCTGTATCTGGAAGTCCCACAGGATCTTAGCTCGGTCATTCTCCATCACCCTTGGGGGCGTCTCCCATTTTGACCTCGGAACTTCCAGGTTATACTCGGCACAGATGTTCCTGTACACTATGCCGGCCACTTGGTTATGGCGTTCCATGTATGCCTTGCCTGCTAGCATCTTACACCCTGCTGTTATGTGCTAGATTGTCTCTGGAGCATCTTTACACAGCCTGCACCTGGGGTCTTGCCTGGTGTGATAGACCCCAGCCTCAATGGATCTTGTGATCAGAGCTTGTTCTTGTGCTGCCATGATTAGTGTTTCCGTGCTGTCTTTCAGTCCAGCTTTGTCCAGCCACTGGTAGGATTTCTGGATATCAGCCACCTCCTCTATCTGCCGGTGGTACATACCGTGCAGGGGCCTGTCCTTCCATGATGGTTCCTCGCCTTCCTCCACTTTCTGCTGCCTGAGGTATTCACTGAGCACGCTGTCAGTTGGGGCCATCTTCGTGATGTATTCGTGGATGTTCCTTGTCATATATATATATATATATATATACTGTCTTTAACGATTGCCTCTTGCTGTTTTCTGCACTGTAGCTGTGGCCAAACACAATACCATAAGAGCAAACCACAACAGTAAAGCCTTGGAGGCTGGAAAAATACACAATGAAATAAAATTCACAATGAAGCTACGCTAAGCTGATAATTATCTATTTTAGAGGCAGATGACGCCTGATTTTTAATGGTAAAATATAAGTGCCATACTTGTGTATATTACAAGCTCTCCTGTACAAGCCATGCAGTAGATTTATGACGCAAACATCTTTATGTTGGAGGGCTCAACAGAGAAGGCAAGAAAGAAGTACAGAACAGTTAATTTTTTTAGATTTTCAGTATTTGTGACAGAGGAGTGTGAATATTTCCATATACAGGTGTATTTCCACATAAAACCTTGATTATTTTGCACTTAAAACTTCACCAACCCCAGCATTAATATGTAGTGGGCTTCCTCACTCTCCTCTCTTTGCCACCACAAACAAAGCATCATAACAACTTCCAAAAAACAGAACGTAAAATAGATGAGTAATGCTCTTCTTCTCTTTGTTATATAATCGCTAAAATCCAGAGGACACGTTAATATGGCAAACTGCCAGTGAAACTCACGGACATGGTAGCAAGCTAATAAACAACATTAACTCACAGTAGCACATTGTAATGTAAAGGAGCAGCGGTGTGATTTACTCTGTGTGCAGACCAGTCACTTTGTTCATTTTCTGCCTCAGAGACCATACTGATTGTCATGGGCACCAGATTTTCCATTACACTGGCTCCACATTTATCATGACTGTTGTTTATCTGCCTCTCACATCCAGCAAAAAATGAGACCATTCATCTAAGGGAAGCCTGTCTGGCTAACTTACTTCTCCCTGATGGCTGCTTAGTGAGGTACTCTGGGGCTGAGAATAAAATATTAATATAGATTACCTTTATGCCCCAGCGTGTGATAAATCAGACCGAGGCCAGTCTTGGGGGGGTGTTTGAAGTCCAGCCATTGGACTTGACTGTTTGAATTTAGCACAAAACAAAGCTGCAAGCTGTATATGAGTGTAGATTTGCTGAGTGAACTGGCACATTTAGTCCTCAGTCAGCATTCATAAGCATTCGCCCTCATGAGAGTTTAGTATCCAAGCTACAGGCAATGCTTATTTCATTACATATTTTTGTGTTTATTTATTTTGCTGACGAGAGTCGGGGGGGGGAATCAAGTCAAAGAACAAATGGTCCGTGAGAGACGTAAACCTGGCAGATGAACAAACAACTGAAACGCTCTCTTGCGAATGTTCGTTTTCGAGCAGCATATAGCACATTTCCTGCAAGACTCCACCTTCACAGCCGTACACAGGTTCACCTTACTATAAACCCCCACTCAGTTTTCTTCTTTATTGTCTGTTAATATTGTTTCCAAGCCTGGGAGCACCAGGAATGTTCTTAGTTTATTAGCTGATAAAACAGGAGACAAAACGAGGTTAATCATTGTTAATACAAATACTAAATGTAAGATACATTTAAAGCCATTAATCACATATACAGGTTTAATATTTAAAACATGTTTTAGATTGAAGGTAGCTGAAATATATGGTGCCATTTACACCATTTGCACACACAGATGTTAGGCAGCATTGACACCGATTAATTTCAGGCTTCAATGCTCTTGCTTCTCATTCACATGCATTGGATGATGTCACATGTTGCTGAACTGAATTATGGCTCCGACGCTTCACTTTGCTCATGAGAATGATGCGGTGGCGTGCACAGGCATCAAAAAATAGGAGCTAATACTAACTTTTAATTGTAGCTTGGCTAGCTTGCTTTTGATAAAGGCTGGTTGCTAGCATAATGCTGCAGTCACAGCCTGAATGCAAATCACAGACTTGTCTATGAACACTATCCCGCTCTTGGCCATACAGTAGTGATACTGAGCAAAGAGCAACACAAACCAGAAATGGAGAAGGTTTATTTTACTTTCAAGGTGAAAATTTCCATTTTGTTACATTTTTCAAGTTTTACTAGCAGTTAGCGCGTTTGTGTACTGCTAGTGACCAAAGCAATCGATTTCATCCAGTAACCTCCAAGAACGAATGATGCAGAACAGAAGCGTTTCCCTAGCAACCAGTACTTAAGTCACATCCATTTTGGCTCTTGATCAATGTTCACACGATGCCACATGAAATATGAGCGTAATGATACCTAGCCACTTTATGAGAGATCATATGTTAATTAGCTGAACTTTTCTGGCATTTACTTTTTCACCAGCAGCCCAGATATGTTTTTTTATTTTACTTTTCAGAAATACTTAACATCTTCTGATAGTGAGCTAGCTTGGTAGCTAACTCTAATGAACCCTGTGAATCCTTTTCACGGTAACATGGCAAAAAATCTGGACCGTGTTTTAACTATTCTTTCCATTTGTTCGGACCCAGATTGCCGTTTCTTCACTGAAACCTCCTCTGCAAAGATGCCAGCTGACGTGGTACCGAGCAAGTGCAGCCCAGCAACAAGTCAAACCACAGGTGCATGAATGTTTCATTAAAAACTTCAAGTCTCAAAAATTATTAAATCTGATCCGATCGGTCAGATGTGGTGAAGGTGAAAACAAGGTTGCAAGGCGGCTGCTTCTCGTGTGTGACGCCTCGGCGCCCCGCGAGGGTCCATTTTGCCAACAGTCATGGATGTGAGCGTCTCCATGACAACTGTGGAGGGGTTGTGTAACGTGAGGTGCACCACGACGAACAAAAAGACACCTCTGAGGGCCGACGTCACTGATTTAGTTGTTATCACCTGTATTTTTTTTCCAGCTGCTGCAGAGACATTTAGCATGCATGATTGTTTTTTTTTCTTCCCAAGCATCAAGACCTCCCAGAAATTCCTCTTTTTTTTAGTGGAGAAGGAAAAAAATCTCTCCATGAGAACTCTTTGGATGAAGCCAAAGAACAACAATAGATCTACGAGCTGTGAAAGGCTTTGGAAAAGCAAACAAAGGGGAGGAAGAAATAATCTTCAAAACAGTATGTCTTCAGTGAATATCTGAATGGTTCCCCCCTCCCTCTCAAACCACCACCACCACCACCACTTTCTCCTATGGCGGTGTTTTCCATTTCAACACCCATTAATCAGTGCTATTGCCTTTGTCACCATGGAAACTGGACTTGCTGCATCTCTCTCAGGTCTGGTGGTGTTTTTCACAATAGCCAGACTGACGGCTCCCGTGGCTGCAGCAGGTCAGTGAGCCCACCGAGTGCAAAATCAGCCCCTCGCGAGACACAAAACCCACCTCTGTCTGCTTCTCCATCAACGCACGACCGCCTAACTGCTGCCCCCCACCACCCCCTCACCACAGCCGTCATTATGGACTGAGAGATTACATAACTGCAACTACTGTCTGGGTATCTTCACACAAAGCTACTGTGTACATTATAGAAAAAAATCCCTGCACCGTGGTGAAGACCTCAGTTTCTACTCCGAGTGTGACCTGCAGAGGGTGATAACAACTGGAGGAGACAAACACACACTTAATCTGACATATCATAAAAATACCAACAGGATTCTGCAGGCTCCTCACTTATCAGTCATTAAAAACACATCAGAGAGTCTCCAAAGTGTGAATTAATCTTTGACAGACATAAAATCAATATTATAGACTGAGGCCGCTCAAGTCAATGAGACCGATATGAGTGCGAGACTCCCGCACAGCTTCTTCATTCAGATGATTGAGGTATCCAGTATTGCAGGGAACCCCCTCACATTACTCCACAAGGACATGTAATGCATTATGATTTGAGTTTAACGTCAACAGATGGTAAAAGAGAAAAAACAAGTGATTTGAACTTAATTGACGTGCATGAGGAGCTTCAGCAGAGGATGCACAGATAGAGGCACAAAGAAGGAGAAGAGGAAGGATTAAGTTTCTCAGTACTCACAGTGATCTTGGTCTCCTTGACCTCCTTGATCTGCCTCTTGGCCGGCGAAACAGAGCCGGGGGGCTGCGGGGCGAGACAGGAGGGATCGTCAAAACTCTCCTCAGTGTCAAAGCTGGCTTCCATCATCATCCCTCTCACCTCCTCCTGCTTCTCTATTCTGGGAAAGCCTCACTCTCTCCTCTCTCCTTTCTCTTTCCCTCCACGCACCAAGGCTGCCAACGGTCTCACAAGCCGCGGAGTGAGCGGAGAGGAGTTGCGTTGCAGGAGGGGGAGGGAGGGAGGTGTGTGTAACTGCGGTGAGAAGGTAGCATGAGGGAGGAGGAGGAGGGAGGCAGTAAGGGGAATTGGTGGCGGCTGTGGGAGCGTGACAAAGTCTTGCCTCCGGTTAATCTGCTGTCACATGAGTTTTAAGGTTGTAGCCCAATCACCACCTCACCTCCACACCTGCCTTCCCCTTTCATCTCACCCAACAATGTCCATGCAGGAGGAGAGATAAAAGATGAAGAAACATTACTGAGCTAGTTCAGGGATGGAGGCACTGGAGGATGGGAAGAGGGGAAATTTGCGAGGAAAGAAGAAAAAAGAGAGAGGACAAGGAGGCAGATGAGGAGGAGGGGGGGTATTTACATGATCCTTGCCCCACCTCCCTCCCCAGAGACCCATATAGTGAGGGAGGAGGGAGGAGGGAGCAGCGAGGCGTAGGTGTTGGTGATGGGGGTTAGCTTGATGGAAATGGCTGAATGATGATATTTAAGAGACAAATTACAACTGGGAGGAAGGGGGAGAGAGAGAGCAGGAGGGAAAACAAGCAGCCAATGAGAAGCAGCGTCTCTGATTGTGTGTGTGTGTTTGGGAATGAGACGCATGCACATTTCAGGGTTAAGCAAGTGTTCAGATTCAGCTGTGTGTAAACAGTGTGTTTACACCGGCAGCTACATCGCTATCGTCTTCCTCACGTGATGCCGCTTCACCCGAGGCATTGAACGTAAAAGCTGCGCACGGAGCAGCTTCCTCGCCACACCTTCGTACAACACCCACCTGGTCCAACAACAACACCATCAAACGAGAACGACACCGAGGAGCGCGACAAACATGTTCTCACCTTGGTCGTGCAAAACATGGCGGCTGGCAGCTCTGACCGCAACAACCACAGTCCAGGTTTGGCGGGATCCGTGGGCCCGGCGCTCCCAGAGCTCCCAGTGTGAGCTTTGATTATTTGTTATTATTTTTTGGCTGGCCTCCTTCTTCACAAACTCTAACATTTGTCCAAATCTCAGACGCCCATATGGCCCAACTGTCCGTCCACCTATACTCTCCTGTGTGATCATGACACTGTATGCCCTCATCTGACTCGTAATTAGTCACGTGGGTTGGCATGTAATCGAAGTTGGCCCGGGTCCATCGGAGCTGCGGGAGCGGCCCTGCTTTCAGTGGAAAGAGAGCGCCAGCTTCCTTTGAAGTGGAATCTTTTACAGGAAAACTGTGGCTGTGGTGATATGGGTGATTGTGACCACAGAACAGCCTGACCAAACTAAAGAGCGTGCTGTGAGTGCTGCTCGCTTTTTACAGAATGGAGGACGCGAAAAGACACGATGCACAAACAAAAACATGCGACTTTTTGGCAGTTCAGAGTTTTAGCAGCAAATCTGGGCGATGTCTCACTGAGCTGAAGTGTCTAGTATCCAATCCTGACAATCATTGCTAAAGAGTAAGACAGCCAACAGGGCATCATACAGTAATTCTTTGGGGAACAGGCAGTGATTCAAGACTGCATGGAGGTTCTAGAAAAAGCATAAAAGCTTCTAAATACTGAACTCTGAAGGTGAGCTTTTCCATTTTTATTTAAACAGATGTTTTAGCTATTTCTTGCCAAATGTGCACCAAATGAGCGAGCTATCAGCTATTCTTAGTAAATATATCTTCAGAGAAATGAATTCCAAGTGCTCAGATACCAAGGTTACATTCTCAGACTGTGTTGTTATTATCGTAAAGCAATTTCAAACAGTTTTAACCTGAGAACAGCTGCAGTTTGTCATTTCTGAGAAACCTTCAAACCTAAACTTTGCCAAAATGACTGTGATCACCTCATGTTTCAGTTTAAAGTAATAAAGAGAGGGAATTTTAGGTTAATTTCTTCCTGGTTTTGGAGTCCGTTTCCTGCTCTGTACCTTTCCAAACTATGCTATAAAAGAAGATGAGACTGGAATAATTACATTTATCAGCATTAATGAGGGTGAAAACCTTTGTTACTGTAACAGCAAATTATTTTTGACAGCTAAGGAAAATCTACATGTAAGTGATCTTAAATAGACACGTGGTGCACTCAGTAAGAAAACTGTCAGAGTGGAGGATGCTTTTAGTAAATAGAAAGCAGTCTTAGCACTTCTGATTTAATCTATTCATAGCTTATGAGTTGCTATTAATTTAGAAACCTTACATAAAGGTGATTTGTATGAAATCAAACTTAATTTTGGTTAATGATTGTCCAGTTTTATCAACCAATCATCAGTGACGGGGTATCAGATGCTCAAATTTGAGATACTTGTTGGTTAAAAGACAAATGCATTGACCCTGTGAGACTGTGATGGTGATGGTAGGTAACTCTGATGTTAGGTTTGGCGAAAAAACGGATGTAAGCCAACTCCTAAGAAATGGATGTTTTGATTGGACGAGAAAGTGGAAAGTGGAGAGGAGACTTGCTTTGATAAAAATGTGATCACACCATAAAGGTAATCATCATCATCTGCTGTTACTTCAGACTCAACATCATTGCGCGCCTCTTTCGGCTTACCTGCTTGTGCATCGCAGGCTTCCTCAGAGAAACATTAGCGACCTCTGCAGGCTGACCTTTCTTTGTGCTGCTGTGGCATCCATTGGCTGAAGAAAAGCAGATAATTACTCACGTTAGAGTTTAAAGTATTTTTCAGCACTGAGTTGACAAAAGCGAGCAGATGGTAAGTGAACGAGTTACATCCTGATATGCAGAATTTCAGAACAAGAAAGAACTAGCGCTGTCAGCGTTAATCTCGTTAAACTGACGTTAACGCGACAAATCGCCGTTAACGAGTTACTGCGGATCGCCCACGTGCGTGAGGCTGGATGGCGTCAACGTGTTAACGAGCTAACGGCATTGACGCCGTCCAGCCCCACGCACGGGTGTGTTAACAATAAGGTGTTAACATCACCTTATTGTGTCAGAGAAATTAAGCTGCAGCTGTGTTTCAATCCTTCAACATTAGCAGGGATTCATATTGTGATCCAGAGGACAGGGAACACCTGGGAAAGATGCATCAGTTAGGGATTCTCTTTTCACCATAGTGCCCCCTTGTGGAATAAGTAAAACAAAGCAATATTGTTTATGGCATCATTTGATTTAATTTAGTTGGATTTGGTCGCCATCCATCCAAACATTTTTAGCCAGTCACAATAAAACCATAGATGATATCTCAAATTAAACACAAAAGCAGTGAACGGGGTCATCCAGTCATGGTGACGGGAAAAGTGTCATAATGTAAATGGGCGGGGCTTCTACCGTTCAGCTGCTAAATCTGTAGAAGTGTAGAATTCATAAAATATGAATCTACATATTTTACAGTGTTTATCTACTAATTTTACCCTTGTTGGTTTATACATGAGAGAAATAGTAAAAACTGGCTAACTGATGTTTAGCCACAAATACCTTTTATAAGTAGTGACACTAGAAAAACTACAGCTACGTTTTTAAATTAAAAAGTAAACTTCTATAATAAAGGCACACATCCTTGAAACATTTTCTTTACAGGCTACGTCCAACTAAAATAACTTGTTTCAACTCTAGAAACAACCCAAAATATCATGTTAACTAGCTGCTGATTCAGTAATTCATTGAATAATTCAGCAATCAGTGTTTAGCTGTTAGACCCTTTGGAGGACACCGAGTATTTTTTACTACTACAGTGTTCTAATTTCACATTGGTACAGTGTGGTTCTGTCCTCAGACTCACACAGAAAAGCATATTGAGATATTCATAATCTGGGCCCTCGGGGTTCACAGCTCTGTAGAGTGTCCCTGGTTTCATCCTGGCCCATGATGGTTCCTCATTTCTTTGTGATTCATGAGCTGTCGGCTCGTTGTATATCAAACCAACCCATCTCCAGCTCAAGGTAAACACGTGATCCCGGCAGAGTGTGACCCCCGAGGCCACGCGTCACAGCCGGGGACGCTGATCGGATCAGGGCCCCTCCAGGACACTGAGGCCTCTCCAGAAATAGGGATGAACGTCACTTTACTCAGAAGGGCTCTAAAGAATCCACAACCCTCAGTGACCTTTGTCAGTGACCATAAAACTGAGTATTGGCAGGTTTCTGATCCATGTGGTTTGGACACAAAAGAGAGCAGAAAGGACCCTGTGAGGCCTTCTGTTAAGACGACAGCTTCAGGGTGAAAATGGGACTCTTGAGGATTTAAACAGAGACAGGAAATGTGAAACAGCTAGCCTGGCTCTTTCTGAAAATACAACAGATCGACTAGTTACTTAAGCTCATTAATAAACTAATTTTCTCGACTTTCAATGTCGAGAAAATTAGTTTATGTTGACTATTTCTCACCGACTGACCTCACAAGAACAGCATGAAGAGATCAGAGATTAAAAATAAGCAACAATTAAATGCAGAGAGGTGAGAGAAAAAGGCAAATGAAAAACACTCAATGCATCATGGGAATCCCCAGCAGCCTAGACCTATTGGAGTGTATCTAAGGGAGGATTCAGAGTCCCCTGATCCAGCCCTAACTATATGCTTTATAGAAAAAAAATAAAGTTTTAAGCCTAATCTTAAAAGCAGAAAGGGTGTCTGTCTCCAAAGTCCAAGCTGGGAGCAGGTTCCACAGAAGAGGGACCTGAGAGCTGAAGACTCTGCCTCCTATTCTAGTTTTAAACACTCTAGGAACAACAAGTAAACCTGCAGTGTGAGAGCGAAGTGCTCTAATGGGGTGATATGGTACTACGAGGTCTTTAAGATAGGATAAGGAGCTTTTATGACAACACACCTGGTACAAAAATCTGATTTTTTAAAGTCACAGTGAAGAGAAACAGAATATGTGAGCAGGAGTGATGTTAAAATGCAATAAGCATAATGCAGCATGACTGCCTAATGTAGCTAATAGTCCAGTATGGTTTAATATGATATGCTACATTTAGGTAACCACACATCGGCCAACTACCTTGCAGAGATGACAGTCCACAAACATGGGCTCTTAGACTGTTTTCTCATTTGATCTAAAGCAAAATAAGGAGTTCAGAACATGAAAGGGTTCCAACTGAGAACCATAAAACATCAGGACCTGAAGCAAGAACAAGTTATCAGACATATTTTTTCACAGATACGGCCCCAGTACCAATTTCTGTTTCCATGTAGCTCTTTCATAAAAAGTCACGCAAAATTCCTGCCACCAAAGTTGGAAGCAGGAACATCAGCATCTACGGAAAGGTGATGGTTTTCAGTGACTGCCTCGTGCAGCTGTGGGAGAAACAGCATCTGCACACCTGCTTACCAGGAAACATCTCTGATTCTAGCTGATCAGCACAGTCTCTTTATTAACTAAGGAGACAGACTCAGAAGGTGCATGTTTATGTATCCGTTGTCCTTAAACGCGTGTTAGGCAACTCCGTCTTATCTTCTTCCCGTTGGATGCCGTGCCGTTATTTCTCCCTGCCTCCTCGGACCAGCTGCTCAGATCCCCGGTTTCCTGTCCAGAGGTCAAAGTCAACATTTGTGCGGTTCAGATCTGAACCGGGCCTTCACTAAACGTCTTTCTCTCCGAGGAGGGATCGCGCTTGCCTGGTTAAACGCTGACAAACTCCCCTGCAGCTGACTGCCTCCCCGGTTGTTCTTCCTCTAAGTGTGTTTGGGCCACATGCCAGCACAAAGAAGCAAACCATCTGCTATGTGCAAAGATGTCGTTAGCGAGGATGCTGGCAGCGATGGAACATAATAAGCCACTCATTAAGAAAGTGCAGGATTTCCTCTCGTAGTGTTGGATGAGCTTCACGATAATGTAGCAGAGAAATGTATTACGAGAGATTTGTCAAAGGTTCCTTAAGAGCCTTTTGGAAAAACGTTACAGAGTCTCTGGAAAAATGATTAGTATTGTGTCACATTTAGCTGAAGGAACATGGTCTTAGCATAATAAGCAGATTAGCACTGATGATGAATGATTGCCAAAAGGCTTAATATGTCTGACTGGATAAATGTTGAAAAATTAAGTTATAACCTGTAGCTCCAAATGCAAATAACCCCAGTGATGGAAGGAGTTTACGCACCGAGATGACACTCATCAGCTTGTTTTTGTCTCTCTTGGTCATTCCTAACCACACAAACCTCCTTTCTCATTCCTTCAGCGCCTATTTTCTGCTCTAGGTGCTCTTATTTTGTTTTCCGTGTGATTGTGCCTTTTGCAATGCTGTCTAAAAATGGATGACTAGGATGATGAAGGCCAAGTTTTACCATATGGTGAGGAGTTCTGTCGTGCCAGCGGTCTCTGTGGGGCTTCAGCTGACGAGGACGGACGTCGCCATGTTGTTTCTGGAACGATATAAACAACAGGAAGGAGGACAGCGTGGAACGAAGTCAAAACAAAGACAAAAACAGAGCTTGCTTTAACGTGAATGTGCGGGGCAGCTTCTCAGTCACTGTTTTGCACTTGTTCAAGATTAAGGACGGAAACAGCTTTATAGAGACTTCAGGTGTATAAATATGAAGCACAATAGAGCACAGAAAGTCGATAACCCAAACCTCCTTATGCCTTAATTTGTTGGTTTCAAATTCACTAACGGTAACTCTGGAAAATCTAGACAGTCAGAAGATGCCTTGTGAGACAGTGGGAAGGAAAAACTCTTTTTTTAACAGGAGGAGACCTCCAACAGGCTCAGAGAGAGGAAGCCATCTACTGAGAGCAGCTGGAAGAAGAAGGGAAGAGAGAAAAGAGCAGCACAGAAAGCCAAGGACAACACAAACTGTGGGAGAGAGTAGAAAGTGAAAAGAAGTCCTGCAGCATGACTGAGGGATAGTTCAGGGTCACATGATCCAATCCTAACTATCAGCTTTACCAAAAAAGGAAGTTTGTAGCCTCATAATAAAAGTAGACAGGGTGTCTGCCTCCCACTTTTAGAAACTCCATGAACCACAAGCCTGCAGTCTGAGAGCGAGGTGCTCTGTTACAATAATATGATTCTGTGAGAGATGATGGAGGCTGATCAGGATGTTGTACGAGGAAAGCAGGGTTTTATTAAATTTAAATTCTGCATTTAAGAGGCAGCCAATGAAGAATCATCCACCGATGTGCTAGCACAAAAGATTTTTCTAATGTCATGGTGACTTTGTCAGCAGAAGTTGAATTAATCCACAGTTTCTTCTGTTGCAGGAGTGCATGAAGACTCCACCAAGCAGCAGGTTATATGATTGGCTTTTCTGTTTGTTAGCAGGATTAGTAGAAACGCTGTGGAGTTACGGCTTACAAGTAATTAACTCTCAAAACATTTTTTCATTCTTTTCTACAGCGACAGAGGACAAAATTAGATGTTCATGCAGCATCTTCACAAATATAAAACTGAAACAGGGCGACATTGTTATGAATTTCTCCAAAGAATTTCGCAAACTAATTCAGATCTTTCTGCATCCAGAACTTGATTCATGCAGAGGGAAGTTTCTCTCTTGGCTGAGTCGCTGACTGATTTTGTTTTTGCTCTTGTGGCAGCAAAACAGTAGGAGTCAGACTGCTGGTCTGTGTGACCAAAGCAGCCCAACGGCCAATAAAAATGTATGTACAGAGGGTATGTTTGTGTACATGTTGGTGTAGAAATAATTTGGTAAAATTTAAATATTAAAATTTTATTTGAAAATGTGGATTCCTGTTTATTTGATTGTTTTTGTGACATTTTATCTGGATTTTTCCCTTTTTGATTTTCAGACCTCATCTCAGCACAGAAAAGCTGTTTAGTACTCTAAATGTTTTTTTTTTCAGACATTGGAGAAGTGACTGCAGATAAGGGCAAGAGGATAAAGGAGAAGTTTTCATATCCTGAAAAATGCTATAAAAAAATTAGACTGTACTCATCCATGTATGCAATCCTTTTAGGTGCAAAATGCCATTCTGGATAAATTTCAACTGGCTTCCTGTAGTTTAGCCGTTTAGCATCAATCATTCCACTTAGCAGAGCAGGAAGTCCTTTACGCTGCAGTAACTGTGGGTGAATTAGTGTCGGTCCTTATGTGCAATCAAACAGCTTCTAAGAGAAACACTAAAGTGTGGATTAGGAGTGATATTCAGCAGCAATGTTACTGTTGTGGCAAGAAAGCTACACACAAATGTCCAAATAGGCATGAAAAGCATAAAGTCAAGAACTTCTAAGATCTGTTATTGCAATGAGGACACTTTAACTTATAAGTCACTGGATATCACATTGCATACTTTATTAATTAATTAATACTTAAATTAGACCTACTAATTTAGGTAGACACTGAAGAGCAATATTTTGGTTTTGTCCGTGTTTTGATGGTGATTTGTTAGAGCAATGCTCCTGCTATTTCTAATCTGAGTGACTGAATTACTGAGGCCCAAGAGTGAAATTATGGGGAACTCCACAAGTGTAGTGAATGTTTTTTTTTTTTACACCAGTGGTTATTAAATAATTATGTGTGATCAAAGGTCTTAGTAAATGCAATTTTGTGTCTTCCTGCAAAGTTCTTGATATGTAGGTGAAGGGTGGCAGTGATATAGGCTGTAGTTTTAAGCTGGTTAAGTTTAAATACTATGTGAGGTTTGGGCACTAAGAAGTAGATGGTTAGGTTTAGGTTCTGAAAGCTCCTTGGTTAGTTTTAGGCAATAAAACCTTCTCAGTTACACAGAACAAGAGACTGGTCAACAACCTCCTTCCGGTTGCCTCTTGAAATCGTATCCCCCAAACGGTTGGTGAGTGGTTGTTTGAGTTTGCTGGGTGAAATCAGCCGCAAAGAGGGTGCTGCATCAAAAACCTCACTGTGATTGTTTGGTTGCTAGCAGATTGCCGCAGTTGCTCGTAGTTTGCGTAGAAGACACCAACTTGTCTACAAACACTTGCAGGTGTGTTTGCAAAGTTGGCTGCAGCAGTACCCTCTCTGTGCTAGCACAAGTTTACCTTGTACTAGCAACTTCCAGCAACCACTCACCAACTGGTGAATACGCATTTTCCCAAGTGACCCTTGGTTTCCAGTTGGTTGCTGACCTAGCAATCCATTTCACAACTGCCACCAACCTTCAGCAACTGTTTACCAACTGGTGGGAGAATGCTCAGCTTTCCCTCTGAACAACACAAATCGTAACATTTGTGTTTCTTTGAACATTCAAGTTTCATTCCAAAGGTCGTTTGTCACTGGTGCAGCCAACATGTTTCAAAAGGCTTTTACTTTGAAGGCAACCATTCTTTGTTTACAATTAGTTGGCAAATGTTTGCTGACAGGTTGGAATCTTTCATGTAAATTATGGGTGAGTGCAACTGGATGGTCGCCAACCAATCTCTAGGCCAGAGTGACTGAAGCCTAAGGTTTATGCATTAAACACTTCTCGGTTAGGTTTAGGAATAAAAAGCATTTTGGTGAGGTTAACACACTATAAACTAATTGGTTAAATTTAAGCACTGAAAAACATCTGGATTTAGGAATATGTTGTTTGGGTAAAACACATCCCTTCAAATCTGTAACTTTAAGAAATGCCGTATTCCAGCAATCCAAACTCAGCCATCAAACAACACCTTTGGTGTAACTGAGCCTTGTCTTTCCAACAAAATGGTAAAATTGATGCCTTGGCCTCGTGCTGTTTATTAATATCAGCCCATGAAGACATGCACCTGCCACTCTGAGCTCTCTGTTAACATGTTAATCTTACCTGGTATTTCCCTCTCTCCCACATAAACATGGCAAGAGGTAATTTACATAAATGCTTTTATTGTAAGAAGCTGGAAACACAAAACAATTCTCCTGTATCATTAAATATCTTTAACTGTTAGCACTGGAAGTCCCAAGCTTTTCTAACCCTCTGTCAGCCAAGTGGAAGCTAAATTGGCTAGTCTTTTAGCATCAATTCATATGTAAATTAGATCGTTACCTGAGAAGTGGGGGAGTGGGGGTGTGTGAATGATTGCTGATTTCTAACTGCCAACTCTTTGTTTGTGTGTGGGGGTGGGGAGCTGCTAAAGCTGTGAACCTCAACCTTTTGTGTTGAGGTGGATGCAATTGTCATCTTGCGGGGGGTTACTAGGGTTCCATCACTACATGACTGCTGGTCAGCAAACCTGGGAAACCCACAGATCATTGGAACTATGCCGCGAAACCGCTTCCAAGACATCATGCAACACCTACGCTTTGATGACAGGTCCCCCCGCAGTGATCGAGCAAAGACTGATAAGTTCGCTGCAATTTCCAGTGTGTGGGGATCATTTGTCACCAACTGCATCACGTGCTACAACCCTGGTCTACATATCACCGTTGATGAACAGCTTTTCCCATCAAAGACTCGGTGCTGTTTCCTGCAGTATATTGCAAGTAAACCTGACAAGTTTGGGATCAAGTTTTGGGTGGCTTGCGACCTAAAATCCAAGTACATTTGCAATGTCTTCCCATATCTTGGCAAGGACCCCAATCGTCCCAGTGGGGAGAGACTGTCTGAAAATGTAGTGATGAGGCTGATGGAACCATTCCTAGACAAGGGCAGAAATGTTACAACGGACAATTTCTTCACATCGCTTTCACTTGCGCAAAAACTTCTTAGACGGAAAACCACCATCCTTGGCACAGTCAACAAGAGTCGCCGGGAAATGCGATGTGTTCACTGCTACAGATACACGTGGTAAATGCAGACTACAGATACCATGGCAGTGCCAGGATTGTGAGTGATTGCTGAAAATGTTGAAATGTACTCACTCACTTTTTATTATTATTTGTAAATATGTGTACAAATAGTTGGGTTTTTTTGTACTGTTTTTATCAATAAATCTCAGCAACAAAGGAAATACACCCATGTGTGTTGATTTCTCCCTAAGATGGCAAACTGAAACACAAGTTTCCTTGTGGCTCAGGAAACTAACCACTCCAAGTTGGTGACTTTTGGAGATTTATTTTCCTGGATGATTGAGAATGCATCAAGACGAACACAAAAGGAAGTTCACAGCTTTTAACAGCTCCCCCGACAAACAAAGAGGCAGTTGGCAGTTAGAATTCTCAGGTAACAACCTAATTTTTACATATAAATTGATGACTAGCCAATTTAGCTTCCACTTGGCTGAAGCTAAAGCCTAGCTAAAAGCCTACCAGCCATTTGGCTGGAAGGCGGGTTTTAAAAGGTAGAAAAGCCAAATGGCTGCTCTCTGGGACTCTCAGTGTTCATTGGCAGGAGGCACATTGCTTCATCAGCTGACTGTATACTGTTAGTCAGTTCTTCAGCACCAAAGGTTTTCATGCACAATAACAAAGCCTCAGCTCCTGCCTGTGAATCTTTTTCATCATTCCAAATCCCACTCTCATATTTGCAGCTCCAAAGGGACTAATTCTGTTGTTTGTTTTAAACTTCCATTGTTTTCATTCAAATTCTGTTTTTTTCATTCAAATTCCATTGTTTTCATTCAAATTCTGTTCTTGTCATTCTATTTTCATTGTTTTGATTCAAATTCTGTTCTGTTCATTCTAATTCTGTTGTTTTCATTCAAATTCTATTCATTTCATTCTAATTCCATTCTTTTCATTGAAATTCCGTTGTTTTAATTCAAATGCAGTTGTTTTCATTCTAATTCTACTCTTTTTATTCAAATTCAATTGTTTGTTTTAGAATTCTGTTGCTTTCATTCAAACTCCGTTCTATACATCCTAGTTCCGTTGTTTTCATTCAAATTCCATTTTTTGTTCTCAAATTCTGTTGTTTTCATTTTAATTCCGTCGTTTTCATTCTAATTCTGTTGTTTGTTTTAAACTTCCATTGTTTTCATTCAAATTCCGTTGTTTTTGATCAAATTCTGTTGTTTTCATTCAAAATCTGTTGTTTTCATTCAAATTCCATTGTTTTCATTCAAATTCCATTGTTTGTTCTCAAACTCTGTTGTTTTAATTCAAATTCCGTCGTTTTCATTTTAATTCCGTTGTTTTCATTCAAATTCTGTTCTGTTCATTCTAATTCGGTTGTTTTCATTCAAATTCTATTCATTTCTTTCTAATTCCGTTGTTTTCATTCAAATTCCGTTGTTTTCATTCAAATTCCGTTGTTTTCATTCAAATTCCGTCGTTTTCATTCAAATTCTGTCGTTTTCATTCAAATTCTGTTGTTTTCATTCAAATTCCGTTGTTTTCATTCAAATTCCATTGTTTTCATTCAAATTCCATTGTTTGTTTTAGAATTCTGTTGCTTTCATTCAAACTCTGTTCTATACATTCTAATTCCGTTGTTTTCGTTCAAATGCTGTTGTTTTCATGCAAATTCTTTGGTTTTTGATCAAATTCTGTTCGTTTACAGTTTTTCTCGATTGGTTTGGCTCATTTCTTGAAACCGAGATGACATTCTCAAAACCATAAGGTCATTTGGCCAAACAGTCTTACAGTCCTGCCCAACATTATAGCTCACTAGCAAAATCAAATATCTTTCCCCAAACTCTTCGTCCATGCTTCAAAAGCAGATTCCTTTCCCATATAAAAGGTCAGTACAGTCAAAATAGCACAGATCCTTCTCAATTGCCTTTGCACATGTGCATTCATTTAGTGCTTTTGTCAAAATAACCTGGATGGTTTAGCACAACACCATGGATCCCCTGCAAAAGCTCATATCTCTCCCAAAAGAGTTTATCCATGTGTCAAAACTAAATATCCTTCTCATATAAATAGTCAATGCCCCCAAAATGCATTATACCTTCGGCATTGTTTAAGCACTGCAAGTCAAAATGCTTAGACGTTTTGTCACTGAGGCACAGGTCTAGCAACAGAATACCACTATGAATAAAACTAAAAGATTTTACAGTAAAATCAGCCTCCAATAAACCACTCATACTCAAGGAAACTGTAAACATTTTTATTCGTACAAAGAAATGTTAACATTAGAGAACATACTGTGAAAAGAAAACATATACAGGATTCTGTAAATGTGAACAGTTATAAACACAAACAAAAAACAAAAAAAACAAAAAAAACTCTAGCCTACCATACTGTAAATAAAGTTTCAGAACTATAGTACAGTAATATTTTCAGTGGTCGCCATTGTCACCCTCTCTTTCCTGGCCACCATCCTCATCCCCCTGGCCATCGACGCGCTGCTCTCTGTCGGGCCATAAATTCTCATCCACATCGCAACGGATATTTTCTCTTGCGATGCAGCGAGGGAAGAAACGGCGTGAATGTCTCAACCATCTCCTACATTGATCCCCTGTGATGTCCTCACATGCAGCATCCATTGCATGCAGCAGGGCCCTCTGGTCTTGAGCCTGATGCTCATACACCCTCCACCTTCAAGCTGAAAAAAACTCCTCAATTGGATTTAGGAAAGGAGAGTAAGGTGGAAGAAACTCCATTAGCATCCGGGGATGGGTGGTCAACCAGGTTCTGATGCGTGGGCCGCGGTGGAAGTTCACATTATCCCACACAATGACATAATGTGGTAGCTGAGGTCCTTCTTCACCTCTCTCATTTTCTGGGATCAGATCAGTATAAAGGTGGTCCAAAAAATTGAGGAGCTTTTGTGTATTGTAGGGCCCTAAACTGGGAATGTGTGTGGCCACACCTCTTTCTGATATAGCGGCACACATTGTTATATTTGCTCCTCGCTGGCCTGGGACATCCACAGTGGCTCGGTGGCCAATGATGTTACGGCCACGCCTTCGACCTTTGGCCAGGTTGAAGCCAGCTTCATCAACGAACACTAGGATGTGAGGGGTTTCGTTGCCTTCTAATGCCATTATTCTCTACAATAGAATAGAAATATATCTAATCAGTCAAGTAGAGACAGATACTGCAGGGAGGATCTAAAGTACTGTAAAAACAGGGAGTGGAAAACTGAAGACAATTTCTAGGCAAAATGCTCTAGTCACACAAAGCTGGATTCTGAAGGTAAAAAGGATAACGCAAAACAAAAAAACAGTGGTAACCATGTCTTACTGTAATAGTGTTACAATGATAGACAACCAGTAGTTGACTTACATGCACATACTGGTACCGCAGCCCTTTCACTCTGTCAGAGTTTCTCTCAAATGGTACCCTGTAAATCTGTTTCATGGTCATCTGATGTTTCTTCAATACCCGGTCTATTGTGGAGATGCTGATAGAGTTTATATTTTGGAACATTACATTGTCTAGCAGGATTGCATTACGAATCTGTCTCAGTGTGATGGCATTATTTGCAATGACCATGTTGCATATTTCTCGTTCTTGTTGTTCATTTAGAAGTTTTCTTCTGCCACCCACTTGAGGCTGTCGTCCAATCCTAGACATACAAGTCAAAGGTCAACACTGTAAATTTGTTACAAAATGAGTTACCAATGTAATTGTACTGCTGTTTTATGGTACTAAAAGTGTGATGCACTGCACAGTGACTGGAATACTATTCACAGTATTTTCTCCATTTTTTTTTCTTTGTCATTTTTATAGTATCATATAACATCACATAAAGATATTACAGTACTCTAGGCCTACACACACACCAACACTGAATAGTTCAATAGCATAGTTCTGTACCTGTTTTCCCTGCGAAAGGTTTGGATGATGGAGGAGACTGTAGACCGAGGCACATTAGGCTGCACTCGGCGACCTGCCTCTGCCATTGTGAGGCGATGGTTTATAACGTGGTCAATAAGGGTGGCCCGGATTTCATCTGGGACATCATGGTGCCTCCGTGCTCCTCGGCCTCTTCCCCCTATTCCTCCACGCATTCTCACTCCTCCTCTTCCTCTTCTTCTTCCTCCTCTTCCTCGAGCAGGAAGTTGCTGTTGTACTTGGCGAGGTGCTTCCATGTTCACACTGCAAATGAAACTGGCCCCGGGCCAAGCTCTGTCTATATACTTTTGGCAGCAGTCATAATCATAGACAACACCTGTCAGGTATCTAAACAACCTGTTTGATTGGTCATCTGAGATGTGGGAAACTGCTCCTTCGTTAGTTCTAATTTCACCTGATTGATTGTCAAGTACTGTCATAACTTTATCAAATGTTCCAAGATATTCTTTCATGGTATTATATCTTTGACTAATTTTGACAGTTGAACAGACAATTGTGCATATGATGACTTACACAATGAAACCATGCTGATATGTTTTGGAGTGAGTAACCATTTCACTGAAAAATCAACTAATCAGTTTAGATCGCCAAGATCTATTTATTTGGAAAATGTGCTAAATGTGGGCTCATTGTGCTAACTGTAGCTACTTGTACATAATCATTTGAAAAGAAGCACAGAGTCACTTGAGACATGTACTAAAGCATTTGCAATTTGATAAAACCAATGAAAAATGACATTCTGTTGTGAACAATTGCAAGGTGGTTTGGAGATTTGTCCATGTTATTTTGAGAATGTCATCTCGGTTTCAAGAAATGAGCCAAACCAATCGAGAAAAACTGTAATTCAAATTCTGTTGTTTTCATTCAAATTCCGTTGTTTTCATTCAAATTCCGTTGTTTTCAATCAAATTCTATTCATTTCTTTCTAATTCCGTTGTTTTCATTCAAATTCCGTTGTTTTCATTCAAATTCCGTTGTTTTCATTCAAATTCCGTTGTTTTCATTCAAATTCTGTTGTTTTCATTCAAATTCCGTTGTTTTCATTCAAATTCCGTTGTTTTCATTCAAATTCCATTGTTTGTTTTAGAATTCTGTTGCTTTCATTCAAATTCCGTTGTTTTCATTCAAATTCTGTTGTTTTCATTCAAATTCCGTTGTTTTCATTTTAATTCCGTTGTTTTCATTCTAATTCTGTTGTTTGTTTTAAACTTCCATTGTTTTCATTCAAATTCCGTTGTTTTCATTCAAATTCTGTTCTTTTCATTCTAATTCCGTCGTTTTCATTCAAATTCCATTGTTTTCATTCAAATTCCATTGTTTGTTTTAGAATTCTGTTGCTTTCATTCAAACTCTGTTCTATACATTCTAATTCCATTGTTTTCGTTCAAATGCTGTTGTTTTCATGCAAATTCTTTTGTTTTTGATCAAATTCTGTTCTTTTCATTCAAATTCCGTCATTTTCATTCAAATTCCATTGTTTTCATTCAAATTCCATTGTTTGTTCTCAAATTCCGTTGTTTGTTTTCAAATTCCGTTGTTTTCATTCTAATTCCGTTGTTTTTGTTCAAATTCTGTTGTTTTCATGCAAATTCTTTGGGTTTTGATCAAATTCTGTTCTTTTAATTCAAATTCTGTTTTTTTCATTCTAATTCTGTTGTTTGTTTTAAACTTCCATTGTTTTCATTGAACTTCCGTTGTTTTCATTGAAATTCCGTTTTCATTCAAATGCTGTTGTTTTCATTCTAATTCTACTCTTTTTATTCATATTCTATTATCTGTTTTAGAATTCTGTTGCTTTCATTCAAACTCCATTCTATATATTCTAATTCCGTTGTTTTCATTCAAATTCCGTCGTTTTCATTCAAATTCCATTGTTTGTTTTAGAATTCTGTTGCTTTCATTCAAACTCTGTTCTATACATTCTAATTCCGTTGTTTTCGTTCAAATGCTGTTGTTTTCATGCAAATTCTTTTGTTTTTGATCAAATTCTGTTCTTTTCATTCAAATTCCGTCATTTTCATTCAAATTCCATTGTTTTCATTCAAATTCCATTGTTTGTTCTCAAATTCCATTGTTTGTTTTCAAATTCCGTTGTTTTCATTCTAATTCCGTTGTTTTCGTTCAAATTCTGTTGTTTTCATGCAAATTCTTTGGGTTTTGATCAAATTCTGTTCTTTTAATTCAAATTCTGTTTTTTTCATTCTAATTCTGTTGTTTGTTTTAAATTTCCATTGTTTTCATTGAACTTCCGTTGTTTTCATTGAAATTCCGTTTTCATTCAAATGCTGTTGTTTTCATTCTAATTCTACTCTTTTTATTCATATTCTATTATCTGTTTTAGAATTCTGTTGCTTTCATTCAAACTCCATTCTATATATTCTAATTCCGTTGTTTTCATTCAAATTCCGTCGTTTTCATTCAAATTCCATTGTTTGTTTTAGAATTCTGTTGCTTTCATTCAAACTCTGTTCTATACATTCTAATTCCGTTGTTTTCGTTCAAATGCTGTTGTTTTCATGCAAATTCTTTTGTTTTTGATCAAATTCTGTTCTTTTCATTCAAATTCCGTCATTTTCATTCAAATTCCATTGTTTTCATTCAAATTCCATTGTTTGTTCTCAAATTCCGTTGTTTGTTTTCAAATTCCGTTGTTTTCATTCTAATTCCGTTGTTTTTGTTCAAATTCTGTTGTTTTCATGCAAATTCTTTGGGTTTTGATCAAATTCTGTTCTTTTAATTCAAATTCTGTTTTTTTCATTCTAATTCTGTTGTTTGTTTTAAACTTCCATTGTTTTCATTGAAATTCCGTTGTTTTCATTGAAATTCCGTTTTCATTCAAATGCTGTTGTTTTCATTCTAATTCTACTCTTTTTATTCATATTCTATTATCTGTTTTAGAATTCTGTTGCTTTCATTCAAACTCCATTCTATATATTTTAATTCCGTTGTTTTCATTCAAATTCCGTCGTTTTCATTCAAATTCCATTGTTTTCATTCAAATTCCATTGTTTGTTCTCAAATTCCGTTGTTTGTTTTCAAATTCCGTTGTTTTCATTCTAATTCCGTTGTTTTCGTTCAAATTCTGTTGTTTTCATGCAAATTCTTTGGGTTTTGATCAAATTCTGTTCTTTTAATTCAAATTCTGTTTTTTTCATTCTAATTCTGTTGTTTGTTTTAAACTTCCATTGTTTTCATTGAACTTCCGTTGTTTTCATTGAAATTCCGTTTTCATTCAAATGCTGTTGTTTTCATTCTAATTCTACTCTTTTTATTCATATTCTATTATCTGTTTTAGAATTCTGTTGCTTTCATTCAAACTCCATTCTATATATTCTAATTCCGTTGTTTTCATTCAAATTCCGTCGTTTTCATTCAAATTCCATTGTTTGTTTTAGAATTCTGTTGCTTTCATTCAAACTCTGTTCTATACATTCTAATTCCGTTGTTTTCGTTCAAATGCTGTTGTTTTCATGCAAATTCTTTTGTTTTTGATCAAATTCTGTTCTTTTCATTCAAATTCCGTCATTTTCATTCAAATTCCATTGTTTTCATTCAAATTCCATTGTTTGTTCTCAAATTCCGTTGTTTGTTTTCAAATTCCGTTGTTTTCATTCTAATTCCGTTGTTTTCATTCTAATTCCGTTGTTTTTGTTCAAATTCTGTTGTTTTCATGCAAATTCTTTGGGTTTTGATCAAATTCTGTTCTTTTAATTCAAATTCTGTTTTTTTCATTCTAATTCTGTTGTTTGTTTTAAACTTCCATTGTTTTCATTGAAATTCCGTTGTTTTCATTGAAATTCCGTTTTCATTCAAATGCTGTTGTTTTCATTCTAATTCTACTCTTTTTATTCATATTCTATTATCTGTTTTAGAATTCTGTTGCTTTCATTCAAACTCCATTCTATATATTTTAATTCCGTTGTTTTCATTCAAATTCCGTCGTTTTCATTCAAATTCCATTGTTTGTTTTAGAATTCTGTTGCTTTCATTCAAACTCTGTTCTATACATTCTAATTCCGTTGTTTTCGTTCAAATGCTGTTGTTTTCATTCAAATTCCATCATTTTCATTTTAATTCCATTGTTTTCATTCTAATTCTGTTGTTTGTTTTAAACTTCCATTGTTTTCATTCAAATTCCGTTGTTTTCATTTTAATTCCGTTGTTTTCATTCTAATTCTGTTGTTTGTTCTCAAATTCTGTTGTTTTCATTCAAATTCTGTCATTTTCATTTTAATTCTGTTGTTTTCATTCTAAATGGAAAGATTTCAGCTGATCCTCCTTCGTGCACCTCCTCTATTACAGTAAATGACACCGGCTGAAAACAACAAGCATCTTCCTAATAAACACAACGATGTACGCTGGCATCCTGGTGGCAGCTGTTTTGAAGCTTCATATTCAGACGTGAAACAACAGCAAACTAACAAATGAAAAGAGACTGCTGCCGCACATGGCTTCTGAATGTAAAAATAGCTTTTGGGTTATTTTTTTCTGCTCTGTGTGTCTGTTTGTGTGTTTGTGCTTGAGCCAAAGAGCAATCGTTGCCAGAGTTGCTGTGGGAGCAGCCTCAGTTTGTCCCGTGGGAGCCCATCCTATCCCCCTGGATTCCTTTCCAAATGAAGTGTAAAACACACACACACACCGGAGCAGATGTTTGTGAAAGGTCACCTGCCTTCGAGCTTCTGTATTAGTACGACTCCTCAGCGGTGGGAGCAGAAGACAAACAGCAGAGAAAAGACACTTCTGAATCCACAGTCTCACTGCTCGGTATCGAGTGCCACACGTTTAAGATAATCAGATTAAAGTGGATCGAATCGGCAGGCCTTTCTCCACATGAACAGGCTGCTGAGATACAATGATGGGGAGGAATGATAATGAGGCCTCTCACCGTTCACAGTGTTAAAGAACTGAGAGCTGAATGCTGAGATATATAAATTAAACCAGATCTGCTGGAATTAGCACATTGGAGGTGTAGATTTACTGTAATGCCCAAAGGCAACAAACAGTACAGTTTGATTGTTTAAGCTGATTTTCAGCAGATTCAGATGGAACGTTTTGTTCCTGGGTATCAATTCCTTTGCACAAATATATGACGGTGTTTGACAAAAAAAAGGAAAAATCATCATGGATATGCAGGACAATTAATTCAGTCAGAAAACACTTTTGTGTAGACGTCTCTGTGACGATGAGGGGCCAAAAATGCAAAAACAAAAGGAAATAAATGTCATAATAAAAACCAAAAAACATCATGAAATGCAAGTAAATGTTTCTCATATGGTTTTAATTTGCAGTTGTTAAATATAATAATAATAATAATAATGGACCTGATGTTGTGTTTATCATTAATTATGTTCAGTTTGCTTAATCTTTAGTTTTTCACCCTCGTGTGTTTCCTGTCAGTTTATCCTCAGTTACAGGTGCTGTTTGTTTTGACCTCTCGGTTTAGTCTTTGTGTTTTCTAGTTAGTTTCCCTCAGGTCCCCCTTTCTGCAGGTCTTCCTGTATGTTGCTTTATGTTGTTTTATTTTGGTAGCCTTTGTCCACGGTCTCGTTTCCCTGATTGTTTGCACCTGTGTTTTCTCTACAGCTGTGTTCACCTTCCCTCAGTGTGTCTGTGTGTGTTTGTGCTCTCGGCTTGTTTCTGCTCGACACACTGTTTGCTGTGGTTTCTGTTATCTCCTGTGGTTCCTGAATTCCTGTTATTTTCCCCAGTGTTTCTTCTGCTTAACCAGAAGTTACCTTTTGCACTCCTGTTACACCTACAATAACGAGTCATCTTTATTTTGCTCTTTGCCTGCTCACAAACCTGCTTTGGTGTCCTCATTCCTTCTTTAACCATAAAAAGCTTTGCAATAAAAACCAAGCTAATGTTTGGATTCCAAAAACTGGAGTTCCTAATGGTCAGTTTAGTCTGGATACACAAGTCAGTCAGTCCCCACAGACTGTCATAATGACTCTACAGAGGGTCAATTCTTTATATTGATTACCAAGCTGGTTTTGTTAAGGCTTAAAGGTAGGGGTGTGGCAGCTTTGACCTACATGTGCTCCAACACAGGAAGCTGTAGATTATCAATTAGGCTTCAGTTAACTGGAGACCAGTTGGCAACCATCTTACAACAACTGGTCACAAGAGAAAAATATGTTTTCTGTGACTGGTTGGCTGTGCAGCACAAAAGCATTTAGTTACCTACTAGCAACTAAAGCAATTGCAAGGAGGTTTTTGACTTTTTATAATTGATTTCAGCCGCAACTTCCAGAAATCACTTGTCAACTGGTTGGGAAAACACATTTTTCTCAACCTCTGTTTGATAGGTCATGGACTGGTTTCTAAACCTGTGACTGAAGCCCGATGCTCTACCTCGACAAGCTAGTGTGACTGAATTGGACATCTGTCATGTTTACGTTGTTGGTTTCTTATGAAGCATTTTTTATGGAATTATCTGAAAAATAAGAAGCAAATGGGTTGATGCAATTATGGTTACATCCAACATATTTAGTGTGTGATTACAACCGTTTTCCACATGTTAGAGAGACAGAGGAACCATCAATTAACTGTTGTATCTAATCTCAAGCTGGTGTTTTATTCAGTGCTCTATCTGTACCTTTACTGGAGCTGTTGACATAATACCGCAGTCCCTCAGGTGTAATGTAGCTGCTCCATCCCGGGGGAAGAGGCCGGCTGTCAGTCTCCTCAGTGGGTGCGGCAGAGCTCTCGGGGGCTGGCTTCTGTCACAGAACAAATTCCCAGTTTATTACCACATAAACCCAGCATGTGTCCAGGTGTTTCTGCCTGAAAATATTGCAATACTTTATTTTAATATGGATGTACAGCCTGCAGGAGACAACATACTGCTATGTTTGACCTTAACTCCAGTTGGTTAGCTCCACAATATTTTTAATTAGGCAGTTTGTCTCCTAATTTCCTATCAAGTTGCACAGTGCACATTTGGTTGATTAATCCCAGACACACGGAGCTGAAAGCTAGTTTGGTTTAATAACGTGGCCATTAACTGCTGGGGATCCTGAAGGCTGTGCAAATAGATAGCTGAGTTTTCCCAGAGTGAGGGAAGATTGAGTAAACGCGTTTGTAATGTGATGCTGCTGCGTCATTAAAGTTTATATCACGTTACCGCCTCTACACGAGCTTGCATACACAGTAACTGTAAGGAGTCATGACAACCTCTGGGATAAGTAATGTTATTATCATCGTATTCCCATTCGGCTTTTCAGCGCTTCGCACTTGCTAAATAATGGTGTTATTCATGTGGTGAAATATGATCCACTGAATGGATAAATAATGATAAATGCTCGCTCCACCTTATCAGCAATCCTCAGGAGCCTCCGTCATGCTGAAGCCATTTTATTTGGGCTGCACTCGGAGCGCGCAGGGCCAGAAATTACTGCGGCGTGCTTTACAAGGGAAAAGTCGTTTTTAATCTGCAGGGATCGCCGCCGCCCGGCTGTTCATTTTCAAACGCAGGCTAGCGTGGCCCGTACAGATCTGTCCGCTGAGTCTGACAGAAGCTCTGCTGAACTCCAGGACGGTGCACTCCAATCAGACATCTGAGGGGAGGTGGGCGGATGCGACGGGACAGATATATAAATGGGAAGATTACAAGCGGAGTGATAAAGGAGCTATATCGTGTTTCTTTGCTCGGATGGGTAACAGGGCAGAGTGGGTGGATAAAGTCGATTGATGTGCAACATTAAATGGCTCTCATTGGCTCTTTTCTATCCTCGCTTCTGATGTCGGTGTGCTGTGAGAGCAGCAGATAACTTCAGCTGTGGATCTCTGCAGTGTGTTAAATGCTGAACTCACAGCTAGGGGATGTTTACTGCACGGACAAGATAAGTGACATCCTCTCCTGACAGTGAACCATCACCTATGCCATGTGGAGGCAGCAAGTCCTTTTTGCACCAAGCATTAAATTATACCTGTTAAAATGCAACAATTACTGGGGCATTAATTATGAGAGAGAATGTCAGATGGTGTCATTATAGAGCGTGCATATGGTTTCACCTTCCTTTATGAGGAACCCAGATGTTCTGTGCACATCTGCAGTGCTGTAGCATATAGAGCATGTTCATTAGTGTCCTATTTGAGACTGACTGAGCCAGCTGCCTTCCTGCTGCTGCTATAAGCAAAGCTTTGTGTGTTGTCTCTCATTAAAAAAGTACAAAACTAAGAGAATAAATAATATTTTAAAAAAGCAGCAGTGGCATGTTTTAATGTGGATTGTTTTCCTATTGAAGGGGAGTCAACACAAAGAGTGATGATGGAAAGCTGTAGAAGTAAACACTGGCTGGTACTGAGTTACACTTTTACCAGCTTTAAGGTGAAGCAATCGAAGCGTCTACCAATGCAAACAAAGAACAACACTGAGTTTATCAAGCGTTTGCCACAAGAAGACAGTGCACATCACTTTGGTTCCTACAACAAGTTTTAAGTTGCCACCACAGGAAGAAACATAAAGGTCACGAAAAATGCAAAATCAGTTCATTATTTAAAAGAAAACGATACCGTGCTCAGTGTCCAGAGTTCCTGAGTCAGACCCGGTCCCCATCAGTACAGATTCAACTCTGTTAGCACATGTAACCCTCCATTTGCTTGAATGGAGGGTTACATGGAACTTGTAATTTATTCGTTATTAAATATTTCTGTACAAATCAGCGTGCCATAATTGCTGCACTGCCCAAAAACTGGAGTTGTGAGGAGCTCAGGGTTGATGGGCGGGTCAAAAAAGAAAAGATACGAAAAGGAAAAAGACTTCTACATGGGAAACTTTTGATATTGTCTTTGATTTGATTATTAGTTTAATTACAGTGAGAAAGGGCCGCAGTATTAAAAAATCTAACTAACCTAACATTCAACTCTTTGGACTGTGGGAGGAAGCCGGAGAACGCTGTATAGAACGATCCTGGAGGGCTGGTGGAATTGGGCCCAGAACTTTCTTGCTGTGAAGCAACTGGACCTGATCGACCACTGTTTTCCAAATTTCTGTGCCCAAGGCAGGCCAAAAAGCAGGTCAAGCCTTCAAAGCACACCTGTATTATTATTTTACAGAACCCTTCATGGCAACTGGAGGGATTTCAATGTTAACTTTTGATTGTTTTCTCAGATGAAGGCACTTTTGAGCACGACACCTGCAGTTGTTTTGCACGTAAATTGTACTTATCCCAGACATTTTCATGTAGTTGCATGCCCTTACTGTCCGAAGTGAAGATCCTGGGCTCTTACATCAGGTAACCTCTCTCTCAGGAGGGATGTTTGGTTTCTGCGTGGCTCTTTAGTTTCCTGGCTGTTATTAGTAAACCTCATCAAAAACAAATGACACACACACACCACACTAATACAGTCTTTTTAGATTTCATTCATCATTTAAGTGCACTCATAATAATAATAATAATAATGTTTGTGGTCTCCAGGCATACTTGAACGTAACTCAGTGCACACTGTGGTTTGTATCTATACAGAGCAAAACATCCACCGGCAAATAATATACCAACTTCAATTCAGATGGTGGCTGTTTTGTAAAAAAAACGATGTAATAACACAACTGTCACCCTCTCAAGACTAATCTCCCTAATTTTAACGTGTCTTTAGATAGCGGTGGAA
This sequence comes from Perissodus microlepis, assembly GCF_051167445.1. Taxonomy (NCBI): domain Eukaryota; kingdom Metazoa; phylum Chordata; class Actinopteri; order Cichliformes; family Cichlidae; genus Perissodus; species Perissodus microlepis. Next base: position 4,103,541 of record NC_140464.1, on the reverse strand, counting down.
ACAAAGTGGAGGGAAAGTTCCCTATTTTTGATTGAAGCACAGCTCCAGGGAACTGGAGTGTTTATCTTGTTCATCACAGAAGTGCTGGCAGGGCTGTGGCCTCCCGTTAAATGACAGGAAAGAAGACGTCTTTTTGCTTAAAGAAAGAAAGAACAAATCAGCCTTTCAGCGGACTGAGTAGGGCATCTGTGAGATAATTTCCGGGCCCTCCTCTTTTTTCTTCTTTTCGTTTTCTAAACCAGTGTCCTGTGTGGAGTGGTAGCACACCCTCCCCGAGGCTTCCTCTTGCTTTTAAAATTGCTTCTGTTTGAAAGTCTGAGCAGCTGCCCCGGGGCACAGAAACAAACCGTGTGAGAAATTGTACTTTTAGATGTTGTCGGAGCGGTCTAAAATTATACACTGGTGCTTTTCTCTTCTTGATATTTTAAGATTGCTTTAAAACCACATTCAGATTAAGAGCCTCAAATAGATTTGAGATTACTTTGACTTCTCAGTGAAGCGATGTCCCAATTTGAAGTTCTTTCCACCCATATTTTCTGTGGAAGTCCTTAATTTACTGCTGCTCACAGTCTGTTTTTTTTTGTACTGCGTGCAGTCTAAAATGAATCCCTTTGTTTGGTGTTAAGTGTTTTAAATGTTATTATGGAGCGTATAATAAAGTTAAGGCCCCCTAATCTGGTTTCCTTTGTAGTGGGAGATCTCAATGCTTCCTTTCTCTCCCCGTCAGCCCTCATCAACCAGGAGAAGCTCATGGAAAGCAGCGAGAGGTCTACACAGCCTGTCTTGTTAGTTTCTGCCTTTTCAGAGAAAACCGCCCTAATGCAAGTGGAGGGTAACATTAAGAGCAGAACCCCAGAGGATTGTGGGATTGGGCTGAGATATCTTACAGATCTGTGTGGGTTTTTTAAAGCTCAGATATCACTGGGCTGCACTATTCACTGCCAGCCAGAGGACGTGTGAAATCAATGCAATAAGCAAATCAGCAGCTGATAAGAATCTAATGATAAGGGTTTATCTTCACACCTCAGGGCCAAAACAAGTTAGGCATCCTTCAGTTCTGGTTACCTGTATGATTAAAAAATTTAGAGATTTCTAATGTTTTGAGCCACAGTCCTACCATGAAAGGTCCCAAACCTGCAGTTGGTGTTCCTACAGGTAAGATAACCAATCTTTGTGGCTGATATTTTTTAACCCTAAAAATCAGCGGACTCACACAATAACAAGAAAGGACTGGATGCTGTACATGTGTTGCCAGGCGACATAAAAATATAAAATGCAAAGATATTTGTCCCTCAAGTTTTTCCATTTCTTTCCCTCACACCTGTTCTGATAATTTCAGCGATCTCCCTCCGGTAATTTGCCGACATTTGCGAATCTTTATATTGATGCAGCGATTATTATTCCTTCAACTGTGGCGATAATTGTTATTCTCTCACTGATAAATCCAAAACTGTGAAGCAGAAGTAGCCGGGAATGCACAGGAGGAATCGACGGTGCAGAACAGGCCAGTCACAATAATTGCAGACTTCTCAGGAGGTGTACATCAGGTTATGTGTCACATTAGGACGTAGATTTCCTGGCGAAGCTTAAAGTGGGCATGAGGACGAATGCAGCAACCTCCAACAACCGCTCACCCACCCTAACCGACCTGTGTGACTGCAGCCGAGCTCACACAAAGAACTTTTCATGCCTAAACCTAACAGCAGCTTTACATGCTAATAACATGAAGTATTTTTTAACCCTTTCATGCATGAATTATGACAACTTCAATCAGGATTTTTTTCTTAAGTATTTTTATTCATCTTTAGGCATGAAAAAAGATTTTTGAACTTCATTTTTTTAAACATGTACTTTTCAAAGAGTTTTTACATGTGCACTTAGGTGGACAACATCACCTCTGAAGTGGGTGGCAGGGTATGGAGTGACACGTCAGTGTCCAATGTACTGGGTTATGTGCAAGTATACCATCAACAGCGACACAAATACAAGAAAACAGCCTTTGAATAGCTGTCCACTGTAGTGACCACTAAAGGGTTAAAAAATGAGTGACGAAATAATTGACTCCACAGGCCTCCAGTCCAAATTTTTGAGGTTTATTTCCTCTAAAAGTGGAAAATATTAATTTTGTGTACATGGATGTTGGTCAGTATCCCACATACGAGACCTCTTAGTATAAAAATGTTTCCAAGAACATGAAAAATTTGAAGATTCATGTTCAGAAAAATAGAAAAAGATTAAAAGCTATGTATATTTTATAAACTGTCAAGAGACTGTGTTGACCTCCTTAATATGCTCTAAAACCAAAGTATCCATAGCAACAAAATGTGTTTCCTTAGAAAATTAAGCTTTTACACCCTTTGTTTGTACTTTTTTACAGGAACTTTGAATATTAACCCCAACTTAAATCAATTTTCTTATAATCATAAAAATTTGCTACATGTGTCCATTTCTGCTTCATTTAGATGTAAAAAAGCTAAACTAAATACAAGGTTTCACACAGTTGCAGTATCTCCTTTTAATAATTAGAGTCCATTTGATGCTACTCCTTTTTTTAAATCACATAAGGCAATTAAAATAAAGTTCCTACCATGCTGTTAAGCTGAGGAGCAGTCAGTCATCCAGCCAGTGGAAACGAATGAAGAGACTGAAAGGATTATTAGAGCTCATTACTGTCCAAAATGATCCAACGTCTCTCCAGGGTCACAGCTCAAGACACAGAGGGAGCAGAGACACTGAATATCTTTTTCATTAAGAGGCTTTTTTCCCTGCTTGTACCAAATGAAAGCCCTGGCAGAGAGGCATGCTTTGGTTGTGATCAATGTGGGGCATTTTCTATGAAGCTTTGTCGAGCACAGAAGGCCAGTGGTTTTCAGTCTGTTTTTGGGAAACACAAAAGCGGACACTGTCAGACGGAGCTGTGATGTGCGGGAGGGGGACAACAAGAACTTTTCTGTCTCGCCGGTTGTTCTCTTCTGTTAAACTGAATTAGCTCTGCATGTATTGAGTGTCAGACTGCTCATGCTCAGACAGACGAGGTCTGTCTCTCTCTCTCAGAGAATAAAGATGCTTGTGGCTGCGGCACCTCCGGCCCTGCAGGATTTCACAGATATGAATTTACACTGTGCAGATGTGCATGAACATGCACGAGAGCAGATTTTAGGGCAAAAATTAAAGCCGGTGAAGAATTTAAATACAGTAAGCTGTATTAATATATGTATGTATATGTATACTGTATCAAAAAGAAAAAGTAGTTATGAACAAATATGACATACAGAATGATACAATTTTTTTTTTAGTTTAGGTTTAAAAATGCTTTGTTTTCTTTCATTTTAATTTATTTTATTAAGTTTAAAACAGTCATGTAGACATCCCAGTGCCTCCTTTAAAGCTCTGCGTTTGCAAATTTGACCAGTTAGACATAGTCATGAAATATTGCTTCAGTTATTTCTTCATTTTTACCCCCCAAAGGTGAGTTTTTTCTTATTTGAGTCAACTAAAATATTTTTTACATCTACAGTTAGTTCACTATAAAAGCCTTGCTGACATACTGACTATCAAAACAAACAACAGCTGAATTTTTTTTTTACATTTAAACTCAGTGTTCGCAACTTGAAAACACAATAACGACACATTAATGTCATGGCTGCGAAGCCGGTCTGTTTATGATGCGGACACGGAATAGACAGAGCTGAACTTTAACAAGAGGCGAGTCGTTTACTTGGCCAAAAAAACCCAACAAATACAAAATAAAGCAAAAGTGAAAAGGGTCGAAAACTAAACTAAAACCTAAACTCAGAAAACTAGACTGTGATAACTATGACAGAAGGACATGAAGATGAGTCTGGGCAGGAGCACGCGAGAAGCTATGAGAAAAAACATGAAACGTGACCTGAACAGAATCATGAAGGACCTGAAAGCTTGACGTGACTTGGGGAGAGGAAAACAGACGCACTGACAACGAACTTTCTTCTTCTTCTTCTTTCTTACATTTGTATTGGCGGTTGGCAAACAATTGAAAGGTGCATTACCACCACCAACTGGTATGGAGTATGGTCTGGAACGACGCTCAAAAAATAAATAAATAAATAAATAAATAAATAAAAAAATTTCCTCAAATCCTTCCAAACAGGTTCCCCTCTTTTAAAAACTGAAATAAGGCCTGATAACATTTACTTCCCGATTCCTTTCGCAACAAATCAACAAGATCCAGTTCGATTTTTAGGTTACTGAGATTTTGAATCAATTGTCTCCTCTCAACCTGATACCTCTGACACTGCAACATGACATGTTCTATAGTTTCCTCTACCCCACAGTAATCACATTTTCCGGTACTACTGACAACGAACTGAAGGAGACAGTGGCTTAAATACACAGAAGGGTAACGAGGGAAGAGGAAACACCTGGGAAACACAGCTGACACAAAAGAACCTGAACACCACAGGGGAGGAAAAACTAAAAACACTGAACATGGGCACACAAGACTTTCAAAATAAAACAGGACATAGCCATGGTAACACAAGCTTGACACGAGAGACAGAGAGGGAGTGAGAGACGAGAGACACAAGGGGAACCTACATAGAAAGATGGCATAGAAGAAACATAAACCAGACTAAAGGTTCAACCAAGACAAACTAATAATAATAATAATAATAAAAGAACGTAACATTATCTCATAAGTAATCCCAAATACAAAACAACTCACCTACCCCCTTAACTTAAGAATAACACATGAATTTAACATTATATCAACATAAGAAATCAACAGTACAAAATAATTCAAAACACTGGGCCACCAACCCAGCCCTGACACATTACTGTGAAGTCAAATTCAGTGTTAATGTGTTTTCATATTCCATGTTTTCTCTGAATTTCATCCATCAGTGACAAAACAATAAAACATTGCTTTGTAATTCACAGTATTCAAAGAGAAAGAAAAACTCGCTGTGTGTTAAGTTTGGAGTTTAGTGTGGATACAGAAAGAATAAGTGACATAAATATAAACACTGCATTTATTGATCCATAAACTGACATTTTTATTTTATGTTTCTAGGCAAACTGAGTTTATTAAATTAATCGAAATATAATTTCCATGTTTGTCTAATGTTCTGCGTCTTCTCCTCATTCTGTCACTGGAGTACACAGCTGCTTGGTCTAAAAGTTCAAAATAAAGAGAAAAAAACAGAAAACTAGGTCATTTTTGTTAGGTTGTCATTTTTCTTAGTGTAGATCAAAAGAACTTGGCTGTCTCGTTGGAAAGGAAAAGATCCAAAGAGATCTAATATTAATGTCTTTTACATCATCAAGACACTAACGAGCTGTTTTGAGACGAGTCGAGGGGAACAATCTCGTACACGCCTGACAATAAACTGTAAAAACACATTTTCCTTGTTAGTGCTGGTTGTTTAAGGTTGTATCATGTCTGAAAAATCAAAAGCAAGAACCTTAAAATGTGTGGATGTGACGCATGACAGTGACATACTTCTTTAAACTCGATGGAAAGATCAGTGTCATGTTGGTTTAACCTCCTAAGACCCGAACACTTCCACGGCATGCATTTTTAATTTCTCTTTGATATTTGGGCTGATTGGGACCTGATGAATGTAAAAACAAAGAATTAGCAGATTTTTTTTTACCTAATTTTTGTTTCTAACAAAAATGAGAGCCGCATATGAGGATTTTCGTTTTAAATTTCGATAGAACAGTAGCAGTATAATGTCCTTGTAAGTGGATATCAGGCCCTTGTAGAGCATAATTGAGTATTTTGGTCTAAATAACCCAAAATGTGATGTCCACATATGTGGACGCCAGGTCCTAGGAGGTTAATATTCCAGAATCATGGTTATTGGCTGGTAATGGTTACTGCTTTCCACCATCTTTGGTCCAGGATCTGGGGTTCCCAGCAGGAATCTTTATAAAGGAGCTGAAGTTTCTTTAACAGAGTGGAGACTCAAATGTCAAAATGTCCACCACATCTGAAGGTTTCACAATCATGGACAAGCGATTCGTCTCCTTCTCGGTACCTTTCAAGCTGTTGCTGAATAAAAAAAACATCCTTCAGATTTAATGGATTTTTTATGTGCTCAACAAAACCTCTAATGCTTTAAAAGGTCTATTTATCTGCTGGTGTTGTGTGATTTTGTAACCATTTTGGAACGTCACAGAGAGACAGTTCAAAGAGAACTGCAATCAAAGTGAAACCAGACGCGAGGTTAAAATCCCGTCCCTTACTTCACCTTGCTTTTGATTTTATAACCTTTAGCAAAAGCTTCTCCTGAAACTTTAGCCACAAACAACTGGCAGCAGCTCTCGTCCACACTGAAGATCACCGAGCGTCCTCTCACATGAGCAACAATGCACTTCTCGCACCGGACTGTTTATTTTGGAGCGCTGCCACGGCTCATTGTTAAAACAACAGTATCCTACTCAGGCTTTGATGGCCTTTATTTCCTCACCAGCTGCCTGCAATAATCCTCTAAAAGGAATATAATCAATCCTCTTCAAATCCACTTTTAAGGTTGTCTGCCTGCTCGTGTCCAGATATTAATCATCGCTTTCTGCTTTATCCACCAAAATAGAAGTTTAAAACCCCTAAAACATGCTGGCTAATCAGGGGACACATTGAGCTTATTTCCCATGGAGATAGTATAAATAACCTGCAGCATGTCACCTCTGTAATGTAGGGGTTGAGCTTTTTTTATTATGCAGGATTTGGATGAAAATTTGTGTTTATGATTGTTTATTTGGAAGCATTAAACAGAAGAAGGCTTGACCAAAAGAACCACAGTTTACTTTGGATTGCAGTGCAGTAAATGTCTGAGAACACGAGTAAGTATATAACCGTTACAGTGTCCCAAAACAACGATTACAACATGGCATAAATACTGGCCAATGATGACATGACTTCAAATGGCTTTTCTGTCAGATTTTATCTAAAATCAAGGGTCTTTTCTCAGTGTTTACAAGTTCATTGAATACCTTTGTACTGGTTTTATGTATGCTTTTTTCATTTTATGGTTTTACTGTATTGTAATTAGGGCACTCAAGAGAGTACTCCTATGGCCTTCCCAGTTTAAATAATACTAATACTTTTAAATGGTGACTTTACAAATAATTTTTCTTGTAAACAAAATGAGGATAAAAAGGTCAAGGTTGACTGAATTACTTGTTTTTGGACCTGGTATGTTCAGTCATACCTCCATATTACTATTTTAGGAATTTTCTACAGTAGCTTTGCATGATTTACATTTTCATAGTTCAAAATAATCCTTCTTTGTCTTATTCATTCTTTTTTTATTATTATTTTTTTTAGCTGATTTATCTTCTCTTCCTTTCAGACAATTTTCCTCTGACTGGTTGTCTCATGATAACAAAGTGGGTGGGTGGGCGGAGCTTCAGTCCCTAAGAGCTCTCTCTTTGATCTGATATAAAACCAGAGCTACAATTTGTGTAAATACATGCCCAATTTTACATTTGTGTTTTATTTCTCTTCCATCATGTTATTTTTTATTCAACTGTTTAATTGGTTAGTCCACTTTTCTTTTACTTTGCCAGCTTCACATGTGCCAAACTTACATTAAATATTCTATTTGTCCCAGTGCACTATTCTCCATTTGGGACATTTTAAGGTGTCTGGATCTAAATATAACTGTAGCTTGCACCTTGTGTTTAATCCATGATCCATCCTCATCCGCGATGGGCAGCAGGTTTGTGTAACTCTATCGGTGCATGCCCATGTAAAGGAGGAAGGCTTCACACCAAGGACAATGGTGTGATATAAGAAGGGACAGTGCCACTGGTAAAACCGCAGGCTAACGATCCCATTTAACAGCTTCTGCGCTGGAGTTTTGGAAAAGCTGAGACACTTTGTGTTTGGACCTGATCACAAACAAACTGTTCAGTGTTTCTGTCCATGTACTTGTGAAGCAAAGTGGGTGAGTATGATAATGTTCAGGATGCATTTTTTAAGTGTTATGTTGACATAATTTTTAATTCAAGAGATGATTGGTGTGTTTTTTTAAATCTTTGATTTAGGAGAAAATGAGCACCGATGGGGAAATGACAATTTTTGGGGTGGCTGCCCAGTACCTGCGCAAGTCCGAGAAGGAGAGGACGGAGGCTCAGACACGGCCGTTTGACAGCAAGACGGCGTGCTTTGTGAGCGATGAGAAAGAGATGTATGTCAAGGCTGAGATCCAGGAAAGGGCAGATGGCAAAGTCAGTGTGAAGACGGCGGATGACAGAGTGGGTGGACTGAAGTGTTGCTCTAATAAACTGCTTTGGTGACAACTGAACACAGCCTGGGAAAAAAAGAGCTTTCTGTATATGAGATGTCTCACGAGGACATTATTCTTTCTAATATTTTAGAAGGATTTTATACAGCTGTCATAAAATCTGCAATAAAGAACCTCCTGAACTTTATTATTCTGGCTTTCAACTGAGACATTTAATCTTGCCTGAAGCCCTAAATGCTGCTTCAGTTTCCACAAAAGTAATAATTTGAATGAAAATGTGATTCCACATTATTAAAATGTGTAAAAGCAGTAATTATCCTGCAGGCATTTGGCCTTTGAAAGACCTTTTTTCCCCTTAACTTTGGGCATCATGTTCCAATATTCATCTTTTTTCAGACTTTAGCTGTCAGAGAGGACCAAGTGTTTCCCATGAACCCCCCAAAGTTTGATAAGATTGAGGACATGGTGATGATGACACACCTCCATGAGCCTGCTGTGCTGTACAACCTCAAGGAGAGATATGCAGCTTGGATGATCTACGTAAGTCAAACATAAAATATTAAGCTGCGCGCAGAGTTAATTAAAACAGCGAGGCGTTAAAAATTGGAAACCAGATTTTCAGATTATTCAGAAGCTGCAGTGTGATTGTTTAGAAACAGATGACTTCACTCTGGGCTTCATAATTTATATAAGTAAAAATGGAAACTTAAACTAGGAGTTACTGTCATTTTTTATGAATTATTTTTGTAAAAAATACTGAAAGTTTTAATTTTATAACTAGGAATATACTTTACTTTATTAGAGTGGATCCATAATGTAAAAATTTTGCTAAAATCCAATTTGAGATGTTTTTTTTTACATTAAAAAAAATACATTATACTTTATCTGTAGTATAAAAACCAAAAGTGTGAAATTGTCCATTTTCATACAGTATAACTAATTTGATAGTTGTGCTACAATTTTCATATTTATACAGTAATTTAGCCCCTTAGACATGTGCACAATGAGAAATAAGTTTCACAGTCTATTTCTGAATAGATTCACCTCACACACACAGATACCTGTGAACTGGTGTTCAGCAACATAGTATGAATTTTCTGTAAATGAAGCACAAACTTGCTAGGCCTTTTAAAAACTCACAGCAAGACACATTCTCCAAAAGGTCCCATTCATTCACTCATTAGGAGGCCTAATCGATAGCAAATGGCTACAGGTACCTGTGTCGGCACACCTGTCAATCAAAGCAGCTGCAGGCCTAACTTTAAGCTTTATCAACATCTAAATGGATGAGATATGAAAACAAATAAAACAAAAAATAAATAAATAAAAAATACCCCTCAATAAAACTCTTTGAAAGCGGGAAACATATTTGAAACAAACTTTAAATCTTGTGAAGTTTGGCATGTTAACATGACAGTCTGTGGGGACTTGAGTCTGCCTTGTGTGGAGATTAGAGGAACTGCAGTTTTGGGCACTTCTACATTAGCTCAATGTTCAGCCCCAGAAGAAAGGACAGAAATACCCAAAACCAAATTAATGAAATAGTCTGTTTTAATGAAGCAGACTAATGTTCCACATGTGGTCAATATAACTTTTGCTGTGATGGAGATTTGAAGGCTGAATTACTTATGCAGCTGCAATGAGCCACCTGATGTTGCAATCGAAAATCTGAAAGGCTCTTCCGTGTTTCCCACGCAGACCTACTCTGGACTCTTCTGTGTGACTGTGAACCCTTACAAATGGCTGCCAGTCTACAACCCAGAGGTGGTCCAGGCCTACAGGGGAAAGAAAAGGATGGAAGTCCCCCCTCACATCTTCGCCCTGTCTGACAACGCCTATCAGTTCATGCTCACAGGTGCCAAAGCAGAAACGTCTCTGCAACAGGAATCTTTATTATATTTTTCTTACATTTTTTGTCTAACTTCCATTTCTTCTGTCCTCAGACCGTGAAAATCAGTCTATACTAATCACGTAAGTTTAACACAGACTGTTTCTGTTCACGAGGACTTTGCATCGAATGACTCATAGGGTGAAATGTTGGCTTTTTCATTTGTTTTGTTCCTCAGTGGAGAATCTGGTGCAGGAAAGACTGTCAACACCAAGCGTGTCATTCAGTACTTTGCAACAATTGCAGTGTCTTCAGACAAGAAAAAAGAGGCAATTAACAAAATGAAGGTAAGTTCATCAGCGGTCAGTCAGTCAGTGTTTCAGAGTGCAGTGGGCATCAGATTTACGTGAAGGTCCGCTCTTCATCAGGGGACTCTGGAGGATCAAATCATCCAGGCCAACCCTCTGCTGGAAGCTTTTGGGAATGCTAAGACTGTGAGGAATGACAACTCATCTCGCTTTGTGAGTGAGCCTCAGGGACTTTACACTTTGATTTAATTTCCCAGATGGTTGTGAGAAATGAGATGCCCCTTTTTTTGTGTTGAACAGGGTAAATTCATCCGAATCCACTTTGGTGCGACTGGTAAACTGGCATCTGCAGATATTGAGACGTGTAGGTTTATACTCACTAAGTTTGGATAAAGAATGAGGTAAATTATCTTTTCACAAAGAGTAAAATGTTTTTTCTTTCTGAAAGATCTGCTGGAGAAGTCGAGGGTGACATTTCAGCTGCAGGCTGAGAGAAGCTACCACATCTTTTATCAGCTTACTTGTAACAAGAAGCCTGAACTGATAGGTGAGCTGATGAATTGTTTTTGAACTACTTTGATGCTCTCAATGCTCATTTGCATAAACCTCATTTCCTTCCCTTCAGATCTACTTCTCATCACCACCAACCCCTACGACTTTGCCTTCATCAGTCAGGGAGAAATCAGTGTGAAAAGCATCAATGACGCTGAAGAGCTAATGGCTACAGACGTGAGTGGACAACCAGAGCTCGCTGAGCTGAGTTACAGCTCATTCAAATCTGACTTGGCCTCTTTTCTTCTTCTTCTTCTTCTTTTAAATACAGGAAGCATTTGATGTTCTGGGCTTCTCCTCTGAAGAGAAAGCATCCATCTATAAGCTCACTGGTGCTGTGATGCATTATGGGAACATGAAGTTCAAGCAGAAACAGCGGGAGGAGCAGGCTGAGCCAGAGGGCACTGAAGGTGAGGGCGATACAAACAAATAAACAAACAAAAGAAAGAGCTATGAATGAGGTCACATATCTATATTCTTCTGTTTTCCCTGCAGTGGCTGATAAAGCAGCATATCTGATGGGCCTGAACTCGGCAGATCTGCTGAAAAGCCTCTGCTATCCCAGAGTGAAGGTTGGAAATGAGTACGTCACCAAAGGGCAAAATGTTCAGCAGGTAAGCTCAGAATCTAAAAGCGTTTCATCCTGATAACAGCTCAGTCACACCAGAGTAAAAACAAGATGGAAACCTCTTTGCAACTATGTAAAAAAATCAGCAGTTGCTACGGTGATTGATTTCCTTTTTTCTGAATTTGCCAAACATTTGTTTGGCCAACATCCTCAGTCTCTTGGCATCCAGAGGTTGCAATTGCACAAGTCGCCTGTAGGGAAGCAACCTGTCTCCAAACAACAGCAATCTAACTCAGACTGACTGAATGACATTTAACAGATTGGCGAATGCTTAGAAATGCTGTCTGAATTGTAAACGCAGCTAGATTGGCAGCACTGTGTGATCAATATGTGCTGATGAGCATTTCATGCCCCCCTCCATTGTTTTCCCTGGAGTGACTGTAGCATAAGCAGCCTACACACTCCGAGATTCTGAAGTGTGACGCTGAACGAACTAACTTGGATAGGACATCAAACATGATGCATGCAGTCTGTACAACAATAATGCTAAAATGAGGCCAAGATGCGAGGCTATCTATCTATCCCGTTATGCTGCATCCTCCTCAGCTTAGTCTTTAAAATGACACACAAGGTCACATCATACAAAGAACTACATAGATGTCTTTTGTGCAGCAATGTATGAAGATAATTCACCATCTTTCCAGGTGTACAACTCTATTGGCGCCCTTGCAAAATCAGTCTACGAGAAGATGTTTTTTTGGATGGTCGCAAAAATCAACCAGCAGCTCGATACGAAGCAATCCAGACAACATTTCATTGGAGTTCTCGATATTGCCGGCTTCGAGATCTTTGATGTGGGTGTTTAAAATATATCTGTACATTCCTCACAATCTCACAGAAATGTGTTTATTTACTTGAATAACATATTTTATGTGTTTAGCACAACAGCATGGAGCAGCTCTGCATTAACTTCACCAACGAGAAGCTGCAACAGTTTTTCAACCATCACATGTTTGTGCTGGAACAAGAAGAATACAAAAAAGAAGGGATTGACTGGGAGTTCATTGACTTTGGTATGGACCTGGCAGCCTGCATTGAGCTCATTGAAAAGGTATTTATATGCAGTATGATTTAAAAAATAAGAAACATGAAACTTAATGTTTCAAATGCGAGAATGTTATTAACAAGAATTTTGGGTTTCCAAGCCAATGGGCATCTTCTCCATCCTTGAGGAAGAGTGCATGTTCCCAAAATCAACAGACACGTCTTTCAAGAACAAACTCTATGACCAACATCTTGGCAAGAACAACTGCTTCTTGAAGCCCAAACCAGTCAAAGGGAAGCCCGAAGCCCACTTCACGTTGATGCACTACGCCGGCACCGTGGACTACAACATCACCGGGTGGCTCGAGAAGAACAAAGACCCGCTCAATGAGTCGGTGGTGCAACTTTACCAGAAGTCATCAGTCAAAATACTGGCCATGCTGTACGCGCACTACTCTGGATCAGATGGTAAGTATGCCTTTTTTCCACTAGCGCTCGATTGTTTATTAACATGATACGGTCGTGTTATGTTTTAAACTGTGTCATTGATGCAGAGACAGCTGCAGGAGGAGCCAAAAAGGGATCCAAGAAGAAGGGGGCATCGTTCCAGACTGTGTCGGCTTTGTTCAGGGTAACATAAAATTTACCAGTGGTTTCTAGGGTCCGCATCAATTAGAAATCATCCTGGAAATCAGTTTAAATAAGTAAAGATTGTATTTTTTAATAGTATATTAAAAAAATAAATGGTAACACCAAAACCTGTCGTTTTCTTCACAAATTGTTTGGGGGGGAATTAAGCTTGTGGAGTAGTTTCCTTCGTCTGTATTTTTAATGGTTGCCCCAGATTTGTTCAAAGTTAACAAATTAGTGCCTCCTAGAAAACCTTTTTTATGGGTAATCTTAAATATTGCTAAGCAACTGCTAGTCATGAGCATAACAAACAAGTATTCCTGAGTTTAAAAAGAAGTCAAAACTATTAGAACAAAACTTCTACACGTGTGGATTTTCTGCAGGAGAATCTTGGGAAGCTTATGACCAATCTGAGAACCACTCACCCTCACTTTGTGCGCTGCTTGATACCAAACGAGACCAAAACACCAGGTAGTTTTTAATAATCCACTTATTTTGACATTTATATAACCACAGTAATGCAACTAAAATAATTACTGCCTTCAATAACAGGCATAATGGAGAACGGCCTCGTTATCCACCAGTTACGATGCAACGGCGTGCTGGAAGGCATCCGGATCTGCAGGAAAGGCTTTCCCAGCAGAATCCTCTATGGTGACTTCAAGCAGAGGTAAACACTCAAAGCTTTTGAATATTTCATAATTTTTGGTCTTATACTCAGATTTATCATTTCTCCGACAGGTACAGGATTCTTAACGCGAGCGCAGTCCCAGAGGGACAATTCATGGATAACAAAAAAGCTGCAGAGAAGCTCCTCGGCTCAATCGACGTGGATCACACGCAGTACAAGTTTGGACACACTAAGGTTTTTAGTTGTTAACATATAACAAGGGTTAAATGGTAAAGAAGAGCAATGAGAAGGGAGAGTGGTAATGACCTTTCATTTCAGGTGTTTTTTAAAGCCGGCCTGCTCGGCGCCTTGGAGGAGATGAGAGATGAGCGACTGGCACAGGTCGTGATGTCCACTCAGGCTCTGTGTCGCGGATACCTCGTCCGGCTAGAGTATCAGAAGATGATGGCCAGAAAGTAAAGATGCATACTGCATTCATGTGTGGTGGACTAAAAACAAAGAAAGAGGAAATCATACATTAACTCTTATAGACTGTGCCAACAGGCCCTGCATGCTTTATAGATCCAGCACAGCTAAAACCTGCATCTTAAATGAAATGAAATTTCTACTTTGACAGGGACGCAATCTACACCATCCAGTATAACTTCCGTTCCTTCATGAATGTAAAGCACTGGCCGTGGATGAAGCTGTACTTTAAGCTGAAACCTCTTCTGAAGAGTGCTGAGGCTGAGAAGGAAATGGCCCAAATGAAGGTGGACTTTGGAAAACTCAAGGAAGACCTGTCCAAATCAGAAACCCGTCGGAGGGAGCTGGAAGAGAAAATGGTCTCCATCGTACAAGAGAAGAACGATCTCTTGCTTCAAGTCCAGGCCGTAAGTTAAGAACCACTTATTGTCCACGTGGGTGCTGCGACTTTTGAGAAATAATGTTAGCCCACAATCTTGATATCAGGAGGCTGACAACCTGCTGGATGCAGAGGAGAGGTGCGAAGGACTCATGAAAAGCAAGATCCAGCTGGAAGCGAAACTCAAGGAGGTGACCGAGAGACTTGAAGATGAGGAGGAGATCAACGCTGAGCTGACCACCAAGAAGAGGAAGCTCGAAGACGAGTGCTCTGAACTGAAGAAGGACATTGACGACTTGGAGTTGACCTTAGCTAAAGTGGAGAAGGAAAAACATGCAGTAGAAAACAAGGTGAGTCTCCAATCAACTGCTGTATCATCTCAGTAGAGGAGAATTGTTATATCTTCCTTCTTAATCATCGCTGTAGGTAAAAAACCTAGTAGAAGAAATCATGAGCCAAGATGAAAACATCACCAAACTGTCCAAAGAGAAGAAAGCCCTGCAGGAGGCTCATCAGCAAACACTGGACGACCTGCAGTCTGAGGAAGACAAAGTAAACGCGCTTACCAAAGCCAAGACCAAACTGGAGCAGCAGGCGGATGATGTGAGTTACCCTGCATGCAGAAGTACTGAAGTGTACAGCTGCTGTTAAGATGTGTAAGATGGCTTTATCTTTAGCTGGAAGGTTCACTGGAGCAAGAGAAGAAGGTCCGTATGGATCTGGAAAGAGCCAAGAGGAAGCTGGAGGGTGACCTGAAACTTGCTCAGGAGTCAATCATGGATCTGGAGAACGACAAGCAACAGCTGGAAGAAAAGCTGAAAAAGTAAGGACTCAATGTTTTGGTGGTGAAAAGAGTGTTTAAAAATGTTATTTTCTTTATACATATAGGAAACTGAGTTTGTAAGATACAGTTAACAGTTTGTGGGCAAACAAAGTGTTGAAGCCAGGAAAGGTGTTAGCTGTGAATGGAGGGGCTGTGAGTCACAAACCCACAAAGAATTATCGCTAGAATCTGTTTCCCTTTGTGCAAAGTTTTATCATCTCCCAGCTCACTGTTTTGGTTTCTGTTTGACATTCATGCTCCAAACACAAGAGACCAAAAGGACCAGAGCTGGTGGAGATGATAAAGTTTGTACACAGGCAGCTTTATGCAAACATATTCTTCAAACCAGCTCTTTAATCTCACTGCTTACAGCTTATTGCACTATTTAATGTGTGTTATATATTCATTTATGTGGCACTGTGCACTCACTGGTTACTTTATTAGGTTGCTTGCTAGTACTGGGTTGGAGCCCTTTTTATCCTTGAACGTGGTCAACTTGAAATAATGACAGATCCCTCAGAGTAACATATTTCTTTTTAACCCTTCAGGCTTCAAAAATGACAATTTTCAAGCATTCAGCGAGTTTTCCTTTTTTTTTTTTACAGGAAAGACTTTGAGTTGTCACAACTGCAGTCAAAGATAGAAGACGAACAAGCACTCAGTGGTCAGCTGCAGAAGAAAATCAAAGAGCTCCATGTGAGAATTGTTTTGAATTACCTGAGCTGGTGTCCACTTCAGGATTTACATTATTGGCAGATAATATAATGATACAGATGAGAAAGGTTCATCGACTGTATATCTACTTATTCTGCTTTGAGTAGAAACACAACATAAGAGATACAGTACATTTTATCTCCAGGTTGCACATCACTGCAACGTCACTAATATGAAGCTGATTCTGTGCTAATCTGTAGCGGTTTTCAACAATAGCACTCAACTGATTTCCGATGATGTCCAAAACATTATGGCCAATAGCCTGTACACAAAAGATGGACACTGGCTGTAGCATCACTGGACATTGCATCCTGATAGTGACACTAACTGGGACCATAGTTTACAAAATAAACGTCTTGTGTTCAATAAGACCTAAAACTAGTGATTGAAACTTTAAAATAATCAGGAAAGTGTTTACTGAGGTCATAGATTGTAAATAAAAAAGGCAGGAAGGCAGAAGATGAAAATTAGTCAGGTTTAAACCTCTGCAAGCGAATAAATAAAGAAGGCTCCACAAGACTGACGTCAGTGGCTACAGGAGGGGCCGTATCCCAAAAAATCTGACAAAGACATGACTTCAATTTCTTCTGCGTAATGTTTCATTATCAAAACTGGCAAAATGTGAGCTGGTTTTAACAAAAGCAACAAGAAGAACTGGCTTCACATGAGCTTTGGGAAAAGAACCAAGCTGACGAAAAAGAAGGTACAAGTTGCTCTGACCCACTTTTCTAAACTTTTGGTCTTAAGAAAAGTGGGTCAACTAAAATGTTAGCCACATGAACTGGATGTCTCACGTGTCCCAGGTTAATAAATACCACACATGCACTAAAAGCTTTCAATTTAAATGGTGCAAACATTTTTAAATAACAAATAAAATTCCTGAATCACATTTGCAACGCAGGCCCGAATTGAGGAGCTGGAGGAGGAAATCGAGGCCGAGCGTTCGGCTCGAGCCAAAGTGGAGAAGCAGAGGTCTGATCTGTCCAGGGAACTCGAGGAGATCAGCGAGAGGCTGGAGGAGGCCGGAGGAGCCTCCGCCGCTCAGGTGGAGATGAACAAGAAGCGTGAAGCTGAGTTCCTCAAACTTCGCAGGGAGCTGGAGGAGTGCATGCTGCAGCATGACGCTACCTCTGCTGCTCTGCGCAAGAAACACGCAGACAGTGTGGCCGAAATGGGAGAACAGCTGGATAACATGCAGAGAGTCCGGCAGAAGCTGGAGAAGGAGAAGAGTGAGTTAAGGCTGGAGTTGGATGACGTGTCAAGCAATATGGAATCCGTGGCCAAAACAAAGGTTGGTCATTAAACTTGTCTTTGTCTTTACGCTCACTTCAATGTAAAAACATTACAAGGTTTATGTTTTTGCTTTCCTAAATTTGAAGATCAATTTAGAGAAAATGTGCCGATCACTTGAAGATCAACTGAACGAGGTGAAAACCAAAGAGGAGCAGCATCTGAGGCTCATCAACGACCTTTCGAGCCAGAAAGCTCGGCTTCAGACAGAAAACGGTAAGGAGTAAAGTAAACAAGCTGGAAGTCAAATAAAGTCACAGATACACCTGCTTTAATTCTCTTTACACCTCCCATCCAGCTGAGATGTCTCGGCAGCTGGAAGAAAAGGAGTCCCTGATGTCACAGTTAACCCGCGGTAAGCAAGCCTTCATTCAGCAGATCGAGGAGCTGAAACGGCTTCACGAGGAGGAGGTGAAGGTAAGCTGTGCCGAAACACAGTAGCCTGAATGTTTGGCAGTTTAGTGTGTTCATGGTGTCGCTTTCATTCTGCTCAGGCTAAAAACGCCTTAGCTCACAGTTTGCAGTCATCACGTCATGACTGCGAGCTGCTAAGGGAGCAGTACGAGGAGGAGCAGGAGGCCAAAGCCGAGCTGCACCGCTGTCTGTCCAAGGCGAACAGCGAGGTGGCTCAATGGAGAACCAAATACGAGACAGACGCCATCCAACGAACCGAAGAGCTCGAGGAGGCAAAGTAAGAACAATCTTCATTTCACTTCAAAACCCGGAGAGTATTTAAATGTTGTGCTAATGATGACCCGAATTTCTCCTACAGGAAGAAGTTAGCCCTCCGTCTGCAGGATGCAGAAGAAGCTGTAGAGGCCGTTAACTCCAAGTGTTCCTCTCTCGAGAAGACAAAGCAGCGGCTGCAGGGAGAGGCGGAGGACCTAATGATGGATGTGGAGAGGTCTAATGCTGCTGCTGCCACTTTGGACAAGAAGCAGAGAAACTTTGACAAGGTTTGGTTTTCATGAGATATCCTAAAATTGCTGATGTGACTGATGCATTCGTTAAGAGGTTCAGTAAGAAGAATATCCTGCAGGAGAAAGGTAGAGTGGAACAGGTGAGAATTACTTTAATAGTGGTCAACACTCCCAAACCTCTCATTACGCAGCTGTTAATGAGACAAAACTCATAGGATAATTAAAGTACTGACTTCAGTTCAAGCCATAACTATTTGTCAGCAATCTGCTAACACTGCTCAGTTGTTTAGCAGCATTATAGAGGATATCTGGTGTCAAAGACCCAAAGGAAGGATAAAGATTGTATGATACCTGATGTCTTGTTGAGTGTCCAAATGCAAGCAGCATCATGTTTTGACAATAAAGTGATATATTTATCTGAAACCATTTACTGATACATGAGCCTTTTATTGTAAAGGTTGTTGCTGAGTGGAAGCAGAAATACGAGGAGGGTCAAGCAGAGCTGGAGTCAGCTCTAAAAGATGTTCGCTCTTTGGGTACGGAGAACTTCAAGATGAAGAATGCCTTTGAGGAATGCCTGGAACAAGTGGAGACACTCAAACGGGAAAATAAAAATCTGCAGCGTATGTCAAGGTCCCCCTTTTTATAAAAATCTCTAATAATGCAGCAAAATGTCGATCGTTATCATGATTTCCTTCTCACTGCAGAGGAAATCATGGATCTCACGGAGCAGCTGGGAGAGATGGGGAAAACCATCCATGAGCTCGAGAAATCAAAGAAACAGGCTGAGCAGGAGAAATTAGAGGCTCAGACGGCTCTGGAGGAGGCAGAAGTGAGTAGAAGAACAATATTTAAACAAACTCTGCTGTCTCTGGGTATTATTGCTGCATGTCCTTGTTCAGGGCTCACTGGAGCACGAGGAATCCAAGATCCTTCGAGTCCAGCTGGAGCTAAACCAGGTGAAGTCTGAGGTGGACAAGAAGCTAGCCGAGAGGGACGAGGAGATCGAACAGCTGAAGAGGAACAGCCAAAGAATCATCGACACAATGCAAAGCAATCTGGATGCCGAGGTCCGGAGCAGGAACGACGCCCTCAGAGTGAAGAAGAAGATGGAGGGAGACCTGAACGAGATGGAGGTCCAGCTGAGCCACGCTAACAGGCAGGCGGCCGAGGCCCAGAAACAGCTGAGGAACATTCAAGTTCAGCTCAAGGTGGGCCACGTGTAGACAGCGAGAAGAGTTTGTTATTACCTCAGCTTAAGAACATGCTTCTATTTATAACATTTCTGTTTAGGAGGTCCAGATTCAACTCGATGACGCCCTGAGAAACACCGATGACATGAAAGAGCAGGTGGCCATGTCGGAGCGCAGGAGCAACCTCGTGCAGGCTGAAATGGAGGAGATCCGAGCAGCTCTGGAACAGGCCGAGAGGAGCCGCAAGCTAGCGGAGCAGGAGCTGCTGGATGCCAGCGAGAGAGTGCAGCTGCTACACTCACAGGTTCAGATCCACCAGTTTTACATGTGCACACATTTTTTTATTAGCAATAGATGGCACGACCACAACGGACAGCTATTGACCATGAGTTGGTGGTAGGGTTGAGAAATGTTGGGGGTCAGGCCAGAACTGGGGTTATATTTATGAAGAATGTGCAATCAGATGAAAGGCATCCTGCAGACTAAATGATTCAGTAAATGATATTAAATGATCAGGCTGCTCCCCCTGAGGTGAGATCAGTGAAACCTGCAGATAATTTATCTAATTTAGCGAATCGATGTCAGGTCATAAATTTGTTGACGAAAATCTGTGTCAGTGTCTGTCAGTAATGGGTACAAACCTCAAAAGTATTCCAGTTCTTTGTTTTTTCTTACTTATAAGTTTCAATAGATTTAGTAGAACAAATAAAAATATATTTGGCAAACTTTTCAAACCAGATTTTTATTTTTCTCAGAATTTTCTCAGATCGCAGGAGTCGTAGCTCTACAGTTAGAATCCACTTTTTCTCTGAAACAACATCTATTTAAATATTTTCAATGTCCTGTGAAGGTATCACGACTCATTTGGAAACCATCATCATTATTTGTCCCAGTTATGTTAATTCAAATCCTCGCCTGCAGAACACCAGCCTGCTCAACAGTCGGAAGAAGCTGGAGGCGGATCTGTCTCAGATTCAGAGTGAGATGGATGATAGTGTCCAAGCAGCCAGGAACGCTGAGGAGAAAGCCAAGAAAGCCATCACTGATGTAAGTCGATTTTTCTCAGTGTAAGCCTAAAAGATGCAGCAGTATGCTAGCCATTTTATTCCTTTTTTTCAGGCGGCCATGATGGCGGAGGAGTTGAAGAAAGAGCAGGACACCAGCGCTCATCTGGAGAGGATGAAGAAGAACCTGGAGGCGACTGTCAAAGACCTGCAGCAGCGCCTCGATGAGGCCGAGAACCTGGCCATGAAAGGCGGAAAGAAGCAACTCCAAAAACTGGAAGCCAGGGTAATCTGACCAAATAACATCTTTCTTCAGCTTTAGGAACAGGAGGGTGTTGCTCAAAAACACACGAGACTGACGACCAAACATTTTCGCCCTTCCAGGTGCGAGAACTCGAGAACGAGCTTGAAGTGGAGCAGAGACATGGCTCAGAGTCTGCGAAAGGTGTGCGCAAACTTGAGCGCAGGATTAAGGAGCTCACCTATCAGGTAGAAAAACCCTGTTCACTTTCACAATGCAAAGTTTTTACAAATGTTACAAAAAATGGAGATTGTTTCTTTTCTGTCACCAAAAACTAGTCTGAGGAGGACAAGAAGAACATGATGAGACTGCAGGAGCTGGTAGACAAACTCCAGCTGAAGGTGAAAGCGTACAAGAGGCAGGCTGAGGAAGCTGTGAGTGTTTTTTTTTTAAACATGTTGTAGTTAGATGTTTGGAGAATTTGGAGGATTTCATTTAGTTTTTTTTTGGTTGTTAACAGGAAGAGCAAGCCAGCACTTACCTGACTAAGTTGAGGAAGGTGCAGCATGAGCTGGAGGAGGCCGAAGAGCGAGCCGACATCGCTGAGTCCCAGATCAACAAGATGAAAGTGAAGAATCGAGACACGAGCAAGGTGATCGAATCAGCCAAAGCTAATGCACCTTAAACTCACTGTAATAAGCGCTAATGACTTCTTGTTCTTCTCATTTTCAGGTAAAAGATAGCGGGGAGTAGCGGCGATTAAACGGCATTAAGAAGATATCGAAAGCTGAGTCTCTGAAACTCATTTGAGCTCATTTACAACATATTCTTAATCAAACTTGTGTTTTTCTTCCATTTAAAGCCACTGTGGGTATAATTTATGTAACTTAATTCTCAGATAAAGACCTAAAATTGGTGGAGAACAAAATCAGAGATAAAAAGATGAAGCGGTGCTCAGTTACAGAGCAGTACCGCCACGATAACGTTGATCTGGACGCTGTAAAACGAGCAGCAGCATCCTGCCAGCGGCTGATATTTTAATAACTGGAAAATAAAAATTCTGTCTTTGGCTTCCTCCCACAGTCCAAAGACATATTTAGTAAGGTTAGGTTAACAAATCTTCACGTCATACACACAGTGGCTTTAAACCTTAGGCGAGGCAGTTATCTTCTGCATTTGCTTAAATGTATTTGTGTTGTGTTATTGAATGTGTGTTGCCTCAATTATAATAAAATCCTTAATCTTAAAAAAAGTGTCCATTAATACAAATGGCTATTGATGCATATGGAATAAAAACTGAGACCTTGTGATTGAATGAGTCGGAGCAAACATGAGACAAAGTAGGTTTGATTTTAAAATTGTTTAATGCTGCTCTAAAACTGAAGACAGACAAAAGGTAAGACCAGAGAAGAAGAAGGAAAAGAGGCTGTCACTGGGACAAAAAGGAAAGACTAGACATGCTGGAAGTTCTGGATACTAAACATTTAGATGTTCTGCTAAAACGAGCTGCTTGGTGCAGATTAGCATCATGCTGCTGAAATTCTACAGGATGCTATTTGTGTCAAAATAACAAAAAGTCAAATTTAGTTCAATATTTCTATTTCTGTTCAGAATTTTACAGAAACATTTATTGCATGTTATAATTTGCCATCCTGAGAAGTTATAAAATAACTTATATATAAATTAAATCATTGCACTGTGGTTCACTTTTCTCACCAAAAATTATGAAACTGAAAAGCAAAATCTTGATCACTGATAGAAAGGTGGGAAAATTGTAACCAAATGCTTCATAAATGCATCTTCCAGCCTCCATTCTGCACACTTTCAATATTAATAGTTACTTACAGGCATTTCAAAGACAAGAGCAAATGTGCGCACATCCAAGCAAACTCTATTTATGTGCTGGACCAAAGAAACGATATGTTCCTACAAAACCGGGAAACATCTGCGGACTAGTTTTTAATTCTTGTTTCTGATCTGCAGCTACTGGCAGAGAAAAAACGCTTTTGTGTAAATGTTTTAAGAATGAAATTGGTACATGGAGCAAAACAGCATCAACACCTTTCCCCCTTTTTTATTTTGACACAAATTTATTATCCTAAATGTCTCTAAGTGGCATCTTATAAGCTTCAAATGTGTAAAGTTAGAAGTGTATAAGTGTTAGTGTTGATTTATAATTACTGAAAGCATCTGCTGACCTTTAGAAAACAGGAGACCAGCGTCTTATATTTTCATGCCAGCAATTAAATGAAGTGATGTTGATGTTATATAATCAATCCCACAGGTGTCCCCTTCAATTAAAGTCATTAACCTTGGAGCTGTGGTTGTGTGAGAAGTTATAAGTGTTAAATAAGCCGCTTAATTACTCTGAGACATAAATACTTTAAGCTAAAGCATCTAGAGTATTTATGCCACTTGTTAAGCCGTGTTTATTTTAATAAGTGTTAACATGCTATGATATTAATGTGAGAATCGATGAACTTTTATATATCTGCACTGGTGAAGTGCACTCTGTTACTCGCCCTGTCCCTCCTGGGCCTGGAAAACAAGCAAATTGACGCAAAAACAATAAATTTTTTAACCATTTATAAGAAAACACAAAGCTGTTACTTTCCAGAGTGCTTGCTTCTATCATATTTCTGCCCTAAACCTAACATGGTGGGGAGTGTATGCCTGTTATTCTTTCAGAGGACCAGCTACACACTCGTAGCTACAGTCTACATCGAATGCAGTACCTTCGAGCCTATTTCACGGCTCTTGGCTCTCATCTTGTTGGCCAGAGATTCGGCCATGTCAGCTCTCTCCTCGGCCTCCTCCAGCTCATGCTGAACCTTCCTGAATCTGGCCATGTGCACATTGGCCTGCTCCTCCTGGGGAACAATTGTTTTCAGTGCGATGGCGCTCTGACACTTCACTGTATCTCTGAATATATTTGTGCCGACAGTGATTCACTCACAGCTTCTTCAGCTTGTCGCTTGTAGGCTTTCATCTTGCTCTGGAGTTTGTCCACCAAATCCTGCAGCCGAATGTTGTTTTTCTTGTCTTCCTCGGACTGAAAACACAAGATGAACATCTCTTACAAACAGGAGAGACAAGAAAAGACAAATATCCATTCTCATTTTTCTTAACTGCTAAAAACACCAGCTAACTTTACCTGATAGGTTAACTCTTTGATTTTCCTCTCATATTTTCGGACTCCTTTAATGGCCTCAGTGGAACGTTTTTGCTCGGCTTCAAGCTCGTTCTCCAGCTCGCGGACCTGGAGACGTGAGGAAGTAGATTTTAATAACTCTTCTTTAAAATGTTGCTTCAGTTCATTGAATTTTACAGCACTGGTTCATGCACCGCTGTCTGAAGGTCCCATCACAGCAACTAGGTCAGGTTTAGGTCTGAACTGGGTCATTGCACCATTTTGATTCTTCAGCTGTTCTGTTGCAGATTTGCTGCTGCTGTGCTTGGACCATTGCCCTGTTTCATTAGGACAATGAACTCCTCTTTGTGCCAATGTGTTGACTCTAGAACACTTTGGTATAAAGAGGAGTTCATGATCACCTCAATGACTGCAAGGTGCCCAAATCAACAGCCTTCCACTCCCGTGCTAAAAGCTGCTATGGAGTGTTTGGTTTTGTGCACTATGGTCAAACGTCTCCATTTTAGTCTCACCTGTCCAAAGGACATTGTTCCAGAAGTCTTCTAGTTTGTTCAGCTGCACGTTTGCAAACCTAAACCACGCTGCCCTGCTCTTTTTAGACAGATGAGGGTTTCTCGTGGGAACCCTTCCAGACAAATACAGTCACGAACATTTAGCATGCTAACTGATGCCCATAGAGTCTGCAATGAAGCTCGTGGATTGAAAAGTCTGACTTTGGGGTAAATTTGTTGGGAAGGCTGGCAGCTCTGTCTTAAATGTTTTCCACTGGTGAATAATATTTTTCTTTGTAAAATTGTTTAGAAATGGCTTTATGACTCTTTTCAGACTCATGGGCACCAACGATTACTTCTCTAAAATCATTACTGATGTCTTTCCTCCTTGGAGCCTTGTTAACACATCTGAATCCTACAGACCAGCAAAATGCCAAAACGTCAGCTTTCACAGAGGTGCTTATTTTTTACTGATGATCAATGAATGAAGTACATTTGATTACCTGCACCTGGCTGCTACTTTCCCCCTTAATTCCCATGGAAACAGTAAGGGCATATTTAGTTCTTCACATACTGCTTCTGCATTTTGGATTATTTAATTAATTTGAAATAAATACAGACACAGTGCATTACATAATCTGTTGTTATTCATCTGTGGTTGCATTTGTCTCATTTTAAGACCTGCTAAGGACTTAGCGAAGATTATCTTACACACTCTTTAGAATGAAAAAAGGGTTGTTAGACCACCTACTGTACCACAAACCTGTTTCAGTTTCATTTTTAAATGTGTTCTAAAAATACAAGTGGTTTGACATTTAGTGGCTTACATATTTTATGCAGATTCTTATAAATTAACTTCTAATTAATTCTAAGAATAAAGCATATTAATGGAATTTTGTTCCCACTGTTAAAATGTAATTTCATAGCCATACACACCCTGGCCTCCAATTTCTGAAGCTGCTTCTTTCCACCCTTCATGGCCAAGTTTTCAGCCTCATCCAATCGGTGCTGAAGGTCTTTCACCGTCACCTCCAGGTTCTTCTTCATCCTCTCCAGGTGAGCGCTGGTGTCCTGCTCTTTTTTCAGCTCTTCCGCCATCATGGCAGCCTAGAGACACCGAACCATGAGCACATCACATCTTTATTACAATCAAACGTGTGATAACTCAAATAAAAGCCCCGTAAGAGTGTCATACATCAGTAATGGCTTTCTTAGCCTTCTCCTCGGCATTCCTGGCCTCTTGAACGGCTTCTTCTATTTCACAGTGAAGCTGAGTTACATCCGCCTCAAGCTTCTTCTTGGTGTTTAGAAGGCTTGTGTTCTGGAAAAGATAATTAAAAAAAAGACTGTGACCTGTAAATCCTGCAGGTCAGAATGGGTTGTTGAACAGGTGAGCAGCCTACCTGAGAATGCAGAAGTCCCGCGCGCTCGCTGGCATCGATCAGTTCCTGTTCAGCCACTTTTCGACTGCGCTCCGTCTGCTCCACAGCAGCTCGAAGCTCTTCAATCTCGGCCTGCATCAAGGCCGTTCTGCGCTCCATCATGGCTACTTGTTCCTTCATATCCTCCTGTCCTCTCACAGATTCATCCAGGTGGATTTGGGCATCCTGCAAATGCATTCAGGTGAGCGTCCAGTTAATTTGTCTTTGCCCACCTGAGAGATCTCACTGACCAACACTTGTCTAACTTGAGCATCAGGTCATAATTTACAGTGTATGGAACAGCTTGGTCATCAGCTTGGTTATAACTTAAGCTAATTTAGCTTCCTATTCGTATGAGGCAGGTTCCTATGTGAACTAAACTGATATTCAGGTTCGGTAACATAAACATTTAGTGGCAGCAGTCTTCCAGCTGGGTGTCTTTAAATCAAAAAAGCGATAAACAAAGGAGCTCGAGTGAAACAGTAGGAAACAAACAAGATGGAGAGACATTTCATGTTGACATTTGTATTTCATGTTAATCCGAGAAAGAATTATTTTGGGCTTTTGTCACTTTTATTAGGTTTTGTTTGTATTAAAAGGTGACAGAGAGAGAGGGTCTCGAATCAAATCTGGGTTTCTTCATTTGGCCTGATTCACTTTTTGAGCTAAAATTGTGCCCTGGTCTAATTTTTGGCTCTTCAAGCTTCAGCCACACAGGCCTAGAGACACATCGGCAACCTTCTGGAAACCTCTGGTTGCTAGGGAGAAATGTTCATTCTCAGACTGGTGAGTGGCTGCTTGAGGTGAAACTGGTTGCTAAGAGGATGCTGCAGCAAAAATGTCCTTCTGATTGCTGCGGCTGCCTGTAGTTTGCATGGAACTTATATGCAAAGACTCTTGTTACTCCACTCTTATCTTCCAAACCTGTCTCTATTTTGCTTATACAAACACGCTTTCAGTATTTCAGCCAGTTCTTAAAGTTTTGCATGAAAAAAAAAACCCTTTCGTGAATGTTATAAAGGTATTAATGTGTGGTTGTACCTTGAGTTGCCCCTGAATGTTCCTCAGGTGTTTCTGAGCCTCGGCCGCCTGCCTGTTAGCATGGTTCAGCTGGATCTCCATCTCGTTCAAGTCTCCCTCCATCTTCTTCTTCACCCTCAGAGCGTCATTCCTGCTGCGGACCTCGGCGTCCAGAGTGGCCTGCATGGACTCCAACACTCTCTGATGGTTCCTCTTCATCTGGTCGATCTCCTCGTCTTTCTCCGCTGATTTCCGGTCGACTTCAGCCTTCATCTGGTTCAGCTCCATCTGTACATGCAGGATCTTCGACTCCTCCTGCTCCAGGGAAGCCTTAAAAACATTTCAGTTGCGTTTCACCCTGTAATGGTAAGAATGCAGTATTTTTCTGATTTTCCTCACTTCCTTTTGAGTTATACCTCAGCTTCTTCCAGCGCAGCCTGCATGTCATATTTCTCCGTTTCCACCTGCTTCTTGAATTTGTCGAGCTCGTGAATCGTCTTTCCGCTCTCCCCAAGTTGTTCTGTTAAGTCTGAGATCTCCTCTATGTGTTGGAAAATCAGAATTGCAAGAAATTTTCAAAAAATCTTTTTTAAAGTTGTTGATCCACACAAAACATTCTGATCTGACTCACGCTGCAGGTTTTTATTCTCCCTCTTCACCGTCTCCAGATGATCCAAAGCTTCCTCATATGAGTTCTTCAGTTTGAAGAGCTCGGTGCTCAGAGATCGACTCTCTTTCTGAGTTCCCTCGAGCTCAGCCTGAGACTCCTCGTACTTCTGCTTCCACTCAGTCAGAATCTGAGCTCAGGGAGACATTCGCTGGTCAGAATTAATGCTGTAATATGTGTGTGATAATTAATATAATAAATACATAATACCTTGTCAAAGTTTCTCTGCTTCTTGTCTAGTGTAGCAGCTAAGCTGTTGGATCGTTCCACATCCACCATCAGGTCCTCCATTTCATTCTGAAGCCGTTGTTTAGTTTTCTCCAGAGAGGCGCACTTTGAGTTCACCGCCTCGATTTGTTCTTCAGCCTCTTGCAGACGCTGGGCAAGCTTTTTCCTGTCAGAAGTAAAACCGCTTGTTTCAAATCAAAAAGTCTTAGTGTTTCTTTTGTGTGTTGTTCTTGGTGTTTTAGGACACATTTTTTCAGCCTTTATTTAACAAGGAAGCAAACTACTGGAGATTATGAATGTCATCTGTGAGAGGGCCCTAGATATCACAAGGTTAGGCAGCATTAACTAAGAAACCAAAGCTCCCAGAGAAACTCCGGGTTCAAATCCAGGACCCTCCTCTGTGAAGATAAAGATGGGGAGAGGCCATCCAGCCATGAGCACGGTATAATTCTTCCTCAGCACTTTTAACACCTCCATACTATTGTCTCATGTAGACTAGACTCACTAACTTTACTGCAACCAATCAAATATTAGCAGCTGTTCCAAAATGCTGCAGCCCAGACTTTACCTTAAAGCTCCAGTTTTAGTCTCACTCCCTTCTCACCTTTGTATTAAAATAGGTTTTCTTCTTTTTCTTTTTTTAACTATTTTTTAATCTTCCTAATCCTTTACCTCAAGTGAAGGAGCGAAGTCAAATATTAATCCTAGCCTCATATTTCTACAGGAATTGGCCCATCGGCTCGGTGAGGATAATGGAAAGTTTTATGGGGTCATGTATGATTTTTTAACATTTTGATTTTATTGTAATTTTCCATTTCTAATTGTAATAATTTACAGTGAAACACATCTAACAGGTCTTTCAGCCTTTTCCCTGAAAAATGATTGAAAACCACAATTAATCACATGAGAACATTTTAGAAAACCTGTCATGGATGGAGGAAACGTTACAGACCCTCCCCAATAACATTACAGGTTTCTAAATTAGTTCAAATCTTTCTGTCTTTTTAAATAACTGGTCTTTCCAGATAAGGTCCCGTGAGCTCAGAAGTGCCAGCGAGGACCTGAATCCAGGTTAACGCAGGATTCATGTTTTTCTTTGGGTTGACAACCCGGAGCTTTGGAAGCTTGAGTCCCCCACACCATCCTCTTGCAGCAGTCTAACAGTCCTATTTTTGTAGATTTAGTTATGCTGATTGTAGCTGACTGTAGATGCACTTAATTTTCCACATCATCATTAACAAGAAAGGAAAAAACTGGTTTGATTTAGTGTTGTGCTTTGTTGGAAGCAAAAATAAATTATGAATACCGTAGTAATGTGTATTTACTTGTTTACTCATTATTATATCAAAGTGCTTAAAACTGAGCGATATTTAGTCAAAGCCTGATGCACTGATCCGTTCTCGTTGTTTAATTACTTTGCCTCCTCGAGCTCTTCGGTGCGTTGGATGGCATCAGTCTCATATTTGTTCCTCCAGAGGGCCACCTCCGAGTTTGCCTTAGACAAACAGCGCTGCAGCTCGGCTTTGGCCTCCTGCTCCTCCTCATACTGCTCGCGAAGGAGGTCGCAGTCGTGACGAGCTGACTGCAGACTGTGAGCCAGGGCGTTTTTTGCCTGCAGAGGAACACATCAATATGAAACACCATGCGTGAAAAGAGTAAAGTAAACCAGCTGTTTGCAGGTGTGGCCGCTGATTACCTTCGTTTCCTCCTCTATCAGTCGTTTCAACTCATCAATCTGTGTTGTGAATCCCTGTTTGCCTCTTGTCAGTTGGGAGATGAGACTTTCTCTCTCTTCCATTTGTCGGGATAATTCGGCTACAGCAGCCAAAGGAGAGAAGAACACATTTTAATTAAGGCTCTGTCATTTTATCGACTCCAATAAAAGGAGGAATTACCGTTCTCAGTCTGAAAGCGGGCTCTCTGATTGCTAAGGTCAGAGATTTGCCGCATGTTTTCATCGTTTTTAGTTTTCAACTCCATGAGTTGATCTTCGAGTGAGCGACACATCTTCTCCAAGTTGACCTGTGAGAATATAAATGAACACAAGTGAGATATTCAAGCTGTTAAAACTGTTCCTCTTGTCACACTAAAACTAATTAAGATGGACTTATAGTGTGCTTTATTATTTTCTTCATATATATTCTTAAAAGCACAGTTTTAACTCAAGGTCAGGCTTCAGGGTGCCCTAAATGTTCTGTTTCAGGGAGGTTTTTTCTACTTTTCTTCTCTATCCGGTCGTTAAGTCTGACGTCACTAGCCGTGTCTGGGCCTAAACTCCGCTGCAGGTCCATATATCAAACGATCACTATGGCATTACTGAGAGTTGAAAAACTGTCTAAAGTCTTTCATCTTTAATAAAATGATCAGCGTTCTGCTCTACCAGGTGTAACAATTGAGTTTAACATCCAGGCATCCATGAAAACGGAATTTATGACATTTAACGGAGTTAGAAGTTAGCAGGAAGTTAGATCGCTAGCTTCTATCTAAATACAATATAGCATGTCCTGACTGCGGGGTTTTGGAAACAAATTAAAACGTACAGCGCTGTTATCACTTCCAACATAAATGAAGACAGAAAACTAAACAGCAGTGACGTTTGTAGGGTTACTGAAGTTTGGCTAGCTGGTATATAATGATGTGCTACGTGACCGCTAGCGACACAGCTATGTTAGCATAATATAAACAAGCTAACTTTCCACTCGATAAAAGTTAATGTGAGTGTTCTCGGTGGTCAGGAACAAATGTAATCGCATGGCAGGATGCTGTAAAAGGACCAAACTTCAGCCAGGAGAACAACTGAGATAATCCATCCACAATACGAGGTTAGTCATTCATATACTGCTGCATGGGCTGGGCTGTAGTTACATCCTAAGGTTTTAAAAACTAGCTTAAATAAATGATTAGCGGTAATAAAAGCCGAGGGAGGTCAACAGTGATCACTGACTGTTTTAGGAGCTTTTTGAGATTAAATAGAAGAAAATACATAACATTAAACATGTTATCAACACAAAAGCCATATTAAACGCAGACTACTTAAGGCCCGGAAGTAGGATTCGTCACTTCATCACTTAACGACTTGTATATGATGTTGACAAGACTGAATATACCTAACATGATATTTTCAGAAGCTCCACCCGCCTGCCATGATTGAAGCATAAGAATAACATGAATAAGCAAAATATCCTCAAAACTGTGGCTGAACTACTTGAGCAAAGCCTAAGGATGAAAAAGTGGAGTTCAGCAACATCACCTTTGCTTTTGCAACAGTTTCCATATTGCTGGCCAGATCATCAATCTCCATCTTCAGTTCACTCTTCTCCTTCTCCAGCTTCTGCTTGATTCGTTGGAGGTTGTCGATCTGCTCACCCAGCTCGGCCATGCTGTCCGCCTGCTTCTTGCGTAAAGCCGCCGTCGTGGCCTCATGGTGCAGCGTGGACTCCTCCAGGTCGCGCCGCAGTTTGAGGAACTCAGCCTCGTGCTTCTTGTTCATCTCGATCTGGGCGGCAGTGGCTCCTCCGGCCTCCTCCAGCCTCTCGCTGATCTCATCGAGCTCCCTGGCGAGGTCAGACCTCTGCTTCTCGATCTTGGCTCGGACCGCCCGCTCGGCCTCAACTTCTTCCTCCAATTCTTCAATGCGAGCCTGAAAGCAGAAAAACACAACACACGGTATCACCAAGACTTAAATAGGTCATTTCTAACAGGTTATTAATTTATGGTCTAACTCTGAACTTCATACATGGAGCTCCTTGATTTTCTTCTGGAGCTGGTTGTTTATAGCTTGCTCGTCCGAAATTTTGCTGAGCAGCTGGCTGTTTTCAAATTCCTTTCTGTGAAGATAAGAAGATATGAAGTATTTAATCAGCTCATTTCCACTTGAACACAAAACCACTGCAAAAGCTTACTTCTTAATTTTCTCCTCAGCTTGTTGTTTGTCATTTTCCAGGTCCATGAGGGATTCCTGCGTCAGCTTCAGATCCCCCTCGAGCTTCCGTTTAGCTCTTTCCAGGTCCATGCGGATCTTCTTTTCTTGCTCCAGTGAACCTTCAAGCTTTACAAGCAAATTGCACAAAATTAATTGAGATATTTAGCGACAACAGGGTCTGAAAGTAGTCACACCAGCTCACGTCATCCACTTGCTGCTCCAGCTTAGACTTGGCTTTGGTCAGAGTGTTGACTTTGTCCTCCTCTGCTTGAAGGTCATCCAGTGTTTGCTGATGAGCCTCTTGGAGAGCTTTCTTCTCCTTGCTGAGTTTGGTCATGTTTTCATCCTGACCAGCCAGCTCCTCCATCAGGTTTTTAACCTGCAATAGGTCATAGGTCACCGCTATGAACATCAGAGTACAAACAGAAAATAATCCTAAAGCACACAATGAGTGAGTCCTCCTAGACTGAAACAGTAGATGGATTTTTGTCACATGACTTTGTTAATGTAACACTAATAGAGGGTGAAGGACGGGCATTGACTTCTTGGTCTAAAAAGTGAAGCCGTCACAGGTGCCTTAAACCTGCATTCTTTTAAATGGCCACCAGGGGGGGGCGATATCTGTGAAACTACACTTCAGCTCTGTACTTTCCTGACGACTTCCTGTGTTCAGTCTTGCACTTTGAGTTATATTGAATAAAATTTGGGTCATTGTATGCAAACTTTTTAAAACCAATTTTATCAGAACATGTTTTTTTCTTATTGTTGCAGCGGTCCTTTGATGAATAAAGCTAAATATGTCTCACTAAACTAAAGTTATGTCTCTGTTCCCATTTTGCCGCTTTGGACTGAATCCGGGCTTCGGATTAGATCTAAGATGTTCACGAGGTTGTGAGACTTGCTGGTAGAAGATCTTGGGACCTAAAAAGCAGCTGCAAACATGCGAACATTATCATTTAGCTCTTAGCAATCATGGTGTCTAAGTGCATAGAGCTGCGACAAGGCAGCCCCTTGTTGTTTTTGGTAATCTTGATCTATATAAAAGCAGAAAAGGCAAGGTAAAAAGCATTTTACTGATACCCCTCATGTATTTGTACAGATTGTGCAAAATAAATCCACCAACTTGACGGTGTTTCTACATGAACTGCCATTAAGTTTGTTCAGGTTTTCATATTTCATGTGAAAGTGTTCAACATCAAAAATGACAACGCTTCATGTAGAACAATTCACAGAAGATTTTTCCTCCCTATCACCAAAACTAAAATGTCCATTAAAAATCACAAACCTTGTTTTCGGTAGCATGTTTCTCCTTCTCAACTTTAGCCAGCGTGAGCTCCAGGTCATCGATGTCTTTTTTAAGCTCAGAAGATTCGTCTTCGAGCTTCCGCTTCTTGGCGGTCAACTCTGCGTTCATCTCCTCTTCGTCCTCCAGCCTCTCCGACACCTCTTTGAGTTTGGCCTCCAGCTGAATTTTGCTTTTGATCAAACCTTCGCATCTCTCCTCTGCATCACAAAGATTTTCAGAGTCCTGAGAAAATGAAATGATATACCAGCATTAATAACGAGTGCGTGAACTCTGATTTGACTGACTGAATGTTATTTGACACTTACAGCTTGTACTTGCAGGAGGAGGTTATTTTTCTCCTGCAACAGAGAAACCATTTTCTCTTCGAGCTCCTTTCTCTTGGCCTCTGACTTTGCCAGATCGTCTTTACACTTGATGAAGTCTTCTTTCATTGTTGCCATCTCCTTTTCAGTTGCTGCGCTTTTTAGAAGTGGCTTTATTTTAAAGAACAGCTTCATCCATGGCCAGTGTTTGACATTCATGAACGAGCGCAGGTTATACTGGAGAATCCAGATGCAGTCTCTGAAAAACATACAGTTTTTATTCCCTGCAGTGGTTGTTTTTTAGGATTACTGAGGAGTATTTGTAATGATTGGCCACCTTTGTGCGATTAAATTGGAGAATTCTTTTCTCATCAGATAGCCACGACACAGAGCTTGAGTCTGGGTCACAAGAGAAGCCAGCTTTTCATCTCGCAGCTCCTCTAGAGTGCCGAGTAAGCCAGCTTTAAAGAATACCTGCAAACAATATGGCGTATGAACAGATCAGTTTGTACCTAAAAGCTTTTAGAACTTCACAGCACTCTGGACAAATACCTTTGTGGTACCAAACCGGTACTGTGTGTGGTCAATGTCAATCGAACCAAGAAGCTTCTCAGAAGCCTTCTTTCCATCGATGAACTGTCCCTCTGGGATGGCACTGGCATTCAGGATTCTGTATCTGTTGTGGATAAATGGGAGCAATCATAAACGCTAAGGATTTAGTTAAATGCTCATTATTAGCTGTTTTTGAATTGTAATCAGTGCCAACCGCTGCTTAAAATCGGCATAAAGGATCCTGCTGGGGAATCCTTTCCTGCAGATCCTGATGCCCTCCAGCACACCGTTACAGCGCAGCTGGTGAATGACCAAGTGGTTGTCCATGACACCTGCAGTGAAGTTGACACAACAGATTATAATAATCAGGTAATAATTTGTATTTTTTTGTCTTAAATAAGTGTTTTCTTTCATGTGTACCTGGTTTTTTAATCTCATTTGGAATCAAGCATCTGACAAAGTGAGGATGTGTGCTCCTCAAGTTGGTCATTAGCTTTCCGAGATTTTCCTGCAGAAGAACAATTACCAGATCTCTGAGGTTATCACACATTTAGAATAAAGGTGCAAATAATCCAAAATCAGTTCAGTTCAGCATTCACACCGGGCACACATAACTTGGAAAATTAGACTATCAAAAGGAATCGTGGACTCGTCCTCTTGGGAAATTAGGTCAAATTTAAAGGTCCTTGACATCCAAAAAGAGACTCTAAGAAACTTGTCAAAAAGCCAACATTTGTCAAGTGGAGTGATGTCAGCAACCTGACCTGAACATGAATGTGCAA
This sequence comes from Perissodus microlepis, assembly GCF_051167445.1. Classification (NCBI taxonomy): domain Eukaryota; kingdom Metazoa; phylum Chordata; class Actinopteri; order Cichliformes; family Cichlidae; genus Perissodus; species Perissodus microlepis. The sequence goes on along the minus strand of NC_140464.1, from coordinate 4,068,878 downwards.
CATCTTTTTGAGCAGATTTGATCAATGAGCAGTTTTTAGTTTTGGTTTTACTGAAAACAAAAGTTAGGGATATCCCATCCATTAGACCAACAACTTCAAAAACAACAACCGAAGTAAACACGAGGAGGCTTTGCCACGATTATGGACACAAATTTCTCCAAGACCAACCCAACAAGTCATTAGTATTCAATTTGTGTTGCTTACTGGAGGATCACCACCCCTAAAAATCAAAACAGTGAAAGTTAACTTTCCACAGATCACTTCTGTACCCTGAAAACAGCAGACACTGTCTGAAATGAGCCTCCCTTCTTCTTTCCTCCCTTCTTTCCACCTTTGCCTCCTCCAGCATCACCACCTGATTCTGCAAAGAAGGAACCGAAATATTAGTTTGCATGTCTAAGGTTTGGAGTTCCCACTGATTTTCAGATTCAGGAAGTTTATTTCTGTGTGTGAAGCAGATATAATGCACCTGCTTCTGCACTGGAAAAAGAGGCATACAAGTACGACAACAGTTTCATTGATGACTTCTGGTACAGCTGCACCACCGACTCATTCAGTGGGTCTTTGTTCTTCTCCAACCAGCCGCTAATGTTGTAATCCACGCTGCCGGCATAGTGCACCAAGGAAAAGTGTGCCTCAGGTTTGCCTTTGACAACCTTTGGTTTCTGGAAAGCACTTGTTTTGCCAAGATGCTGGTCATAGAGTTTGTTCTTAAAAGAAGCATCTGAGGCCTTGGGGAACATGCACTCCTCTTCAAGGATAGAGAAGATGCCCATTGGCTGTTGAATACATAATGGAAACACATGAGATACGGTGTCCAAAATGAGATCTGATGCATTTATATCAGAATGTTTATCCCACCTTTTCAATGAGCTCAATGCAGGCTGCCAGGTCCATACCAAAGTCAATAAACTCCCAGTCGATTCCCTCCTTTTTGTATTCTTCTTGTTCCAGCACGAACATGTGATGGTTGAAATACTGTTGCAGCTTCTCGTTGGTGAAGTTAATGCAGAGCTGCTCCATGCTGTTGAACTACAACAAGAACTCAGAATTCAACAAATAGGAAAGAGAGTATATTTGACTGCGAGAGTCGAAACTTACATCAAATATCTCAAATCCAGCGATGTCCAACACGCCGATGAAGAACTGCCTCGGCTGCTTTGTGTCCAACATCTCATTGATCCGAATGACCATCCATAAGAACATCTTCTCATAGACAGATTTGGCCAGAGCACTGACTGCATTGGCGACCTTTTTAATGATACAAAGTAGGTAAGAAAATACTGTGTGGGAAAAACAAAAAATACAATTACAGATAGCTAAAGGCTGTAAAGGAAAGTATACCAAGGTAATCTGGGCTTCTTGCACTTTATCCAGTCTATAATAATGTTCAGGCTAGTGAGCCAGTTCATTAAGGGGACACTGACATCAGTGCAGGGTGATTTTGTACACTAAAAAAATGAAACATCACTATTGTTGGTTTTAAGGAATCCTCTTGTACTCCTAACTCATAATAAACCCACTAGATTAGTGTTAGTATTAATTTGACCTGACTCAATGAAAATCAGTTGAGTTAACCTGCAAAAATACAATATTTCACTGAAATAACACAAATGACTTAAGTAAACCCAAACTGTTTCTTTGGAGTTCCTTAACACATTTGTGTGGAACCACTTTTTAAAGTAAATCCCCCCCAAATTTTTTTGAGTGTAGTTTTTGCCAGATGATACATTTTTATTTGTCTGCCAATTACACAAGGACATAGTCTAAGAGCTGTTAGCTCAGTCACACTAGAGGAAACCAAATAGGTGGGCAACCTCCTGTTGACTAGGAAAAATCAGTAGTTGCCCAGTGACTGTATTGGTGAAGGTTTGTGTGCACCAATGAGTGCAACTCATCTTCAATGTGTCTCTTAAAAGCAATATTGGACCAACTGACTGTATTATGGTTATATATGGTTATGCATCTGTCCTGCAGCAACTGTGTCACTGTGTATGGAAGAGTTTCTGTTTCAGAACTACGGTGTTCTGGCTTGACTATAAATAATAGTTTATGTGTATGTAGACAACAACAGATTTGATATTTTTGCACATTTATCATAGTTAATTATCAAATTACCACAAACAGCTTGCATAGAAATTACAAGCTGATATTCAATCACACACTGATTTGTCTTACTGCCATTTTAAATTCATTATACAAGGTTGCAATAATTTTGTGCAGCAGTCTCCAGCCACCGTTTAGCATAACTGTATGACTGGGGAGAACATTACACTAACATCACTTTATGACATTTTAATACATGGCAATGACATCATTGTGGCTGGACTTTAAAGGAATTGTTTATATGGTCTGAAAGAAGCTTATTTTGAGTTCCTTTATAAGGACTCAGTCTTTGACAGGTGCTGATTGACTTAAATGTCAGACTCGGAAAGCAGTTCTGCTGGAGCAAAGACCAATTAATGTTGTTTTTGATGGGGCTTTGAGACTTTTTACTTTAGTAAATTGGCATCCAACTACAGTCCATCTCACCTGCGCTGCTCTTCTTTTCTTGCTATTTTGCATGTATATAGAAAGGTGCCCAAGCAAACAAATGCAGGAAGATTATGCCTACAAAAACTGTATTTTGTCTAAGCCCTTGAATCCACATTATGTATTTCTTACACAGAGAAATGTGAGTCCTTGACAGTCTAGTTAGTACAACTGTTGCAATCATTAGTTGCTATTTATCTTAGACTGGAAAATGTTATCAGTATTTTTAATTCCACCTGGGGGCCTAACAAGTGAGGCAGACAACTCTATCTGCCAAAACAAATGTAAAATCCAAAGAGATTTTATTAAGCTCTGAAGCTTATCCCTGATTCAGCAAAGTAGTGGAAATGAACTTCACAGGGATGATCAAACACCAAATCTCCCTGATTAGGTGGAATAATGGGAACCAGTGAACATGTTACCAGCACCTAACAGGATTCATCACATTAAAGTCCATTAGAAATCTTTGTACTGTGAGTTTTACATACTTTTAATTTTCTATTTAATTTTTGTCATTGGGTTTTATCTTGGAGTCCTTGGAGATGACAGTTCTTATGAAACATTCATGCCCTTCACACAGATCTGACTCTGATCACAGGATTTGTTTTCCAGCTGATGTGAGGAGGATAGTGACAACACTTCTCTTTGCATCATTCCCTCCCCTCTGGTGCAATAATTTAAACTATCAGTCCAAGCTATTGCGCTTTAAGAGTCTTTATGCTGTTACTGTACCTGAGGGACTGTCTGGCCTTTGGTGACATATTCATTCCCCACCTTCACTCTGGGGTAGCAGAGTCCTTTCAGCAGGTCAGCAGAGTTCAGCCCCATGAGGAAGGCGACTTTGTCTGCCACTGAGAGACAAAAGGACTTCTTTGACATAAAGACATTCATGGTGTGTTTATTGATAATGAAAAGGCAGAAGGACTCACCCTCAGTGCCATCGGGCTCGGCCTGCTCCTCACGCTGCTTCTGCTTGAACTTCATGTTCCCATAATGCATCACAGCGCCAGTCAGTTTGTAGATGGAGACTTTTTCTTCACTGCTGAAGCCCAGGATGTCGATGGCAGTCTGTGAAACATGACAAATAATGAGCTAAAGTTTAAATGTGTATGTCACTGCAAATGATTAGAACTGCAGAGCTGACTCACGTCCGTGGCCACCAGCTCTTCTATGTCACTGATGCTGGCCACAGAAATCTGCCCCTGACTGATCATGGGGAAGTCATACGGGTTTGTTGTTATGAGGAGCATTTCTGAGGAGAAACAGAACATTTCTTATAAAAATGTCTTAAAGTTAAATCATGCTTTAAGAGCTAATATGCTCACATTACCTATAAGCTCTGGCTTGTGCCCGGTCAGTATCTGATAGAAGATGTGGTAGCTCCTCTCTTCAGACAACTGGAAAGTCACTCTGGACTTTTCCAGCAGATCTACATGGATTTACAGGAAATAATTAACAATCCTGACCATCTAATACATGTTGTTTAGATAGCATGTACATATGTTTGCAACTCATTTAAATGTTCCTCAAATTAAATCTTTTTTTTTTTTTGTTTTTGCTTTGTTTTATTATATTTTGACTTCTTTAAACGACCTTAAGTCATTGTAAACCTATGATGGTTTTCATGTTTTTGTCTATTGTGTTACGTACATTGAGATTGCATGTAGTTAAATGTGCTATATAAATAAAATTGCCATTATATGAGGATGAATCAATTACGTAAAACCAAACTTACAAGTTTCTATATCAGCAGAAGACAGTTTTCCTGTAGTTCCGAAGTGAATTCGGATAAATTTGCCCTGTAAAAATATAAAGTGTGTGAAAACCCTCAAAGAAAACATAATACAAATGTCATCCATTGGATTTATACCCACCAAAACCCACCAAACAATTAAATTACACATCTTTCACTATTCGGTTTTCGCTGATTTAAAAACGTACAAATCTTGAGGAGTTATCGTTCCTCACAGTCTTGGCATTCCCAAAGGCTTCCAGCAGGGGATTCGCTGAAATGATTTGATCTTCCAGCGTCCCCTGAAAAACAAGACCAGCACCATGTTTGGGATTTGGTATTAAATCCAGGCTTCGGATCATGAGCTGGATTCTTGTCTCACTATCACTACCTGGATTTTTCCAGCAGAGTGATCCTTCTTGTCACCACCGGACACTGCGATTGTCGCAAAGTACTGGATGACACGCTTGGTGTTGACGGTCTTTCCTGCACCAGATTCTCCACTGTGAAGACAGAATATAATACAATACTTGAAGTCGGTCAATAAAAGCACTTCATTTTGTAATGTTTTGGAATATGAGGCTCGTTTTTAGCTTCCATGCTCAGACTCACGTAATCAGGACAGACTGGTTCTCACGATCTGTTGGGGAGAACATAAATATAGTACAAAATAAATAAATATAGTTGTACTTCAGTACAAATTTGTACAAAACAGTCATGTGAACTGCTGGTTTGTCTTTAATAATCTTCTAAAAGCTCACAGAAAGTCTTTCTCTTTCTCACCTGTAAGCATATTTTGATATGCATTATCAGAGACAGAGAAAATGTGTGGTGGGGCCTCCATGCGCTTTTTCCCCCTGTAGGCTGCCACCACCTGTGGGTCATAAACTGGCAGCCACTTGTAAGGGTTCACAGTGACACAGAAGAGCCCAGAGTAGGTCTGCAGAGGAGAATATAAGTGGGACAAATCAGCGAGTCATATAGAGAGACGAGAATGTCGTTTATTACTTACATAAATCATCCACGCCGCATAACGATCTTTGAGGTTAAACAGCACAGAGGGCTCATTGAGGTGCGTCATCATGGCCATGTCCTCGATCTTGTCGTACTTTGGAGGATTCATGGGAAGACAATCTTCGTCCTTAACTGTTACAATCTGTAAGAGTGGATGGAGAAGAGAAAAGGAAAGAGGAGTGATGAGATTCAGCACAATATAAAACTCAAAGAATCAGAAAAGCAAAATATTTTATTTTATTTTATTAGCTGCTACTGAGCTGGGCTTCGTTTGCTTCTGTTGTAGTTGTGTTTTGATTGTATGTGATTATATCTGAAAAATAGCCAAAGTTATTCTTGTGCTATTAGTCTGTAAGGTTCATTATGTTCTAATTTTTAACAAATGATATCTCTCAGTGGGCACACAAGGCATAAACTACCTCTGCCTGGTGTGTTTATGCGCTGACACAGTGGAAAAACCACCCAAAGGAGACGGCTAAATCATTTGCTGAATGTGATTAAAATTTGGTATCATGTGAGAAAAAACTTCAAAGAAAAAGATTCTCTTATAACCTGGAAGAGCAGAAGAGCATTTCTGCTTTAGGTTTATCATCTAAATGCGCATGTTTGCCTTTTCACTCTGAACAGGAGATTATTTCTTTAAATATCTGCAGCTGAGAAGTTTTGTAGAAGCACAAAATGAACTCGGAAGACCTCGTTTTGTGTTTGCAAAGACAACAAAGGACAGTTCAAACTAAAATGTCAGCAGAGGATTGGAAATCAGACGGCGATGGTTGCAGAAAGATGAAAACATTTTTAAAGAAAATCTAACAAAACTGAAACTTCTTTCTATCTGCTTTGTATCCAGAAGGACGCAGCATAAAAATCAACAAACATTAATGAACATTTACTGTGTTTTAAGTGCCAAAAAGATTATGACACTATTTTGGGGGAAATGCTCATAGACAAAATGTTACACACTGGATAAGACAAATAATTTCAAACTCTCCTCTAAAAACTGACATTTTTTTTTAGCTTTACGTATATGTATGTTTATGTAGTAGAAGTATACATATTGCCACATTTGGATTTACGTGTTGCTGGTTTGTTCATCTTTGACCTTAACCTTTTTCAGAATTGGACTAAGTGGTACTGACCTTTGGGAACCTCCTCACTCCAACCCTTTCGCTACCCTTACCGCTCCATCTTTGTTCTATCTCAAGAAGTTTTGACCTTTCTTTACTATTGTCTCCCTCCTTCCCCTGCAGGAGTGATGGAGGGAGATGAGGATGCGTGATACACTGAATGCATTACCAAACTCTATCTGCACAACCTTTTCTCTCTTCTGTTATTTCTTTTCCTTCTTCTTTCTTTCTCTTTCCTCTAACTGCTTTGGTGGAGCAACACATGGTGCAGAGGGCTTGAAAAGTGTCATGCACGCTGGCCGTGCATTGACTTTGTCTTTGTGCTCCAAAACAAATTGTCTGACGGACTGTTGGGAGGGTCATTGAAATAACTTCAGTGACCCTTCCTGAGACAGGAAGAGACTGAACAGGCTGATGTGGAGGGCCAGCTCTGTTCTAGGATGCCCTCTGGACCCAGTGGAGGTGGTGAGTGACAGGAGAATGGTGGCTACGCTGTCATCCCCATTGGACAACATCTCCCACCCCATGCAGGAGACTCTGACAGCACTGAGCAGCTCCTTTAGTGGCAGCTGCAGCACCCATGATGTGGGACGGAGAGATTTTGGAGGTCTTTCCTTCTAACTTCTGTCAGACGCCATATTAAAGACTTTGCAGATGACCACACATGCGCAGACAGACACACACACACACATCCAATACACCATGGTAGTCTCACTGATGTGCAATATTACCAAGTGCAATTTTTCTGATACAACATAGTATTTTATTCTGTTTTGTACAGTATGTTATTCTATTTTATCTCATTCTATTCTATAGATTCTTAATTTTTGCTGCTCTTAACTTTGTACTCTCCACTTTCTGCCGTGACCAAAAAATTTCCCACGAGTGGGACTAATAAAGGTTTATCTTATCTTAAAACCCTAGCCCTGGCCCTGGACAACCAGACTATGTAATTTCTCTACTCAGTTGTTTTCCAAAGTCTTGGCAATCAAGAAACAAGGAAAACAGTATTTATAGCTGACACACAAAGACTAATTTTGGCCTTTTCCTTCATGGATTAAGGTTAGAGTTGCTACCTACGATGACGCCGCGTGCACAAATATTCACCTCATCAGCTTCGGTCTTCACGGTGACTTGGCCACCTTCTCTGCTCTGGACGACGCCTTTGATGTACAGCTCCTTGGGTTCGGGCACGAAGCAGGCTGTTCTGGCATCAAACGGACGGTTCTGAGCCTCAATTCGCTCTTTCTCAGGTTTCCGGAGATAGATGGCTGCCGGCCCATACTGGGCCATTTCAGCATCGGTGCTCATGATGATATCTGAATTTTTAAAAGAAAAAAGGAACGTCAGGAAATTAAAAATAGTTTGCGAGAGAATGACTGTATTTTCTCACCCACCAGGTATCTAGACCCAGTTCAGTTAAAAATGACAGGGCAACAAGTGATTAAAAAAACAAATGCAGTCCTGAGTCAGCACTGTTGACAGGGACCAGAAGAGTAGATGGATGGTGTTCCAGCAGGAGGTTGAAACCCCTTTTATCAAGATGCTGCTGAAGCAAACCGGATGCTCCAAACTTGGCAATGTCACTCTGTCCAAATGTCAATCTCTCTGCATTATCGATCTCTGCTTAATCTCTGCGACACTTAAATATGGCACAGGATCTCACTGTGGTAATAAGAACATGTCACCAGCAGCAGGTGATGATCCTCAAGAACTATTTTTACATGCCTTCCATACTGTCGAGACCTGTCTCGGCTCCATCTGCAGGACGCGCGTCACATTTAACGCATGATGAATCTCTTAATCGGGTAATTCAGCGTGACAGCTTTGATTTGGAGTGGGAGAATTTGTCATTGTATTTATTAATGGGCATAAACCGGACATAAACATTGTCTGCATGATGTATTGTGACTTTCACGTTCATACTGGACTCAAGGACCAGCTGCTCATTCACCTCCAAAGCACCTTGTTTGGATTAACTGGCTTAAAGTCAGGAGAGATTAAAGAACACTGTTATTTCTGCTTTTACCATATTTCATCACATTCCATTCTTTTAAAGTACAGTCCATGCATGTGCATCAAAGAAGTGTAATCTATGATCTCAGTAGCATTGACCATCACATCACTATATCTTCAGTGTAAGACTAGCAAATACTGATATATTCTAGCAAAAGGTCAAAAATATGGCTTTCTAAATGGTATATTATCTGTTTTTGCACTCTATCAAATTTACATGTGCCATTAATACATATAAAATTCTTTTCAAAGGTTATCATGTCATTCTTGTCATGCCTGTTCAATGTTGTCACTTTGCATTCCAAAAACATTTTATTTATACCAGTGTACTTTTGCATACTAGAGAACTGGAGAGCAAGGCGGGTTAATGCTTGTTATTTTATATGCACTAAATAAAAGTTTATCGAGCATCACCTGATAGAAAAAACAGCTTATAATGAAAGAAAAAGTTAAACAAAAATGTAAAAATTAATATTCATTAATAATTAATAATAATTCTACATTTAAATCATTTTTGTATATACCTTAATACAAACATATTGGCAGGCATTGGTTTCTGGGTCTAACTCAGTGGCACTGTGCTTTATGCTTAAATTATTCACATTTAGATGCTTCTTGGCCTAGATGACTCCTAAAGTTGGTGACAGTCAGCCACCTTGGGGGAACGTGTCTGCTTTGATTACAAGTTAACGCATAACAGAGTTCAGCGAACGCCTCACTGAAGGCCGTGTGAACATCACAGGCGTATGGAAATACACGGTGACCGCTTTGTGCCACATTTAGACTAAGCATGGGAGAGTCTCTGTAATTTAATATGTCATCATATTAGAGGGAGAAGTGCACGGGAGCAGGTGTGAACGGCAGCTTGTCAGCTTGAAAATATATCACATCTACTCTTACGGTCAAGCAGTATGGAAGAATGTATGTTTACAGGCTTTGTAATAATAACAATAATAGCAAATTAAATTAACTGAAGTGTCAAATATGAACGCATAAATCTGATAAACAGCTTTGTCTTATATAATTTAAATGAGACATTTTTCTTGATTCATATTTATGGGGAGATGTTGCATTTTACTCTCCAGAAAGAGCCCATTTTTATTTTTAATGCATAATAGGACCTAACAGTGGGTCCAAGGATCTCATCCCGATACCTGATGGCAGTGAGGGTGCTGTTGGAAGGCCTGCAGAGTCCCTCCATGGATTTACTTCCCCGACCGACATTGATCCACCACCAAACCAGTCATGCCAAACAATGTTCTCCAGACCCAGCAGAGGCACCAGTTGTGGACCTGCCAATTCTGGTATTCTATGGCAAATGCCAATCAGACTCCAAGTGCCAGGCAGTTAACACAAACCCAATACAGGATGTCAGACCCCCAGGCCACCCTCATGAAATCTGCCTCTGATTGTCTGGTCAGAGACTTTCCCACTGTGGCCTGCTGGAGGGTTAAGGGCCTTCTATGACCTGTCCGGCTAAAGTAGCTGCCAGTTTCCTGGAATCTCCTCCGTGCTCTCAGGACTGCGCTGGAAGACACAGCAAACCTTCTGGCAATGACATCTGTGCAACCTTCGTAAGGTCTAGATATTGCCTCGTGCTACCAGTAGTGGCATTGACAGGAAACCACTGAAAATACAATCAGAAAAGATCATGAGGGAATAAATGTCAGTGGCCTCCACCTGTAACACCATTCCTGTTTTAGGGCTTGTCTCTTTCCCTTTAGAGCACATGTTGCTAATTTCATTAACACCAAAGCAGCTGAAACTAATTAACACCCCCCTCAGCTACGTAACTGACCCGATGCCACACAAAATGGCTTTCTTTCATTTTTTTAAGCAGTATATATTTTGGTCAAATTTCTCATCTCTGTGAATTTTAATGAAAAGTATCCCACTGTTTCTCAGACCCTGAAAGAAAAATCACTGTTATTAAATGTTGATTATCACTGTCTTAAAAATGTGGATTTCGAAAACTCGCTCTCTATATAATGTTTATTATGACAGTCATAAGGCCTCTCAACGCTTAAACTGAACACGTTTTTAATGATTAGTTTTTGTGTCTTTGTCATTGTTTTTTGTCTCTTTATGTTCTTGTTTTAAATATCTGTATAAACCTCTGATTGAGTATCCAGCATCAGTTTTAAGCTGCTGCTCCTGTGCTCGAGGTGAATGAACAATCCCACAGTGTGACTAAAATATTGATGAGCTGGTGGACACTCTTTGCCCCGTATGTCCACTTAGCATCCTGTTTCTGTCAGTGCAAACAAGTTGTCAGCTCTTCACGTTCTCCTCCTCCTCCTCTCTTGGAGGTTACCTTCAGCACTTGTATGTAACCCTCCTGTGCTCAAAGTCACACATGTGCAGCGGTAATTCAAGCCCTGCTTCACACGGATTTCTACAAATGTCATGACCATAGCAGCTGCTGCTGGTTACTGCGGTGCTGACAGGAGGGGAAAAAGGTGGATTTTCATGCAGCCAAATTAGCTGCTTTTCTGCAATGACTGATTTTCAGGCCTGTGGCGTTCAGGGCTTTTATCTCAGCCCTCTGCTTTTCTGCTGTAGCTGTGAGCCGATAATAATGTTACAGTTGAACTGGTGAGTGTCTGCAGTGCTAATGAGCAGCTTTTCAATACTGGCTGTGTGCATCGTTTTTTTTGTTGTTGAAATCCTTAGCGTGGTAGCAGCAGCTGAGTGGGAACAGGCTGTTTTACTCCATTCATTTTGTCCAATCACTCTGTATGTTTTACTGTGAGCTGTTTGCATATTTTCTTCTATTTTGTTGTAACGTGTAAGTCTTGTTTTTAAGTTTAGTTTTGAACCCAGTAATGTTTTCCTGATTGTTGTCAGTAAGAAAAACAGAAATAAACAATGCGTTACTTTTATCATTTATTATTATTTAAACGGACTAAGCAACAGTTCATTAATACTTTAACTGTTTTATAATTTTACAAGGGAATATTTTATTTTCATTTCTTTGCGCATAGCCGGGGCAAAGCCAAGAGAGAGGCACAACCCAAAACCTGGCCACTCCTCTGGTCACTGCAGAAGTTTATCTGTACCAGTTTTATTCCCACATATTGTTAATAAGTTCCATTTTAAAACTTTCCATTTTTAAAATTGTGGACTGTCGTGTTCATTTCCGGGAGAAGATGAGCAAAGTCGAAACATACGTTTTCAAAATATTTTAAACGGTTGAAGGTTAAAATCTCACAGCACCATGGACGTCCCTCTGCACTGTCACAGGCTGGATGGACAAAAGCGTGCCAAGGAGGAGGAGCCGCAGTTTAGACTTGGCTCTCCCTTTGGTGTTCAGTCTGGTGTCTTGCAAATGTTTCATCTCTGCTCCAATCAGATGTCTTCTTCCTGCAAAAGGAAACTCCCTGTTGCTATGCAGTTTAGTCATTTTCCACAACAGCCTCACCCTGACTGTGCATGCATGTGGATCCTGCTCAACACCCTGCACAAAGCACAAATGTGTAAACTAAAGATAAAACGTGCAAGAAAAATAGTCTAAAAGTTAACCCCTTAAAATGAAAAAAAGTATTTTATGGTTTATTAAATTCAGTTCAATTAAATGTTATTTATATAAAATTTATTAAGGTTCTGTTTTAAGGTGCTTATTGTAAGGTGAGACCTACTATAAGCAGCACTTGGCAAAGTAGGAAGGAAGAACTCGGTTTTAAGCTGCTGAAGAGACGAGACGTGAACGTGTTAGTGCTGTTCCAGGGACTTGTGGTTTAGACTTCCTCCTGACCCAGCCATCTTGTTTTCCCAGCTGCTCCGGACAATCAGCTGGCAGAGAGCTAACGCTGGCTAAGCTACCTTTGCCTGCACCGAGTACAGGGACCTGGCTAGCTACGGGATTTTCAAGGGTGTGGAGCCGGGTCTCCAGTTCAGCGAGTCTGGCCTCCAAAGCTGTAAACAGGTGACATTTATTACAAGTATCATTGTACTTGTAATAAACTTCTAAACTTCTTACACACAGAGCAGGAAGTTGTAGGAGGGACAGGTGTCCTGCAGGTTTTAGATGTCACCCTGGGTCAACACACCTGAATTAAACGATTAGCTCATTACCAGGCCTCTGGAGAACTTCAGGACATGCTGAGGAGGTAATCCGGCCCTTGAGGCCTGGAGTTGGACACCCCTGAGCTACACAAAACACCACCGTGCTTTTTAACAGGAACAGGAAGTGACATTGTACTGCAGATGTTAGAGTGAGATCTGATTGAAGATAGTCCACTTTAACGCAATTCAACAGGAGTGTTGCATTAATTGTTTTGAAATTGCAACCATTTGTAAAAAAAAATATTAGCCATTTCTTGGCCAGATGAAGCAGATTTAAAAACAAACAAAAATACAGAGATGATTCCAAGTGTTTAATTCGCAATTAGTAACTGTTCACTCAAACAGTCCACATCCAGGAATGCACTGTCCAGTTCAGGAATACCAAGTGGCCCGAGAGAGCGCAGAAGACTAAAAGATTTTCATCCGAGTATTAAACATCCTGGTTTTTCTTCTCACTGAAAAACTGCAGTTATTATTTGATTTAAGGTACACTGTTGTGGTAAAAAAAATTTAATCTGTCTTTGTCCAAATACTTGTGGACCTATCTGTGTATTTCTTTCCTAACCACAGCACGAAAGCACTTAATGAGGACTCGGGAAACGAGAGCCAAGAGAACGGCTTTAATGCCACGACAGATGTCAAGACGTGTTTGCTGAGCTCAAACTACAGCATCCTGACGACAGACCGTAAAGAGCTCATTTCAGATACCATGTGCTCGGTGTTATCACATGCAGATCATAAAAGACAGAACCATCAGTGATAAATATTACTTCATTACCAAGATTGTAATTTTTAAATTTAATTTTGTAAACTGAACTGAAGTGTTTGTTCTGTTCATTTATATTTTCTGCTCCTGCCGGAGAGCCGATCCAGTGTGACTCCTGCCTTTATTAAGGCCTTCTATGACTGAGCTCAAATTAAGTAATTATGATTTTAAAAACAGCAGCAGACAGCACTAACAGAAACTTAATGTCTCATAATCTTTATTTTTAAATAAACAACTTCATAAGAAGCTGATTTTATCACAGCAGCATAACCGTCAGCGGGTTTATCAGTCTGTCAGCAAAGGTTCAAAACACATCAAGAGGTTATGGTGTGAAATGGAAAACACATTTTGTAAGCATGTCTGCTGGGACGCTTTACCACCTTTCCTTTCGTAATATGTGGTCCAGTGTATCCTCTTTCAAAGCACTGGAGAACTGTTCCAGCTCATATTATTGCTCCCACGCACATACTTTCAGGTCACTTCACTCAGCTACAAACATTCCTGTGAAAAATTTACGTTTTGACTTCAGCTTATTTGTATCATAAGATTTTGCAGAACTAATTTGTTCTTTTTTTTTTGTTCAGATAAATGTAAAAGTTGATTCTTAATCCCAATAAAAACACTTCAAAGTAATACAAAAAAATGCAACGATGCACTGTCACAAAGCTGAAAACAACCATTTGTTCAGGGGGCTTTTTGGAAGTTGTGATGATTTCTATTTCCTAAGACTTCGATTCCCCTTTACCAGCAACGTCACGACTCCTCGCTCTTAATTTATTCAGCTGGGACTCTGCGACATCAGCTCGCTCCTCTGCCTCCTCCAGTTCATGTTGCGCTTTCCGAAACTTAGCCAAATGGATGCTGCTTTGTTCCTCCTGTGTTTCAGAGAGCCACAGTAAAGAAGAGTTTTGTCTGCATAACACGCCTGCATTTCTCACAGTGTTTAAGGATTTTCTCTCACCGCCTCCTCACACTGCCGCTTATATGCTTTCACTTTGAGCTGCAGCTTGTTGACCAGATCCTGCAGCCTCGCCGAGTTCTTCTTCTCCTCCTCACCCTGAAATCAAACAGAAGTGCTTCTCTCACATCTCTTTGAACATTTTCTCTCCTTCTCTGAGCAGCTTGTGAAATTTGCTTTGTTACGTAACAGACTTGTTACCTGATAAGTGAGCTCTTTAATCCTCCTTTCATATTTCCTCACACCTTTCGCGGCCTCCCCACTGTGTTTCTGTTCTGCCTCCAACTCATTTTCCAGCTCACGGACCTTAATAGAAATATATTTAGTTTAGATTTGTGCCTTAATTTCTCGGCATGTGTCGTTGCCCTCTGTCAGATCGTACTTTGGCTTCCAGCTTCTGAATCTCCTTCTTCCCTCCTTTAAGTGCCACCTGCTCGGCCTCATCCAGACGCTGCTGCAGGTCTTTCACCGTGGCCTCCAGGTTCTTTTTCATCCTCTCCAAGTGAGCGCTGGTGTCCTGCTCCTTCTTCAGCTCCTCAGCCATCATGGCAGCCTGCATGCAAATGTGAACTGTGAAATTTTAATCCAGCCTCAAAGTCCAGCAGCCCTCATTCAAGTGACAGCGCAGTTAATTGATTTGAGGAGGAGACTGACATCCGTGATGGCTTTCTTGGCCTTCTCGTCTGCGCTCCTCGCCTCCTGCGCGGTCTCCTCCATCTCCGACTGCAGCTGAGCCAAATCAGCTTCCATTTTCCTCTTAGAGTTCACGAGACTGGTGTTCTGGTCATTAAACAACATTGAAATATGACATTGAAAGAAGTCTTTGGGTCCCTTACATTAGTGAAAGCGTCAAAATTAAAGAGAGAAATGAAGAGAAAAGTAGCTGAAAATCTGAACTTTAACGCATCATCTGTAAAACCCAGAGGAGGTAGTTCGATCCATAATTTCCTAAATCAAACTGCCGATGTTTTGTGTGTTTGTTACACAGCGCTGACATAAAATCAGATTTTATTGGGCAGTTGGTTTAAATAGAGCTTATTTTCAACTATTTTATACACAGAAAGACTGCAAATAAAAGTTATTTTTACTATTGATTAAGTCCAGTTCTCTGAAAATCCCACAAATCATCTAGACTTAAGATTTCATAAATAAAGAGCCATATATTTTGTCATTATCTTCTCAGATGTGAAAACCAAACACACAATATTCAGAAGCTGCACATACACTAACAAATGGACTCACCTGAGAGTGCAGCAGCTGAACACGCTCGCTGACCTCCATCAGCTCCTGCTCAGCGAGCTTTCGACTTCTGTCACACTGCTCCAGCGACGCCCTCAGCTCCTCGTTCTCCGCCATCATAAGATTGTTGCGGCGTTCTATGATAGCTAGCTCCTCTTTTAGGTCCTCCTGACGTTGGAGGGCTTCATCCAGATGGACCTGGGTGTCCTGAGGATGGAGGCAGTAGTTCTGGGATTTTAAACATCATCCCAGAATTTTTAACCAGAACAGAAAAAGTTCCCACGCACCTTCAGCTGAGTCTGCAGATTTCTCAGTTGTTTGGTTGCCTCGGCTGCCTGCCTGTTGGCGTGACCCAGCTGTATTTCCATCTCGTTTAGATCCCCTTCCATCTTTTTCTTCATCCGGACAGCGTCGTTCCTGCTGCGCGTCTCTGCATCCAGCGTGATCTGCAGACAGTCCACCGTTCTCTGGTAATTCCTTTTTAGCTGGTCGATTTCTTCGTCTTTCTCTGCCACCTTCCTCTCCACCTCTGACTTGATCTGGTTCAGCTCCAGCTCAAGTTGCAGGATTTTGGCCTCCTCTTGTTCCAAGGAAGACTTCAGAGAGAGAAAACAGCAATTAGTGTTGTTGTTATTTTATAAAATGTTAAAGTTTGTTGGGGCGAAAAAATACCTCAGCTTCCTCGAGAGCCGCCTGGGTGTCTCTCTTCTCTTGTTCGGCGTGCTTTGTGGCTTTTTCCAGCTCACGGAGCATTTTGGTGGACTGTCCAACTTGCTCGGTGATATCTGTGATTTCCTCTAAAAGACACATCAACACACTTTATGTAAAACATTGACTGCAGCCTCTCAGAATCCAAACAGCAATTTATTTCCTGCAGAAGCCTTACGTTGAAGATTTTTATTGTCTCTTTTCATGCTCTCAAGGTGATCCAAGACTGCTTCGTATGAATTTTTCAGCTTGAAGAGTTCTGTGTTCAGTGCTCTGGACTCTCTCTGGGAGACTTCCAGATCTGATTGACTCTCCTCATACTTCTGTTTCCATTCAGCCAAAACCTGGCAGGAAGCAGCACATGTAATCAGTGTAGCCTTATGATGATACAAATGAGGACATGCTTCAAAACAGAAAGACCCACCTTGTCGAAATTCTTCTGTTTCTTGTCTAAGGTGGCATTTGCTGCGTTTGACCTTTCTAGCTCAACCATGAGATCCTCGAACTCTGCCTGCAGCCTCTGCTTGGTCTTCTCCAGCGATGCACACTTGACATTTGCTGCCTCTGTCATCTCCTCGGACTCCTGCAGCCGCTGGACCAGCTTCTTCCTTTGAACCGAACATAAACTGCGTTAAAGCAGAAGAAGCCCATCAGCACTGACCCGAGATACACACTGTGAGGTTTTTTACTTTGCCTCCTCGAGCTCCTCGGTGCGCTGGATGGCATCTGTCTCGTATTTATGTCTCCACTGAGCCACGTCACTGTTCACCTTGGACAGGCAGCGCTGCAGCTCAGCTTTGGCCTCTTGCTCCTCCTCGTACTGCTCTCTTAAGAGCTCGCAGTCGTGACGAGATGACTGCAAACTGTGAGCCAAGGTGTTTTTTGCCTAAAGAAATTTAAAAACATACACAAAAAAACTGCTTCATGCCTTTTAAAACTGCTTCACAGAGATGCAGTAACAAATTTTTTTGCTCTCTGGGAACAAAAGGAACAAGCTGTGACTACAGCTGTGAATCACACTGAGTCATGACTGCAGGCAACTTTTATATTTAATATTTATGGAGCAACATTTGAATTCCTTTGAAGTCTGATTTTGGTCTCCCGACTCTAGCTGCTAAATGTTCACCAGCTAATCTCTAACATGGCTCTATTTTTCATCCTGAGCAGGTGCGGTACAGATGCTTTTTAAAGGTTTCTCTCTGAATGGAGCCGTGAGAAACAGCAAGACAGAAACAACAAAACGAGGAGCGGAAACTGGCTGTGAAGCTTTATCAAGCTGACTTCAGATTCTGTTTTTTCTCAGATCCAATTATGAAGTCACTCACAAAGATCTCACAAAGTTGGGGACACAATAATGTGACAGAACAGCTGCTAGATTTTACTCTAAACCAGTGCTTCTCAAAGTGTGTGGTGCACCCCACTGGTGGGGCGCAGAGTTCTGACAGGTGGGGTGCAAATATCCACATCCGCTGAAAAGCTGCAGGCGCGTGTATAAGTCGACAGCTGCAATAAAGAAGTGTACTGAAAAGTGTGAACATGTGGTCGGGTCTGTCGTGCATCGATTACAGTGGTGCCGAAACCCAGGATTGGGGCTCGAGAGACTGAACCACATGTTTGCACTCTTCAGTACACTTCTTTTCAGCTACAGCCTACACACATCAACAACAACAACAGGTCCTAGTTCATTCTGTTTTAAGCCGGCAAGGCAGATGCTGCTCAGGTGTGTCCGCCTCCCCTGCAGCCACGCCCCAGACCACGCCCCGCCACAGCTCTGCAGTCAAAAACAGGCTCACTGCAGCCAATAAGAGTGAATAGTATTAAACTCTCACTAAATTATATATTTTTCATCTCTGTTCACAAGTTTCTGAATTTTCTTTTTTTTTTTTTTTATAAGACTAAGACTGAACTGTATTTTTCCATGTTTGGCAAAGTTCACATTCTGTTTAAATTGTTGCTTTTTTGAAGAAGTGGCGCAGACTAATGAAGCAGTCTAGTGACAAAAGTTACAAATAGTTGTTTGAAATGAAAGGTTTTTTTTATAACAACAATTACTGAAGGATTCATTGAGAATGAGTTTCTAAATAAAGTCACAGCTCAGCTTTTCTGTCATTGCTTTGTTTAGATGGGGCATGAAAATATTTCTTCCTGCCATGAGGAGTCGCCCCCTGCTGGTCATTAAAAATCATTCAGATCAATCATGGCTATTTCTTATAATTCAGAATATACTGCCCTCTTTGGGCTAAATGTAAAAATGCACCTTCTTTACACATTCAGAATATATTAATAAACTTATTTGTTTTTTTCTTCTGGCTTTTACATGTTTGACAAATATGTTAATCACAGCTTTACAGCTTTTTGTATTGTACACAGAGAAGACAGTGATAAATGTCTGATAAATTACTGACCTGTCTTGGAAAGAGTCAGTCGAGGTATTGCAGTCATGGACTGCAAAATTAGTCTGCATGCATCAAACGTTTATTTACGGTCACATGGTTTGGCTCCAATGAACTAAAAGATTCCTAAAATCTTTGATGTCTGTGGCCAAAACATCCAGTTCAGTCAGTCATTGTTTCCTAATGCAGATAGATATGAAAAAAAAGCTAATAAACTGCTAAATCATCATAGCTGATGGTTTTGAGATTGAATTTCTCATATCCGTTCACAAGAGATTAGTAAGAACTCTAAATCCTTGCTGTGACTAGATATCAATCTTTGTTGTGCCTTTCAGACCTTGATTTCTTCATCCAAAAGTCTCTTCATCTCTTCAATTTTGTGACCGGCTGCAGTCTTCCCTCTGTTCACCTGGAACAGAATGGACTCTTTTTCTTCCAGCAGACGGGTAAGTTCACCTGTCCAGGACAAAAAGAATAAAAACTTACGTATCTGAGCATCTAAAATGTTCTTTTTATCCTTTTTTAATTAAAAACCTACCATTTTCTGTCTGCAGTCGAGCACTCAGGGTAGTGTAATCACTAAGAGACCTCTGGGCTTCATCTGCTTTGGTCTTGTATTCATTCATTTGATCTTCAAGGCTCCTGCACTGTTTCTCCACATTAGCCTGAAACATAGAGCTCTGGTTATAATAGAAGAGTAGATTTTAGAAAAAAGTCCCCTCTGCAGACAGATGTTTACCTTGCTTTTCAGAACAGTCTCCATACTCCTTGCCATGTCATCGATTTCCATCTTCATCTCGCTCTTTTCTTTCTCCAGTTTCTGCTTGACCCTTTGAAGGTTTTCTATCTGATCGCCGAGCTCCACAACGCTGTCCGCCTGCTTCTTGCGTAAAGCAACAGCGATGGATTCATGCTGCAGGGTGGACTCTTCCAGTTCGTGGCGCAGTCTCTGAATCTCAGCCTCGCGCTTCTTGTTGAGCTCGGCCTGAGCGGCGGAGGCTCCTCCGGCCTCTTCCAGCCTCTCGGTGATCTCCTCCAGCTCTCTGGACACGTCAGACCTCTGCTTCTCCACTTTGGCCCGACCTGCACGCTCAGCTTCGATTTCCTCTTCCAGTTCTTCAGTGCGAGCCTACAATTTGAACACATGAAACTGGTATCATAACGCTGACCATCAAGTGCTCGATACTTTGAGACTGCTACAATTACATAAACACCTGAAGCTCTTTAATCTTCTTTTGAAGCTGAGTGCTAAGAGCTTGTTCGTCTTCAATTTTGCTCTGCAGGCTGCTGATTTCAAAGTCCTTCCTGAGAAGAGAATGATATCAGGTTCAGATAATATTTAACTCCATTTATAAGATCAAAGTTTCACTGTATATAAAAGATGGATGGAGCCATCATTCCCATGTTGTTTTTTCAAACCTTGGTAAGTGTGGGATGGTGCTGAATATTAATGTAATTTAATGAAAATTTAAAGAGTATTGCTATTAGTTTTTTTTGTTTTATTTTATTAGTATTTAAACCTTGTTGTGTTGCCATAAAGTCCTGTTGTTTCCACCTGTGTGTGTTTTCCTTCACTTTGTGCGTCTGTGACGATTCTGTGATCTTGTCGATTGTCTGGATTTTTGTCCTTTTGAACTCTTCCTGCTTGTATTGAAAAGCACTTTTTGTTCATTACTACATCTGCTGCTTTGCTACCTGCTGTGTGGGCTCAATACAACAAGGTGGTGTGATTAGCTGACATTTCAAACAGGAAACAAGGATAGTTGGATGTGGATTCACTCTGGTTTAGGAGGTAAAACAGCAAAAGGTCAGCTTTAGATAAAAAGGAATAAAAAGCTTTTGTCTGGACGGACACTGCTGAACAGAATGTTCTTGAGTTTAGGAGGTAAAAGCTCGGATTCATTGCTTGGCGAAATCTTTTTTTTAGTAATCTATTTATTAACTCACTTTTTCAGTTGTTCCTCCGCCTGCAGCTTTTCATTCTCCAGGTCCATGATGGTTTCCTGGGACAGCTTCAGATCTCCCTCTAGTTTCCTTCTGGATCTCTCCAAGTCGGCACGCAACTTCTTCTCCTGCTCCACCAGCCCCTCCAACTGCAGGATGTTTACATCAATCACTAAGTCTGCAGCTAACATTACAAGTTTAAGTGATGGCTTCAGCTTAAGAAGCACTGAGCCTTTTATACTTACATCATCAATTTGTTGCTCCAGCTTAGTCTTTGTCTTTATTAGAGAACTGACTCTGTCCTCCTCTGCCTGGAGGTCGTCTAAAGTCTGCTGGTGCACCTCCTGCAAAGCTTTCGTCTCCTTTGAAGACTTCAACAGGTTTTCCTCAAGAGTCGTTAACTCCTCGATCAAATTCTTAACCTAAGGAGAGAACTTTGTTAAAAACAAAAGCTTTAAAAGTTCAGACAACAGAAATCATCAGAGGCACCTTATTTTCAGTGGCATATTTCTCCTTCTCCACTTTGGTGATGGTAAGTTCCAGGTCGTCTATGTCCCGTTTGAGCTCAGAACATTCGTCCTCCAGTTTCCTCTTCTGGGCGGTGATTTCAGCGTTGATCTCCTCCTCTTCCTCCAGCCTCTCGGAGAATTCTTTGGCTTTGGCTTCCAGGTGGATCTTGCTCTTTATCAAGCCTTCACACCTTTCCTCAGCATCGCACAGGTTCTCCCTCTCCTGAGGAACCGGGACACAATGACTGTTATAGTGCAGTAAATTTTTAATTTAACCTCGGTTGATAGTTATTCTTTTTCTAAAGTTTGGACACATATTCATATTTCATGTTTTTGCACAGGGATCTGTTTGGAATCTTCTATTTTCCTTTAAGGATAGCTGCGCTGCCTGCTGACGGTGCAGAAGCCAACCATTTCCCTTTCTCTGTGATGGTATAAAGAAAACTTTTAAATGGAATACTACAAGCTATTTCCTTTGTCTGTCTTCATGTCGGCGGAGCTGAAGCAGACGTTAGAGGAAGTGTTCAGACGTATGTTCAGGAAGTGATCAGGATGCATTCAAAATGCTCAGTCACAGTGATCTGGATGAGCTCTGAGTCAGATCCAAACTGTGTGTTGATTCAAATCAACGATGAATTCCCTCATAAAGTTATATGGAAGCAGCTGGCAGTCAATAATCAGGCCACAGAAATGTTCCAGTGATGTGTTTGTGCAGTCCCTCCACATTTCATTTCTTCAAAGTGCTCAGATTAACATCCTGTCAGGTCATTTTCTTATTATTTAACACTTCCTTAATAAACTGAAGATTATTTCTGCACAGGGGTCAGTCTCGTGTTACCACATTGTCCATTCACTGTCGCTCCCAGCAGGTCTTTTTCTCGTTTTTCTCTTTAGTGGTTTCTTAACAGCATGGAGGAAACATTCACGCTTCCTTCAACAGCTGCTCGAACTCTAGGAAGCGCTGACATGAGCTCTAATTTCAGACGATGGTGATTCTAATGGCGTTATTCTGCACAGCAGAGAGATCTTGCTCTTCGTTTCCTCGAGCATCACAGCCTGCGTAGGTGAACTCACAGTACTTACATAAATCATGTACTGACTGACCTTCATGTCTGAATAAAAGATAGACCAGCATTTTCTTTACATCACTTGTTCTTGCATTAATAGAGATTACCACAGTAGTAGCAGTGGGCTTTTTCTGTGCACCAACACCAGAAACCTTTGACTCAAATCTTAATATGTTGTAACGCTGTTATAAGCGTTATTTGCTTTAAGTTTAACATCATGGTCGGTCTGCTTTCTTCTTATTTTAAGTTTGTTTTCCTCCAGTTTCCCTGCAGTGATCAATTATACTAGTTCTTATCTTACCTCATTATTGATCATCTTTTAATTTAATCTGATCTTCAAATCAGGCAGAACAAAATCAATACAAACAGACCACTTTGTCCCACTCAGGGCTGAGTGTTTACATACTGCTTGTATTTGAAGGTAAAGGTCATTCTTCTCCTGCACGAGCATGACCATCTTCTCTTCCAGCTCCTTCCTCCTGGCCTCCGACTTTGCCAACTCCTCTCTGAGTCGAGCAAACTCCTCCTTCATGGTCTGCATCTCCTTCTCAGCCTCTGCACTTCGTAACAGAGGCTTTATCTTGAAGAAGAGCTTCATCCAAGGCCAGTTCTTCACATTCATGAATGAACGAATGTTGTACTGGATGATGTAAACGGCCTCTCTACAGAGTGAAAAAGCAAAACAATGAAGAATTTGTTAAGGTTCTTTTTAAGGTTTATCTAAGTTATTCCTCACTTTTTCACTAGCTACAATGTCAGAGTAGCTTAAAAAATGAAAGGGAAAAAAAATGAAGGGAAGCAGAGTAAAAATGAGAAATTATCTTGGCATTTTTAATGTGGGACAAAGACCACGACTGCAATTACAATCATAATTAATGACAGTTTAGAAGAAATAGTCTCCTTTGTTACCATAAAGGACGCAGTTATAAAATAGCCTGTGTTCAATCCCATCTAACTTTCTCTGTCTTTCATTCGCCTAATTTTCCATAAATTTTACATCCACTAATCCAAAAGAAAAAAAAATGTGCCAGACCTTTTCTTCATCATCTCCTTTAACCTCAGCCTGGTGACGTAACCTCTGGCTACAGCCTGGATTCGAGTCATCAGCACAGCTAGACGCTCATCCCGCATCTCCTCCAGAAGACCCAAAAGGCCGGCTTTGAAAAACACCTGCAAGTTGAAAAAGATAAGTCAAATTTCTCTTCAGTTTCAAATTATCCATCCATTCTCTTCTGCGTATCCTTGTCAGGATGACGTGGGGGCTGGAGCCCAGCCAGCTGTCTTAGGGCGAGAGATAGGGTACGCCCTAGACAGGTTGCCAGTCTGTCGCAGGGCTAACACACAGAGACAGATAACCATTTGCACCTATGGGCAATTTAGAGTTTCCAATTAACCTAACCCCACTAACTGCATGTCTTTGGAATGTGGGAGGAAGCCGGATTACCCAGAGAGAACCCACGCAAACACAGATAGGCCCCGGCCTGATGGTCGAATTGAACTCAGGACCTTCTGTGGGGCATCATTGTGCTGCCTGCTAGCAATTTCAAATTATTTTAGCTGAAATATTATATAATATATATATTTTCAAACATACCTTTGTGTATCCGAATCTATACTGGGTGTGGTCCACGTCAATGGACGACAGCAGCTTCTCGGAGGCCTTCTTGCTGTCAATAAACTGGCCCTCGGGGATCGCGCTGGCATTCAGAATCCTGTATCTGTCACACACGTGTGGAGGTTTAGTCTAAAACTCGAGGCAGTTCTTCAAACAAATTACATGTTACCTTTGCCTGAAATCTCCATACAGAATCCTGCTGGGGAATCCCTTCCTGCAGATCCGGATACCTTCCAGCACTCCGTTACATCGCAGCTGATGAAGGACCAGATGGTGATCCATGATTCCTACAACAGATAGAGGTAACTTTTCCCCACAGGGTAACTTCAGTTCAAATGTTTTTCTTTATTTGTTGTCTATTCCTGTTTGTTTTACCTGGTATCTTGGTCTCATTTGGGATGATGCATCTGACAAAGTGTGGATGTGTTGACCTGAGGTTGGCCATTAGTTTGTTCAGGTTCTCCTGCAACACATCATGCTTTCAGTCAGATGGACTGATGATAACATGTGCCGCACCAGTGTACCAGCACGTGTGATGTGACAATAAAAGTGATTTGATTTGATAACATTATAACACCACAGAAATCACATTAACAGTAGATGTTACCTGCTGGTTTTTGGAATCATTATTCTCGAGCTTTGACTGTAGCATTGTTACTAGATATGACAACTTTTAGATCGCATGATGGAGCGCTCAAGTGTAAGACAATGTTAGCAAGCTTGGTTGGCCGGTTGCTTCCATAAACTGTGTGAGTGCAATGCAGAGAATCAGATGCTCGTCAGTGAGAAACACGAAAAGTCACTGAATCTGGATCACAGAGTTCCTGGGATATTATAATATTAGTATAATAAGCCACACTCTCTGAATGGCACTAAGTAAGATGGTCATCTTTATATTTTAATGTCTGATAAAAAGAAACTTTGTGTTGAGCTTATAAACTGCTGGCAGTAGATTAATATTTATTGTACAGACACAGTTTTGTCAGTTAACTTGACACAACACAAATGTGTGATTCACAAAGTGTCAAACTGCTTTTAACACTCAGTTAATTTCAATATAAATAGACAGTAGCTAAGGTGACGCATTAAAGCAGATATTTCTTTCACGCAGGAGCAAAACTCTGAGGCAAGTTCCCAAATAAACATTATCACGAGGAACTGTTTTATTAATTTTTTGGACCCCTAGTTTATCCAAGATAAATAAATTGGATGAACTGAGGTCTCATGTCACAATGGCTCGTCGAAAAAAACAAACAACTATAGCTTCTTGGCTTTCTTTTTTTTCCCTATTCATTTTTGTGCTATAATCTATTTTATGGTTCAAACGTGAGCAGTTAATTAGTCTCATTTATCTAGAGCTGTCTGGGAATTTGGGAAACTTCAGACCACTAATCTGTAGTGACAGAGAGCCCGGTGAGGTGGAGGTAAACTCTGGAAAGAAGAGGAATGAGAGTCAGTAGAAACAAGATAAAATACATGTGGAAAGGTGAAGATGCAGTGAAAGTAGAGTCAAAGCACTGGAGAGTGCACAAAACAGGTAAGGAAGAGAGGACAGGCAGGGTGGGTGGAGACGAGTGTCAGGGGTGCCTTTGTGAGAGCAGCAAGAGTGAAAAGAAAGGTTTAAAAGATGGTGGTGAGACCTGCTGTGATGAATGATTTAGAGACGGTGGCACTGACAAAAAGACAGGAGGTGGAGCTGAAGATGTTCAGATCTTGATTAGGAATGAGCAGGATGGACAGGATTAGAAGATTAGTGGATGTGTTGGAGAAGGGATGTTGATGATGGAGCTGCCAGAAGAGGAAGACCACAGAGAAGATTCATGGATGCAGTGAAGGAGGAAGATAGGGTGAGGTGAACAGAGATGATCTGCTGTGGTGACCTCTAAATGGAGCAGACGAAAAAAGGAGGAGGAAGGACTTGAAATCTATTATCTGGTGAGTCTTCTTCTATGTGTCCTTAAATGTTACATTTTTATAAATTTATGCAAAACAACAAAAACAAATGATTTATTCAGGGAATGTATAGAAGACCAGACAAGCTTTCAAGCTTGTCCCTCCTCACAAATATCAACCAGTTGTATTATTTCTTTATCAATATTTGATGGACAAAGAAGAAACTATTACAACTATAACTACTGCTCCAGTTCTTAATACAGAAAAACTGTGTCATGTAAGTTTATTTTGAAAAACTTAAAAAGATTTACAGGTAAATAATAACTATGTCTTACCCTAAAGAGTGCAGAAACTGTCTGGAAGGAGGACCCCTTTTTCTTGTAGTTTTTCTTGTTCCTATCAGCAGCAGCTAAAAACCCCCACATGAGATAAATGGTGAAATCTTAATCTAATCTCAATCTCTCATCTGTGTTTGATGTCTAAAGAGCTGGCATACCATCAGCTGATGCATATGTGGCAAAGAGCTGGCAGAGCAGTTTGAGCGAAGCTTTCTGGTAAAGCTGCACCACGGTGTCGTTCAGCGGGTCCTTGTTTTTTTCCAGCCAGCCGCTGATGTTGTAGTCGACGGTGCCGGCGTAGTGCATGAGGGAGAAGTGGGCCTCTGCCTTTCCTTTGGATGGTTTGGGCTTCTGAAAGATGCTGTTCTTCCCCAAGTGCTGGTCGTACAGCTTGTTTTTGAAAGACCCGTCTGTGGCCTTCGGGAACATACACTCCTCTTCCAGAATGGAGAAAATGCCCATCGGCTGAGAGGCGGAAAAGATGATTAGTGTTTCATTCCTGTCTTCTACTCTTGATTTGAATATTTAAGGTAACAAAAAAGCAAACAAACCTTCTCAATGAGCTCAATGCACGCAGCTAAGTCCATGCCAAAGTCAATAAACTCCCATTCGATCCCTTCCTTTTTGTATTCCTCCTGCTCCAGCACAAACATGTGGTGGTTGAAAAACTGTTGGAGCTTCTCGTTGGTAAAGTTGATGCACAGCTGCTCCAGGCTGTTTATCTGCGTCAAACAGAAACGTTTCACCCATCAAACAATCAGAAATATTTTTAAAGGGATTTGATGTTTTTTCATCTCTGCAGGAATCCCCTTCACCTCAAAAATTTCAAACCCTGCGATATCCAGGACGCCAATGAAGTGCTGTCTGGGAAGTTTGGTGTCGAGCTGCTGGTTGATCCTCGTGACCATCCAGAGGAACAGCTTCTCGTACACGGCCTTCGATAAGGCGCCCACAGCATTGTTCACCTGAAAAATCAGACATCATTTTCACATTGTGTTCCCTTTAATAGCTCAGCTTGTACAGCGGACTGTAGGTGTGTAATAACAGGAATCGTTAGGTTGCTGGTTCAACTCCAGTTTGAAGGAGGTTTTGCAATGCTTTCTGTCTGTACTGATTCAAAGTAGGTTTAAAAATACTGGATGCTTACAGATGGGCTGTGGTTAGTGGGCGTTTTTAGCTGTGGAAACATCATGTACCTGCTGTGGAGTCTGGCCTTTGGTGACATATTCATTCCCAACCTTCACTCGAGGGCAACACAGAGCTTTCAGCAAATCAGCAGAGTTCAGACCCATCAGATAGGCAACTTTGTCCGCCACTGCAGGAGAGATAACACAGAGGGGAAGGTCAGTGGGAGAGTGTACCCTGCATTTTAGATGAAACTCGCTGTAGCCCCTTATGACCTTAGCCTGGATAAATGGTTAAGAAACAAGACAGATGGATAATGCAGGTCAGCAAAATGTCACATTAAAACTGATAATAATCATAAAAATATGAAGAATCAAAAACAAATGAAGCAAAATTTAAAAATAACCTCTATTTCAGCAAATTCACTTTTTGTGCGCTGTGTTCAGATGACTCTCGGGTGGAAACAGCAGCCTTGTTCATTTGCTCGAGATATGGCAGTGCCTCATGCTGCCAGCAGAACATTGCAAAGTAAGCAGTATTATAAGAGTGAAAGAAATAAGTGGAAGTGCCTGAGATCAAAGGCCTATTCTGAACAAAGGGGGCAAATTCAAGTGTCACATCACGCCTACATGAAGCTTTCAAAGCAGGAAATGCATAGACCTCTGAAACACTTTGTGGAAACTGATGATTCACCAACTAAAACTATTTTGAATTGACCAAAATCATAAACAGGCCCCTCTGTGTCACATATGCATCTATTTCAGTGTATTTAGCAGAGGTATAACGTGGAAATCTAAGGCTACAGTCACATTGGGGGAAACAGTAGTTGGAGACTGCAGTGACCATGTCAAGTCAACTTGTCAAGACAGCAATAAAATGGCAATAAGAGTCAGACTGTTATCAGTTTTGGAGATCAAGTTGGCACCTACATGCATCAGACAGTCCACGTGCGTTTCATTATTTGATGGAGCAGCCGAGTTGTGCTCATGGGCACAGACTGACTGAATATTTAGGTCTTTGCAGTCTGCGTTTATTAATTGGATGGCGGTTAATTGCAAACCTTGAGACTGACTGCAGCCAGTTCAGTTGGACTGAGACAAGTTGCTGCATACGGGGCAGCCTAAGCTGGTTGAAGGTGGTGTAGCTAAACTTCTTGGTGACCAGTTGGTGGCTGCAGCTACTTGCAACTGGTCCCAGATAGCAAAAAACATTGAATGCAATCACTCGCCAACCACCTTTTTTCTTCCTGGTTAAACAGGGATTGCCGTCCTAGTTTTGGTCAGCTGTGGGGCCCAAAAGTAAAAGCTGGAACAAAATTCACAGTGAAGCTGTAAAGTTGTCCCGCTGATGCCTGCTTTGGTTTTAAATTAGGGTGGAAGCACCACCTCAGACGTCTCACCCTCAGTGCCATCGGGCTCGGCCTGCTCCTCCCGCTGCTTCTGCTTGAACTTCATGTTCCCGTTGTGCATGACGGCACCCGTCAGCTTGTAGATGCCGACCTTTTCCTCAGTGCTAAAGCCCAGGATGTCAATGGCTCTCTGAAGAACAGACACAGACATGGGAACTGTGATCCCTTCTCTGAGTTTAGTGCCAATGTCATGATTTTAACCATTTAAATGTAATGATATGTTCAAATTAATAGTAATACATTTATGCATAATTATTTGCACATATAATTTAAGTAATAAAATTTAAAACCAACAAAAATCAAGTATTTCAAGTCTTTCATCTGATGTCAAAACATATCAGTAAAAATACTGTAATTAAGTGCATGGCTTCAGCCTGTATTCCACATTTCTGTGCATATTTTGCACTTACATCTGTGGCCATCAGCTCCTCTGCATCATTGATGCTCAGCACAGTGATTTCCCCCTGGCTGATAAAAGGGTAATCATAAGGATTGCTGGTTATCAGCAGCATCTCTGAAATGAGGCACAGAAAAATAGCTCATAGCTCTGTGCAGGAGCAGACGCCATGGAAACTGTGTCACAACCATTTAGAGCTCATTGATTGGTATATTCACCGATTAAATCAGGCTTCTTGTTTGACAAGATCTGATAGAAGATGTGATAGCTCCTCTCTGCAAGCAGCTGGAAAGTCACTCTGGATTTTTCCAAAAGGTCTGACAATCACCAGAAATAAAACACAAATCACAAAACTTGGACAGACAGCAGAATATTAATTATTCCAAAAAATATTCACAGTCACATTCAGGCCTCACGCTCTGTCAGACGTTTTGCAGCTATAAAGTTTAGATTTTGATCGAAAATGTATAAGAAGACCTTCATTAATTGACCTCAGGCATAAAACAAAATATATTTTAAAAAAAGGACTCTGGTCTGAAAAATAAAGGCAAAGAGGGCGCATTAATCCTGCGTTCTTTCCAATGACCACCAGGGGGCGACTTCTTTGCTTCCAGAAAGCAGTCCGATTATATGGAAGTCTATGGGGAGAAGGAGTCTAATGATTACTTGATGTATGACTTCAGTACCTTGAATGTGAGCTTATGATGTCAGTCACTGGTTTCAAGTCATATTTAAAACTACATGATGTTCATTTTGCTGTTATCAGGCCAATACCTTAAAGTTATTATAATGATTGATTTCAATTTTACTAGATTTTTCATCAGTTTTCAATCAACTTAGGCTTCTAACTGAGCAATTTATACAGCTAGATTGGACAGGTGTCCACTGCAGGTAGAGCTGATTTAGAAAATGTCTCCTGTGCTTCTGATTTCACTGTGACGTTGAGTGATTTTGGATGAGGAGGGCATTCCTATCACCTGTCCTCTGCACCGTCACACTCCTGATAAACAGCTGGGCACACTGTGTGGAAAACATAGATGTCTGTGAATAATCACCTATCATATTCTTTGGGGAGACAGTGAAAGCCAAAGCCTTAAACCAGAGGGTAATTTCACTGTGGCTATACCCATCTTTTGTATAAAGTCTGTCCCAACATTCGTGACAGAAAAGCTGCAGTTAATTATCATTATTATTAACTGTTAAAATGGGCACTTACAAGTTTCAATATCAGCTGATGCCAACTTCCCCTTTGTTCCGAAGTGGATGCGGATGAATTTTCCCTGGAAAAGTTTAACATATGAGCTGGGACACTATTTTGACCATTGGACGTCTCTGGTAATCAAGCTCTAAGCTAAACAAACTACATTTAAAGAAAAAAACAAAACAAAAGTTATTCTTAAAGCTCACATCACCTGATATAATCAGTTGGGGGTTTTTTGTCATTATAACAGCTGAATTTTCTTAGTATGATAGCATGATGTCAGCCTCAGCTGGTCTTAACTCACAAATCGAGACGAGTTGTCATTCCTCACAGTCTTGGCGTTCCCGAAAGCTTCCAGCAGAGGGTTAGCCTGGATGATTTGATCCTCCAGAGTCCCCTTCAGAAGAATAAAAAGACATTTCAAGTTCTTTTCATTTAAATTAAGGTAAAAGCTTTCAAATTTTCTGGTCATGTTTCATCTCTAGATAATTAGAAGATGAATTAATTGGACTGAACCTGCATTTTACTGCCCGGTTGTTCCTTCTTGCTTGACTCTCCCATTGCTGTGATTGTTGCAAAGTACTGGATTACTCGCTTTGTGTTGACTGTTTTCCCAGCACCAGATTCTCCACTGATAAAATGTGACATCGGACAAACGATGGGAATGAAATATACGCAGAACGCAAAAGTAAACAGCTAATAAAGTCATACTTACGTGATCAGGATAGACTGATTCTCTCGATCTGAAGAGAAGAAAGAAAGTGGATGATATCGGAGTTTGAGGGGCTGATGCATGTTTGTGGGGTTTTAGGCTTTGAACTGTTTTTAGGCTTTAAATAGAGTTTCATTTCACTATAATTTTTACTATATTTTATTCTAATTTTTAAAAAACAATATGGTTTAGTTATATAATAAATTGTCCCCTGTGCGTCTATTTAGGAAAGGAATGTATGAGTGAGAGATAAAAGTGCTTCAAGTCATGCAACATACAAATCTGTGCAAAATTCTTGAGCCAGCCAGCCTTCCTTTCTTTATATCTTACTTCCAAGGAGCCAGGCTTTGTTAAAGTGGTCTCGAGCAACAGTTCTCCTAGCTTTCTAAAGGTCTTTCACAGTTTGTCTTTGGAGACTGCATGCGTTTACACCCATTTTCAGTCCAGTCCTTGTACCTGACCATTTTCAGAGGGGTTTTTTTTTTGTTTGTTTGTTTGTTTTGTGTGTGTCAGGTTTGCAGGTCCTGCAGGTTTTAGACATGTCCTTGATCCAACACAGCTGATTTAAATGGCTTAATTACTTCCTCAACATGTTTTCTCCAGAGGCCTGGTAATGAACTAATCGTTTAATTCAGGTGTGTTCACCCAGGGTGAGCTCTAAAACCTGCAGGACTCCGGCCCTTGAGGCCTGGAGTTCCCCACCTCTGGTTTAAGGCATTGAACATTGACCAGTTAAACCAGGGGTGAGCAACTCCAGGCCTCGAGGGCCGGAGTCCTGCAGGTTTTAGATGTGTCCTTGATCCAACACAGCTGATTTAAATGGCTAAATTACCTCCTCAACATGTCCGAAGTTCTCCAGAGGCCCTCATCATTTGATTCAGGCGTGTCGATCCAGGGTAACATCTAAAACCTGCAGGACACCGGCCCTTGAGGCCTGATGTTCCAAATCCCTGATTTAAAGAAATAAGGGGTGGCTCAAGACTTTAGCACAGGACTGTAGTTCCACCTGAGAAGGTCGTAAGAAGCATGAGAGCTTCTTCTGTTCTTCCGCATACACACCGTTTGCTTCACATGCTGAAGATCGTGGAGGACTGTGTAACACGAAGCCTGAGCTGTCAGTGATTCCTGTTTATCTATTTTATGTTTGAAGTGAAACTAAAGCTGAATCACTAAAGTCTCTATTATAAGGTGACTGCTTTCATCTGCAGTTGTTGGAGAAGCGTGTTAATTAAGTTGCTCTACTATTTAGTTATCCTGTGTGCACAAGATAAATAACTTTTTCTCACAATATAATTAACTCGCGCACTTCTGATAATTAGATTTATTAACTGTGCACGACACAGAAACAGCTTACACCCCCTTTCACCTCAGGACTAATATTTGTTTTTCACAATAAAAGTATAACTAAAGAAATAAGTAAATACAAATTATTTTGTGCAAAATTGTAATTACATGTTGGACCTGGTAAAAGGTAAGAAAAAAATCATGTTAACAGGACTTTTTATGTATTTCTTAAAAGCTGTATGAGTATTGCTCTTTTTGCATATATGCCTATAATTTTGGTTATCTTTTTCATTTCATTGCATTTTGTTGTGAATTTTAGGATGTTTAATTTGCATTTTGTAAATATTGGATAGTACATCAAACTTTTTAAAGTAATTATGCTTTTAATTATCTAAAACTATACACAATTTTAATTGAACTGTTAATATAACTCAAAAAATGCATACAAACATGACGCTAGTCATGCCAATAACAATACTATGGGGCCAGACCTGTAAGCATGTACTGGTAAGCGTTGTCAGAGATGGAGAAGATGTGTGGGGGGGCCTCCTGGCGTTTCTTTCCTCTGTACCCGGCCACCACCTCTGGGTTGTAGACCGGCAGCCACTTGTAAGGGTTCACAGTCACACAGAAGAGCCCAGAATACGTCTGAATTAACAAGAAAAAAAACCCAGAATACAGACTGTTGGTATTGAATTAAAGTTAAAGATATTGTGAGTCACAGTTGTCCTTACATAAATCATCCAGGCAGCGTAGCGTTCCTTGAGGTTAAAAAGCACGGCGGGTTCGTGCAGATGCGTCAGCAGGGCCATGTCCTCTATCTTATCAAACTTGGGTGGGTTCATTGGCCGAATGTCATCCACATGCACTGTGACAACCTGAAGTACAATTTCAAAAAGATACATTGTAAAAAAATGACAGATAAAGACAGAAAAACAGATATAAGATGTCAGAAATAGTCAAATAATAGCTGGAATCTTTCACCTTTCCATCCTCAATCTCCACATTGACCTTAGTGCCATCCTGGCTTCTGATTTTTCCTTCGACATACTCCTGCTTCGGGTGAGGCACAAAAACGGCACTTTTGGCATCAAACGGCACATTCTGAGCTGCAATTCTCTCCCGCTCAGATTTACGCAGGTATGGGGCGGCCACCCCAAATACTTCCATGTCCGTGTCACTCATTTTGTTGAGCTGAGCGATAAGGATGAAAAAAGAGTTTAAAAGTGAACTGAAGATGACGAGAAATTTAAAAAATATGTTGCTTACCTGAGTCAGAATTTCCAAAGAATGCTTGAATCCCAGAAGTTTTAGAGCCTTTAAATCATAAAAAATGACTGTACTGTCTGTACTGTTGTTAATTTTCCAATGGTACACAACAGACACCTGACTAGACACCCTCACCAGACTTTGACAGCTTTTATAAGAGATGGTCGGGGGTTCTGCTTCACCTATATTTGGAGATCTGGCTCTCATGCCACCTTGGATGAGCAAGTATGTCCATTTTGTACTTCAAACTGTCTATATATAGGTGTATTGTGTCACTTTTAAACTGTTTCAATTGTAATCCTTCAGACTTTCCATTAAAAAGCAATGAATGGCATGGACAACAGCTTTGGAAGCTTACTGTCCCAACATGGCAGGCCTAATTTTCTGGGATCAGGGAAGATTAGCTCTGTTGGGGCTTCGCTAAAACTCTGGAGAGCAGAGCCTGTCACACACACCACTCTATTGGGGCAGCTGGGATAGGTGGGCAACATTAGCGCGTCGAGCATTTAACCACATTTCTTTAAAAGAAAACAATAGGTATTTTCTTTTTATTCATATTAACCAACATATCGATTAATTAATAAAGCTCTTGAGTCTCTAGTGTTTTAACATCAAGTAAAGTAATACAATGCATGCAGAAAGTATTTGTTCTCTTTTACTTATAAAAAATAGAAATGTAGACAATTATCTCCCTCAAATGTCAATTTAAAGTGTGTAATAACACATGAAATTACAACAACTCCCAGACGTTTTAAGAATCATCATGAGACTAACACGGTGTGTCAGTTAGTCACTGAACACTTTATCAAACTGATATGACACAAGAAAAGCTAAATATGGAAGTTTAGTCTTCTTGGATTACTGTGGTGATGATATGATATCATTTAAATCTACTTTCCTCAATTTATATTTTAAATGCCCAACATTTACTTATTAAGTATATTTTACTTGAGGTTATAACTTTAAGCATTTAGGGAGGAATATATTTTCAGGATTTCTGAATTCTATTAAAAATCATTAGAAGAGTTAATGGAGTATTGCATGGGATGAGATGCTTTAGTGCATCTGACACAGAATCAGTGAGAAGCTGCGTCCTGGCTAACATGATTTACCATAAATCCATTTAAAATCCTTTGAGCAAGTTTCTATTAGTGTGTCTCCATCCCCAAAGATAATATAGTGCAGATATGTGTGTTTGCATTTATAGGATATGACTGCAGTGTTAAGGCAGGACTTACTGGAAACTTAGCTGACTGTTTTATCTTCGGATCCAGTGCTATTCAGACTTCCCCACAGAAAAGTCAGGATAATGTTGAGATTTCCTTAATTTGCTTGAGTCTTACAATTTTAACTTTGAGAAACTTGGATTATGAGCTCAATAAATTTAACTTAAAGAGTCGAATAAAGCAAAAAATGCTGTAAACATATCTTTAGTTAAATCATGTGTTGAAGCAGGACAGAAGCTCGGCTAATTTACTGAGAAACGTTTAACTGACAACTAATTCTGATTTGAAGAGTTTCAGTCGGGTTTCAGAATTCATCAAAGTACAGAAACAGCATTAGTGAAGTAACAAAGTAGACTCATCTCTGTGCTTCTCCTGCTAGATCTCAGTGTTCAATACTTTTGGCCATAATATTTTATTACAGAGGTTAGAGCATGTGTTACTGCTCTGCAGTGTTTTGAGTCATATCTACCTAATAGACTCCAATTTAATCATGTAAATGGGGAATCTTCTTCACACACTACAGTAAATTATGGAGTTCCACACGGTCCTGTTCTAGGACCAATTCTGTTTACATTATACATGCATCCCATTAGGCAGTAGCATTAGAAGACAGCATAGTTGTTCACTGCTATGCAGATGACACCCAACTCTATCTACCTCTGAAGCCAGATGGCACATACCAATTAGCTTAACTGCAGGAATGCCTTAAACACGTAAAGACCTGCTTCTAAAGTCAGATAAAACTGAGATTATTGTATTTACCACAAAAATATTAATAACATGGTGTCCAACCAGAATAATAGTCTGGATGGCATTGCCTTGGCCTCCAGTAACACTGTGAGGAATCTTGGAGTCGTTTTCGTTCCCAGTTTGCATTCAGGAGACAGACGCTCTCTCTGCTTTTAAGATTAGGCTTAAAACTTTCCTCTTGGATAAAACATGTAGTTAGGGCTGGATATGTGTTTCATCTTCACTCACCTTTTTAAATGTTTATACACAACTCTGCATTTAATGATTAGTTATTATTCATCTCTGGCTCTGCTCCAGAGTATGTGTTTTGTCTTGTCTCTGTCACCCCCCTACTGTTTCTGCTGGAGGTTTCTTCCTGTTAAAAGGGAGTTTTTTCTTCCCACTGTCGCTAAGTGCTTTTTCATTAGGTGTGTGTGTGTGCTGTTTGATTGCTACTGCCTTCTCTCTTATACTTTTGGAATTTTATCTTCCATGATAAACTTTCTGGACATACCTTCTTGGTCTGCAAAGTGAAGTCAAAGCAGAAGTACCTTAAACCTGCATTTTTTTAATGATCAGCAAGAGGAGGCTCCTCTGCCTGTGTAATAGTCAACTGATTTAAGATCTCAGTCAACACTTGCCCCCAAAGTTTATGGGCCCACTCACTTGTTTAAAGTCATAATGAATACAATATGAAGATGGTACTTTCAGCTGCTCCCTTATTTCCCAGGGGCTGGATCTGCATGTTTGATTTGGCACCAGTTTCATGGAGAATGCCCTTCCTCACACAGCCCTCCATTTATCAGGGCTTAGGACTGGCACTAGGAATAGACAGGCTTGTGAGCCCCTGATGCTGGCTCCGGGTAGCTTTCACATTTAAAGTGAATGTGATGATACCATGGAGCTGATGCTAAATATAATATGAAAGTCATTTAGTAAATTACAGTTGTTATTATTATGTCAGAAAGCGGGATAAATCAGGATATGCCAGTTAGCTAACAATAGGTCAATCAGAAGTCATTAGCTGATGAGCATGAGGTGTTTCTTGTATTTTTAATCAGATTCACTTTCATCATATCATGTCTAGTTTCAAGAAAAC
Source organism: Perissodus microlepis (assembly GCF_051167445.1). Lineage (NCBI taxonomy): Eukaryota > Metazoa > Chordata > Actinopteri > Cichliformes > Cichlidae > Perissodus > Perissodus microlepis. The sequence continues at coordinate 4,032,515 of NC_140464.1, read as the reverse complement.
AAGATGGAGATGGAAAAATGCAAATCTGAGGCTCCAAAACAGAACTACAGCCCACGATTTCATACAAATAAAACTGGGACATTTTTTAACTTCAGACTGTAGGTCAATATTTGATTAAGCCACCTTAGAAATGATAAAAGAATGTTCACTGTAATTTCATGGATTAATAATGCATTTACAGACAAATAATAGTGATGTACTTGCTAGTTTCCTCTTGTAATAAACATGCATTTTAAGCATTATGACAACAGCAAACTGTAACATATGCTTTCATAAACAAATGGCCCTCTCAACTCTTGCATTCCATTTGAGGGTAAATTCCGCCTGATGGATTGAACTTTGACTTTTTATAATTACTCCTTCTCACAGCAGAGGAAATGATATGGTAATACTGAGAAAGAATATCCGTGTGATATGGGCATTTTGTCTGGGAGTGCATCACAGACAGTCTAATTGGCGCTGATTTAATAGCCTCCTAATGTCACTTGAAGGTCTGGCAACAGCTGTGATTATAATTGGTTTTGGGAAGACAAGCGTGGGCCTAACAGGCAAAGGGACTTACACTACCCCGACCCCTCTGTCATGTCTCAACACGGCAGCAAATGTGCATGTTGAAGTCTGACTGTGAAAAGGCCATGAGATATGAATTTAAGGGTTGCGGGATGAAAAAGAAGAAGCAGGGAGAAAATCCCTATCAGCTGCTTGTGCGGTGCAAAGACCGAAGCTTTGACCCGACAGAAAACAGATCTGACGATGAGCGCACAGGGTGAGGAGGTCAATGGGAAAGAAAAGGATCCGCATCAAAGTACAACTACTGCAAAGCACACTTCCAATAAATGCTTTAAAAATCTAATCATGTTGCCACAAACATGTGCAAGAAGCTTTCTGTTGAGCTCATAGTCAGCTTTGTTGGACTAGGATTAATCCCAGCACAGATTTGTGTCATTTCTGAGCCAAAGCTGCTGCTGCAAAGAAAGAAAGCACCCCACTGCATTTAGATTGACAACACGATTGATCTGCACACAATGAGCGATAGTGGAAGGTGTTGATGGAGCCTGACAGCATCGCAGATCAACCATGCTGTCAGTCTGAATGAAGCTTAGTTTTAGCTTTCACTGCTCTTCGGTTAGAATTAAAAAGAAAGTAAAAAGAAAGCACAGAAGCAGATTTTTTATTATATTTCTTTATTTTTATTATTACACTACACTTCTGCCAACAGATGTACAACAGAGTGAAGCACTGTTGTGACAATAAATCAGTGCGAAATATGTGAATAAATTCAAAAGAAACAATAAAATCAACAAAAAGCAACAAAAAGGAAAATATTACTTCCTGATATATTGCATCCCTAATGTTCTTCAAGAAGCCCAAACCAAACCTCAAAAACTTTGTGCCACAGTTATGCAAGATATGATCATTTACAAACTGTTGATAACTTTTTGATTGTGGAGAAAATCCCCCCAAAACAAAAAGAAAAACAGAAAAGTACTGTAATCTGCCCCCTAGTGTTGATAATCCTCCTCCGCAGTCTGGTGCATATTAAAGAGGTCTAACATGAGGTTTGACTTGTGTAAAAATGTATTGTTTGTATTGTTTGTATAGTTTAAAGCACAAAATCAAATCAGCTGACCAAAATAATATCATGAATAAAAACACAAAAGAGAAGCTGATGCTATATATATATATATATATATATATATACAAAATATATGTATGTATGTATGTATATATATATATATATATATATATATATATATATATATATATATATATATATATATATATATATATATATATATATATATATACACAGACATATATATATTCTGTGTAAGAGCCTTTTGATCCAGAAATCAATGTGTTCCCCTGTGAATGGTCCACAGAGCGGTCAGCGCTGAGCCCCCTCTCCTCCATGAGCGTGGTGTCTGGCCTCTGAGGGCCAAGCGGCTGCTGTGTTTGCTTTTCTAATCTGATTTCCAAAGGAGGAACTACAACAGGTGCACAGGCGGAAAGGATATTAATAAATCAATACTGGCTGGTGGTAAGATCGCAGTCCCTCTTTGTTGTCTGTTAGACATGATTACATAATGGTTGAGATTTTCTTCCAAAGGAAAGGACGGTGGAAATTATCCAGCAAACGGTGAACTGTGCGGTTTTTAATGATACAATCAGCCTGTGGATAAGGGCTGTCTAAAAACATTTATGCATTATGGCTGAGCTCAGTCTTCATGGACTCGCTGACAATAAGGTGAAAGTGTTTTGAATTCAATTTTCATCAGCAGATGATCAGACGAGTCTATCAGGAAGGAATATGTCACAGACTGATACAGATAGCTATGATTTTGGGCCATAAAGTCCCACAAATTGACAAAGACTAAATATTTTTGATATGTTAAACCTCTCTCAAAACATAAAAGACTATCATACACAACATCAGTGACGGCAAAGAGAGACAAAAGTATAGCAATTTAGGAGGAGTGAGAAATAAATAAAGAATATTGGAAAGACCAGGTAATACAATATCTACAAAAATGAGATTTGATAAAGTTTTGTCAACACAATGCATCCAGCTCCTGCTACAGTAGAACACACCAGTCTTTACACTGCTGAGTGCACCTCTCCTACCCATTGATTTAACCCATTGATTTTTCCTTTAAACACTATTATATGTACTATATATGACCTACTGTGCAGAAATTTGGGGGAACACATACAAAACATATTTGGATTCAATATTTAAATTGCAAAAAAGAGCTATTAGAATAATAAATAAAGTTGGATATAGGGAGTCCACCAACCAGTTTTTTGTAGGATCATCTATGTTAAAATTCATGGACATTATATATTCTAAAACTTTAGAAATGATATATCGTGTGATGAAAAAGAATGTTCCAATTTGTATTTTAAGTATGTTTCAACTAAGAGATGGAAAATATGATTTGAGGGGGTCTTATAAGTTTGAAATGCCTAAAGTGAGAATCAATGTTAAGTATAGATGTGTGTCAGTTTTGGGAGTGAAATTATGGAATGGACTTAATGATGAACTGAAGATGTGTTTTTCTTTGTCATTCTTCAGGAAGATTTTAAAAATTAGTATTATACAAGGTTATAGAAATTTGGTTTGTTAAAATGTTTTTGTGTTGCTTTAATTTCTTGATTTATCATTGATTTCTTTTCAAACTGTTATACAACTTATTTATCAATGCTATTTATTTTCTTGGTTAAGGATTTGATTATTTCTATGGGGGTAAGGGATAGGATAAGTATAAGCCATAAGGCTTCAGCCTATTCCTTTTTCGGTTACTGTTTGAGTACTTTTATGTAAAATTATAATCTGTTGTTGTTGTTGTTGTTGACTGAAATAAAAAAAAATTTCAAATTTCAAAATTTCAAAATTATTTCCCTGCCTTAGAAAATAATCACCAAATAATAGATTACTTGAAAGATAGATTACATGGTTTAATCTGAAATTCTGGTATTTGATCATTCATCTGTAGTGGAAAAGTTACTCCTACTGCTGGCGTTTGGTGAATTAGACTTCTTGCCAGCCTATGAAAACAGTTTCCATCCACACAGTTTCTTCCTGTCACCTAATTAATCAGTCCAAATACTCGAGGCTCAATAGTCTGAGCAGCTGCCTCCAGAATGAAAGGTCAAGAGTTTGTCCTTCTCCGTCTCTGTCTATCTGCTGGACTGTTTCCTTTCTGTCTCTCTGCCACCTTTATTCACTCATTTTCTTTACAGTGTAGAATGATACTGAAGTCTTCCAAGCTATAAAACATCACAGACACCTGTGCTTTCATACTGCCTTTGCGCACTCCTCGTGGCTGCTTGTAATTCACTCCTAAACCATCTCACCTGGATTTAGGTCATGTGATTGCTGAGGCCATTGCTCAGTGAGCTCCTCACAGAGCCTGGGGGTATTTTAGCTCCTTCCTCCTTCTTAAAAAACGGATCCCGCTAAGCTGGGCTGGGACGTCGCCGCAGGATGTTGTGGTAGCCATGGTGATTTCAAATTCTGAAAAGATGTCCAACAGTTTCAGTAGATAATTCATCCCTACACCAGTGTCTCCTCCATGCTTTATGATGGTAACGATTAATGCAGACACCATCTGTTCACCTTCTCAGCATCTAATTAAAACAGCTGATCTGACATCAGACCAAAGTCCAGGTTTCCACGAGTCTAACATCTGTTAGACACATCATTTTGTTTCTTTATCTCAGCAGTTTTTACCAGTTTAATGGTCCCTCATTAATTTCTTTGCAGCATTTCCACATGTCCAGACCTTGTGATGTGTCTGCGGATTGAACTGCAAAAAGCACTGAGCTCTGACCCGAGGTACTGGTAACTGCTGTGCTTTTGGAAGCTGATCTTCTGCTGCAGGGGAAACTGCTACTCTTCTTTTCCTGGGGTGGTTCTTATGGGAGCCGGTCTCATCATAGATTTTTGCAGCTGCACTTAAAGAAACACCTGCTTGCAGTTTTTTAAAAAATGTTACCTAAAGTTAATTTTAATTGCATTGTATAAAACTGCAGGCACAGAGTCATCAACACATTTTGATCACGTGTGACCTGGAGACTCCCTCTGCTGCTTCAAATCCTCCCCGTCTGCTGTCCCTCCCAAACAAGCAACTTCTGTGTCCTCCTTTACATCTCATCTCCTGGCTTTTTCTAAACATATTAAACATCTTTGTTTACAGTATTCTTTTTCAATGGTAAGTGTTTCAAAGTGAGCTATAAAAATTAAATCCATAATCACCCACATTCTCTTTCTTTTCTATATTTTAAGACATTAAACATCATGTTTTTTAAAAGTAAGTGAACAAAGTTAATATTTTTTAGCCTGCTGTGGTGTCATTCATGAATCTTGAACACCGTTGCAGTTACATGCGGCTGTCTTCTTGTTTGATGGCAGATACTCCCTTCACCCTGGCCAAAAAGGTTAAAATGACCAAAGAAAAAGTGGAAAACAGCTAAACATTAGAGGTTTTTTCCATTGATTAAGCACTGGTTCCAGCCAAGAGTGATGCCATAAATCCCCTATAGCTGCAGAAAAGGCTAACATTGTTATCTTTTTACAAAAAATGGCTAAATATGAGAGGTTTTCGGACAAAATTTGTGTTCTTCATTCTTTAAGCACCGGTTCGAGCACCGTTTAAGCACCAGCACCATTTCAAAAGTACCGGTTTGGTACTGGTATCGGATAAAACCTAAACGATACCCATCCCTATTCATGATCCTACAGCTTGTACCCAACTAGAGCAGCTTTGCATGATTCTCTGTTCAATAACAATCCTTATTTAGCCCATACTGGGTCTTGGTGCAGTCCCTCCAATCGTCTCATTGAAACAAGCTGTTTTAGCCCACATCACTCTTCTTTTAAGGCCGAGTTCTTCTGATTGGCTACTCGAGGTGAACACATTATAGATATACGTGCTCTGTGGCATGTTACAGAGAAAACAGTGGGCTGAAACTAAGAATTTAGAGTCTTCCAAGTCTGAAGCCTTAATGTGTGACGCACATGCATGTTCACACATTATTTGAAAGTTTAGCCATGTTTAATATGAAGAGAAAAAAAAAAAAGAATAGATCCACTTTTAATTTAAAAATTAAACATTAAAAACATGAAGCTAAATGTTTGTCATTCAAGCTTGAAATAAAAAAAAAAAAAACTATATCGAGCTCATTTGGCTGTGTGTGGGGTTTGTTTGTGTTTTATTCCACAGTTTGCAAAATGATCACAGAATCATAGAAAGTAAAATGCAAATATCAGGCATACTGCACACCACCGAGTGTCACTGCAGATATGTATCTTTATGGAGTAGTGTATCCACAATAAATAAAAGCCCAGATAAGACGGCAGTGGTGCAGAGACACGCCTGAGGATGAGTCCGCTTTAATGGGCTGCTGCTCATTTTCCCTTCTTGAACCTCCTCATGTGTGCCGCTATCGAGTTGGTGATCTCCACACTTCTTTTGTTCTGTCCGAAATAATCCACGAACTCTCCGTCGGGTCCCACGAGGTACATGATGATTGTGTGATCGACCTACAGAAGACAGACACATAAACTTAGTAACTGAAGGAAATCACGAGTTCTGGGAGCTGATTGAGAGCAGACGGTAACTCACGATGTAGTCGTTGTCTTCATCCTTTGGCCCCTGACTGAAGTACACTCTGTACGCTCTGGAAACTTCATTGATCTGAGCCGTCGTTCCCGTCAGACCGATCAGCTTTGGGGAAAACTCTGAAAGACGAGACAGTAAGAAAGTTTAACACCTAGAAACACGGGATTAAAGCAGCTAAATGACGGCATAATAATCAGATTTTATCAAGAAGCTCTAATCAACACAAACCACTTTCACCTGCAGACCTGCAACCACAACTCCAAAAACAAAAACTTTATTTATTTGCAACTTTTTGTCCCTGATCTGAATCTGTGCACACCTGCATTGTTTTTGCTTTCAACACCTATCCCATTCAGTGTCATTGGAGCTCGAGGCCACACAGAAGCCAGGACCACCTCACTGTCAGGCATCAGCGCTAACCACTGCAACACTGCTCACATAAGTCACGTTATTTCTTATTTTCCTCAATCATTAACCATAAAAAGCACAAACAGACCTAACAGAATCAATTCTTGTCCTCTCACAGTCTGACCATCAGGTGATCCTGGCTCAGAGTGCTTTTTAGGGACATCGATCTGTGTACAGTAAAGGTTTTGTGTTACATTACTTGACAGAAATGTCTGCACGTGTCTGTCTGCTGTTATTTTTGACCACTGGATGAACAGAAATGTGTTGATTTTTGTTAGGTTTTGTATTGTTGATTGTCATTTATGCTTAGAAATATCTACTTATATATGCTTAGAGTTTTATAATTAGTTGTAGATTGGTAGAGGTTTGATCCTTGATAGTCTGCAAACTTTGTGTGCATTAGAGAGCACTCTGGGAGCATGGGAGAGGTCGTACCTTCTCTTATTGTTTTATGGTAGGATAAACGTATCTATATCTGTTTTAGGCTAAGTGCCTTTTGTTTAGATGAACTGCTGGACTTCCAGACCAGCAGGTTTAGGGAAGTCATTTATGGGGTCACACTCTGACCCCACACACACACACACACACACACACACAGGCAAGGTACTCTTTGTTTGTATGTAGACGTCGTATGTTAATGAACCTATGCATATTCATGTAACCTCAATAAAAGAGCAGTGTTACGGGGGAGCGGACGAGAGCAACGGGGGTCAAGCGAAGGAACGGCGTTTGTCCGGTTCTCTCCCGTGCACGAGAAACATGAAGAACTTTGCCTACTTCGTGTCTTGCTTGCTGTGTAATTATATTGTCTTCAACGTTCCAGCGAATAGGTTTAAGCTACAAACCTATCAATTTTCCTTCCACCTCAAGGCGCTTTATATTGTAAGGTAGACCCTATGATAATATATACACAGAAAAACCCAACCATCATATGACCCCTATCAGCAAGCACTTTGGCGACAGTGGGAAGGAAAAACTTCCTTTTAACAGGAAGAAACGTTTGGCAGAACCAGGCTCAGGGAGGGCAGCAGTCTGGTTGGGGTGAGGGAAGGAAGACAGGATAAAAGACATGCTGTTAGGTTCTAGCATCAGTTTATCAGACTTGGTATTTAGCTACAAAAGAGTGTTTGTACATATAAATACACACACAGAAGCACTAAGGTGGTCTTTGTTATGTTAAATTAAAAATATTCTATTTGTCATATTCAACCACATCACTACAGAAGTCTAATAGTTCTATAAAAGCAGGGGTTCAGTCGATACCTCTGCTTTTCTTCTGAGAAGATGAATTACAAAAATGACAGAAAACTAAGATGGAGTTGTGACGTCATAGTGGAAAATGTTGTCATGTGCGTGTACTGAGGCACAGTTTGATCACGTTGCTTTTTTACCTTTCACATATGTAGCTAAGGCCTCTGGTGTGTCCCTGTCGGGGTCGATGGTGATGAGGATCGGCGTCAAGTTTGGCAAAGTTTTTATTTTGTCTGCAAAACAACAACAAAAAAAGCCAGATGTTGAGTAAAATCAGGACTTTGACTTCTCGCTGCAAATAAAAAACGGTTTAAATACCTATTTCATCCACCACTTCGATCATCTTCTCCAGTTCATCGGGGCAGATGTCGGGGCAGTGAGTGAACCCGAAGTAGATGAGGATCCACTGGCCGAGGAAGTCCTCGCTCTTGGTGGGCTTGTTGTTGTGATCGATGAGTGAGAACGGGCCTCCCAGCGCCGCCTTCCCTATCGACTTGTTCCTCTCTTTTTCAATCACTGCCAATTACAACACAGTCACAGAGGAGGGGCATTTAGGACCCCTATCACTTTATTTAACCTTTATATCTATAAAATACACAGTCTGTCTGCTGTTTCTTTCTATACAGGCATTGAAGTTTAGTCTTAGAGCGCATTAACCAGTGAAATACTTACTTTCTTCCTTTTCTTTCTTAAAATATTTCATCCCTCCGAGCAGCGCACCACCGATGGCAAACGTTACTGCTAAAGATTTCCACGTCACAGGCTTTAAAGAGGAAGCAAAGGAAGCAAAAGGACTGAACGGGTATAGTTATACAGATATTTATGTCTTGACATTCTCTACCTGCAAATAAACTCTTGGTAAGCTTATTTTAACAGCTCCATATCCTTTGGGTCACCTTAAATGAATCAGTTATAGCTGAGTTTGGGACAAGACTGCTACGAACTGCTGCTACAGGCCCTAATGTCAGTCATGTCCCTGCCTTATATGACAAAAGAAACCTTTAAAACTTAGTTAATGTCTGAAAATTTCAATTGAGAACAAATGGAGTTGATCACGCTGGGGATCAGCTGTAACATAAACGTTTAACTCTTACCCCAGACTTCTTTGGTTTATCTCCTGATGAGGGTGGAGGAGGCATCGAGGAAAACATTCTTAAGCTGTGTTGATTCTGCCATTGTGTTGCTCTGCAGGTGTGCCGCAGACTCCCATTCACCTGTTAATGAGCAAGCACAGGAAGCTGTGAGTTGATTTAAGTCATAAAATATAAAAATGCTGGAGTTAAATATGACCACAGTTTTAAATGAGGTCAGTGGATATAGGGGTGGTGTCATCAATGCGGCTGATGCATTTCTCCTTGCTAAGATGGGCAGTAATGTTAAAGCAGCCTCTTAACTTAAAGTCACTGCTGTAAGTCTTGAAAACAAAGGCATTTATCTCTGATTTCAGGAACAGCAGCGCCCCCGTCTGCAGCAATGATAACTGCACTGAGAGTCATCTCTACTCTTGGACCTCTAACAGCTCAGCGCTCATAAATGAGGCAAAGGTTACTGCTTTAAAGTGATCTTTCCACAGAATCTCTTTTATCTTCTCCTCTTGTCTCAGCTGAAAGACGCTGGATTTCGCTGCTGCCCTGAAGGTTCAATCTAAAATCCAGGTTTGTGACAGTAAGCTTTACATACAGTACATATGCACCAGCGTAATAATTACACTGCTTAATGCTTAATTAGCTACACTCCCCTATTAGCATTACCAAAGCTGCTACCTTATTATTATTACCATCTTATTTGTATGTACTTTTTATATTTAGTGGTGTTTGACAGTGGGTGGGTTGTCACATTTAGGAATAGACAGATTTACACAGTCAATATAAAAAGTAATCAAAGACGTCCTGGCCTGCTGTTATTAATAACTGGGTGATGAGGAAGGATTGTCAGCTAACGCAGCTGACCTGTGCTCTCCGGGTTATAAAAGCCGGCCCAGGTGACCTGCTCAGTCTCTTCCATTCCACCAGGTATCAACTCTCCTTGATGTTTGTGTCTTGGTTAGTTTATGTTTAATAAATCATCTTTTATTAAAGTAAACATCTTTTGTGGACTCCCTCCTTGTTGCCCACTTTGACACAAATGACACACAATTCAACTCACACCGGACACACACACATAAAAATACTACGAGGTCGATACAGGACACAAAGAGGATTAATCTTAAAGTTCCTGAGGGGCTGATCACACCAGTCACGTTGTGTTTCCCAGGTCACGGAAATCAAGAGCTAATATTTCATCAAATACTGTGACCGCCCACAGCTGTGACATCAATATCAACAAGCACCAATGTTCATAAGGATGCAACAGTGGAGATGAACTGCTCCAAACACTCACGTTTCTCACATATTTTCTACTTTTGCATGTTTATTATGTCAAAGAGCAATGTAACGAGGGACAGCCAATCAGGAAAAAGGTGGCTCAAAGTTCGTTAGAGCTCAAACTGCTTATTTCAGGGCCCAGTATAAGGCAAATAAAGCTTAATTTGAAATGGGAAATATGTCAAGCTACTCTAGTAAAGTCCAAGAAAAGATATGTGGAGCTGGAACTTTCTATAATAAATCAGCTTGAACAACCAGTTTCCCTGAGACGGGACTGAAAATGGATCTTCGTCCAGCACTGGGTTTAATCCAGGTCTTGGCCCCGTGTCTGCGGCTCATCTACTTTCCAAACTAGGTTAAGGTGGTGCTGTTAGGAGGTGAAGCAGGTGTAAATGGAGATGGTTCTAAATTATTGAGTGCCCGCCGCCCCGATACAGACACCAAAATTATTTGCCAATAAGTATTTTAAAACTATTTGAAATTGTTGTCACTAAACAAAACCTGGTTAAACTACAAAGAAAGACCGGATCATCTGACTGTTTGCCACATGACTCTAACTGTTAAATGTTTCAATGAAGTGTGCTAGCTCCGCGGACACAGGCAGGTTTGACCTACCAGGTAGCAGTGAGTTCTCCGCGGGGACAGCGTGTGTTTCAGGGCCGACTGCCTCGGTAAAGCGCCGAGTGTGAGCTTCGCCGGACTCTGTAAGACTCTGCTGTGAAGCAGCCGGCAGCCCAGGCTGTGATACAGCACACTCAGAGCCATGGTTGGACCTGAACAGAACCGCTACAACAAGCAGGAAGCCGCTACAGCTTTGGTAAAGCATGAGAAGTGAACAGGAACTCTGCGGACTGGCTTCCGTTCTCAGATCAGTTATACTGCAGCGGTGCCAGTTTTAAATAGGCCACAAGGCGCTAAAGTGGCTGATCTCAGATCCGTAGCCAGGGAACGGTTACTAAACACAGGAAAATACGTCACAACCTTCTTCTTCTACTGTCTCTTTTGGCCGTGTCTATGCTGCCACCCGAAGAATGGAAAAAGTTTACTTTTAGACTAGACTGGTCTTAAATTCACTTTATTTTATTTCACTTGAAAATTACATTTGATTTAACAGAAGATAAAGTTTATTATTTAAACTTTTTTTTATTTTTATTAATTATTTTACAAAAGTGTTTAATAAAAACTCAAACGGATCAGTGCATTTTAGCTGTCATAGATTTGTGTTTAATCATGTTTCATCAGCCAAAACAGGCTGATGTCTAAATGGCAGTCGTACAGTGTGAAGGCCAGTCTGATCTCAGATCCTTGTTGATGTGGTAGTAAAGCCAGGCCACAAATGGGAAGACTGTGATGGCAGCAGCTGTGGAGACTCGGAGTATCCCGACAGGAGCTCTGACAAAATGAGGAGATGAGGGGGGAGGAAAGGAAAACAGAGAGCCGATGAAATATAAAGGACAAAAAAGTATGGTTGAGTTATAGGCTCAATGTAGGCAGAAAAAAGAAGAAGAACAACAAAAACAACAAACAAACAAAAAGAAAAAAGAAATTAATTAACAATGCTAAATTTATTTGCTGAGATTAAATTTAAAAAACATGAAGAGGATATTCTTTTGACACAAAAATATGAGGTAACATTTGGATATTCTCTGAGTTTACCTCAGAAAAATGAACAGAAAAATCACTAGGATTAAATTGTTTTTCTAAAAAAAATCTCACATTAATTATGCTAATTATTATAATATATTATACACACACACACACACACACACACACACACACACACAAAACTATACAAAGTTAAGTTTTTTAAAAGTAAAAAAAAAAAATCAAAAAGTCAAGAATAAACAAAACAACAAAAGACAAAAATATTTTGTAAAGTTCTCAGTATAAGATGGAAATGAGATTCAAACTAAATCTGTTACCTTCCAGAGTGGCGACACAGGAGGAGCCAAAATGCAGTCAAAACGAGACCTGAAAATTCTCTAAAGGGATAAAAACTATATTAAATATCCATGTATAAAAATAATAATCTGCAAAATATGTTACATTAGTGTTTTATACAGAATTAAACTATAATGATACAGCAGAATGCCTTTAATGAAGTGAAGCTTCATTATAGTTATACCATCTGACAGGCAGCACGTTTTTTTGAATGGAGAGCCTAAAAATGCGTAAACGGTTTGTTTTTCTCAGATCAGGTGAGGTGTGGCATACCTGCCCTCCTCCTTCTGGAAGATCTGTGTGATTTGCTCTTTGTACAGCGTCCATCCCAACATGGCACTGATCGCACTGGAAATCAGCACATGAAGGTCAGCAACACGCCTCCAGGGCAAAGTCTCTGAAAAGGAAACAAAAATAATGAAGGCAAAACAATTGAAATCACAACCCAAACTCTGCAACGAGCTGCACAGTAAGGATACAGCCGCAGGGTGGCGCTACGTGCACTGGGGAAATGCACTGGATTAAAGTTCAGCAGCAACGTAAGATACCAGCTTCATGCACTTTAATATGAGGACTTTATTATTAATAAGCGAAGCATCTACTGGCAAATGACTCCAAACTCATCCCTGTACCTGTCACATGAGGCTTCACAACAATACACGCACTCAGGACTGCAGGGACGCCGTAACCAGCCTGAAAAAGAGGGTGGTGTTTATAATAAACTGTGCAAAAAGATCAAAATGTCTAAAAACATGGACCAAAAAAAGTGTACTCTTGTGTAAACTTACCATCCATAAACCTGCATCTGGATCATTGATCTGCAGCGGGAAGTCAGGACATAGTTATTGATCACAGTTCAAAGAAGTGCTGAGAGGACAAAAAAATCAAACTCTCACCTGGACGTACGACGCCAGAGCGAAGAACAAACACATGAAAACGTTGCAGATTTGCCAAACAACACGAAGCCACGGCTTCCTCTCCTTACAAACTTCTCCCATAGCTGCTTATTGTTTCACTTCCCCGCCCGGGCCAACGGGACGTGCACACATTTTAAAGCAGGCGCACCTGCAGTTCCGCAAGGCTGTCAAATTGGTCAAAACCGTGATGGGTTCGTTCGATATCTATCACATCTGTTGACGGATGCATCCACCACAGGCGGTGTAAACGACACTCACTATCGCGTTGTTTCTTTATTTTATTTATACGTTTACCTTTTATTTTGTATAATTTTCCATAATTTGCACAAAAAAGTAATTAAAGTTGTTAATTTAATATGTCATATCCCGCAAGCATCTTCTAAAACAAACAAACGTGTACGTAAGCATCAAATAAACCTGGCACCCTTTTATTCCTGGACACCTTGATCGATAAATCGAGCACACATTTCAAAAGTCCGCAATGACGTTAGTCTGCTAGAAGACACGCCTTATCCGATTAATCAGACGCGTCCTTGCCGCCGCCATCTTGCAGCGGGGTTCTGAGACCAGTTAAAGATGGAATCGGGGAAAATTTTCCATATTCTGCTACTGTAACGGTGCTGATAAAGTTCTCCACAGCAGGGAAATATGATCTAAATCCTTTAAATGCTTTATCGGGATGAGGATTGTTTTGTTTTCCTCATGTTAGGTTTGATTTATTGTATTTTGGTCTTTTCTTTTCTTTGTTGTCATTGTTGTTGTTGTGTTATTTTAACATGTTCGAAATAAAACCGCAAAAAGGAACAGGCTATGTTTCGACATTACTTACACAAAGCATGCAGTTAAATATCATTTTACAGAAGCTCCTTCTCTCTGTGTGTTTTAATATGAAAACTTGAAGGTTTGCATTTATTTGTCTCCAGTGTCTGACGTTTCTGACATGAAATATTTTCATTTTAATAATGGAGATCCCGGTTATGATATATATTTATATGCCTTAATAATGCACTAGGAATTACAGTAGTTCCCCGCACCAATATGGTGGCTGGGCGGAGGTGTTGCTGCAAAGATTTATGATATCTTTACAAAATAAAAGTACCATGAGTATAAACCTTGTGACTGGTCAGAACAAAGACCAGAAAAGAAAGAAAAATGTCTGAAAATCTAAACTAAAGCAAACAAAGCTGCTTAGATTTTTATTTTTTTTGTTTCATTCTTCTTCTTTTGTTAAATATAAATGTGTAAACACTGCTTTAACACTTTTGTATTAAATCAACAGACTCAGCCTCTTATATTATACTAGTAAAGTTTCATTTGTTTAGATGTTTCAAGCCCACAAAATTTAACTGTAGCTTTGACGTTGCTTGTATGTGGTAAAAATGGCATTAAAATAAATAATAACTTGATTTACACGTGTGCACACACCATTGGGAATCTATTACGTTGGTGCAAATCAAAGTGACAGCAGGTGCAGCGAAGCAGCAACACAAGACAGTTTAGCAGGTGCTGGTCATGGGTCACTGCTCTTTCACTTCTCACTGATTTTTCGCCTGTTTTACATTTTGCTTTTTTGTCTTATACTGTGACAATCAAATGTGCCCTGAATATTAATTTAAATGTACCATGCATTTATTTCGAGAATTATCTAAATTAACTGTGATCTATAAGGAGTATAAGGACACAGCATCCAGCTCAAAACAAAAAGCAAAAAGGTTTCACCTCAGATGAACTTCAGTGCAACCTTAGGCACTATTATTTTAACATGTATCCAGCCTGAAGCTTGTAGATTATTCCAGGAAGGAGGGCAACATGTTCAAAAGCTTTTTGGTAATTTGGATGTTTTTATGTACAGCTGTGAAGGCTGATTCTTGGCACGCTTTTACACATTCTGCAGGATAGTACACTGAAAGCACACTGAGTCACAAACAGGTTTAATCAATGTGGCAGTGAGCTAAAATGAGGTGAAACACCACTAGATACTTATTTTTAATCTAATATAGTCAATTTACCTCAATTTCAGTTTAATTTCAATTAAATTTCTCTTATTCCATAAAATGTAATTCAGGATTCTGTGTCATATCTCCTGCTTATAATATCTCTTAAGGACATTGATGTGACTCCTAATACATTTTAGCCAAGCACTGCTGTATTTTATTTTGAAACAAACTCCGTTGAACGTCGGTTCTGTCTGCTGCTCGCGTGTCGGCCGCTACTAATATAGGTATGGAGGGACAAAGATGCCAAAATGACATAACTAAATAAATAAATAAATAAAGTTACATGAATGAAATCAAGCCGTAAATAAATACAATACAATACAATATAATTGATTTAATAAATATCCATTCATTTTATTTGAAAACAGAGAGTTATTTCACTGTTTTATTATTTTGTATTTCCTGTGCTGCAGTGCATCATGGAATAATTTAAGCTGTCAATCGCCAACAGACTCTAGCATATGATTGGTTACCCTGTACAGCAAGTCAAGACAGAGAATGGATGACTGCCACAATCAGTTAGTGTTGGTGTCCACTTGGCTGCCAGGTATCCGATTACGGATTTTGACTAAAATCCCAACTGGTAATGATGGAGGATCGTGGGACAAAGTGCAAGTCAAATGCTTTTTCTGTTGTTACATTCACCAAATACACTTTGTTTTTTTCTTATTTTTATTTATTTTTTAGTTGTGAATGTAGTGACACGATCTTCAATTGTCTAAATGATTTGTCAATGTAGAGTCTACTTGGAGATGTGCTCCATTGTTTTTGGAAATCTGAGGTTAGCCTAACAGTCAGTTTGCCTTAGCAGCTATGAGCTGCCCAGGCTGTCAGATCTCACCTAATTGGCACACCTGAAAAGAAGTCTATTCCCAGCACTCTGTTTCCAAAGCACTGACCCTAATCTCTAAATGGATGGAAAAACTGGATTTACTCCTCTTAAGTGATATCAAACAGGTGATGTTTTCTTCATTTCAGTGTTTTATTTCTTCAACAACAAATAAGTTTGGCTGATGTCAAAGTTAATCTTGGACTGGACACTTTCAGTGGAGCACTGTCAGTATATTTTAAATTGTGTCACTTGCTTGTTTTTATGCCTGATGTTCAGATTGTATTATACTTCTTTATAGCGTTTTATTTTCAATTAATTAATTAACATCAATTAACTGACACTGAAAATATTTTAATGCAGGGAAAGAACTCAGAACCTTTTCACTGGGGGCAGAAACATCTGGACCAGCAGGTGCTGAAGAGTGATATCATGCCAGATTAAAAAAATATTTGTTATCAAAATTTAGTCAACTGTATTCTAAACACCAACTGTCTGTTATAAGTGTTGAAAGTCTAACAAACAACAAATAACAACAAACAAATAAATATGAAAAGGGCTTTTTCAATGAGAATTGAGAGTTATGTACACATTTATAGTATTTTTAGGAGAGCTCTACAGAACAGTCTGTTGATTAATTATCATATTATATCTAATATACTGGTGTACCGTTTTTCACCACCGTCTTCCAAATGAGTCCAGTGTTTATGTCCGTTCACTTAGAACGTCAGGGATAATGAATTATTTATACGCATTTCATACGCATTTCATGTTGGCACTGTTAGCCCTCCATACAGTGGGTGTTGACATGTCCGTGTCATTTGGTCAGCTGATTGCGGGTCGTAAAACCTCTGGGATAGCCAGTTTAGTTAGCCTAGCTTGGCTGTATGTTTGTTTTTTTTAACGTTGGTACAAAGGTGGCCTTTAACGTAGCCCTGACGTTTTAAAAAGCTGTAGCAATTTACGGCATTTCAAGCGCCGCTACCTGCCTTTTTTTGCGGCTGTTAGCCTAGCAACGGTTAGAGTGGCCGTGGGGAAGGGAGTGAAGTTGCTCTCCGAGTCTCTGCATTGCAGCTCCGGGTGCTGCTGATGGAATTCAAACACACAACAATGGCGACTCCCAGCCCTAACAACCCAACAACACCCAGCAGCAACAACGCAGGAGCACACCAGCAGCACCAGTCCCAGTCCCAGCACATTACCACCATGAGCAGCATGCAGGGTAAGTGGGAGGCGGTGGGAAAATATTCTGGTGAAGCTGGAGGAGGAGGGGAGGGCTCACATTCTGCTGCAGTGAAGGTTAATGTTAGCAAGGCTAGCCGTGGGAGGCTCAGGCTACTCCCAGGACTGAAAAACATTCCCAAGGGAGCGGACTAGCATCCCCCCCTCAGACAGGAGAGCTGTTATTTCCGAGTTCACCAATTGGAAAAATAATCAATTTATTATTTATTTTCTAACGAGTTAAATGTCCTTGTTACCATTTTTTTGGTGTTTTATTGCCCCGTTGCATCCTGTTTTTCTATTGCCTGGACATAATCTCGCCAAGTCCCATTACAAAAACAGGCAATTTTAGCTCGCGGTGATATTTCTTTATCGTACATAAACCTATTAAAATATTTATGTTGGTAAATAACACAGACAGTGGAGGGACATTGTTCAGCTTAGATTAGAGCAGTGTTTCTGAATGCACTTGGGTTGCAGCACTCTTGACATTCAAGATGCTCTTCCACACGTATGCGGTGGCTTGCACCTCAGTTATGTTAGTGTTACGTAGGCTGACTTTATCAAAACGCCCAACGATTAAGATTTTCTCAGAAATATTTGCTGTACGTTGATGGAAATAACGTAAGTTAAATAGCTGGATTCGTTATTGGAGTTTAGTTATATCGGATGCATTATTTGCAGATCTATTAAGCAGCAGGTTTATGCAACTCAGTGCAGCACATCTCCATACTTGCTTGTGCAGACAGTAGTGAAGGCTTTCTCAGCACCACCACACGAAAATGCTCTTTACCTATGCTGTGGTTTTTGTACAAACAGTCTCTCATTTTAACTTTCAGAGTCCAACACCTGCTGGAGATGTCAGAGTGAAACAGGTAGCTACACACTTCCTTGACTTAGTAGAGTCAGATAAGCAGATGACTTTAAAAATACAGTGTTTAATCTGGATAGTAAATTCTTGGGAAAATGAAACAGCTATTACATACTCTGATTTAGAAAATAAATCTCACAATATACTGATGTAAGAATCCCTGAATCATGAAGGTGAATATTGCTTGATTGGAATTAGGTGTATTTCACTTTAATGTAATCAGTGTAAATGAGATGCATGCATTTTTCAGCCCTCGTAGATGTCACAATAATAAACTTGATGCCACTTTAATTAAGCCTAACGTTAGCGATAACATAACCTTCAAGTGCTTTGATTGTTTAATTTTTATATTTACATTTACGTCACGTAATCCTGTCTCTGTTTACTTTTCCCTGACTGTATTTCATCTTTCATTTTAATGCTGCTAACTAACGATTCCTAACTCCTCCCGTGATGCTGATGGATGGTGAGCTGTCCTAAGAGGAAAAACAAGTGTTTTATTTATGTACACATTTGTTGTTGTTGTTTTTAAGTTCGAATAATTTCACGATCATAAGTCATGCTCGTTCCTTTTTAGTTTTACCTGCAGGCCATTTTTCCTTCTTCACTGACTGACACCTCATCCTGCTCCAAGTGCTTGGCTCATAAACATGCGTGCATGCCAGTGCATTGCCATTCAGGAAATGCATTTAACCTGCGATAGATGCACCCGAATGTTTGACAGCTCCGAAACTAAAGCCAGGGCAGTTTTTGTAAATTGCTTCTCGGGCTTTTGAGTTGTTGGGATGTTAAAGTCAAAACTGACAAAGTAGTAGTAGGTAGTAGGTATATAACACAGGCTGGCGTATGGAAGGTGAAATATAATAAAAATAAAAAGCTGTCTTCTCACCTCTAGGGTTTCAGATAAACCTGTCTGGAGCTCCCCCAAGTAAGCCAAATCTCTTTTGCTTCAGCACCAACAGTTCTCATCCCTTTGTTTCTGCCTGACAGTCTGGTATGGGGGAGTCTGTCCTGCTGTTCTTCACTAATCTGAGTCAAAACTTCTGATGGGTTCACGTAGGCTTGTGCCGGTACCTGATGCTTTTAATATGACCTTTTCAGATATCAGGATATATCAGGCTACAGACGCATGCAGTTATAGAAATGTTGTTTGTTTTGTCCAAGTCAGGATTTTTGTGCTGCGCAAAAAGACTTTTATTTTAATTTTTTTGTCAGACACACTTCCAGGAAAAGCGTGTCTGTTCTCGTCGGCACAAGCCTAAAATTCAGAGCTTCCATTGATATTTTGGCACGAGATCTCTCAACGGACCCCCCTCCCCCTTCTGCCAACCAAAGAAACACCAGTTTAAAAAGTGCAATGGAAGCTCTACCTGGCTGGTTTTCAGTGTGCAACTAACCAGCATAAGTAGTGCCTGTATAAGTGTGTGTGTTACTTTTTTTCCTCCCCTTGGCATTGGTGCACTCCAGCCTTTCTTGTCTAGACAAGGTACGCACACTGTGAAGTTGTCATTTCACACAACTTCTTCCATTGAAACCTAGTGGAATTTCAGCACTCGCATTCCTGTGGTATTTTGGGTGGAGTGAGCTGTCCTTCGATTCAAGGTGAAATCAGAGCAGTTGGCCTGAGGAGCATGTTTCCCAATATATATTTCATTTTATTTTTTCCTTTCTTAATCCCCCCCACCCCCCCACCCTTTCATGTTTATCTTTGGGTTGGTCTGTTTGCATTGTAAGTGGAGGTGGCTTAAGCAGCATGCTGGATTTCTGTCTCTGCATCAACATCAGTGTCTGGTTATTTTTTCATCTACTGTTGACATGCTTTGGAAATTTGAGTCTTTAAATTCTCAGTTTTGCACAAAGCCAGATGGTAATGCAAGTTATGATTATGAGAAACATAAACAGTGACATGATCATTTCTCACTGGCTTTTGTGCCTAGTTTGCATTCATCTGCTATTTTATTTGGTCTGTACAGCCAAACGGTCCATTCTAGCAGTCCTGCAGTAAATCCTCCTCTTTATAGTATCCGCTACGACTCCTACCAACTGCGTGAGGAGCTGTAGGGGTTTGGTTACTTGCGGATTGAGTGGAGGCCCTTGTCGTCTGGTCCACGGCTGCCCTGACTGGTGTTAGGGACATGGAACGCCACCCCTCTTGTGAAGAAAGAAGCTAGAGCTTGTGTATGAGGTCTGTCGCATCCAACTGCAGATTGAGGGTCATCTGGGAGTGTCTGGCAGAGTCTCCAATCGGGGAAAACTTATTCTTAGGCCATGTTCTGCTGTTGTGGCCCCCTAGACCCAGAGTTGAAAGGTGCTGTCATCCAATGGAGCTTGGTTATTTTGTGTCTTTGGTCTCTGGAGAATGTCGTAGGTAACAGAGGACCAGATGACTTTGGATTTAACTCAAGGATGCATTGTACCTACAGGTTTTTCTATTATTTAGGCCACCACATTTATATCAGTACCTGCAGATCAAACACCTGTAAAGCAATAACATAGATTTCCCTGAAATCATCTTCATTCTTTCACTTTTAAGGTGTTTTTTTTTTTTTTTAAAGATTATTATACATCATCAAGTGTCTTAATGGAGATATCAGATTTACTTTGAAAAGCCCCGCCTCTTTACTATGTATGAGTTGTAAATTATAAAGATA
The DNA here is from genome assembly GCF_051167445.1 of Perissodus microlepis. Taxonomy (NCBI): domain Eukaryota; kingdom Metazoa; phylum Chordata; class Actinopteri; order Cichliformes; family Cichlidae; genus Perissodus; species Perissodus microlepis. The sequence continues at coordinate 4,011,941 of NC_140464.1, read as the reverse complement.
CATACCCATTATATTACCAGGACATAATGGAGGGACTGATTGGTTTTCTGTTGTTTGATGTACCCTGATTGTTTTGATGAGGCAACATTGAGTGCTTAGAACAGCTGTCTGAACGACCTTCACGAGGGAGGATTTTTTGCAGGACTGCTCAAGTAGATCGTTTCAGTTTTAGCTAATGATACTAAACTGGCAACTGACTGTACACCAGTATCAGCCTGCTTTTAAAATTTGCAGTTGAGTCAGTGAGGTTGCTCCACTCACTTATTTATTTATTTATTTGCATTTTTTTGATTAAAGTAGATTTATTCAAAAAGAGATTCATTCACTTGTTTTTCCAAGTAAACTTTTTAGTGTTATTATCAGATTTTTTTGTCCATTTCCTCAAAAATCACAAAAAATACAAACATTAGGAAAGTGCGCTGACCTTTTAATCAAGATAACTCATTGCCTTCTGTTTGTTGCTCAGTCATGCTTACGTGCGTAGTCAGCCAGGAAAAACCCCGTCTGTATTGCAACATGGAAATATTACAAGATTGTCTGCTTCCCGTACAAAGACAATCTAGTACTCCAAATCTATAAAACTTCTGACTTTAGAATGCATCTTATCGGACCCACCATGTTATTTTGTTTTTTTAATTCCATTATTATGAGCTTTATGACAAATGTGGTTTGGGTGAGGGTTGTATTGTTCCCATGAAAAGACCAAAGTAACTGACTGAGCTGTCAGCAAACCTGAATAGAAATAAAAACGGCCTGTGTTTTTATCGATTTCCCAAAAGCTACAGCCAGTGTGGTTTTAAGCAGACATTATTTAAACTGGAAAAGTTGTACGTTTGTTGGGGACTGTTTTCATTGGTGGATTAATCCCATTTTAATCCAATAAACTCCAATATGTGTGTTCATGCTAATGCTGTTGTGCAGTTTGAGACTGCATATCTCCATTGGGGATGAAAATTCTCTCTGCAGCATGCCTGAATTGAATCCCTGGATCCAGAAGGATATTGAAGACAGATTTGTTTACCTCTGTCTTCATGTTCCAGTTGGTAACAACATCCATGTGACTAGAAGCATGTGACCTCAGGTGGTGCTATTTGCATTGTTGTCTGATGAAGATGAATGCAATAAATCTGTAAAACTGGGGGCCTGCAGTTCATGAAGTTTGAATTTTTTAAATTTTGTTGAGAACCTCAAGATGGTGACATTAGACAGTAAACATTAGACTTTTTCCAAATGATCATTAATATTTATTTTCCTTTTTCCCCTTCTACCTAAAGAAGCCTTTTTCTGCCGAAGAGTTCTTCCTTTTAAAAGGGAGTTTTTTCTTCTCACTTTCACCAAGTGCTTGCTCACAGGGGGTCGTCTGAAGACCGTTGTTGTGATTTAAAGCTACATAAAGAAAATTGAATGGAATAGGTTTTCTTATAATATTGAGATGTGCATTTAGGCAATCGTAAAGAACCCTTTCAAAAGTTTCTGGATGTGGATTGAATCCACAGCGCAGTGGTTCGAACCTCACTGCAAGAACGTCCCTGACTTGGATAAGTGGAAGAAAATGGATGAATGGACTGAATCCAGAAAGTAATAAAGAATGTCATGAAACAGAAATGCTACACCGCTCACAAACTCATCTCTTTGGTCTTTTCATGGGGTAGCTGAGTTTAGAAAAATTGGCGAAATTACCAACAATATGTTCGAAGGCTTGCAGATGAGTATTTTTGTAAATACGCAGGTGTTGCAGAGGTTGCCAGTTCCAATCCCAATAATCTATAAAAAGCATGTCATCTATAGATTTCAGGAGGTTGGGATGCATTTAATCATCTGCCCAGTCCTTGTGTCGCCTCATTTCATGGTTGGTATCGTTTTCAATCACTGATCATTTGGAGCTGTCATGTGGGATGAGTTTGGTCGTTTCCTCGGCGTTTGATTCATGTTTCTCTCGCTCAGGTAAACGTAAAGCCCTGAAGCTGAACTTTGCCAATCCTCCCATCAAACCCATGACTAGATTCACACTGAACACGGCCGGGCCGCCCTTCCAGAACCCTCACATGTGAGTGAGCTTTCCCCCAGGCTTGTCTGTTAATGTAGTTCATCCAGTTTCTCGTTATTTTGGCCGGCTCTTTCTTTCTTCCCCCTCAGAGAGAGGCTGAGGACACACAGCATCGAGTCCTCGGGAAAATTGAAGATCTCCCCAGAGCAGCACTGGGACTTCACAGCCGAAGATCTCAAAGATCTGGGCGAGATCGGCCGAGGAGCTTACGGCTCCGTCAACAAGATGGTGCACAAGCCGAGTAACCAGATCATGGCGGTCAAGGTGATCATTGCCCTTTCTCTGTCTGAGCTAAAACTGAACACGGGAGCGATGTCTGTGAGTCTGTTTGATACGTATGGAAGCATTTTGTCATTTTCAGAGGATTCGATCAACAGTTGATGAGAGAGAACAGAAGCAGCTGTTGATGGACTTGGACGTGGTTATGAGAAGTAGTGATTGTCCTTACATCGTGCAGTTTTATGGTGCTCTGTTCAGAGAGGTGAAATAGAGTCACTTTGTTACAGAATGAACAATAATGTCTCACCTCAAAGGAAACAAGTGACTGAATATTCCTTGTTCTTTGTTTTTTGTTTTTTTTTTTCAGGGGGACTGCTGGATTTGTATGGAACTTATGGCTACCTCGTTAGACAAATTTTACAAGTTTGTATATGGCTCATTAGATGATGTGATTCCAGAAGAAATATTAGGAAAAATAACTTTAGCTGTAAGTTTTTTGGACTTGAGTCTTCCTTATTTTATCCATATAAGAAGCCCGATTATCGTCTTGTTGTCCTAAACTCTGTTTTTGCATATTACAGACTGTGAAGGCGCTTAACCACTTAAAAGAAAACTTGAAAATTATACACAGAGGTAAGAGGATACCAGACTATCTCCATTGTAATGCATTTGGATCATTGCGTGTCTTTTCACCAGCCGTGTCTCTTAACTCAGACATTAAGCCGTCAAACATCCTCCTGGACAGGAACGGCAACATAAAGCTGTGTGACTTTGGCATCAGCGGTCAGCTGGTGGACTCCATCGCCAAAACCAGAGATGCCGGTTGCAGACCGTACATGGCGGTGAGTAACAGGATGAGGTTACCGAATTAGAGTTAGCCACAAATCGGCTCGAGTCCATTGAGCTTCATGGAAAATGACAGCTCTGACAAACCAGTAGTTCAGTCACTGTCCACTTTATTTATCACCTGCTTATTCATGCTGTTACTCAGTGAACCAGCCATGTTCCAGTAGTGCCATCTACAATACCACGGCTTGAGTTAAACATTAGGATGGAGAAAATGTGTCGTCTAACGTTGGTCATTGTGTATTTCCATCATTCTTATGGAAGAAATTGTGGCTACTTGGAAAGAGCCAATAACATGAATTTCAGTGGTTAATGAAACATTAAAACATGTTTATAATCACTAGAAAAATTCAATAAAAAAAACAAAATTGGCTCATTTTTGGGGCAATTTTACCTGAAAATCAGGTCTAAATGAGGTTTGAAAATCTTTGTTCCTGCTCATCTTAGAAGAGCTCGAAATAGAAACATGCTAAGATTTCTATTCAAGTCTTCTCCTTGTATAAAGACTCTGGTATCTCTGAAGCTGCTGATCTCTTGAAATTTCACAGTAAGAGTCTAGTTCAGGACAGAGGTGGGTTAATGGGATGTTAAAAAAATAAAACTAATTGGCTTTTGTGAAGCTCTCTGTATACCTGACTGGAGCACCATGAATAACTGAATAAACAAAGTGCCACCAGTAAAGTTGAATTTAAAGTGGCTGAGAAAGACCTTGTAATATACGCTACAATATGCATTATGGGTAAATGATAGTTGGGGAGATTGGGGATGGGATAGACAATGAACCTTCACTGTGTGTTTTTCCTGCAAATTGCCCATCTCGTAATAGACTCCGTTCACCATCTTCTAATGGCTGCTGCCAACGGGATAATGACGCGAGTCACACGGCAACGATCGCTTCAAACAGGTTTCATAAACATCGGAGTCCCTGAAATGAGCCGAAGCACCTCTAGGTACTTATTTGAAGCATTAATTTCAATGATCACCAGAACATAAAAACTGCACCGACTGCATTAAAAAGCTTTTTCTGCTTTCTAATAAGAAGTTTTGCTTCTTCCACAATTTTTTTTTGTAACCTGTGTTCAGCATATTTTGAGTGTGTTGTGCTGCTTAATTGGATCTGGTATTTAGCAGCACAGGGATGTGGTAGAATGGAGTCGATGCATGAAAGTGCAGCTGAAAAAAATCTGTTGAGGACCAATCAACTATTAACTGGTTATTTTAAATAATTTCACTTTTCAGTAAGAAGGTTACTGGTCTTGAATGTTCCTCCTGTGTTTTGTGCTGACTGTAAACGACTTCCTCAGACAGTCAAAGGTTACAACAGTTCAGCCTATTATATCACATGAAGGTCTTAACACCAGATAGTCGGTGCAGAGACACCATCCTCAATACTTGAAATCCTGTTAGAGGAGAAAAAATGAATTGTTTAAGAAACAGTCTAATATGTGTTTCTAAGGATTTTTAGTTCTTTATGAGACTTTAAGTAGAATATTTGGAGATCTGTTGCTATTATTTGGAAAAAATATTTAAAATGCTGATAAACATTTTTGTTAATGTACAGGTCAAACACCTGACGATAAATAATCTGTGACATTGTTTTTTCTCATTAATCACACTGTGTGTCGTACACATGCTTGCGTGTGTGCATGCAACACCAAAGCTTTCAAAGAGGTGATCTCATCGTGACATCATCGCTTGAGGTTATTTTTGCCGCAGGGTTACGTCAGCTGGGGGACACCTCCTTCTGACCCTCCGTACCTCCTAGCCCTCCTTGTCTCTCTGCAGCAGTTTCCATTCTAAATTTGGTTAGGCGATATTAGGACCCGGTGGTACGCAGCCTCCTCTGCACGCTCTCCGCTCTCCCAAAGGCCGCGGCAGGGCGCTTCATTCATGACTCTGTTTGAACCAAGTTACCCGGGAGCTTCCCACGGCTGTGAGCTCAGCGTGCAGGAATCTCAGCTCCAGTTTCTGGTTTCCAGCTGGCACACACACCAGGTGTGTGACCGCCGTGCTGCTGGTTACTACAGGCTCAGTGACGTAGAAAAACAGACCTCGGTGCAGCTGGGAACAGAGCACACACTTTACCTCAGGCTATAGCCTGTACCGGATGCATGTGGACGTTGGACTTTAGAGGACCAGTAGCTCTTGTTCACAGCTTTTAGTGGTTCTGATAAAGTTTGTAATAATTTGGCTAATTTTCTATTTTTTCTGTAGATACTTAAAGTATTAAATTTGAACCAATTTCTTTTTACTTTAGTAGTTTGGTAGTGGATGATTGTGACTAAGAATGCTGTTGTGGTTGTATCCAGTACAGTTATTCTGCTTTTACAGGGCTCTAGACTAACTTTTTGCCATGGGCGTACCGGCACAAAAGTTAGGCGCACACAAATTTTATAATTTATATAAAAAAATCTGTTTTTCTGGATACACTGTGCTTTTTCAGCATTCAAAGATTGATGACACCGTGTCAGAGCACTGGCTATGAATTTCAGAAGGATCAGGCCTTAACTTAACAGAAAAGTTAGCAATAGTTCTTTTCCTATTACAGCTACATCCACTTCTGTCGTGCCTAGGCTGCTCACTAGGGCTGGGTATCATCACTGATTTCTATAATCCATTCGATTCCGGTTTTCAAAGTCCCGATTCGATTCAGCTTAGCCTCAGACAGTCAGAAATATTATAATTCTGATCATTTATCAGTACTGACTTCATCAGAATTGTGAACATCACAGCAGATGCCTTTGTGTGAAAGTAACTGAGAATAAAACACAGAAAAACATGAAGGAGATTTTCCTGGTCTGGCTTTTTATAGCAGATAACCTTAAAAATATTCTACAATGTTCTGCATATAAAGTTAAAATTTCTTCAGTATTCAACAACAGAAAAAATAGGCTTTCTTGTCCGAGGTCATTTAAGTGAAAAAAAGAAAAAGACAGCAGCCGACAGCGCTGTAAACAACGGTAGACTGGTGGGTAATAATAAGTGAATGAATAATGCAGAAAACAGAGATTGGAGACGGGAAACTGTTCTTGAAGTACAGAGAGAGATAGAGAGAGAGCTAGCTGTGCATGAAGTGTGATTTTAATAGTCGTGGAAGCAAAACAGCAAAATTCATGACGACATTGATCAAATGTGAAGCGCAGTTTGCTGCTTCTTTTGCTGCTGGCTCGGTGATTTTGGTTGGAGAGAGACAAAACCTGCAGCTCAGAATCAGCGCAAGAAGACGTAATCACAGCGCGGACCGGACGCATCAGAATCGCTAAGCTCCGACAGCGTGTCCGTCTACGGGCCGTCGGGTGAGAAAGCCGAGAAAGACAAAGTTGATTCTGATGCGTCGGTTCCGCTCCGTGTTTACGTCTTTGTGTGGAATCCGTGTGCCTGCTCTCATCTGCTGTTTGGTTGTTGTTGAAATGGTTTTGTGAGCTTTAATCTGAGAATCTGGCGTTTCTGGCAAAACACAGTTATATTTAAAAGTCGATTCAGGATTTAATGAATTGATATCGCTTTATTCAAGCTACTCACCTCCCACTTCCACCTGCACTTTCAACTGGACCACGGCCAATCAGAGAGGTCCCGCCCCTTACTATCTCTGATTGGTTTAGTCCACGATAGGGGCAAAATGTGTGTCTGTTGTTGACCACAGGGAAGGTTGCAGATTTTTTTTTTTTTTTTTTTTTTTTTTGCTACCTGAACAGTTGGTCGCACAGGTGCAACCAAATATTTTTTTTTTTTAGTCGCACCACTGAAAAATTTGGTCGCATTTGCGACCAAATTGGTCGCACTCTAGAGCCCTGTTTTACAGATTTGCTCAGAGCCTAATAAAGTTTGGTTTCTCAGGGCAAAGATGCAAATCTGATTACTGGAGAGAAAAATCCAGATATGAAAAAAAATGCTGTCTAATGATTTCTTCACTAACGTTATGTGCAGTGGTTGTGTAGACGAAGTCTTGGCAGATGCGTGCAGCCTCTTGCTGCAGCGCAGAGCGTCCCACTCAGCTGGGTGACATCAGCCTCTAATTCAGGCCTGTAAATGGGCCAGCGAGGTGCCTCCTCCTCTCAGTGCTGCAGCAGGAGATCTCTGCAGCTCTCTGACGCACTTTGCTCCCGTGTCTGTTCTGCGGCTCTGAGACAAAGTGAAGGTTGATAATGTCAGAAGAAGCCTCGCAAAGCAGGAAGGAGGCAGCGAGCTGATGAACCTCAGAGCTGATGGCATGTCGTTGTGCAGGCGAAAGCATGCCCAGAGGCGATGAGCTGGTTTAGTGCTCTTAGGGCTAGCTGTTGGTTTTGGAAGCACAGATTTCTTTCTTACCATCTTGTGTGCAACTTAAAATGCAAGAGAAACATTGGGTTAGATCCTAAAATCCAAACTAAAGTAATCCTTTGTGCTTTCCTTGCACTGTGGAGGTTGTGGGCTTTCTTTCTGTTAATGCTGAGGAAGAAAGGGTGTGCGGTTTTAAACCGAACACTCACAGTGACCTCTGGTGGTGTCTAAAACCTGCAGCACAGTTATTGCATTATAGGGGCAAACCTTTCCAACCTGGGAGGTGATTCAAAGCTGCGTTAATGCCTTTTCTAAGACTCCAAGACACACGCTGTTTATCTCTTATGGTCAGAGCATAAGTCTGCTCAGGAGCTGTCTCAGCAGTTCAACAGCATAGATGCATCATCTCAGAACATTCATTCACTAATGTACTTGCTAATATGTTAGTGATTCAGACTGTTTTTATCTTTAAAGAACACACGTGTGGTTTATAGCAGCGGTCCCGTTTGGTGCCGGGCCGCGAGAGTTGAGGCTCGGGTGTGAAATTTATGGTTTTCGTGGTTTTTTATCATTACTTGTTTTTTAATCGTTTTTATCGTTAACTCTGTTTCCCTGGGTATTTTCCTGTGTGTTATGAATAAATGTTCTTTTTTTTTTGGTTCCCGGTACTGGTTTTATTTTCTTGTATTTATCCGCAACACCTTAAAGGCCGGTCCGTGAAAATATTGTTGGACATAAACTGGTCCGTGGCGCAAAAAAAGGTTGGGGACCACTGGTTTGTAGTATGTTTCCATCACTAAAAACCCCTGATGAGCTTTTCTTTTCCTTGAAAACCAGTGTTCAATTTAAAGGTGCTTGCTTCTTCCTGTTTCTGTTGTCAGCCGGAGAGAATAGACCCCAGCGCCTCCCGGCAAGGTTACGATGTCCGCTCAGATGTCTGGAGTTTGGGAATCACACTGGTGAGTTTCAGCTCTTCTTACGTCTCTTCAGGTCCTGAAAGAACCTGGAAAATGACTGTGGAAATTGTATTACATATTTTGCATGTTGTTCTTTTGGTCTAGAAACTGAAGCACAGGAACGTGTACAGAGGGCATCGTTGCAACAAATCCCTATTGAAGGCAAACAGAGTCAGCCTTAAGCTATGGGGGGGTTCCCCCAAAAAATCAACAAATACTTTAACAAGACTTAAATTTCTTGCAAACTGAATATTAAACTGTTAGATACAGTTTTTTATTTTTTTTATTTATTTTTTTTTTTTTTGTTTCACACATGGTACAGCAGTAATGCATTCCCATACACAACCTTCCTTTCAATTAAAGTAACACTGTTTCCATGCATGAAAAGGAGCAGGAAGAAGAATAAATTCTTATTGATACCTGCCCCCTATCTGTGACAATACAAGTAGGCAACCAAAATTACACTATGACAATTTTCTGCACATAACAAAACAAAGCAAACAGAACAATATACTCAACAATGAGCAATACCACTAAATATCAAACTAAAAGGATCATTTTTCTACAATTAAATTCTATTCTTTTCAACTTCTTCATATTGGTTTATCATTTTATTCTTATAGCAGATTTTAAATTGAGAAACATTTATACAACACTTAAGATGATCACTGAGAGAATTCCAGTTTCTTATGCCTATGACTGTTGGACACATTTGCCTTTGTGTGGTTCGAGCAAACCGGTGCTTAAAATAAAACTTCCTTCTGCCGTCCCCATTTTCTGAACACAATACAAATAAACTTTGTAACTTAAGAGGTAGTGTTTTATTTTTCGCCCTAAACATAATAGTTAAAGTCTGTAATTTCACTATGTCTTCTAGTTTTAACAATTTCGATTTTATAAACAAATTATTGGTGTGTTCTCTATATTTAACATTATGCATAATTCGAAGCGCTCTCTTCTGTAATAAATATAATGGTTTCATATTAGTCACGTATGTATTCCCCCATACTTCAACACAATAGCTCAGATAGGGTAGAAACAATGAAAAATATAATATTCTCATTGTCTTGTAATCTAATATATATCTAACATTACCCAGGATATAAATACTTTTAGCCAACTTTTTTTTAACATGTTCAATATGTGATTTCCATGTTAACTTGTCATCCACTATTACACCCAGAAAACGGAATTCTGTCACTCTTTCAATTAATACTCCCTCTATAGATAATACTATCTCTTCCTCCTTTACACGGTTTCCGAATATCATAAACTTTGTTTTTTCCAAATTCAGTGATAACTCATTTACATCAAACCATTTTTTAATTTTTTCCATTTCAATAACCATAATTTTAGCCAATTCTTTCAAGTTCTCTCCGGAACAATAAAAATTTGTATCGTCTGCAAACAAAACAAAATTCAACATTTTTGACACATCACAAATGTCATTTATATATAAATTAAAAAGTTTTGGTCCTAAAACAGAACCTTGAGGGACCCCACATTCTATTTTCATTCTATCAGATGAATTGCCTAAACACTGCACATACTGAAACCTATTATCTAAATAGCTGCTTAACCAGTTCAATACTATTCCTCTCACACCATAAGTTCTTAACTTAGAAATCAAGATGGAGTGTTGCAGAGTGTCAAAAGCTTTTCTTAAATCAATGAATACCCCTATAGTATATTTATTATGATGTGTTGCTGATGAAATGTCTTCAATAGTATTCATTAATGCTATTGCTGTTGATCTGTTCCGTCGAAATCCGTACTGACTTTCGCTTAGCAGTTGATGTTTTTCAATGAAACTATCAAATCTTTGTGCAAAGAGTTTTTCAAGCACTTTAGAAAACTGTGATAGCAATGACACTGGTCTATAATTATTAAAACTATGTCTGTCTCCCGATTTATAAAGAGGGATAACTTTTGCCACTTTCATTCGGTCAGGAAATACACCCGAATAAAATGAAAGATTAAAAATATAACAGAGAGGTTTGATTATACAATCCAAGGTCTTTTTTACGATGACCATGTCTAACCCATCACAGTCAGTGGATGTCTTGTTTTTAGATTCTGCTACAATAGCTATGATTTCTTTTTCAGTGATTTCCCCTAAAAACATAGACTGTACCACTCTGCTATCTCCTTTCCATTCTGAATCATCCTGTTTTCTAATTAAGTTTGCCAGGTTAGGCCCAATATTTACAAAAAAAGAATTAAATTCATTTACCACTTCATTCATATCACGTACAACCTTATTTTTCTTATTAAAGTAAGTAGGTACATTTAAAGATGTATATTTATTACCCAATACGTTTTTTAAGATATTCCACGTACCCTTAACATTATTTTTGTTTTTGTAAAATAATTTATTATAATACTCTTTCTTAGCCTTTCTGATAATTAATACTAACTTATTTTTATAAACTTTATATTTCATTTCAGCAGGCTTTGTTCTAAGTTTTATATAATCTCTATACAATTTATTTTTCTTTTTACATGCATTTTCTAATCCTTTTGTTATCCATGGTTTACCAGTAGTTTTCTTTTTCTTTTGCTTATATAATACCAGTGGACAGTGATTTTCATACAAAACCAAATAAGTTTTTAAGAATGCCTTGTATGCAGCATTGACGTCATTTACATAAACCTCATTCCAATCTTCTTTCATAAGATCTTGCCTGAACTCATTTATTGCATCATCATTTCTAATTCTTATATATCTGTCCACACACACTTCCTCCTTTCGTGTCATTTTATAATCTAAAGTAACAAAAACAGGTAAATGATCACTTATGTCATTTATGACAAGACCACTTATAATGCTGCTATCCAAGCAATTAATGAAAATATGATCAATTGAAGTAGCTGACTTTTCAGTTATTCTACTAGGTTTAGTAATCAGAGGGTAGAACCCTCTTCCAAATAATAACTCAAAAAAATCTGATGATGCCTTATGATTGGACATTTTTAAAAAATCAATATTATAATCACCGCAAATACAGAATGTCTTATTTCCCTTTACCTTGCTCAATAAATCTTCTACTACATCTGTGAATGTTTCTATCAGTGTTCCAGGCCTTCTATACATACAAGTAACAATTATATTACTCTTTCTTTCCCTTTCTATTTCTACTGTCACACACTCCATTAAATCATCAATAGCCACAGACATATATTCAACCTGTTTACATTTCAAATCACTATCAACAAAAAGTGCCACACCTCCTGCCTTCTTATTAGATCTATTTATATGATGTAATTCATACCCATCAATGTGAAAGTCCCAACCCCTTTCCTCATCTATCCATGTTTCTGATAGTGCTATCACTTTAAACTTGCCTTTCAGATTATTCAAAAAATCATAGATCAGAACAAGTTTAAAACAACAGTGGTGACTGGTTTTGGTAATGTGGCAGACTTGTTCTAAAACCAGTCTTCTTGGATTACATCTCGTATGGTGGTACAGTGGTTGGCATCCTAACCTCACAATAAGAGGGTTCTGGATTCACATGCAGGCTGCACGTTCTCCCTGTGCTTGCACAGGGTTCTCTGTACTCGGTGCTCCAGCTTCCTCACACTGCACCTTCAGCACACACAGACCAGAACAAAGGAAGAAAAGGCAATCGCTGAAAGCCTCATGGTTACCAGAGATGGCGCGACCTTTCTTTTATTAGGCCCATGATGACAGTGCATGCAGTATGAGCAATAAACCTGCACCATAGTCATTGTTGGAGGGTCTGAAGTTCACCTTTAAACCGTTAGCACATTTAAATATAGTGTGGAGTAGCACCTCTGCTCTCTTTTCTAAACAAAGATACTTTATGCAGTAAATGTTTATTAATAAATAAAGCAATCTGCAGAAAATGTTGGGATTTACGCCATATTTGTAGTTTTCCGCTCTCAGTGTGCTTGAACTTTAATGCTATGTGTTTCAGTATGAGCTGGCCACGGGACGGTTTCCCTACCCAAAGTGGAACAGTGTGTTTGATCAGCTGACCCAAGTGGTGAGAGGAGACCCGCCGCAACTCAGCAACTCGGAGGAGAGGCGCTTCTCCCCCAAATTCATCGCCTTTGTCAATGTGTGGTAAGAAATACCTCCATAGACAAGAATTTCTGTCTCTTTGTAGTCTGTGCTGTGTTCTCTTCTGCCCCCCGGTGGATCAATCACTGAACTGCACCATCCCATAATTTAACACCTCTGCTTTCTTTCTCATCTTCGTCTCAAGCCTTACAAAGGATGAATCAAAAAGGCCAAAGTACAAAGAGCTGCTGGTGAGTTCATGTTAAGTCACCCTAACCTTTCATGTTTTTCTTTTTCTTCTAGGAGTTTGAGTTAATGTAATAATTTGTTTCTTTTTAATCCACCTCAGAGAGATCCGTTCATTCAGATGTACGAGGAGCGCTCAGTCGACGTAGCCGGTTACGTCTGCAGGATCCTGGATCAGATGCCGGCCTCTCCCAGCTCCCCCATGTATATGGACTGATAGCAAGATGAAACAGGAACTCATCCATAAATATAAACCACTTTGCAATGACAGCATCAAAAAGAGATAACTAAGTAATTAAAAAAAAAAAAAAAGTCCTTGTGTAAATTTGCTCGGTCCCATTATTGCAGTGTTAAAAAGAGAATTGTAAAGCCTAAAAAAAGAAAAAAAAAAAAAAAAGCACCACGTGCAGTAAAAGTGGTGTCCTTTCAGTCATTTCTGTATATTAACACACTTCTGTTTCTTTCTTGTTCACAAACGCACAGACGCACAGTCACCTAAATATTAATAGCAGCTGAATCAATCAATCATGACTCATCCTGATCAGGATACATCTCAGTGATTTAGTAACAGTGATTTTAAAGAGGAAAAAAAAACCCTGGAACTTGTATTTATAGAACCAAAAATCGTGGAGACTCTTCGACATACTGGAATTATGCTCTTTGTGAAATGTTCCCACCTCTTCATGTAACGAAAGCATCGTGTTTGGTATCTTAATGGAACTGTGCTTCTCTGGGTATAAAGCAGTTTAAAAGTGTTGGTAGTCAGTCATGTTGGACCCGCAGTCCACTCAGTGCTCGCTGTGCAGTGGACTCTAAGCTGATTTATGAATAAAGAGAGAGAAGGTTAAAGGTGTGTTCTGCCTCTTTACTCTTACAGTGTCTGTTCTGCCTGGATCCAGGTGACCTGCACCTGCAAAAAGACAGCTATTTAAGGAGAAAAATGTAATATATTAAATTATGCCATGTGCCATACAATTCCTAGTGAATCTAGAAAAGCACAAAACGTTCAGATGCTCAGACTATGACTGTGATTTAAACAACTTTTTGATGTGTACAAATACTGTTAACTACTTCTTCTAGCTGTTTACTTGTAATTGTGTTGGTTCATACTGTAGTTTAACTTTATGAGTTTAATGGGGTGGTAGTAATATTATTGACATGTATGCAAAACCTAAAGTAGTGGCGAAACATACAGTAACAGGCACTGGGCGGAACAAAGAGTCACAAGAAACTACTTTTTGTCTTTCCAGTTTAGAAGGATTATTTTCTTAGAACTAGTATGGATTGCTCATATTTCAGTGGTAGATTAACTGATGCAAGGTCTCCAGGGCTGAAAGTGTTTCAGTGATTTTTTTTTTTTCTTGGTCACTTTGGGAACATAACCAGGTCGCATGCAGATAATCAGATATCAGCAAGGTATCAGGAACCCTGAAACCCATATTGTGTGTAGTTTATATTATGTAACATGAGCTTTATGTAAAAGTTTAATAATAATTGTGTATTAATAAGACTGATAATAAACTAAAATCAATATAATCTAAAAATTGCTTACATGCACTAAATTTAGTGATTCTGTTTTTTTTTATAATATAAAATAATTTTCGGTTTTTAAAGAGCTAACCATGTGTAATTTAACGTTTAGGCGTTTTATTTTGAAGTACTTTGTTTACGTTAAGCACATCTTCAAGAAGAGGCTCTGTTCCCGCCTCTGTCTCTGAAAACCCCGCTCTGATTGGTCCACATCTCTGCCAAACAATCTCGGACACCAATCGGCATAAAGAAGTGACAACGTCATCACTAGATGCCGGAAAAAATTGTCACATGTGTCATCTACGGTGTCAACCAACTTGGTAGCCCTTATGGAATGAGCGGAGACCGTCTGTTGGGCAATTAATCGATCAGAAAGAAGACAGTAATGTTTAAGTAAGACTAACTCAGCGCGTTTACATGTGATTAATCGGTACGCTGTGGTTTGAATGACTGCGGGAGACGATTAGCATGAACAGGCTCCATGTGAGGCTCTGGTACTTCACGTCGCTGTTTGTGAACGACAGGACTCTCTCTGCTCCTGTCCGCTGTGATTCTTCTCTCCATCGGACTGTTTTTCAGCTTTTTCGGACCATGGCCACCACTACCACTAACAACAAAAACAATTTACCGAAGAAAGCCAAGCAGAAGGAGCCGCTGCGCAGAGTGAAAACCAAAGAGAACCGCAGCAAGCGAGGAGACGTTCACGGACCGTCCACTGTGTACCTGCAGGTGGTCGGAGCTGGAAGCAGAGATAATGCTGCGTCAGTTTACGTATTCTCCGAGTTCAACAGGTACTTCAAACCGTCTGAAGGCACTTTGGAGCACATTTTTTGTGCTGTTGTATGTTAGAAAAAACTTGACTTTTTAATGTACCCCACTGTAAACACACTTACAAAAATAGCAGGCATTAACAGCAGGTCAAAGCGATGCTTTTCCTGGGCTCCACTTTACTGCAGTGATGCAGAGAAAGCTACACTTTTCACTTCTGGTATTTCACAGGTTGTGGATCCTCGAGTCCTCACCTCATCTTAGTTCTCCTCAGGAGAGGAGTCGAGACAGGTGTTTAACAAAATGAGACATCCTTTACTTCAAACTTTACTCGCCTTCGCACCTAAATGAACTTGAGTGTCATCCCATTCTTAATCCTTAGGGTTTAAGCTAATGTCAGCCCAACATTTGCAGCGGTAGCAGCTTCAATTCTTCTGGGAAGGCTTTCCACAGGTTTGGGAGTGTTTATAGGACTTTCTGACCAGTCTTTCAGAAGTGCATTTGTGAGGTCAGACATGGCTCACACAGACCAGCACCCAGTTATATTTGTATTTAATGGATTAATTGTAAGTTTATGAGATTGCATCAGTTTGTTGGAAGACATGAATACACACTAATCAGTGGATATTTATCAAGTCAAGTCAAGTGGCTTTATTGTCATTCTAACCATGTGCAGTGGTACAGTACACAGTGAAATGAGACACCGTGCCTCCAAGACCGTGGTGCTACATATGACATATAACAGACAATCAACACGGGGGGGGTTGCACACAAGTGCAAGTGTGCAACAACCCCCCCAAACAAACAGTGCAACACCAGACAGAACAGAACGATAAGACACAAAACGGTGCGATAGAAAAGTGCAACAATGACGACCTCCACAGATGATCCATCAGTGTTAAGTGGACAGTGATCTCTCTGTGCTCTCCTGAAGTCAACAATCATTTCTTTTGTTTTGTCCACGTTCAGAGACAGGTTGTTGACTCTACACCAGTCCATTAGCTGTTGCACCTCCTCTCTGTATGCTGATTTGTCGTTCTTGCTGATGAGACCCACCACAGTCATGTCATCTGCAAACTTGATGATGTGGTTCGAATTGTGCATTGCTGCACAGTCGTGAGTCAGCAGCGTGAACAGTAGTGGGCTGAGCGCACACCCCTCCAGTGCTCAGTGCGGTGGTGTTGGAGATGCTTTTACCGATCCGAACTGTCTGAGGTCTCGCCGTCAGAAAGTCCAGGATCCATTTGCAGAAGGAGGTTTTCAGGCCCTGTAGGCTCAGTTTTCCAATCAGGTGTTGTACATATGTGTCTTTATCAACCAGGTGGGTGAGGGCAAGATCTAGGGTGCTCTGCACATTCTCTGAGTACTCTCCCAGGAATGTTATCTGGACTAGCAGCTTTCCGTGGGTTAACTCTGCAAGGGGTTTTTCTCACGTCAGCCAAGGTCGAGATGATTTCCTCACCAACACGTCATTCTGAGCAGGAGGGAGGGGAGGCGTCACCATAGCAGGCAGGTGTCGTCTACCTGTAGTCGATGATGATCGTGAACTGGCCGTTGGTGCTTTATGAGTGCTATATTCTGTTTTTCTATTAAATAACCTTAAAAAAGACCTTGTGGTCAGGTGCCTCCTCAGTACTCATTTGGGTTTCCAGGTCTGCCTGACAGACTTCTTTGAGATCTCATCCAGCATCCAAGTGTCCAAAACAGCCTCAGATCAGACGCTAGAACCACAAAGTCAATCACTGACCTTCTCATAGACTGGATGAAAGATGAACATAGAACATTAAACCTGCCTTTGGCAGGGGGAGTGGGGCGCTCGGGACACATTTTGCTGACTGGTTTTGAGGCTAAACATGTCTGTTGTGGTTATTACTGGAGGCAGAAAGATGTTTCTCTTTGATGAGGGTTAGCCAAGTCTTTAGCCAATCAGCATGAGACTGGTTTTTCATGCAGCTCCTGTAATTTCAAATACAGTATCTGGCTCAGTGATGATATTTTAGGGTTAAAGTTTGAGGGTTAAAGTTAGGTGCAGGTATGGGTAACGGTTTGGGACTGTTTTGGTTTGACAAAGCTGGAAATGCATTAATATTAGTAAGTGCCCCAGTGTGAGTGTATGTGGAGCAGGCTGTAGTTACTTTATGGTAACCTCTGATAGCAAAAACTAACTTTAAACCTTTGACCGCACTTATTCAGGTCCTCAGCAGCACACACACCTAGTTTTACGCAGCTTGGAGGTGTTATCGCCTGAGTAGGCGAAGAAAAGGCTTCTCAACATGATAATAAGATGCTTTTGGACAGTTTGGCATAAAACGAAAAATAGGAACTTTGACACAATCAGTGGAGCATGACGCAGCAACAGGAATGATCATGATAATAATCTTTTTCCCTTAAAATCCTGAGACCAATCGCCTGGTGTAATTGAGAGGTTCTGATTGCAGCTCGCCCAACGCTTTCTGAAATACACCTATGCAAAACAAACCTCTCTCTGCTGCAGGTACCTGTTCAACTGTGGTGAAGGAACGCAGAGGCTCATGCAGGAACACAAGTAAGCTGGTGATGCCACAGCAGCGTTAAGATTTCAGTCTGTCTGGTGGTTTAAAAAACAGCATGAACATGATCATCATGTTTTCCTGTGGCAGGCTGAAAGCTGCTCGCTTGGACAACATCTTCCTGACCAGACTGAGCTGGGAGAACGTGGGAGGCTTGTCAGGTCAGTGAACACAGGTTCATGTTCATGTTAATCCCTGTCAACACACTGGTGCTCCACACTAACACCAGGTATATATTACAGAGCTGAAGTCACATAGTTCATACATGACAGTAATATTCAGCATTAATGGAAATAAAATGTTTTCATCACCAGTATTCATCAGTTTGTGTCTTTCTGCATTATTTACAACAGGGAGGTTCTAAAAGCACAACTTGATTATTGACATATTTTGTAAAATATATGCATTCATGAAAATGCCAGTTGAAGCTGAGGACAGTTTCATAACTGTGGATGGAGCCAAATACACTGAAATAACAATCCAACCCAGGCAGAGGTCTGCCTCTCACCTCAACCTGCAGAATTTTGTGCTTCGTACTGTTGGAGCTCAGTTTGATTTATGCAGCAACAGCTCACAAGAACAGTCGTCTCAAGGTGTTTTATATTTTAAGATGAAAACTTGGTGGAGGTGGAGAACTGCAACAATGTCACAGCCCCTTATGGGCAAGTACTTGGCAACTGTGGGATTCAATTCAATGTCTACAGCACCAAATCACAATACTCGCCTCAAGGCACTTTATATTGTAAGGCAGACCCTGCAATAATACATGCAGAGAAAAACCCAACAATCATACAACCTCATATGAAGAAGCACTTTGGTGACAGTGGGAAGGAAAAACTCCCTTTTAACAGGAAGAAGCCTCCAGCAGAGCAGGTTCATGCCTTTGTCACCTGGACAAAGGGATGAACCCTTAATCCCTTTAAACATGAAGAGACCTCCTTTTGTTTACACTGGTTGCGTCTTAATTATTTGCCTTAAACCCACGCTGGTTGCAGAAGTGAAGGCTTTGAAAACTGACTGACTCCCACACGAAGAGCTGGAATAAACTACAGCTCTTGTAGCCGAGATTTATTACGGTGGTTGGAATTATATATGCACAGTTCAAGAATAAAACATAGAAAAGAGCAGAATATGACCCTTTAAACGTGACCTGCTTTACTTTGATTGTTAATTGCACAAAATTTGAAATAATTTCTGAATGTACAGGTCAATTTTTTATTTTTTTAAACTTGTTATTTTCAGTTTTATATGAAAATAATATTCGTGCACTCTTAGATGATTTATATGTCTATATTCTGTATAAGTAGAACCATTACACAGAATAGCTATTTATTTGATTTTGGTTAATTTCAGTATATTAAATAATCTTATATCTCTTTGTTCTGTAATAATATTCGTCTGTGTCTCGTCTCGTTGCAGGGATGATATTAACCTTGAAGGACACCGGCGTCCCTGAGTGTGTTCTCTCTGGACCTCCACAGCTGGTGAGAAGCTGGATCAAACAGTGCAAACACGCCTTGAGGAGCTTTTAATGTGAAAGGATTCACTTTACATCTGCTCTCTTCCTTTTTTTTCTAATCACAGGAGAATTATCTGAATGCCATCAAGTCTTTCTCTGGACCACTGGAGGACATCAAGCTGTGTATGTTGAACTTCTTGAGACAAATGCATTATTTTTGTGTTACGTCTGTGTGATATTCACTGTGTCATGTCGTCCCAGCGGTCCGACCGTACACTGAGGAGACGTACTCCGATGACACCATGACGGTTTATCAGGTGCCGATAATTGGTGGGTTTGAATCACTGTTTCCTGATTATTATTTTTTTATTTCTTAGCCTCAGGAAGGAGTTTGTTTGTCATCTAATCTTTTTTTTTTTATGCCATCGTCTCTGCAGCAAAGTCGAGGGACAATGACAGAAAACGCTCCCACAGGTCGGGCAGGAACAGCCCCACTCAGGCGACTCCACAGAAAGCCGACGTTAGCAGTGCAGACGATCCAGGTGAGTCAGAGCAGGCTAGACTAGACATGCAGTATTATACAGATAAGATTCATTTGACCACCTGAGGTTGTAGCATTCAAATAAAACTGAAAGCCAGCACAAAAACAAAATCAAATTTAAAAATTATTAATAATCATTTAAAATAAATCGGCGTCATCAGATTTGGAAATTATTTTAAGCGTAGCTACAATGTGGGATTTTAGGCTTTAGGCTTCATGCCGTCTTCTGTCAGGACTGAGGTGTGAATAAAAGTGTAATAGGCCGACTGTGGCTGCGTGTCTTTGGTAATAAAATGAACAAACTGAGTGCAACAATCGCTTCAAATTTTAGGTGAAAGGCGAACAGCAGCGAGAGATTCCTCTCTGGTGGTTGCCTTTGCCTGCAAGGTAGGACGCTGTGAAAATACGTCCATCCTGTGACGTGCAAATTGAAGCTTATTGTATCTGACAGTTTGCTTTTTACCTGTCTGACACTTTTACAGCTTCACCCAAAGAAGGGCAACTTCTTAGTTGCTCAAGCCAAAGAGCTCGGGCTGCCCGTGTAAGTGGAATCACTGTTATGTTCTTTCCAAGTTAACATGAGGTCCAGTTGTCTTATCAATGTGGACTTTTTGTTTTCCTAATGTTTAAAAGCTTTGCACTCAGTTGGCTAAGGATTTGGCAGATACTGGTGTGCACAAATTATACTTTACATGAAACAATTCTTGTCTATAAAAAGATTTGCAGTAAAAAAAAAAAGATGCAAAATATTAGTTTTAGTTTTGCTTCATTTTCAGTCTGATTTGAACTGTTTCCTGATCTTTCCTCCTTTAAGGGGCACAGCTGCTATTGGTCCCATCATTGCAGCTCTGAAAGACGGGAAAAGTATCGTGCATGAAGGAAAAGAGGTGAAGACTCTGTTTTCTTTTCATTCAGGCTGCAGCTCTAAGCTGGACTTGCTCACATTTCTGTCGCTGCTGGTTTTCAGATCCGACCCGAGCAGGTCTGTACTCCTACCGATCCAGGACCAGTCTTTATTATGGTCGAGTGTCCGTCTGAAGAATTTCTTGGAGCTCTTTGCACCAATCAGCAGCTGGGAAGGTAATAGTTTAACTGCCAGTCACATTTTTTTTCCAGCACTATTTTAATTATTATTTTAATTAAATCATGCTGTTCTCAGACAAAACAAATGATCACAATGATCGAAAATGTTTTGGGTTTTAACATTTTTTTTAGGTCTTTAGGTGTTTGGGGTTTTTCTTTCTAGTGGATAGTTTAACTATTTGTCTTTTCCAGTGCAAAACAAGTTGATCTATGATTTTTTTTTTATTAATTTCTTTATTTTCCCAGTAAAGTGTGCTGATTTATCTTCATTCATTTGCAACATAATGGTGTTTTCCTGGATACAGACCAAGCAGAATTAGCATTGGAGATGTTCCTTCAGTTCATATATCTGATGTATATTTATCATAAAGATTGAACTTGACAGGAGATGCATACATTAATGAGTCACAGTGTATTAGTGTGAGCTATGGTACAAACTCATAAAACTGAGATTTCAGTTTGCAGGTCGTTGTCTTGTTCGTTTATCTCATGTTATAAACTTTTAAATAGGTCATAAAGTTTTGATATGTGTCTTTTTTTTTTCCCTCTTAGTTATCACGATGTCATAAAAGTGTCCTGTTCAGATTAACTCAGTTCTACAACAAACCTGATAACTTGAGAGCTTATAGGACCTTGAATCTTTTCTTTTTTTGAATTAAAGGAAACTGTATCCTGGTAGAAACTAATTCCCCCACATCAGGCTACGTAGAGTCAAAGAGTCACAATTTGCAGTTTTCTTGCTCTGGAAGACCTGATATGTGCACATGACGCACTTAGATGAAAATAGTTTAGCTAAGCAACACTGCCACACGTGATGAAACGGTGCTACTGTAGCCTTTGTGCATTTAGTGCCTGTGTGGTGTTTAACTTGACAACGATAACCAGTTATTGTGTGTAAGTTTGACCCTGTGCTTCTTTCTATGCTGTGACAGGAAGTGTGGTTCTTATAAATATTCTCTAGAAGTGTCTAAAGTTGAGGTTGTCACCCCCTGCAGATACCAGACGGGTGGGACGGAGGACCCTGCTGCGTTGGTGGTCCACATGACTCCAGAGTCTGTTTTGAAAACAGACCAATACAAGGAGTGGATGGAGAGGTTTGCAGTTTCTGTCTGAAAACTTTTTGCCACAGCATTTTGTCCACCGAGCACTCAGTGGTCTGTGTTTCTGCAGGTTTCCATCTACGACAGAACACCTGATCCTTAATGAACACGCGTGCACGATCCACAACATCAGAAGTCACAAGATTCAGGCCCAGCTCAACATGATCCACCCAGAAATCTTCCCACAACTGAAAGCTTACAAAACAAAGGCAAGGCTGATGGACAGATGAAACATTTCGGTGTTCACTGAAACGTTCCCTTTCAAACGGGGAAGTTTGACCTTACACCTTTTACAATAGACGAATCCCTGCATGCATTTAAACTCTACTTGTACTGTGCTGAAAAAGCACATTGTTTTATACACTGAGAGTGAAAAGCGCAGCTCCCAAACTGCATGTAAGAAAACATCAAAAAACTCTTACTTTTTGGTTTCCTGTAGGAGCCTCAGGCGGCCTTACACGTCCCGAACGTCAGAGCGGAGTGTCTGCTCAAGTTCCAGCTCAGACCTGTAATGGAGTGGCAAAGGTTAGTTTGTCCTTCAATCCCTCCAATTTAGCCATCATTACTTTGCAGCTCCGAGCGCCGGCTTGTCATAGAAAACGATCTGCGCTGGACCAGCCCCTCTCAACTGCTTTCTTCTCTCCTCGTCTTTTTTTAACCTCATCTTACAAGTGTCAGGGTTTTATTTTATTTATTTTTTCTTACATTGTTTCTGTCAAGTACTGTAGAGGCGCATCAAGGTCAGATGTAGGGGGAGGGAAAAGAACCACTGCTTTTTCCCCAGCAGTGTTTTTGCAGGCAGTGGTGTGTGTCTTTTTCACTCTTGTCTCATTTGTTAGAGATGCCATCC
This sequence comes from Perissodus microlepis, assembly GCF_051167445.1. NCBI lineage: Eukaryota > Metazoa > Chordata > Actinopteri > Cichliformes > Cichlidae > Perissodus > Perissodus microlepis. The sequence continues at coordinate 3,989,460 of NC_140464.1, read as the reverse complement.
CCTCCTGCAACTCTGAGGAGTTTGTGAAAGAAGCTTCTGAGGTCCCAAACTTTCTGGCAGAAGTGGACAAGTGCAGGAAGATTTGCTCCACTGGCTCTGCAGAGCTTTCCGGTCAGTTATGGAAACTAGCACTCGCCCAAAAAGTGTTGGATTCACTCAAGCATGGTCTATCTACAGTGCCCTATTTTTGTCTTTATCTTTATTAAGTTCATTAATATCACAAGAAATTATATGAACAACTGAAAGAGTGTAGCTTGAAGCTACAGCTTATGTAATACAACAGTCAGAATGTAAGGAAAATTAAATCGACTGCAATTTTAGCTTCAGATTTAAATAGAAAATCGGGACAAAAGAAAATAAAAGATGGATATGGATGAACTCTGTGTCGAGACCATCATCACACTATACATTTAGCACAATCCTGAGTAATCATGTTATTTCTATGCTGTAATTTAAAAACAAGTTTTAATTAAATTTGTTTTATTATCCCTCATTTTAAACAGTTTATAAATATTATGTTTGGATTTCAGTGAGTTTAATCCAATAAATTCTGGATTTGTTGACTCTCAGTAGGTTTTCTTTGTTATCATTCATATTTAGTTTTACGTTTTGGGAGTAAAAAGATCAAGTTGATGTTTGGCTTGTGTTTCCTCACAACTCTATACAGTCATACATGGAGCAGCAAGTCAATAATATAAAATGCTTAGTGATTTTTGGCATGAGAAGTCTTCAAATTAAAACAATGTTGCAGTTTAGACTCTTTGTTTGATACTTTATATTTAATTTCCAGGCTAATTTGTTATTAACACTAACTGGAAAACATTTTGCTTGAAGGATTATGGCAGTTTTAACTTTTTCTTTGGTTATTTAATGAGCGGTTTTCCGATTTTAATACATTTAGTTTTTCCAAGGTGAGGAGATCATTTGTTAGACTCAAACCAGTCAGTAGTTTACTTTCCAGAGTATCCAAACACTGCTTTGGATAAATGCACTCCATTGACTTATGTAATGTAAACAATAGTGGTCCAAGAAGTGAACCCTGTGGCACCCCACAAGTTACGTTTTAATAAACCAGAATCTGTATTATTTATATGTGCATACTGATACCTGTCATCCAAATATTGAATTAGCCAGTGATAGGCAAGCATTCTGATGCCATACCTGTCTAATTTACTTAAAAGCAACGTCTGATCATCCAACACCTTTTTTAGATCCTGAAGTATTCCACCGGTGTGCTTCTTTCTCTCAGTTGCATTAGTAATGTGTTTTTGTTTGTCGACCTCACTCATCGTGCATGTATGGTTGTGTTGTTTTTGTTGCAGGTCAAGGAGGAAAATACCCAGAGGTGGTTTTCTTGGGAACTGGGTCAGCTCTTCCGATGAAGATCAGGAATGTCAGCGGCACTTTAGTTAATATCAGGTAACGTCTCTCAGGACAGGCAGGCAGTGTAGCTCACCGCTGGTGTCAACATTAAAATAAAAATTGATTTAGAATTTCAAGACTATTACGTAAGAAAGAGGAAAATCATCTTTTTATCAAGAACCAACATTTTAATGAGATTGCATATGTTGCATTTATTTTGGTCGGTCAAAACAGGAAGCCAAAGAGAAGCTTCGATCGTCTCTTAATCCTGTGAGATCCTTAATTTATGTTCATGTTTGACTCCGTGTTACAGAGGAACTGCTAAAATGACTGAAACACATTTAAAACTTTTGACTCTCAGTGAAAAGTGAGTCTGACTTGTACAATCAAATATCTGTTGTCAACGAACAGCCCGGCCGTCTGAGAGCCTCTCATTGTTTTCACAGACTGAAGCTTTTATCTGCAGTACAGAGGATATTATTCACTGTGTCTCCAAGCACCTAATGCAGTATGACCTAAACCGAGACTAGATATTGCACAAGTTTCTTTTTGTTTCATATTGGCAATAGTATGCTGCCGTAGATAACAAAAGGACTGAATTTTAAATTGAAGCTGTTGCCTCAGTTCTTTGTTCTCACTGCTTTCCTGGGGAGTTTGGGTGACTTCTGGTCGTCTTTTTTTAATCAATTCCACTTTTCCCACCCTGTCAAAGTCATTCTGTAGTCATCACTCTGATCCTTTCATTAAAGCTCACTGCTATTCTGACATTTAGATTCATAGACAGCCATCTGTGCATCCACCTCCTCCACCATCCAAACTCAAGACATTACATCTGACTTCAGATGATCTCTCAGTATTTTATTATTCTTTTGTGTTTAGCTTAGGAAAGGTCATTGCATCTTACAGTATGTGTGGTGGTATTTAAACACAGAGGTGGGAGGTATTCCCACAGAGATCAAAGATGTTTGATGTCCAAAGTGGGAATTAAGCGATTTTTGAGTGGGTGGAAAGGTGGAGGTGACGAAGAACATGAAAGGATTAGCACATAAACTACAAGATGCTCTAAAACAGCTTACAAAGTGGCTTTTCTCCATATGTATCTTCTTCTTCCAGCACACCACCGTAAAGAACATCCCTCTCCTGAAAGTTGCCAGATAATCAATGTTATTTACTTCCCCTGGTGGTCATGAAGGGAATAGACCTGAATAATGGCCTAAATTAAATATATTTAAAACCTAAATCTTTAAGCCATGTTGTTATTGCATCATTTTTCAGTGCACTGAGTTATCACTGTGTTTGGTCCAAATAAGAATAACAAAGTCTTATCTCTGATGTAAATTAGGTTGAAATGTTCCATTTTTAAAAAATCAGTTTTAGACAGTATCTCATTCAGGTGCAGGAATCTGTTGCTGCATCCTGGCAGGTGTTTTCATCATTGTATACACCTGATGTATTCCCCATGTATCCTCAGTAGTGTTTAAACAGTGCTTCACTGTCTCTAGTCAATTTTAAGAGGCTTAAAAACTGATTAAAATGATTTCTTAGTGTAAATTTGTAAAACCTATAAAGGCGTCCTGTAATGAATAATGATGCGTGTGTACTGAGAAGGCTGTAATCACCCACTGTTTGCAGTTTAGTGTTTGTCTGGGCATGTTTCACATGTTTGTTTGTACTCGCATGAAGCCCGAGTCAGTCGTTGCTGCTGGACTGTGGAGAGGGAACCTTTGGTCAGCTCTGCAGACACTACGGGGACGACGTTGACGACACTTTGTCCAAGATCGCCACGGTCTTCATCTCACACCTGCATGCTGACCATCACACAGTAAGCAGCCATGCATCAGGTTTTAACTTGTAAAAACAAAGTTAGACTGCTCGACTTACTCTCGTTGTGATCTTTTTGTTTCAGGGGCTGGTGAAGCTGCTGTACCAGAGAGAAAGGGCACTGGTGAGTATTTGAAATACTGTTTCTTTTTGAAGAAAGTGAAAACTCAAGACATGAAAGGTTGGTTAAAAATAGAAACCTCTGATATATACTGTGTGAATGTGTGTGTGAATGGGTGGATGACTGGATGTGTAAAGCGCTATACAAATACAGGCCATTTACCATTTATACTACCTCCTTGTTTTGTGTAAGGATTCCCAAATAATGACATTCAGGGGTTTGTGTCACATCTATACCTCCAGGCAACTTTGGGAAAGCCATTTAGCCCGATCTTCCTGGTTGCTCCGGTTCAGATCATGACCTGGCTCAACCAGTACCACGACTACTGCGAGGAGATTCTCAGTCACATCAAGTATGTGGACACAGAAACATCTTAACTCATTAGGACACACTCCACCTCCATGCTTTATGAGTACTGGATTAGTTAAGTTGAACTGTTTTTGCTGTTACTGAACAATTTCATTGTGTCTTTGCATTTATAATAATTTGAAATTAATAGTAAAACCAAAGCACAATTGCATTTATGTATATTATACATATATGGGCAGGGATAGCTCAGTAGGTAGAGTGGTGGCCCCATGATCGGAAGGTCGGGGGTTCGATTCCCCTGAACAGCTACCCTGAGGTACCCATGAGCAAGGTACCGTCCCCACACACTGCTCCCCGGGTGCCCAATGGCTGCCCACTGCTTCACTGAGTGAATGGGTTAAATGCAGAGAGGAATTTCCCCACGGGGATCAATAAAGTACTCCTTTCTTTCTTTCTTTCACCACTTGCACTACATTATTTGTGTACTGGGCAAAGAAAGAAGTCTCTTTGGTGTATTTTTGACAAACACAGTTGTCGTCATGTTATCAGCAACTTTCAGGGTTTTTAATTTTGTTTCTTCTGATTGGTTGAAAAGTGTTTGAGCTGTTCAGAGTAGCTGGAAAGATTCCTAAACTATATAAATCATGTAATTACATGCAGTACGTTTAGGGAGCTAATTCCTGTCGTTGATGTTTCATAGACCAGTGTTTCCCAACCTTTTGGAGCCACGGCACATATTTCACATCAGAAAAATCGCACGTCACACCACCAAACAAAAATGTCACAAAAGGCATATTGATCATTTTTCCCTGCGCACCAGGTATAGCGGTATATTGTCCCCAGTATACTTCTTTTGCTTTCTTCTGACCACTAATCATGCTAGGGCCTTCATCTGGGTCAGAGTTTTCTCCAGGACCAGGTCAGACTGGATACTTTTATTTTCAAATATGTATCTATTGCTGTTACGCGCTGCGTTGTCTAACTCGCAGCTTGACTATTATGTCATTTCTTCTTCGTTTTCTTCTGTTTTACTGGCACTTGGCAACCCATTTAATTAGAGCTGGTAGTTGTACTGCCCTCTAGTGGAAGAGAATGTAACTGCTCTGCCTGTTACTCACGCCGGTCGTTTAGAGCAGCGGTCCCCAACCTTTTTTGCGCGACGGACCGGTTCATGCCCGACAATATTTTCATGGACCGGCCTTTAAGGTGTCGCGGATAAATACAACAAAATAAAACTAGTACCGGTACCGAAAAAAAGAAGATTTATTCATAACACACGTGAAAAGACCCAGGAAAACCGAGTTAACGATAAAAACGATAAAAACCCTGAAAACCATACATTTCACACCTGAGCCTCAACTCTCGCGGCCCGGTACCAAACGACTCACGGACCGGTACCGGTCCGAGGCCCGGGGGTTGGGGACTGCTGGTTTAGAGTACTAACCAGGTGGAACCAGATAATCTTCCACGACACACCTATGTGCCGTGGCACAGTGGTTGGGAAACACTGTCATAGACTACTATTAAATACTTAACAACATATCATTAATAATAATAATGATGTTTATTTGTGCTGCACATATCAAAACCAGTATTATAAGAAACACAGAATAAAGAACAAAGGACTGTCTGGACTTCTTTAAATGTTTCTCAAAGGTCAGACTAAACTCAGAACAACCCGGGTTCTAACAGGTGATTTCATGAATGGATAAAGGGCTCTGGGATAGACTGAATACCTGGAGCGTCCCTGAACCAGTGATGAGAATTTCTGTTTTATTTGAGTTTAAAAATTGCACTCATCCATTTCTTATTATCACATAGGCAGTTTATAAGGTTGGACAGGCTCAGTGGGTTTTACTGAAAGATAGAGTTGTGTGTCATCGGCGTGGCAATGGTTATTTCTCTGTCTAATGTGGATGAGAAGTAAAACATATAATGAAAAAGGGCAGGTCTGTAATTGAAGAATCTACTTGTACAGTTAAATTTACAAGTATGTTGTTGTTTTTTTACTTTATAGAAATATAAGAAATGTTTATGGAGTAACTCAGTAAACTAAATTACTAGAACTATAGCAGCAGGAGGTCTTTCAGCCTTTAAGTTGCATTGACTGAAACCATGAACAGGATAACAGATGAGCATAGACACTGTGCCGTTTGAAACTCACTGGTTTCGAATCATCATCAGCTGTCATCATTTGGTTGTCATCGTGTAGTTATTACATATTTGGGTAAAAGATCCTTGGCAGTTAGATCAGACTTCAGAAAAACATACAAGCCTGTTTTTTTGTTTGTTTGTTTGTTGTTTTTTGTCTGAACCAAGTAGCAAGTCATAATATTAATCATATAATTCCTAAAGGCACCAACAGTTAAAAACATGTCGGAGAGGTGTACAGCTGCCTGTGTTGGGACCGATCAGTCGGCTCAGGAATCCAAATGAATTCTTGTAGATTTGCTATGAAGGGAGAAGCAAAAACACATTTTTGCAGACTGCAAACATGACCAAATAAATGTTGGCCTTTAACATGGGAGTCTATGGGGATTGACTTGCTTTTGGAGGCAGTCTCAAGTGGCCAAAACAGGAACTGCACTTTGGCTTTATGTTACATTAAGGTAATTCCAGTGTTCTAATGTAAGTCGTCTCTCTGTTAATTTCCTGCACCAGGTCCTTGTGATATCAGTTTCTGTATTTAGTGAAGACATCCTTCACACTAATCATGCACGCACGTGTCTGTGCTTAAAGGTGAAACAGTCAGTTTCAGTGCGTCGTTTCTCTGAAGGATGTCTGATTTGTTTTTCAGCCTCATCCCCAATAAATTTCTGTGTGACACCGTCGAGGTTCCCAAACAGAGGACGAAGTCATTCATCCAAGCGATGCTGAAGAAGAACAACCTGCAGCGGGTCAGCAGCCGTTTGAACGTCACATGTTTGTTTATTTATTTATCGAAGCCTTTTTAAAGTGACTCATCGTTTTATTCCTGTGTGTCTCACAGTTCCACACATGTTTAGTGCGTCACTGCAAGAATGCCTTTGCCTGCAGCTTCACTCACCAGGCAGGCTGGAAGCTGGCCTTTTCTGGAGACACCATGCCCTGCGACGCATTCGTACACATCGGTTAGTCCTACTCAGACTGATTAAAGTCCATACGTCACCCAAGTGTATCTAGGCAGAAGCACATAATAGCAAATTGAGCGTCTGCTTTCGATATTACAGTGATTCATATAAGGTCATCTTGACTCTAGCTTGACTACACGGGTTGTTTTGAATAATTTATCCGATATTTCTTAATGCTCTCAATCACTCTTGTAGCTGGCAGCCTCTTCTAATGGTTCCTCTGGGATCCCTCTTCATTGACTCTTCTTAAATTGCTTGACTGGATTCTGTCCAAGCAAAGCCTCCCAGAGACAGCCAGTGTTTCCCAAGTCTGCTCATTATAGATGGCTCAGCTCACCGGACAAACAGGGCATGCGGATTCTTGATCACGCTGACCACCTGATTGATTTCCTGTGGGACGGGAAGAAGCTCTAAGTGCTTCCCTCTGATTTGGGCTTCTCATTCTCATTCTTTCTATTATTTTAACCCAGGAAAAAATGCGACCTTACTAATCCACGAGGCCACACTGGAGGATGAGCTAGAGGAGGAAGCTGTAGAGAAAAGGCATAGGTGAGTGAAACAAACTGTGTGGCTCTGCAGGTACTTTAAGGTGATTTAATGGAAATGAAGGAAATGTTGGAGGAGGAAAAACGAGCAGTTGGAGCTCCGTGTCAGCTAGCAAAGAGTTCTCTTCACTCGCTGATTGAGGCAGCCGTTATGTTCTGAGTGCATTGTTAAATCTCTTCATTCTCCGCACATATTGACATTGATTTTTGTTTCTTTTTTACGGCGCCACTGTGAGCGTCTGTCTTCACAAAAGCGTGTTTTTATGTCTTTAGAAAACAACGTTCCCATCGAAGAGCGACGTAAATCTGTGACTTTGACTGATCTTTTCTCATAGTACAACCTCCCAGGCCATCGGTATCGGCATGAAGATGAACGCCGACTTCATCATGCTCAACCACTTCAGCCAGCGCTACGCTAAGATCCCTCTCTTCAGCGAAGACTTCAACGACAGGGTGGGAATATCCTTCGACCACATGAGAGTAAGAGCGGCCGTGTCTGATTTCTTTGACAAATAATGTCTTACTGGATTTGACAGCTGGTTTCCAGATATCCTGTTGCACTTGAAGGCATCACGGGGACACTGTGTGAAACATGGTCCACAGACATGTGCAGATGGAGGCTCTCTTAATGATCACGCAATCCTGAAAGTTTTAATACTATAGTGTTGCAGACAGGCGTCCCCATGGAGTTAAACTTTGATAGTTCGACTCGTTTCATTTCAGCCGAGCTTCAGTTGAAATTTCTCGGCTCTGCTTTCAGAAATGAACTTTTCTCCAATTCATCCACAGCTTCGGCAGCAGGGTCCATTTATGCGTTCCTAGAGAAGGTTTTACACATTTATATACAACAACAGCAAGAACTTCAAACAATAGGATATTAATACTTTTAGAAATAACATTTTTTTTAGGTTTTAAGGACATCTCTACATTTCAGTGGAGCTTAGTTCCTCTATGATGAGCCCTGCCTTGATGTTGAAGGAATTTTCAGGCTTAGCAGAGATCGGCAGTCATGGACTGATTTTCTTTGCTAATTAACTTTACCTACTCTAACTACTAACTAACTACTATATCATCTCCCTCAACTCCACTTTAAAGTTCATGGTGACTTTAATATTTAACTTTAATATCTTTAGATACTTTCAAAAGTATCAAGATCTTGTTTTTTACATTTTGCTTCATCTGATTTTTTCCCGTCCGTCTAAATAAGAAAATTAAAGAACAACATTGTGTCCGGACAGGATTAATCTCTTTATTCAGTACGGTGGTCCCTCACTATAACCCGGTTCACCTTTCGCGGCCTCCCAGTTTCGCAGAATTTTTTGTGCACAATTTTGCATGCTTTTATTTCTTTTTTAACAGCACATTGTGTTCTGCATCCTAATTGGCTGTAGACCATGTCAATCAGTCTCCTCCATGTCATGTCTCCTGTACAGTACAGAATGCGTTCAGCTTGTCACATTTACATAAAAAAAGACCATTACGCTGGATACCAACATCATCCGCATCAAAGCTAAAAAGCTTTATGAAACTTTAGCTGACAGCGAGGAGCAGGATGCTGCGGAGTCCAGGCCATCGACGAGTGCTTTCAATGCCAGCAAGGGCTGGTTTGACAAATTTCAGAAGTGCTTTGGACTTAGAAGTGTTTGACTGCATGGAGAGGCCGCCTCTGCGGATACCTCTAGAGCAGAGGCATAGGTGAACAACAAATTTAAAGCGATCATCAAGGAAGGGAGATATAAGCCTGAGCAAGTTTTTAGTATGGCTGAGACAGGCTTATTTTGGAAACGAATGCCCTCTCGCACCTTAATAATTCAGGACGAAGCCAAAGCCCCAGGATTCAAGGCCCAAAAAGATTACGTGACTCTGGCTATGTGTGGAAATGCCGCAGGCTTTATGATAAAACCGGCGCTTATTTATAGATCAAACAAACTTTGAGTGTGAAAATGTTAATGCCTGTCTGAGAAAAGTGTGTAGTGAGAGGTTTTACAGCCTTAAAGCATCTGTAATAATTGTAAAAAATAAAGCTGATTACTTTGCGGGTTATTTTTAGGACATAACTCCCGCAATTAACAAGGGAGCACAGTATTAACAAAACATGTATGTAAAAACAGGAAGCTGGGACTAAACCTGGACCTTAGTGGAGGCTGAGTACTTTCTCCCTATGTATGACTGACATGATAAACTTCTGGCTCCTCAGCCTTGCTCATTAGTGATTGTAAGACAACATACATTACCAAAGCACGAGAAATGACAAATTAGTATTTAAGTTTGATTAAATATCTCCAGTTAAAGGCACATTTAAAAACAGTTTTTCAGCTGTTTCTTAATCTAAATGTTAGCAGAAATGCTAGTAGTTGGATGGGGATTGCTGCAACTTCCAAGACTTTCTATTTTTTGTAACATATAAACTACCAACAACAAACATTTATACAAGAATAACAAGGAAATTATACTGTATACAAAACATTTACTGTAAAGAGTATAAATAAGGATAAAAAGAGCTAAAATGGTAAAAAAAAAAGTCTAAATGGAATGGTTCTGAATGCTTTCATTTAAATATTGTGGCAATTTCCTTTATTTCGTCTACTCACAGATTCGTTTTGATGATTCCAAAATCATCCCCAAACTCATTCCTGCACTGAAAACCCTGTTTGCCGAGGAGCTCGGCGAGATGGAGGAGAGGAGGGAGAGGAGGGAGATGAGATATCCAAGAGGAAGCAGCTCTGAAGTGACTAGCGAGCATAAGACGGGAGCGCCGGACGTCAGCAGAGGTGCTAAAAGAGACCAGGAGGAAACAGCAGCACATGTAGAAACGAAGAGGCTGAAAACCAGCTGATTCCTCTCTTTCATTTAAACATGAGTTTTGAAAAAAAAAAAGACTAGATGAATCCATCTTGAGTTATTTTATTTAAATGAGCTGGAGATTTTTATTTGACTTGTGTGGAATGATTAAAGAAAATGTGCTTGTTGCATTAACTGTGCAGATCTGAGCTGTGACTGTAGTTTGTTTTTTGTTAAACGGAATAAAGCAAAGCTCGTCATGTGTCCTTCAACAGTGATTTGTAATCTGTTTCCTGCTGGGTGCCATTTCACTTGACGTCTAAATCCAGACTTTCTAAACTTTTAGAATAAAAATAGAGTTTAAATTTAGTTACATTCGCATAAAAATTGCAACAAATCTATATAGTCTGTTCAGCTGAAGCTAATTTGTGGCAACATCCAGAGCTGAAAAATGAAGCTAAAGTGTAATTTGCATACATTATAGTTACTTTAATGTCCAATGGAAGCTGATACCAAAAGAGAGTCAATCCCCATGGATGCCCATGTTTAACATTGCCAGGCATTAAAAAATTGTATTTACATTCTGCTGCAGTAATAGGCTCAGTCTCTCTGGAGCGTTTCCCCTTCATAACAACTCATCCAGCTGGATTGTGTAGGGAGGGGTGTGGCCATGTTGATAAACAGGTGTGCTGACGTGGGCACCTGGAGCTTATCAGTGTCTCCTGGATCACATCTGATGTGCTACTTATGGTAGCATATGGTCAAAGTAACTAGCATGGTGACAGCCATATATGCTAACCCTCCAAAATGCAGTGGACGCTGTCACTGTAGCAGCTTCCATCCTTTATGTAATCTGTGGCTTTAAGGAATTCACCAGAAGAAGTTCATTTTTCTAATGTTTTCACATCTTGCAGCAAGCAGCTTATTTTTTCTGGTCTTTTGCTGAATAATTTGATGTATGAACAAGCCACAGTCATACTGCACTTTTACTCCTGTTGAAGTCATTTATCACACACTGAAATGCCAAAAGGTGCAGATGTTTGGTGTCTTGCCCAAGAACACTTTAAAAGGCTGATTGGAGAAGCTGGGGATCAATGAACAGTACAATGTAATATAAATAAATAGAAATGATTAGAAAGGCTTTAACAAAGAAATCCAGTCTTTCAGCATCAGATGATGTTTGAAAATTAATAAGATACCAGGATACTTTACGAGGGGTATGTTGAATATTTCCACACAGGTCCACATGGGGGCTTCAGTGAGCCATCAGAGCTTCGAGGTACCCGTTACTGTGGCCTAAAGGAAAAATCATGGTAATAAGCCTCATGAAGAGATGGGCTATTATCTTTTGCCACTGGAGGGAGGGGCGGCTGCAGGAATCTCCTCTGCTCACAGCAGAGGAAAATGAGGAAAAGTACTGAGGCACCAGAAGGGTCGGGTGCATTGTTAGAAACTACATTAAAGGTGCTGGCTCACTATGAAACTGTAGTTTGGCTTTTTTAAAAGTTGCCTTTTGATTTGACGTATGACACGAGGCGCATACAGTCTGCAGGCATGAATGAACTTTGGTTTCAGAGGTCTGACCTTTCAATTACAGCGAACTTGCCCTCCGAGAAGATATTTACCACTGCCTTGTTCTCCCGCAACCCTTTTTCTTGTATGACAGTTTTACCTTTGTGTCTAGGTTAAAATTGTCAACATTTCCATCACTTGTGATTCTGCTCTAAATTCAAGGCAACAGTTAGAACAGATGAACTTCCTAAAAGGATCCCCTCCTCTTTCATTAGACAGTTGCCAGAACCATGAAGTAATTGTGAGTTTTCAGAGATTAGTGACTTGAGCGGTGGGTCTGCGATTAGCCTATTTTCTGGAGTGTGAAGCAGTGAGATGAAGATGCATTGCTCCTGAGCCTTCTGAGTCCATTTAGAGGCCTTTGCCACCACTGAGCCGCTTCTATCAGAGGAGGCACGCGTGATAAGCAGAAAGGGGGCATAATTGGGTTTTGACATAAGCATTGCAGAGTCAAAATGGTGGATTGATGGACCTAATCATCACTTGACCAGCAGTGGACCACCACAAATGAATATTGAAGACATGATTCAAATGGATTTACCCGAGATTTCGCCAGCTTGCTTTTTACCCTGTGTGAGTGACTGCAGTGGTCTTCATTCATTAGTTTTTCTTTCCCAATTATTTGTATTTTTTTAAACTGCAGTAAATTAAAGAATGGATGCAAGCAGGCAATGAGAGAAGCTCACAGGAAAGAATACTGCTTGAAATGAAATCACTTTGATTTTGATTGATATTTATTTTTAGTTTTCACAAGACAACCAGGGCTTTCACTGCTTGCCCTGAATTGCAAGCTTTTCTTCTTGAAAGTATTTGTTTTAGCATATGCAAAATTTAAAACAAAAAACTAAAGCTTTAAAAAGTACAATATTTGTTTGCCAAATTTATTGGACTAATAGTAGAAATCAGCACAACATAGATATACACAAGATAGAAAGTAAATGACTTTTTTCTTTCAGTTTCTTAACATCAGATTTGTTTCAAACTTCTCTGATCATTAGGCTTGTTTTTACAAACCTCACCACCTTCCCCTAGATTTTAGGACTAGCTTCACTATTGCCAAAAATAAAGACCCAGATCATCAAGGAATCTTTGTGGGTTACTAATGAAGCCTGCTGGCATCAAAGTTTCCTCCACAATGGTGACCATGTGAGACCAAGACTCACAGATTGTGAGGATGTGCATCTCTGGCTCATTAGGCACCCCTTTGGACAACGATCCTCCACAGGAAGCTCATTCAGAGTCTCACATGTATCGAGACTTTGGACAGTTCTTTTTCTTACAGTTTCAGCAACTTTTAAACGGAAGCCCTGAAGTTTAACCTGGAAGTTCTTATTTTTTCATGTTCTCTTGAATGAATTAATCATTTTAAACATTTGTCTGAATCATCTGTCTGAATATAGCATTAAAGAGAAGCATGTGAATATCCGATTTTTCTGAGTTATGCATTAAAAGAAAAATAGATTTTAAATTGCAATAAGGCTTAAAGTTATGTGTGATTAGCCACTATGAGTGACAAGTGGGTGCCGGTCTGCTAGACCTCACCTCCACTAATTGGAGTAACTAAACTAGAGCACTGTGCTGTGTTTTAGCTGTTGTGCATTTTTTAATGGTATAGAATAGAATAGAATAATCCTTTAATTGTCCCACAAGGGGAAATTTGGTTGTAACAGCAGCCAGAAAGACACATATACAAACAAACAGTACACAGGACACAGAACAGAAACATACACAATTTTTCTTACATATTTACATTAAGGACAATGGTTACTATAAACAGAGTACTGTACAGTTATTAAATCAAATAAAAATAACTACAGATAACAGGCAAACCAGGTTGTAGTGCGAATCGGTTGATTAAATTATTGCAGTTTTTTTTTTTTTTTATTAATCCTTTATTTATCCAGATAAAAAATCTCATTGAGATTAAAAATCTCATTTCCAAGAGAGACCTGGCATCATGGCAACAAAAGTCACATACCACATAGGTATATAACATTTACAGCGCAGATGTAAACATCTATGTTTGTTGGGAGCAGTTCTGATTGTACAGAACTGTGGTATAATCTGACAAATAACAGGTCATCCTGTGCAGTTAACTGGACCAACAGACTATCCAACAAATGTGTAAATGAAATTCTAGCGCTTTACTTGTGTACTACTTAGCATCAATATGTAGTATTGGGGTTTTAATAATCACAATAACAACATGATGTTAATGTTTCTGCCATTTTGGATGTGTGACAATCATCGTCACAATGTAGGGTTAAGTGAATAAGACCTAAAGACCAGCCAGTTACCCGTGGCAACTACTAGTTGCTAGGGAAAAATATGTATTTCATTGTCAGTTGGTGAGGAGAAAAAAGTTCCTCGCTGTTGCTAACATTGCTAACAGATTGCTAACATATTGCTAACAGATTGCTAACAGATTGCTAACAGATTGCCCGGTTGACTGTGGTTTACATTGAACACGCTGACTTGTGACACAAACCAAAATGGAGACTGTTTGAAGCACAGCTTATACTTTGAAGGTGAAAAATCACCGAATCTGGTTTGTGTTACACTTTCTCAAGTTTTGCTACTACACAGCTAGTAGCTAGCAAATGTTTGCAGACAAACACGTTTCAAGTTTTATTGTCATGTACAGATAAATAGTGTAGCAACATTTACCTGTAATGAAATTCTTAGGCTCGTGTTCCTCAGCTTTACTTGAATATATAGAAAGTGTACATGTTAAAGAAAGAAACAGCTGGGAACCAAAAAATCGTATTTGGTGCTAAACACACTTTGCGATTGAATCCGATTGCCACTATTTGCCAACCAGTCAGGGAATAAACATTTTTCCTCAAGCAATGTGTGAATAATGTCACATGAGAAACCTCTGTAGCATTGTAATATTACACACACAACTATGGCTGCAACTATGGAGTTTATATAAACTCTGTGAGAAGAACTGATTACTTTTTCCTTCAGCCTAGAGAGACATTGCTGTTGTAAAGAGTGTAGTTTTTCTTCTATTCAGCACGCAGCAAGATAAACTCGGTTAACCTTTGTTACATTTTATATCTGAAAAGCTAGATATTTGAAAAACTGCATCTCAATCTGCAAGATGGGATCAAACTAGTTGAGGTGATTTAGAAAACATATTTCTTGATAATTGGTTGAGTCAAGCCTGTAGCATCTGCAAATAATATGCTATGGCTAATTAACTCTTACCTTGGAAACCTGCATGTGCACAGGTGGTTGCAGGTATTTGTGAGCCCCTTGAGGGATTATTTTTATTATTACTTGTGAGAAATTAAGGCTAATAAAAGACAGTAGAAGCCTCGCTATCATCCCTGGATCTGCATCGTGCGTGGCTCGTGTGTGAGAGGGGAAGTCATTAAAATATAACATCTAACAAACAGACAGCTGTGCTACTCGTGTTTGTCATACTTTATTTGGTGTGGAACGAGGAGAGACAGATCTGAACAGAGCGGGACACCACCAATCAGATACACCTCCCCACCTGAATCCTCCACTTCAATCCAGAGTCAATTATGCAGCCTGCTCGCCTCTCCTCACATTTAATGCCTGGCTGCTGATTCAGAGAGCGGCCCCGTTCTGGTCTGGCAGGAATCAAAGTGTGAGGTAATCTGAGGGGACTTGTGAAGAAAAAAAGAGGCACCAGTTTGCAGAGCCTCTCAGATTGGAGGTCACAGTCCAGGCCGGCACATCTCAGACACACAGACAGGTAGGTAATTATAGGCGGAAGTTCTATCCCTGCTGATTAGACCAGCTATTTCTACATAACTGTCCATCAGCTGCCATCTCACATCTTCATCTTCATCCACTCTGCTCAGATACCTTTATCCACCGCTACAGATCAGGCCTAAAGCCTGAGGGAACAAATCCCGAAGCCTCAACCCACCTTCTCATAAAAAAGGCTACAAAATTATGATCAAAGATCCGAGCCAGACCTTTGATAATGTTGCGAATACAGTGAAAATGGCTTTTTCAGAAGTGGCAGAGCAGCTTTTGTGCAAGGAAAGGAGAGGTAGTGCGACGCAGAGCATTAATATTCCATCTAGTTCTGCCTGGGTTAGCCTCTCTCACCGCCCCAGCATGGCTGCGCTGCATTAACAGACTGTCTGAGGGAGAAACCTCGGGAGGCTCGGAAAGCACTGGCTCTCACCTGGTCCTGCATGTGAATAAAGATCTTCTCCCAGCAGAGAAAACAATCAGACGCTGTAATATTCACAAGCAGTCGGCTCACAAATCTCACCTTCTTGGTGCAGGCAGAACGAGGAGACATTAAAAATGTTTGTTTTTACAAGGTGAACTGTATTTTTCTAGTTTGTTATTTTGACATTCAGATAAAGACTCGTTGAGGATTAAGGAGCTTGAAGTGAAACAGCAAAATATGCTTGACATGCATTACTCATCACTTCTCAAAACAATGTCCCATGAGGGCTTGCGTTCAATGTGAATCACAGAAATTCTCAGCAAAATATCTATCAAATTGAGCATTATGTGGGATCTTTATTTTTCATGCTTTGTTTGTGCACTAAAACACATTACATGCTCCTCAAAAATCACTCAGCTTAGTGTTTGAGACCCGGTCACTGATAAAGATATAGTTTATGGTCCAGTCTGTGGGGAATAATGATGAATTTCATCATTAAAATGTATAACAACATCTTAACACCTCTGCAGAGGGGACAGCAAGGTGAGTTGCTGCTTTATGTTTTCAAGTATGATGAGATAACTGCTAGTTATCCTATATGATGCAAAAAAAAAAACAGGCGAGGCTTTAATTTAATGATGCTCTTTAGCTTCTTTAACATGATCATCAGAGACCACTCGTGCCATGCAGATGGAGGACAGGAGGCCACTTCAGTCAGGACAAGAATAATTTAACAGATTATAAGCCATCATTATATCACTGACATTAGCTGCTGAAACACACATACTTACACCCCCCATTAACATTTTTATTTTAGTGGTTTGCACTGCCCGCTGGCTTTTGCTGTGCGATCATATATTCAGGTCATAATCTCTCTCTTTTTGTATTTATTGAACCATCAGTAATAAATTGATTGTAATGCTTTGATGTTAATTCTAAACCTGGAAGTCAGCGAAGTTCTCCTGCATCAGTCAGACCCCACTGCTGTGAAAACTGCTGTAAAATGTCATTTAAGCCCAAATCAGACCGCAGTGGCTCATTCCTACAGCATGTCTCCGTTTTTGCAGGAAACCCTAATAACTTTTCCCTTTTTAATGATGCGCCTGTATCACTTAATGAAAATCTATAATGGCCTCATAGTGGCTTATAAAATCCTATTTAATCCCATTTAGTAAAGTGAATGAACTAGGCCCATTTAGCAGCTATTTAAACCTCATTTGTTTACTAAAACAGTTTAAATTTTCAGCGTACTAATGCCATAGGTTCTTTTTGTGTAAGACAAACCCAGGACCTTTGTCACTTTATCTCCCTGTCTCTGTTTATTATTATCTGAATATAAACCAGTATTATGGAATAGAATAGAATAGAATAGAATAGAATAGAATGTCTTTATTTTTATTGTCACAGGTACAACGAAATTGAAAGTGGTCTCCGATTGGTGCATCATCCATAAAAATATAAAATTTAACAATAAAATTATTTAAAGTGGTAACAAGAATAATATACATAGACAATGGCCTGAGCCCACATGCACACAGACATCAACAGTATGAACAACATTGACATAAAGATGGCTTTAGCCACCATGACGTTCATTTTGAAATGTCAACTTCAGGTTTCAAAGGTTTTTAAAGCCACAAGTGACCACATCTGGATGAGGTGTAGGGATGCGGACAGCATGGTGGTGCAGTAATTGGGATTCACACCACACTCCAAGATGATCCAGCAGCAGACAATTGGTTTGAATCGACTGGAATGGGTGGAGTTATGTGTATCTTCCTCCCACAGTCCACAGATAGGCATACTGAGATAACTGGTAATTCTAAATTGCTCATTGGTGTGAATGTGAGAGTGAATGGTTTGGTTTGTCTCTATATTTTAGGCCTTTTGCAGCAGCTGTGAGAAGCTTCAGCACCCCCATGACCCTAAACTGGATAAGGAAATAGGATGTATGGATGGTTGTAGTGTCATATCATAAGCTAATGCCAGCAGTATGAATGCAATGCAGAGAATGCACAAATTCCTACTAATTAGTGACATGCACATAAAACACTACAATTCCACTCTTTAGAGCTGAAGACTCTTTGCTGTGAATACAAGGTCAGGTGACACTAAAAATGCTCAAAGTCTGCAATGGACATTTCCAAAAAACAAACAGCACGCTGCAGTGGAGTTAATCTATGGCATATATCCATGAGGGTAGGGGAAAAATGCTGAGAATGCCACGTGGTTATTAAGCAAAGAAAGGAGAGAAAACAAAGGCCAGCAAGACAAGAAATGTGGTTTATTTTCTGCAAAAGAATTAGAGAAAATACACACGCAAGGCTGAAGCATCACTTCTTTATAACCGTTTGGCTTATGAAGAAGTTAAAAACCAAATTGTTATACCTGGTGGCATAAAAACACTTCTGCAAGGAAAAGACTCAAACGCGGCTTTGGTTACTGCTTATAGAAAAAACAGGACGGATTTTGTTGCTGCAGTTGGATGAAGAGACTGCCAGTGCCCGACTGCTCACTGGCTTGTAGCAATTATCTGGAGGATTGTGGATGTGTGTCTGTGAACTGAAATCAGACAGGAGAAGAATAATAACAAATTGCAAATCAAAACAGCCATTCAGTGCTCTCCATCCAGGTGTTCTGAGCATAGACGATGTCACGATGTCCATTCTGAGGAAGCAGCTGGCAGCAGTCGAGAGAAAACAGGGAACACATCTGCAGAACAAAACCATATTATCTCAGAATGAGTCCTTTTCTGCAGGAGACATTATGACTTGTAGCAAGAAGAGTACGGATGTATTTAAAAAACAGTGATGATGGCTTCGTTCCATTCACATTTACACAGTTAAAAAAAGCTGCTTCTTTGTGCATCTTGGATTTCTGGACACAACTACAGGAAACACAGCTGTCATTAGTGCCGTGATGTTTTTGGAATAACAGGATAATAGGTGTGAAGAAGGTGGGCGACAAAATGATTTCGACCATCAGGCTCAAACTATAGTTTAAGAGGCCCATCATCAAATATTGCTGCAGGATGGAAGAGCTTTCTAATTCGTTCACGGCTGATGCGGACCTGTTCCAATTTAATTCAAACATGTAGCAACAATAAAAGGATCGATGCAGCAGAGAGAAGTTCAAGGTCAACTCAATGACTGAAAGGTGCCCAGGTGTCGTGGCCGCAACACAAACTCGAATCGTCGCTCCTCCACCATCGCGGTGAAGTGTATGTGCTGATATGACATGTTTGAGTTTCTTCAAATGTGGTGCTGTGGATTACGGACAAACATCTCCACTTTTAGGTGTTGTTCCAAAATTCACACCTAAGATGTAGCTCCTTGTTTTTCTTCTGGTAAGATTGTGGTACTGTGCTAACGCACCTGAATGTTCCACACCAGCTAACTGACGAAATTTCAGCCTTTATAGGGATGTTCGCACTTGCTAAGTGCATCACAGGTGATATGAAGCATCTTAAACTACAGTTTTCATGCTTGTTAATAGTTTTAAGTCTTCACGTTTCTCGTTTTCCATTCGTACTTGTGCAAATCATCTCTTACTTGGACTGACCAAAGGGGATTTGTCACTGGACAACAACTGTAAAGAGTTCAGCAGTTTAAATTGATAATACAACAAAATGTGACTATTTGCAGTATTTTGTGGGATGTTAGTGAGGTTGATTGTTAAAAAAAATGGTGGCATAAATTGATCACGGGTCTCCAAATGTCCTAAAAACCTCTGGTTATCTGCCTGCATGCAAAAACAGTAAATAAAAAAGAGATAAGCTCTCAGGGGGAACAAATGTTTAACAGCTTTATAAGCACCAAATTCTGCTACAACAGGAAAATTTGACATCTGCCGCCACACATGCACACACAACAGCAATCAGAGAGTTAGCTTTAGCACTTTATAGAGCCTTTTGTAAATTGGACAGTTTCTGAATTGTTTTTTTAAGGCTTTTATGAGCCTATCGGGGGTTAAAAATGTGTTGTAGTCAACAGAAGACCTTGTAATTTCTTTAAGTTACTTGAAAGTCAATACAGTATTATTGTGAAGGAAAGCTTGTGGGACCAGGTCATCGTGTGCTGGAATGAGGCTCAGGAGGTAATCAGATGTCTTACGCAGAAGCGTTTAATGAAGCTCGATCGAGGCGGATAGAGTACAGTAATGGAGTTTGAGAGATAGAAAGCCGCGCTCCTTTCTAAAGGTCATTAAGAGCTATTTGTACTCGCTCTGTACACGAGTACACAACACTTTAAAGTTTCACACTTCATGGAGGGAGATGAAATGCTGTGCATGGAAGGTTTTTCTGCTAAACTGGGAACAAAAAGTCCTGAAATCTGTTCCCTTTTGCACCACATACACAGGTATCACATTCTTACACTTAGTAGTGACGCACTGCTGGCGAGTGACCACTGATTGACCCCTTCTCCTATTGACTCTTTTTAAACTGTGAATGGTCTGTACTCTTGTACCACCTTTTTAACCTTCGCTTACTTCTGCTGAAGTTTTTTTTATTCAGCCATTCAAGCACATGTGTTCAAGCAAGCCTGCATTCAAGGTTTAATGTCTTCAGATTGAGAGTTTAGCTTCAAAGTGCTCTGAAGCTTCAGTTTTTGATGCTTTTTTTCTAGTTTTGGCTTTGTGTAATTATAGAAAGTAGATAACCTTAGTATTGTAACAAACAGAGCGACCCCATATATGGATGAACAGTGGAGTGCTATGTTTTCAGCCAATGCTTGAAAACTCTGTTAACTTGTATGGATGCAGTTTATGGCTGTATGGACTGTGACAGACTAATAAACTATCTCCTTACTGTTATGTAGGTTTACTGGCCAGAACTGACTTAATGAGACTAAACATGAAGTGCATGAGTTAGTAGTCATTAGTGGAGTGAAGCCCAGTTTGGCCGTGCTGTCAAATATAAAGCTAAGTGTGTGGAAATGGCACAGACAGCGACACAGGAAGAGTCAGCTGCAGGTCCACAGGAAGGAGTAGTTTAAATAGGTGCTCTGCACTCAGCTCCAAATAGCAATTCCTGCAACACAGAATAGACAGAGCATCATCGCAAGAGGCCCCGGGGCCACAACAAAATAAAAACTAGATTAAAATCCTCGGATTTCACTCACCAAAACTGAAGCACAAACTTCTCAGACTGGCGGTACCTCACATGAAGCCATATTATTTGTCAGGAAATTGCATTAAAAATGCCCCAAAAGGCACAAACACTGCAGAGAGGTTCTGTTTTGTGATTCAAGTTAGTGGAGGTAAGTTCCTAGCAGACAGCAGCTGATTGATTCCAATTACAGGCAGCTCTGGCCAAAGTGCCAGGGTCTTAAGGATGAGTTATAAAAGATCAGCCCTTGTGGAGCTGTGATGAAGGAGAAAACTATCCATAGAGGCTAAAAACAGGCTGTAAACATACATTTTAATGGACGTCTATGGAGACTGATATGCTTTGGAGCAACCCTCATGTGCTGGATATCTGTAGGTGGTTTGTCAGTGTGATGCTATGACAAACATTTAAAGAAGATACAGGGCCTCCATGCTAATGTGTGCATGGAAATCTTCTTGCACTGTGCACACATTAAGTGTCATTTGTATGCAAAAATAACACATAATTGTATGCTAGATTTATCAAACGTGCACCGGCCAATGTTATAAATAAATGCATACTGCTAGAATTTTTTAAATATAAAGAAACATTTCACCTCAACAGGGTGCTGCAGGTAGGATGAGGAGAACAATAGCCGGAATTTTGTGAAGGTGATTTGTATGAAAGATGAGATCTGTTTGGGATAAAACTGAAAGTTATGACCAGGCAGATTGAACGGGGAGCCCCATGTTGCCGGTCCTGTTCCATCTTTCCTTCTGCACGTTGTTAAGGAGCTCCAATTATCCCGAGTGGTCCCACATCGCACATCTCTTCATTTTCAAACCCACTAGCCTTCAGCTTCCACGTCCATCTCCGCAGCTTTGATTTCCCTGCAGGCCAGCGTGCAGTCCTGCTGCATTCATGCTTCAGAGGCAGGCTTCCCTCGCTTCTTGATGTCACCTCATACATGTAATAAGGAGAAGGAAAATCTGCGCCTCGTCGTACTGTGTCCTTGTTATCCTGAGGTGGTAGAAAATTTCCCCCGCTTTTTAAAATAAGAGGCCTGTGATTGTGAAATTTTCGGTTTTGCTGAATGAACACGAATGGGTGTCCTTGGGTAATAAGCTCTCCAGAAAGAGGAATGCAAGAATTTCCCTTTTCTCTCACAAATGCTAATCGGCAGTGAAGTGAGCTGCTCAAATTCTGCCATTGCCCGTAAAGCCGGGTGAAAAAGGGTGACAACATTTCAATCCAGCTGTGCAGAGAAGAAAAGCATAATCACACTCTGCAGTGGCTCCTGTGTGGAGATGCTGTGAGGAGATAAACGCAGCCCCCTCGGGGAAGGTGGGCAGACAGAGACGGATTTGCTTTATCTTCTTAAACAGCGACACAAGTGAAAGGTTGATTTAAGAAGTCTGGAAATAATTAACACCTCATCTTGATGTCAGCCCCCCTTTTTCTACTGACAAGACGGTAAAGAGCACATTGTGAGCATTCACACCTTTATATGTTTTTTATATTAAGCTGCATGCCTGTTTTTCTTCTTCTCAAACTGTGCAAACAGCAGAGTTTAATGGGAAGTTGTTTTTGAGCGTGTTTGCAAATCTGATCGGACACACTATTTCAGCATAAAAGCTGTGCTGTTCTGTGCTTTTGTCAGACTAAAAGAGATTACCACAGGGATTTACTATACCAGAGTTTTCAGATGATAAGTATGAAAACGGGAATATGAAAGGGTTTAAATTTTTGTATAACATTCACATTTAAAAGGGAAGTTTTGTATCGTGGCCAAGATTCCTGAACGACAGGAGTACGGACAAAGTGAGCAAAAAAACATAAAGAGTGACCACAAAGGGGAGCGAAATGACTTTACTGGTGCACAAAGTCAGTGGAAATAAAGTGACTACAAACATCTTTATAATAACTGGAGAAATCAGTAAATGTCTGAAGTTGTTTGGAGAAGCGATTTCCATATTTTAGCCAAAAAGTAAATGCTGCTCTCATCACTTTATTTGTAGGAATCATAGTTGGTTATCTTTGTAAGGACATTCATTAACATTAATGCATCAGCTATGTCGCCTTACCCTAACGTTTACCATCACCACACCAAACTCAGTCTAAACCCTCAAACAGGGCTTTGGAGGCTGTGTAAAGAAAAGTGAGCCAACCAAAATGTTCTGGCAACATTAAATCAGTCTGATGTTTTCTAAAACACAAAACGATTCTCACACAGCTAGCAGGACATGCTCTTTTTTTGTAGTTTCATGTATTTTTTGTCAGTGAGGAAAGAACTTCAGTCAGACTCATGCTGTTTGGGATTAACGATTCTTGAGAAAACTGCCCGTTCGGCACAGCCTCGCTTTGAACAGTCATAAATGCTTTCAGTGAACGTGTGCTTAAAACTGTCCTCTTTTCAAAATGATTGTCTGCATGTGAAATGTTTATGGGACATCTGTAAATTGTAGCTACAGAAAGAAAAGTTAGACCAGAAACCCAAGGGGTGAAAAATGAACACTGAAGTTTTTATTTGTTTCAACATTTTCCTCCTTCATTAACTCTGCAGGAGGTGAATTTTCATCCATCTGGATACAGGAGTCGGGGATGTGACTATTCTGGATTACTCACCATGTTAATCACATTACATTTTTCACTAACACAGTAATGCAATACCTTACTGTACTAAATTCATGAATTATTCTAAAGTTACAATAATGTCAGTCACTGTGCTACAGTTTGGTTGGTGTGCAGGGAGGAGGAAATGTTTACAACTTTTGAGGAGCAGTGAAATGAACATTATTTTTTTTTATTTTACAACAAAACAAGAGCGTAAAGTTAAAGTGCAAACTGCATCCAGGACAGAAACAGCTGCTTCATATTGTTGACAGAACATCTGCTTTTTGCAAGCATCTGCACAGACAGCGTGCTAACACAAAGCTAGCCGAGACCCCAGAGTCAGCTGTATGCTGACCTCAGCCCAGCAGCCAGAGCCTGATCTTCAACAAAAGAAGCATCGAGCAGTCAGGACTGAAGCCCCAGTTTTGTTCTTGTTGTTGGTTTTATGTTCATATGTTACTCTATGAGAAAGATAATTTGTGTGTCCTGATTAGGATAGACCTTTTTGTCATTACGTGGCAGTGCATTTCAGGTCATGTAACGTTAAAGTGATGTAACTAGTTGTGCAACAAGCTGCTTTTTCTGACAAGTAATTATGTAATGTACTGAATTACTTGTAGGAAAATTAACAAGTAATGTGTAATACATTACATTCTTGGTGTAATGACCTCAACACTGGTTCTGACTCAGCTAGTTCGGTTGTATCCAGTTGGTCTAGGCTAGGCCTCCCCTCAGTTACTACGAGTCACTGAACTTTTTTTTGTGCATTTTTAATGGAAATATTTGAATATGAGCTACTGTGTCATAGAGACTACCCAGAAATGAGTGCTTCAGCTTTGGTGAATGAAATTCTAGGATTTTATTTATCTGCTCAATGATCAAATGACAACCTGAAGTCAACATGTAAGTATGGAAACCCGGGGTTCCTCCAGTGGCTACATCAGCTTAAAAAAGTGAGTCAGTTCCCACAGACTCCCATGTTAAAACTGCTCATCATTCAAACCACGGCTACAGCTTGGCAACCAAGAATCTTTCTGGTCACTATGGATAGTTTCTCGCTTCATAATAACTGCACAGTGAATAAATATTCCAGGGTCTGGCTGCTTTGATTGAAAAGCAGCGGTAGGTGAGATCTGTTTGCTCGACTTCACCTGTCTTGCTTTAAATCACTGAACTGGACCTCTGGACTCTGTTTGTGGTGCCTTTTGGTGCAGTACATATGATAACAGCTGCCACCTGTGCACCTGGTTTGTATTTGCTAGTTTCAGTTGGGTTTAGATTTCTATTGATTTCTTTTTTGCACAAAGGTCTCAGTGAGCCTTTCCAAACTGCTGGCTCTCATACTTCAATTCATTGTGTTATTTATTTTTTTACAGATAAATATTTAGTGTCATTGGTCTCTTTGTCCTCACCACGAGCTGCAGTATACCAGTACAAGACATTGTTCTGCAACACAATGCACGGTGACAGAGAAAATATTGCAGCTTGGTTGTTTTCTAAAGTCCTTCTTCCAGCCGTCACCTTTAACTGTGTCTGTGTGTAAGAAGCTGAACTTCTGGCACCGAGCTCAGTATAGACAGAACTACACGGACAGGAGGACAAATCCCCAGTAACAGCATTTAGATCACATTTGTTAAGTGGATACAAACAGCACAGCCTGACAATCGTGTCTGCTGAATACAAAACAGCAGCTTACAGTAAAAATGAATGAACCCATTCAAATGCTTCCAACAGACATACAAATTTATGGCGAAGCCAATTGTTTCTTAACCGGGGACGTTTTCATTTATCACGAGAAAGGATCAGGAGTGAAAGAAAGAAAAAAATGTGGCTGTGAGACTGTTTCTGTTGTGACGGAATGAATGGAGCAGACTTTAGCTGAGGTAAGGGCTTCTGACTGTGGTGATGAATCGGTTGAGGCTTATTATCATTGAATAGTGTGGTGATATAATCTCAGCCTGTCCATAAATCCAATGCTGTGTCCTTGGTTTAAATTTTACTACATGCTACAAAAACTTTTACTGCTGCACAGCGACATATGGTGGTTCGGATTTCTGGATGGTCCATGTGGGGTGCAGCAAAGCATGTGAAGTTTACACATAGACTGCATATAAAAGATGGATGTAGCCCCCTTGACATGTTGGTGAGCTGAAGTGTTGCTGTTGCAATCACTGCTGGAGCTCTTTGAAAGCAAACATCACAAGAACTGGGCGCATCTGAATGAGAAAACCGAGAGAAGTTGCAAGCTTGTTGTCTCTGTAGATGAGCGTCATAAATTATGAAATGAACATCATGTTGTATTCAGTAAGACATGAAACAATCAGGAAAATGTTTACTAATGTCACTGAGAAAGTGTGCTGAGGGTTGTTTTCCCATAAACTTCTATATAACAGCAACTCTTTTGGTAACCACTGGTGGTGCCACCTAATGGTCATTTGAAAGAATGCAGGTTTAAGGCGCTTCACTTTCTAGATATGGAAACTGAGTCCAGCTTTTTTAAGCTTAAGATAAGAATAAACTTTATTGTCTCACACGGGAAATTTGTCTTGGACAAACAGTACTATACGTAGCTGCATTTGCATTATAAAACCCATCAAAAAATAAAAGATAATGCAATAATTTGCCATGATACAAATCTGGCAAACATACAGGTGCACGACGATGTGGCGCCGGACCTTTTCAAAAGTGCTAAGCTCTTGTTTGCGAGTGCAGTGGATGCTGGGAGGAATGAGAGATTATAGTGGTTATGTACATTCTATGGCAGCTACTCCCGTTTTGAAATGTCAAAACATTCCTCAGGCCCTCCGAACCTTTAACTATGACTCTGATCATCAAATAAGCCAACAGAGAAATATTTCTTTGTCTGTGTGTTTGCATTTAATTTTGGTCTTCTGATGGTGTGCTTGTTTAAAGCTGTTTCTCTGTTAACGGCTTCAGTTAATTCCTTCCATTCACAGGATATAGCAGGAGCTCAATATGCAAAACAGATCAGAAAATAGAGAATCATGTTTAATTTTTAAATGCCATGGCTTTGTTTCATCACATGTAAAATTAATGCTTCAATTATTAAAAAATGTTGCCAGCTGGCAATAATGTTGGTGGCACAGAGTAGTCTGGGAAACTGTTTCACAATCCATGGATGTTGTTTCTAAGAGACACAGTTGAACCTTGAACCTGGGTCTTGCAATACATTAAAAACCTGCCCCTCTCTCTCTTTTGCTCAATCTGTCGCTTGCTCAACTTTATGGATGGAGGGAGTAGGCTGGGTGCAGAATACTGAAATTCCATAGGTTGGTTGTTTTCTCAGTTCTCCAAATGTTTGTTCTTTCCTGGCCAGAGGGTATAAAGAATGTTTTCACTGCATTTAATTAAAATCCTCTGTTTCCTTCCTTCACAGCCTGCAGAGTAAATATGATTGTTCTGCCTCATTGCCTCACAATCCAAATCGAATCATAGACCCTTAATATTGCTACACTCCTATTTGTTGTTATTTTTCTTCTTCTCGGTGCAGCAATACCCTAGCTGTCCCCGAAGCGATACATCACACAAAACAGCAGAAGCACAATAAAACCCAGAAAAGGACTGTGGACTGACTCTCCATCCTCTCTGCTGTCTGATGCGAGTTTCCCAAGGCAAGTTGTTTTTCAGCTGCCGGCAACAAAATCCGACTCTTGCTGTTAAAATTGAGGGAAAATAACAATGGGAAGAGATTCACCTGCGTAATCTCCCCCTAAGATGGCCAGCAGACGCAGCAGTGCTATCCTGTTACTTTCTCTAATCTGGATTCTACCAGCGTGAAATCCTAACAAGTATAGATCTCATAGTTTCTTTTATGAATTATTTCTGCTCTTTTCTACTGTGGAGGGAGACCTGGGGGACCCGGGCTTGTCCAAGCAGGGACATTAATTCTCTTGCAGTAGGCCTACATAGCTTGCAGTCACTCTATTTATACTTGTGCGTGAGTAACCCTGGATAAGATCTTTAAATTTGATGTCACAGCAGCAGATCGGACTGGAGGTTTGTCGAAATCTTCCATGGCAACAAAAAACATCTTCCCTTGCAAATATAACAAGAGCTGAGAGCTCAGATGCACAATACCACTGATGCAGTTTCATGCTCATTTGCTCGGAGTTTGAAGCATTAGCGCCTTGGGACGTGAACTCCTTTTATTCTCGTTAGCTCCTTGGCTGGCCTGCTTATGATCAGTAATGACTTAAAATGAGATGAAATAGATGCACTCTGCATCTTTCAAAGCCTCAAGGCTCTCAGACAGATGACAGATTCAATGATTTATTGTGACAGTCCTCATCTTTTCAATGAAACGGAGGAGAGTTCACACATTCATTCTTACCTGTCTCCAAAACAGACGTCATTTGTCTGATGCTGAATGATGCTCTTTGTAAAAAATGCAAAAACAAAATATGTTTTTAGGCAAACTTCTGGTATTCCTTTTAAAATGGTCACTCTGGTTTCTATGGGTTCAACTAATGATCACTTTAATTAATGCCTCCATTTATTTTATCAGTTAATCACTCACATAGTCAGAAAATACATATAACAAGATCTCAGCTTATTGCACTACATTTTTATTAGACTTAAGACTGAAAAAAAGAAAAGAAGGCAGCAAATATTAACATCAGAGAATATGGATCCACAGAGTATTATGGGGCTGGTGTTTGAAGTAAAATACCGGATTAACCTTTGTGATATACACTATATCTACAAAAGTAATAGCTCACACATCCAAATCATTGAATTCAGGTGTTCCAATCACATCATAGGCACAAGTGTATAAAATCAAGCACCTAGGTATTCAGACTGCTCCTACAAACATTTGTGAAAGAATGGGTCGCTCTCAGGAAGTCGGTGAATTCCAGGAGGGGAGAATTTCCAGCAACAAATCCAGTTGTTAAAAGTGGAACCAACTGGGAATGGCAACAACTCAGCCACAAATTGGTAGGACATTTAAAGTCATGGAGCAGGGTCAGTGGATGCTGAAGCATATAGCTCACAGAGGTCGCCAATTTTCTGCAATCAATCACTACAAAGCTCCAAACTTCATGTGGCCTTCAGATCAAAAACAGTGCAAAGAGAGCTTCATGGAGTGGGTTTCCAAAGCTGAACAGCTGCATCCAAGCCTTACATCACCAAGCACATACAAAATGTAGGATGCAGTGATGTTAAACATGTCTCCATCGGACTAGAGCAGTGCAGATGTGTTCTGGAATAACAAGTCATACTTTTCCATCTGTCAATCTGATAGATGAGGAGAAGGGATGCCAGGAGAAGGGTACTTCTCTGACGGCACTGTGCCAAGTGTAAAGTTTGGTGGAGGGGGTTGTTTTTCAGAAGTTCAAATTGGCCCCTTAGTTTCAGTCAAAGGAACTCTTAATGCTTCAGCATATTAAGACATTTTGGGTAATTTCATCCTCCCAACTTTTTGGGAACAGTTTGGGGATGGCCCTTCCAGTTCCAACATGATTTTGGTATGGAAACCTAACTTTGAGATGAATTAGAGCAGAGACTGTGAGTCAGGCATTTTCATCCAACATCAGTGTCTGACTTCAAAAATGCACTTTTGAAGGAATGGTTAAAGATTCCCCCAAACACTCCTAAACCTTGTGGAAGACCTTCCCAGAAGAGTTGAAGCTGTTATAGTGCAAATGGTGGGCTGACATTGTTTTAAACCCTGTGCACTACCAATCCATAGGGTTTTAAACTTGTCACTCATGTTCATATGTGTTGAATACTTTTGGCAATATAATGTATTGCTTAGTTCTGTTTAATAAATCAAGAAAAAATTAACTGTACCTTGCTTAAAGTGACATCAAAACTGTGTTTGTTCAGTGTGTTTTGGTGTCATTTTGATTTGTTGTGTATCTCCTACGTTTTCCAGCCAGGAGCGCTTAGTTTAGCCAGTTTAGAGAGCGTGGGAGCAGGCCGCTCACTACCAGCATTTCTATGATAAATCAGAGCAGCAGCACAGACAGAGATTGTTGCAAGAGTTGGAAAAGATGACCATCTGCAGAAAAGATCCTTAAAAATCTCCATAATTACTTTGTTTAGATGTTTCCTCTTTTAACTTGTTTTTTTTCCTACATCAGAACATATTAAAGAGTAGACAAATTGTCAAACACAAATACAAATGGTTACTTTCTCATGCTACTCTGTAGCTCTATCGGTCCTCTCTTATTTAGCATTCTGGCAGAATTATTTTCATCTCTTGAAGTTGGGGCGGTATACAGAGTCCTCAGCAGTAAAGGGGCAGCAGAAATGTAGAAAGGCAAGACATTCAGTGATTTCAAATGAGAATGGGCAGAATTATGGTAGGAGATGTTAGATGGGTGGATCCAGAGTCAAATTTTTCTTAGTTTCTCAAATTTGAGGTGAACCTTTGAAGTGACTGGCAATGGGAGTGAAGGATATTGTTGGCTGAAGTTGTGACAGGATGGTGAATACTTGTATAAGGGTATCTTCACTGGTAACCTGCCGTGCAGTACTTTTTGTGTGGACGCTCCAGTGCTGCTACAGTCTCCCTTGGTGGCTTCCTGGCCCGAGTGAAGGGTAACTTCTGCAAGAGATGGAGCGCTGGGAGAATTATAGGGTCGTGTGGTTAAAATTCTCTTGCTTCTTACAACCTTTGGCACAAAGGTGGCATCCACACAGGAAGTGACTAGAGGCTTCATTTCAGTGACATTCAGCAGCTTCAAATGATGATAGAAAAAACAAATGCTGGTGTTTTAAAATGAGCAACTGAAGTGACTACAAATTGGCGAAAAGAATGCTGCTGATTGACATTCAGTAAATACATCAGAAGATTGATTATCTAGGCAACTGGACCCTTGAATGTATGCAACTAACCAACTGTCAACTACAAAGTGATGTGCAATGAGCAAATCATTTTATATATATTTTATATGTGCACAGCTCATCAACCTTTACCAGCCATCAAACAGCCCTGCTCTTTAAAATACTGCCTCATAACCCAACAACTATTACCCAACATATTTGGAATTTAAACTCACAGATATCACAATTTTGATCATATTGATTGATTGGCCATTAAACTGAGACAGTTTTTTTCATCCGTGACCACAACTGAATGGATGACATTATTTGCTGCTTCAGAAGGGTTTTGGGTAACTTGCTTGTTCAGGTCATAAAATCTGCTTTATAGTTATGCAACAATTATGGGCATTTCTTTAAAGAAATCATGTTGACAGCTAGTCAAGTTTTCAATAATCTTTTATGCTAAATTTGATGTTCTGACCCTTCCATCCACCCCAACCTCCTGAATGCATGACTATGTTCTGTGCTAAAAGATGATATGACTGGAATATAAACTGTATGTTTTTGGGTTACATGACTAATGAGTCTATTATTCTCCATGTAGACCTAACTTTGACAAACGTTGTCTATCATGGCATGGATTTTTGTTTAGAACATGTTTATTTCACATGAGTTGTTTAAATATTATCCAACTATGGCTAAACTACCTTTTTCTCCTCACAGGGTTGTCCTGTATACGATGGCATGTATAGATTGCGTTCTTGGCCAGGTCTAACTTTAAAAGAGGATTTTTCAATCTTAAGGGATTCTTGGTTAAATAAAGGTGAGATCCAATATAAAACCACGTGTTTTATATACAGCCCCAGGGCGCACATACAGATCATAGTAAGGCAGTGAAAGGCCAGATAAATCCAGAGACATACAACTGAAGTAAATCACTTCTGCTGCAAATCTCCTTTGCTCTCCTCTTGCAATCAACGGTGCTGCACACGCTGAGTATTGCTTGTCCAGTGTAATCACAGAACAGTCTCAAAGCACAGGAAGCCTGGATGTGCACTGGAGGCTCAATATGACAGACACTTTTCAGATAAACAGAAAGAGAGAGGAAAAAAACTGTGGTTAGGTGGCTGTGTAATTGTAAAAGAACTTTTCTTCAGATTATAATTCAAGTTAAACCTAACATGGTAAAACAGGCTTCACTAGTCTATCAAATGGGTATAATTTTGACATTAGCACTGAAAGCACTGGTTTTGATCATGTTTCCCAGTTGCCTTCCTTTGGAGGTTTTCTGGGCATCCCCAGTTGGGAGGAGACGATCCGGTAGACCCTGAAGTCGCTGGAGGGATTATATGTCTCTTCTCGTCTGGGATGATCTTGGGATCCTGTGAGAGGACTTGGAAAGCACTGCTCAGGAGAAGGATGCCTGGAATACAGTGCTTAGCCCGCTACCACCATGAC
Source organism: Perissodus microlepis (assembly GCF_051167445.1). Lineage (NCBI taxonomy): Eukaryota > Metazoa > Chordata > Actinopteri > Cichliformes > Cichlidae > Perissodus > Perissodus microlepis. The sequence goes on along the minus strand of NC_140464.1, from coordinate 3,957,731 downwards.
CCAACTCCGGATTAGTGGAAAAGAATGGATGACAGATTTTTCCAACATACAGCCTTCTGAAACATTGGGATTGCTGCTACGAATTAAAAAACACTACTGTCACTTTGAACAATGATTGGCTGCGCACAAGGCTTTGTATTGACTTGCCCACTGGCAGATAAAGCTGTTTATTGTTTAACAGTAGGGATTTTCTTCAGTCTTGAACAACTGGGAAAGGACTCAAATCATTTGTTTGTTAGCTGATGCCTCGGGCAGCCCAACTGCATAGGTTTTATGTGCTGAAAAAAAGATAAACTGATCTGTAAATCAGATTTGAAATGAAGGCAAAATGAAAACAATGACCACAACCACAGAAAGTTCAACTATTAATTTAATTTTAGTGGAAAACACCACTGGCCGATTGGCCAATTTAATTCACCATAATTCAATTAAGAGGTACTCATGTCTTACAGTATTTCTAATTGTATTCATCACACACTGGATCAAAACTGGTCTCCAAAAATGTCCTATTTTACAGTGCACACTCACAGACCTTTGTGAGTTATATCTGTTCAGGTGCTCATTAATGCAAATATCTAATCAGCCAGTCACATGGCAGCAACTCAGTATGTTTATTCATTTAGGCATGCAAAGAGGACACTATCAAGAAGTCTTGCCGAAGTTCAAACGAAGCATCAGATTGTGGGGAAAAAGGTGACTTTAGTGACTTTGAATGTGACGTGGTTGCCAGATAAACCCTGTTTATTATATGGATTATCAATAAAAAGTAGCGCTGGTGGTTGTATAATTGTGTGAGGGATATCTTCTCGCACATTTTGGGCTTCATAATGCCAGCTGAGCATCATTTAAACCCCATAACCTGTCCATCCCTTTACAACTGCAGTGTACCCATCTACCAAGGGCCGCTTCAGGCAGGATGACGCGCCACATCACAAAGCTCATCTCAAACTGGTTTATTGAACATTACAATGAGTTCACTGTCCTCAAACGGCTTCCACAGTCACCAGAGCTTAATCCAGTAGAGCACCTTTGGGATGTGGTGGAATGGGAAATTAGATTGTGGATGTGTAGCTGACAAATCCGCAGCAAATGTGTGATGCTATCATATCAACATGAACCAAAGGCTCTGAGCAATGTTTCCTTCATGTTATTGAATCTGTTCGATGAAGGCTTGAAGCAATCCTGACGGCAAAAGGGGGGAAACGTGTTAGTAATCATCATCATATCACAGGACAAGTGAGATTAGTCTTTGGTAGCAGCATTAGCGGGATTAAATGTTAGCATGATAGCATAAATAACTTGCATGTAACTACAGGGCTCTCCAAAAAGCAGGGACTTCCTGTTGCATCACTGTTTTCTCTTCTATTCTTTACCAAAGGAGATCAATGTAAAAATCAAGCTAAACTGTCATTAGATGGCAGCCATGCATCAGTGTGTTGCCTCTTTTACTTCTCATTAATTTGCAAGTAATCAAAACCTGCTCAAACATGATTGGACAAAAGCACTTAAAGATGAACGTAAACCAGAAGCTTCAGGGACCAATAATCATCTCCCTTGTCTGCAGATTCTGAATATTCATATGCAGAGCTATGTTTATAGAGATTTGTAAAAGTGTAACATTGAACATCTCTCGCCTTTGGGAGAACACAGGCCTTAGCTGTTCAATGTTACAGTACAGGGTGCGGCATCCCCCTCATGTAGGGAGGAATGAAAACAATATTCACACAATACAAATGATGACCTGGGTCATAACAATCTGCTGGGATTGGGTTGATCTCTTTGTTCTGCATCCCTCACCAAGAACAAATGATTGTTCTTGGTCTTCTTGTCCTCCTCTCATGCTTATTCACCTCATGCTCTGAGATTGTTTCCATCCAGTTTTGTTACCAACATTCAACCCACTCTTGCTGCACTCTGAACCGTTTTATTGGTTTCTTCCCATAACAACCAACTTGTCTTGTGAACAAAAACATTTTTTCCATGCATTGCTGCTTACATTGGTTTTATCTGCAGAAAATATATAAAGGCAGACAGCAGTGGGTGAAATTTGTCTGCTTTTTTTACTTGCATATTGTCAAATCAGAGACAACTTGGTATTCAACTCCTCTTGTCTGTCTCCTTCAGCCTCGCTTCTTATTCTACAGGGTGGGCCATTTATATGGATAAACTGTAATAACATGGGAATGGTTGGTGATATTGAAGTCCTGTTTGTGGCACATTAGTATATGTGAGGGGGCAAACTCCTCAAGATGGGTGGTGACTAGGGATGGGTATCGTTTAGGTTTTATCCGATACCGGTGCCAAACCGGTACTTTTGAAACGGTGCCGGTGCTTAAACGGTGCTCAAACCGGTGCTTAAAGAATGGAGAACACAAAATTGGTCCAAAAACCTCTCATGTTCAGCTGTTTTTTTGTAAAAAGATAACAATGTTAGCCTTTTCTGCAGCTATTGGGCATATATGGTATCACTCTTGGCTGGAAGCAGTGCTTAAACAATAGAAAAAAAACACAAACTTTGTCCAAAAACCTCTCATTTTTAACTGTTTTCCACTTTTTCTTTGGTCATTTTAGCCTTTTTGACCAGGGTGAAGGGAGTATCTGCCATCAAACAAGAAGACAGCCGCATGTAGCTATGATGATGTTTGCTAGTTCACCTTACACGCATTAATGTTAATGTAAATTACACACGAACAACATTAAGCTACTCACGCAGAGAAGAACGGCTGCTGCTGCCATCATCATCCGTCATCATTTCTGCTACACTGGCAGGGCTAGGGGCCAGGACGCTACTCTTCGGGTTTTTGGGGGATGTTGCTAACTCCGGGTCGATAACAGGCACCACACCCGCAGTAGATGTGCACGGTGTGAGGTCTCGCAGCAAGCTATCAAACACGGCGCATTTCTCGGCTTTTAAAAAAAACGCTATGCGTAGCCAGGTGTTTCATCGGATTTGAGGTGTTACCTCCTTTGACAGTATCACAGTATCACCTTAAAGCACTTGTTGCAGGCTGCTGAGTTGCATATTTTGCTGTGAAGTACAGCCATACTTTTGACCGCTTCGCCTTGGGCATTTTTAATCTGTAGCTCTGCTCTAAAAGAACGTACGTACCTGGGCCCGCCTACTATCCTCGGAAACGTAAAATGATTGGCTAGAATCTAAAGTGTATCACAGCTCAGGAAAAAAAAGCACCGAAATGTGCGCTGCTTTTCGGTCTGGTTACTACCGTTTATGCCATCATGGCACCGGATACCGGTACCCATCCCTAGTGGTGACCATGGTGGCCATTTAGAAGTCGGCCATCTTGGATAAAACTTTTGTTTTTTCAATAGGAAGAGGACCATGTGACACATCAAACTTATTGGTAATGTCACAAGAAAAACAATGGTGTGCTTGGTTTCAACGTAACTTTATTCTTTCATGAGTTATTTACAAGTTTCTCTTTGTTCACAGCCATTGACATGTCGAAGAGGTTAACACGTGAGGAGCGGATCGAAATTGTGTTGATATCTGGTGAACGCAGTAACCGGGTCATTGCAGCAGATTTCAATGCAACACACCCTACGAGACCACCCATCTCCCATGCTACAGTTAGCAAACTGCTTGCTAAGGTTCGTGAAACTGGTTCAGTGTTGGATTTGCCAAAATGTGGATGCAAGAAAACTCTCACTAATGAAGACACATCAGTGGCTGTCCTAGCTTCATTCAGCAAGAGCCCACAGCGTAGCACTCCCCTCATGTCACTGGAGAGTGGCTTTAGTCGAACATCCCTTCGGCAGATATTAGCTACTCACAAATGGCACCCTTACAAACTGCAGGTACTGCAGCATCTCAACGAGGATGACCCAGATCGGCGCACAGAATTTGCAGAATGGGCAAAACAAAAACTGGAACAGGACCCTCAGTTCACGCAGAAGATTTTGTTCAGTGATGAGGCAAACTTTTATGTGAAGTTAACAAACAAAACCACCGCTACTGGTCTGACACTAACCCACATTGGATGGATCCTTCCAAGACTGTTGGAACAACAAAAGTGATGGTTTGGTGTGGTATATGGGGTACAATGATAGTGGGTCCATTCTTCATCAATGGAAACCTCAAGGCCACTGCATATTTGAAATTGCTACATGATGATGTGTTTCCCTCTTTATGCACTGAAGCTGGCACGTTCCCTGAGTTTTTCCAGCAAGATGGTGCACCACCACATTATGGGTGCCAGGTCCGAGCATTCCTAGATGAACAGTTTCCTGGAAAGTGGATTGGTCGTCGTGGGCCAGTTGAATGGCCCCCAAGGTCTCCCGATCTGACCCCCTTAGACTTTTATCTTTGGGGTCATCTGAAGGCAATTGTCTATGGTGTGAAGATACAAGATGTGCAGCACCTGAAACTACGGATACTGGATGCCTGTGCTGGCATTTCTCCTGCGGTGTTGCTATCAGTGTGTGAAGAGTGGGAGAAGAGGGTTGCATTGACAATCCAACACAATGGGCAGCACATTGAACACATTTTATAAGTGGTCAGAAACTTGTAAATAACTCATGAAAGAATAAAATTACGTTGAAACCAAGCACACCATTGTTTTTCTTGTGACATTACCAATAAGTTTGATGTGTCACATGGCCCTCTTCCTATTGAAAAAACAAAAGTTGTATCCAAGATGGCCGACTTCTAAATGGCCACCATGGTCACCACCCATCTTGAGGAGTTTGCCCCCTCACATATACTAATATGCCACAAACAGGACTTTAATATCACCAACCATTCCCATGTTATTACGGTGTATCCATATAAATGGCCTACCCTGTGGAATCATTCACTCCACATTAGAAAGCAAGAAGCCAAGAGGAGCTGGGAAACCATATTGTGAAGAGTCTATTTTAAAGCTATTACTGATGCTGAATCCTTCTCAGGAATATAATTTCCATCCTCGGTAACTTCGTGTTTCTCTGGTGTCCTAATTTGTGCTATGGAGATATTTCTTGTTTGTCAGCATAATAGGCCACGCAGACAAGTAATGGCCACACTGCCGTGTAGTTGCATTCTTTCTCTTCTCATCCTTCACTCATTATTCCTCCTCTGGTATGTGCCGCTGCATTAAGGGCCAGGTCTCCCTTCATTGCTGGTCAAATGGCTGCTCTTTCTTCTTCTGTTTCCTTCTCATTGTGGGAGTCGGGGATAGAGGGCAAATCTCCCGGGGAAACAGAATCTAGACCAAAGCCTTCCTATGCGCCGGCTTCATAATTAAATTGGCAGATTAAATTCTCCCTTATTGTGCAGGATTTAATGAATATTCACTTGGCTTTGGATCGTCTGGGTGATGTGAGCTTTGCTTTAGTTATCACATTGACCCCATCAGACTCCTAACCTCCCTCTGCTCATCAGCTCAGCACTCGCCATAGACCTTTTGACTTAATTGATCCACACCGTAGTGACCCTTTGGTTTCCACTAATATGTGTATTTAAAGGCTGCTTGAGCCATCAATACGGAGTGATTTATCTCCTGACTTGACACTTAGAAATTTCTGGTGAGGCTATGACCAAAAACGCAATAAATGGTCATTGGCTATTTGTCCAAACAGATACGACATATTTCGCTAAGAAGTGACCTTTTACTGTCGTTTCAGCAAAGGAAGAAGAATTTGATGATGTGTTTTCTCAAAATATCTCTTGTGATGATTGGGTCATCAGAGTTTATGACACGGAAGGCAGTCAGCATGCAACCAACCAGTTTTAGCTTCTTTAATGCTGTAGCGACTAACACACAAAAAAACACAGGCTTTTATTCATTTTTTAAAAATAACAAAAGCAAACAGAGCGCTACTCAATGACCCCCGTCGACTGGAAAAAAAAAAGCTGTATTCCCTGACCCCCTGGGGACAGTGTTGGGCAAGTTACTTTGAAAAAGTAATTAATTATAGTTACTAGTTACTTCTTCAAAAAAGTAACTGAGTTAGTAACTGAGTTACCAGATTCTAAAAGTAATTAATTACTTGAAAAGTAACTATAGCGTTACTTTAAAAAAAAATGTTTAACCCTCTGGGGTCCAGGGTATAATTGGCCATTTTAACCACTTTTGATTTTACTTCTACTTTTCACCTTCAAAAACTATTTACTTTGCCTTGTTTGGTATCATTCTTTTCAGCACAAACTCACGTTTCTGAATTTACAGTTATGTTTTCATTTTGACAAACTGTATTAACACAATTGATCTAAAATCAGACAAACAATATAAAATCTGAGTAGAAAAAGTTATATTTTTAATGTAACAATCACAAACATGTTCACTGAATCATATTTCATAACCTTAAATGCAAATATAAATTGTGAATTTTAAAATCATATGCACAAGTTTTGCAAACAACAAAGTTATTTGCAGCCATTTACCTTTTACTCTTTTTTTTTATAACCATTTCAAACTATTTACAGAACAATCAGCTGTTCTGCATTCAATAAGATGCTGCACAAATTATTTGTGCCACTCCATAAAAAATAATTTCTGTCCACTATAAAGGAGAAAATCACAGCCTGATACCTGGAGACAGCAGTCGCCTCATTGTTCTGACACACAACACAAAACTATCCACAACACTACACACTAACTACACAAGACAACACATTAACTACACACTCCAAACACGCTAAACGTCACAAATCTCTCACATCTCAAAACTCCCTCTCTCTCTTTTTCTCCTGTCTTTCTTTCTCTCTCTCTCTCTTGCCGTCACTCACTAAAAATCCCCTGTCTTCCTAAACAACCAAATGTCATGTTGCCATATCAGTTTTTGATTGGTTGACATGGTGCATTTTTCCACCAACACGAATGGGCTGTTTTTTGTTGTCTTTTTTTATTTTTTGGTCATAAGCAGAGTGCTTGCTAGCGCTGTCCTTAGACAGCAAACGTGGCGAAACTATTGAAGAAAAAAAGCTGCGTACATATTGTTTATCATGACTCTGCTTTTACGTGGTCTATCAACAATTTAAAAACGGGTATATATCACCTTGTTGCTTTGTCATCTTAAACAGGTCATGTGATTGGCTTACCACGACTACTTTGCTCTTCCTCAGTCAAACAGCAGCACTCATGTGATTGTTTTGCCCCCTAGCTCCAGGAGTTGTACCAAAAAGTGATCGTCGGGCAGAAAGCAATTTCCGCCAGCAGGAGCGCGCACAGCTGCTCAAAGCTGTAGCGCCCAGATTACTTACTTACAGCTACTTCCATGCAACTGATATAAGATGCGGTAAGCTGAACACAGCTTCAACCGTCTGTTTGATGAAAAATAGTAACGTGACCGCATTTTCTTGTTAGTAACGGTAACAAGAAATGATAGGAATGATAGGAATAGTAATTAGTTAGATTACTCGTTACTGAAAAAAGTAATGCCGTTACTTGTAACACCGTTAGTAACGCCGATATTCCCATCACTGCCTGGGGAGTGGTTGCTGGCTGTTGACGAGTGAAATAGTTGCAAAGAGGGTGGTGCGCTGAAAACCTCCCTGTGATTGCTCTGGTTGCTTGCAGATTATCATGTTCTACTGTAGTTTGCATGACAGATGGTGAACTATCTGCACTAACTAACCACCAAGCTGTAGTGAAACTCAAAAGAAGCACGCAAACCATCACAAGGTGTACCATGCTGATGAAACATGTTTCAAAAGATGCAACTTTTACTTGCATTTCTCTCTCCATTGTTTTGCTATGACTTAGCAAACACTTGGTGAGTGTTTACAGCAAGTAGGTGTCTTCCATTACAGCGACAGGTGACCAGGGCAATTGCAAAAGCCAACAGCCTTTAGCAAACACTTGCCAGGTCAGCAAGTACAAGTGGTTTTTTTCTAGCATCCAGTGGCTGCCAGGCAGTTGTCAACCCTTTTGTAGGCCTGTGTGATTGAGACTAAAGCAACCCTTCTGGATATGACATTTAAAGGCATATTACTTCCTCTGCTGCACAGATCGTTGCTTTTCAAGACAAAACACGTAGTCCAAGTCCAGCAGCCATTCATGTTCACGGTTTAGGAGCTGTTATATGAAAGACAGTATTTACAAATGCATTTGAAAGAGCTGTTTCAATCAGTACTATTTATATGAATTCCCATAATAATTCAATAAAAGGCTCTTCACTTGGACAAGGTCTTATTACCACATGAGTCACTGCTAATGTGTAGGATTACTTTTCTTCTCATGGATTCAAAAAGAAAAAAGAAATGTATGGATGTCATGGTGACATCAGTGGTCACTGTGAGTAGAGAATAACTTCAGTATTTTTACATTTGTATAAACATCCTTCCTACTTGTTCCTACCTGGTACTGATTACATTTTCCAGTGAGGCTTCAATACTCCCTTTAGCATTAAGAAACATTTTTCTGATATCTGTCTGAAAAGGTTTAGTTTTAATTAATGCATCCAACAATGACCGCATGGTTCTCTCAGAGTACTCTGATTCTATAGTGCCTTGCTTGTTATGCTAGCCCTGCGACAAGCTTGGGACTTGTCCAAGGTGCATTCACCTCCTATTCCTCCTGCCATTACAACTGGGATAGTGGAAGAAAATGGATGGATGGAGGGAGGGAGAACAACATTAAAGCTTCATGCAGTCACTTCCTGTGGCCAGCTCCCACTCATCTGAGAAGGCCTTCTATAAGATCTTGGTTTGCAAAATTAAATCAACAACTTTTCCAGAACCCAAAGTGATGCTCATTTAGCCCCAGTAACAGACCAAAATGTCAAAATAAATTAAAATAATTCAAACTGTTAAAAAGAAAAATTCTCACATTAAGAAGCTGGAGCCATAATATATTTGGTATTTGTGGATGCATGTCGCAAACCTATTTGGATAAAGCGGGAACAGAGTAATTACAAGCAAAGCAAACAAACAAAAAAGTCTTTTACCATAAATATAAGATAATTAGCAGCAGACAATTAATCTAAAAAGGCTTCTGAAACAACCCTGTAGTGACAGAGAGACGATTTTGGATTTCAGTTGTAGGTAACCGTATGACAAATGAGTGTGTTACCTACCACCCAGAGGAGCAGTAGAAGGAGGAGGACAGGTGGAGGAGAGATGGGGATATTTTGGGTAGCAACTCCTTTCATGCCATTATCGCTGTCATTTTGATGGTTAGCCATTCATTAGGCTTGTCCGGCAGCTGCCCTGAACTCTTCCACAGTGGCAGCTAATATGTAACGTGATTTCCACTGTGTGAATATGATTATGCTGTGTGACAGACAGAAGAGGGCAGGATGCGAGGGCAGATGCAGACAAACATGGAGGAGGTCAAGCATAATGAGAAGAGCAACCGGTCCCTCGTCCCGCCAAAGAGGACATTGAAGCTGACAACAACAAGAAGATTTGAGGAATTTGGGCAAAAGACAAACAGCTAAAAATGTCTCGAGGAGCCAGCGCTGCATCATCAGAGAGGATCTATTTGTATGAACCAGTATCCAAGAGCATGGAAACAAGGCTTGTGTCAGGATGTCCTGTCTGGATTTGAGGGTTTCTGACATGCAGAGGAAGCACACTGAGGTAACTGCTGTCATATCTCAGCTGAAAAACTGTTTAATAGATTCCAGACTGGAACACCATGCAGACACCAGAACTGGAACACCGTGGGTTTACAAAACATGGAAACCAGTGCATGATAATTCTCAGCTCACTAGTCAAAGATTTGCCATTAGATCTTCAATATTCATCCAATTACAAGAGGTTTTTCTCAACCCAGAGTGAACCAAGTCTAGACTTTGCAGTTGTGAAGATGAACTTGGCCAATAACTTCAGATAAACTTCGGAGATACCACAACACCTCTCTCAGATTTGAGATATACTTTATATTTCTTAATCTCTTAATCTGTACAGTATTTCTTTAAGAGATATTGTACATTTTCAGGTTGTCTCTATAAGTTTCTATTTGTGCTCCATGTGTATGCCTTTTGGATTGTTCTTTGGGTTATTCACCTGTGTGTTTATATTGTTTGGTATGACCCTGCACCATTGTACTAGGGAACCCAGTCACTGGGGGCACAACTCATTGTTCTAGTGCTGGTCCAACCCATTTTTTTTTATATAGCACCAAATCAAAGCAACAGTCACCTCAAGGCACCGTATAATGAAAGCTCGACATAAAATCTTTGACAAATCAGATATGTGGATCATAAAGAATGAGATTCCCATACCAGACTGGTCAAAGTCTGGGTTAACAATGACCATAACGGGTATTGTTGATCAGCAGCGTGGTGGTGGAAACTGAACCACTGTTGGGCAAAGACGGAAAAGAGCAGAGGGGGAAGGCATGTTCAGAGGCAGTGAGAGAGAAAGGGCTAACACACTGGGCACACTGTGTTAGTGTTAGGATAAGAGGAAGGCCTCAGAACAGGTTCATGGATGTAGTGAAGGCGGACATACAGAGGGTTGGTGAGACACAAGAGAATGCTATGGATACCTGGTGACGTGTTTACATTGAAGCCGATGACAACCGAGGAGGTCAGATGACATATATATTGACACCCTTTCCTCCCTGGAGGAGGAGAGGGTGGTTGAACATCAGGTGATTCATCATTTTTATATACACCTGTAAATGTTTAAGACATTTTAAAATGAAAGGACAGGCAAAATATGAACAGCATTTATTTTAAGCCCATGCATTTTAAACTGAGTCAGTTGGTTTGTGTGCTTAAAGCTAACCCAATTTGACCACGTTCCCTTTTAAATCTCGTTACTTTATAAAAGCGGAAATCGAGACACATCACCCCATCATCACAGAGTGATGGTGCGTGTTTGACAAGGCGATAGACAAAACGTAGTCTGAACCTCCCTCCTGCACTCATTCTTTGCTCACACCTTATTTCTGTGCACAATTGACTGCATCGCCATAAAGGCGCCATTATGTGTTGGGGTGATTGATTATTTTCCAACAATGTTCTCGCTGCAGCTCAAATTCTTTGTCAGTTGAGTCAAAGAATGGCGTCTTTTCAGCCAACTCTATAACCATTTGAAGTTAACGGTCAATTCTTTGACAAATATATGCCCGTAACTACACCGTATTGACAAAAGATATTTTTCTGATTGTGGTTCTGCTCATACAATTTGAAAAGAAAACTTCTTGTACATCTTATTTTACTTAATTGATTTCTTCCTGGTTTAACAGCGTCTTCAAAAATGGTCTTTGCTGTAGAGCAATAACACTGTAATAACAGTGCATGTCCAGCTAAGGTTGTGCGAGACAACGACACCAGTTCTTTTCTGCGCAGTTAGCGGCAAATTGGCTACAGCAGCCATACATTTTTCCCGTTCTGAACTTGGTGACCCGACATATCTCCTTTGTGAACTTATACTTTAATGATCCAGCTGATTATTCTGATTGTCCATCAGAAATCAGCACTTGACCTCTGGAGAAGAGCTGTTTTATTCATGAGGAACGGCGCCTTTGCAGCAGCCTTGTGTTTTGAAGCTGATTTTGAAGATTTATATCGTGCCAGCCACTCCAGGCCACACGGCAGAGCAGTAAAGAAACCCCAAAGTTAGAGAATCAAATGTTCCCACATAAATCATACAGTGTTATGAGTGGAAACAGCTCGGGTAAAGTTGAGCAACTGTGGTGAACGCAGAAGAAAATAAATCATTTATCACCTCTAACTGCACCGCTGAACCATGCAGTGGTGAAATACAGGAGGTGGGCCCAGGAGTGCTTTGTCACAAAAACAACTCCAGTTTATTGGTACTGGACCACAAGCACTCGGCTATAAGGTGCACCGTGAGCTGCAATTCAAATAAAGGTTATGAGTCAGACATGGGGTTAATGGAAGAGCTGAGGTATGAGGCTGACCCGTTACTGTGATTAAACTGTTTTGCCTGTTTTTTGCACTGTTAAAAGGAAACTGTGACATTTTTGCCTCGTGATCTATTATTTTACCCCAGCAGCAACTTGTCTTGAAGAGGAAAACAATAATTTTTATCCCAGTTAACAACTTGCTTCTAAATGAGACCAATTTTCTGCAGCAAGCGGCAACTTACTGGAATTGGTTTCAATTAAGGTTTTACCTGAAGACATTCCGCTGGAGGTCATCAACTTGGAAACGTAGCTCCTGCTCTCTCTAATGATGCAAAATGATCTTTTTATTTCCCGTACTGTTTTCGCTAACATCTCCTGTTCTCTCTAACTTCTCCTCTCTTCCTACCTGCACTCATTTTCTTTGGTTATATCTGAAGGATCAGAAGGTGCTGCAGATTTATGGCTCCCTGGACTTGACCACTGACCAGTCTGATTCAGCAGATAATTGCTGAGTATGAACCGTTATCAACTGGACAACCAAGGTGATGTGATTTATTACCTAGATTCTCAGGTTAACTTCATCAGGCAAGCTGTCAGACCAAGTGGGATCAAGAGGAGGAGAACAAGGGGAGAGGTGCTGAAATGGTGGGAATGTAAAATTAATCCCTGGAAGGGGGGAGTTGTTCAGCTCTCAGTGGTTATAAAGCAATTAAATACATGGATAAAAGCCAGATAGCATGGAAAAGGATGTGAAATTTCTATGTGACAGTGTACCCTACAAGTGATAAATTACAAAAGAAAGCAAATGAATAAAATAATCCACTGAAACAACACAAATCGCAGTGATGTATTCCTCATTTTGTTATCTTCTAAATGACATCATATTCCTGATACAGGCAGCTGAAGTAAAAGTGATAAGAAGATAAATGAATTTAGCTGTAGCTACAGAAAAACAGGAATATCTTACGGTGTTATATTATCATTTAATAATGAACAAACACCTGAGAATGCACAGTTTGTCCTGCAGTAAAATAAAAAATTGCACCAATGCCATGATTCATTTCAATAAAGTTATATGCACTGAAGGCACATGTAATTGTACTGCACAGTGCTAATTTACCTAATGCTACTTTTACATTGTGTTCACCTTAACTCTTGTTATTGCATTAAGTCCCACTCTGCTCCTTTTTCCATCTCATTTTCTTCATATTGGAAGAAATGTTTTACATTTTTTATAGTTGTCTAATGTTGCTCCTTTGAAATGTTCCTAATTCTTTTTGTTAGTCTCTCTCTCGTCCTTCTGTGCCGACCTGCAATCTATTTTTGTGTTTCACTGGGGGTGTGGCACCTCTGGTGGATCCCACCTTGGCACATTTGTTCATTATCATCATCCACTCCTCTGCAGGTGAACGTCATACTCTGCTCTATGTGGTAGTGTCGCTTGACTCACTAAGAACAGTAAAGAAAGAACTCGGCTGCTCGTGCTTTTGATATTTTGCAGTTTGAACTCTGTTCTTCTCTTCCTAGAAATCTCCCACTGTGTTCCCACCTGTCCCCACCTTGTTCTGGATACCTGCCCTGATCTCTAAAACCATGACCCCCCACTGTGCCACCAGCTCTTTATTGTTACATTAAACATCGTTTCATCTCCATCTGCTTTAGTCTTCTAAAAACCTTAACACCTTTAAGGTTCATTAAAAATGTTTTACGAACATATACCTGGACAGTTTGCTTACAGTGTATATCAAATGTGTTAAGGAGTTACAGTTTATGATGAATACCTGTTACCTAAGTATCAGGTAGAACCTTGGCATCTTGAAGAAGTCTATGTAAAGAACAATAATCTGTTAATGGTCATCAAAACAAGAATTGCGGATTTAGTCACAGCATATATGCTGTGACTAAATCCGCAATCACCTGCTGAGGCTTGAAAATGTAGTTCTGGAGGTTGAAAGTGCTCTTTGAGCTGCAAAGACAGTTAAATTTACTCCTAGAGAGGAAGCACGAGAAAACAGTGCATGCAGTTTACTTTAAAAACAGCAAAAAGCCTGTAAACATGTGTGTTCATGCCACTTAACAGAGGAATGTTATCAACAGAGCTCAGTGTGAAGTTAATTAATGACTAACTAATGGTAAAAGGCAAAGCTACATATATGTACTTCTGCAAGTTTGCCATTTGTGCTTGGATCTTCTGCAAGAGCATTAGGGGCCAAAACCTTATAGTGACTAGTCTCGCTACTTTCTAGCAGTTACTTTATTTTACTGGTCATAGCAAAAATAAAAGCTTATGGATACAATCACCAGTTAAAAAGATGGAAGCTATACATCTATCTTTGCTGTAATTTGCCTGTAAACGTCTAATGGATTCATCTTTGAATCTTTTCTTAGAACACAGGTGTCGAACTCCAGTCCTCGAGGGCCGGTGTCCTGAAGCTTTTACATGTGTCCCTGCTGCAAAACATCTGGATAAAATTAGTAATTCATTAGCAAGACTCTATAGAACTTGACTCCATGCTGAGGTGGCGATTCAGCCATTTGATTCATGTTACAGCAGCTCATGAATGAATCAACATGGTGCAATAAAAGTACTTTTCGAAGAACATTTTTCCAAAAACTTACATTTATTTAAATTTACTTGCGCAAGGTTAGGGGTTGCCACCTCAGCATACAGCATACATACATAAGTCTTGCTAATGACCTACTAATTTTATTCAGGTGTGTTGCAGCAGGAAGGACTGGAGTTTGACACCCCTGTCTTAGAATATCTATAGTTGTTCTCACAAGAGCTGGATTCTACTTGTGGAATCCAATGCGAGGGGGAGCCAATCATAAAAAGTGGGTTTTCAGGAAGGGGCTTTAGAGAAAACCATAACGGCTCATTTCAGATAGTGAGGGGCTACTGAAGGGTGTAGGGGGTGGAAGATGGGAGGGAGTAATCCTTCAAGTATGGTTACTGTAATCCAAGTCTTTGGTTGTAATTTCATTCAGAAGGTTTGTAGATGTAAGTTTGAGAAAGTGGACAGTATAATAGTAATAATAGTATTACTATAGTAACTAATAGGCTGACATTATGTATTTTTACTCCTTTTTCTCAGAGTGTGTCTCAAAGAAACAAGGCTAAAAGGAACCGATGTTACGTGGGCAGAAAATGACATCCACAGTGTTTTTTCAAGGACACCCCAAGGTAACCGGGGAGCTCCCACTCCTCTGCACATCACTGCTTCATTTGCCATAGGCCACACTGGAGTGCTCTCTCACCATTATCCCTCTCCTTCCACTGTGACAACAGGCTCTTTAAAATGCCTCCCACAAAGGCCAAAAGATGATTGCTGGAATGTGATTGGCTCTGCTGGGGCTGCCTGGTTGCTATGGAGCAGCTACGTTTTCAAAAAGCTGGTGTTCATACATCTCAAGTGGATGTAGTGACGCCTATATGGCAAGACTAGTAGGTGATTTGTCATGTGTCTCTGAAATTAGAGGCAGATTGGATTAAAATTTAAAGAATTTAAATGATCGCTGGGGGGAAAATGGGTCACTTCAGCTGCAAATAGCCATACGATGAAGCAAAGAAAAGTAGGATTTTAATAGCAAACAGAACCCGTGCTCAAAGAATATCCAGTGTTTACAGTGCCGATATTAACATGGAGGGAAAGCAATGAAGCATTACACTGCAAACGTGCCTACAAAGAGATTATGATAGAGAAATATAATGTTTGTTCACTTTGTTTTTAAACTCTTGCATAATTTTTCTATAATAATATTGTGCTATTCTTAGTTAGTGTATTGTCTGTCTCTGTTAATGTTTGTTTATAATGGAGCACTGTGACGAAAAATAATTTCCCTTAGGGATCAATAAAGTATTCTGATTCTGATGATTCTGATTTTGCTCTTTTTAGTAGTGAAAAACCTCAACAATGTTTGTCACATTTACATATTTAACATAATACAACTAATTTTAATATTAGAGTAGAATAGAATAGCATAGCCCTTTATTGTTATTGTACAATACCTATGTCTACACAGTTTCAACCTGAGTAAAAAGATTCTGTTTTTCAATAATGATTTAATTTATTATGGGAAAAAATACATTCAAACCTGCTATGTGAAAAAGTCATTACCTTCTAAACCTAATAACTGGATATGGCACCCTTGGCAGCAAGAACTGCAGTTAAGTGATTATGATAACTGACAATGAGTCTTTCATATTACTGTGGGGGAATGCTGGTCCACTCTTCTTTGCTAAATTGGTTTAATTCAGCCACACTGGAGGATTTTCGAGCATGAACAGCCTGTTTGAGGTCATGCCAAAGCATCTTAATCTGATTAATAAAGTCAATACGTTGACTGGGCCACTCCTTTTATTTCTGGTAGAGAGCAGCAGTAACGGATGGCCGCAGACCATCACACTACCACCACCATGTTTGCTGCTGTGATGTTCTTTTTATAAAATGCTTTGTTAGTTTTATACCAGATGTAACAGGGCTCAAACTTTCCAAAGAGTTCAGCTTTTGCCTCGTCAGTCAGCAGAATATTTTCCAAAGGTGTTGGGGATCATTCAGATGATTTTTTGGCAAATGTGAGATGACCTTTATGTTCCTTTTGGTCAGTTTGTGGTTTTCTCCTTGGAACTCTCCCATAGATGCTATTTTTGCGCAGACTGAGTGCTTTTGTGACCTCCTGAATGAGTCCCTGATGCGCTGTTGGAGTAATTTTGCAGGCTGGCCACTCCTGGAAAGGTGCACCACTGTGTTTTTTTTTCCAATTTGTGGCTCTCACTGGGGTTTGCTGGAGTCCCAAAGGAGTAGAAATGGATTTTTAACCTTTGCCAGACTGAGAGAAGCCAGTCTGATGAAATTATTTTAAATCATTGTTTTAAAATATTTCTGTAGATTGTGGAATAGTGTGCTCCTTCTTGGGATCTTGATTCAACAGGTCTGGCAGTAATCAGGCCTGGGTGTTGCTAACAGAGCTGATCTCAGTTAAAAACATGGTTAATCACAGTTAATTTATGATTTAACAAGTTTTTTCACAAATGGCCAAGCAGGCCATTTGTTGGACTGTAGAACTGCTTTGAAATTCATATGAGCTGTTCGCACTAAAGTAAAAACCACTATCACTTATGCGGATACCCCTTTGGCGCCAGCTGTGGTCTCAAGGCTGGAGCTGAACAACAACACCCTGATAACGACTGTGTTTAGTCTGTTTCTTCCCATTCCATGCAAGGCCACCTGGGTTTGCTGGAAGACTGTTTACTTAGCCTAGCAGGGCGAAGGACACTGTCTCAGCTGAACTCTGGACACGCACACACATACATATACACTGATATGCACACACTCATCCCCCCCTCCCTTTCCAAACGCCTTCGACGCTTATTCCCTTCCGATGCTGCACCCTTTACCCGCCCCTGTTACTTGTCATGTGTTTCTTTGGTGTATTAAGAGTTTTTTCATGTGCTATGTGCAGAGATGTTTTTTTTTTCTGTTCTCAAACTGATCTCCCTGTTGGAGCTCAGTCTGGGGGGAGTTATTTTTTTCTCCTTATCTTTTCCTCATGTGGTGCATTTTCCATTGTTATACCTCTCTGACCTGTCTTTCCCATGTGATGTTTTGTGTAATGTATGTATGGTCGGAGGGTAAGATGGCGCCGCCATTGCGGCAGCCTTATGAAATTTCCCCTTGTGGGACTAATAAAGGTATATCAATTCAATTCAGGTTAGGATAGCTTTTTTTCTTAATAAATGGAAAATGTATTTATAAAACAGCATTTTATATTTACTGAGGTTTTCTGTATCTAATATTAATTTGTTTGATGATCTGAAACGTTAAAGTGCGACAAATAAGTAAAAAGAATAAGAAATCAGTTTCCTTATTTTGCCCTTTGGATTGTCTAGTGATGAGTCCTGGTTCTTTTGATTCATGTTCTGATTTTTATTAAAAGTTAAAGTTTTATTTCCCTCAGGATTTTCTATCTCTGTTCTTCTCGGTCTCATCTTTCTGTTAGTGCCTGTTCCATCCAATGGAATGATTATTCTTGTCTCTTTTATTTCCTGTTTTACTTTGAAGGTCAGTTTTTTTTCACCTGCATGTATTTCACTTGGTCTAGTTCTACTAATGTTTATTGTTCCCAGTGTGTATAAATAGTCCTGCCTTCCTCTTTGTCCTTATCGTTTGTCTGTTCTCCTTGTAGTACGGTCTGTGATCTGCTGTTTTTGTGATTCCCCATGTTCTTTGTTTGATCTCAAAAGTTTCACATAAGGGGTATTAATACCCAATAATACAGAATTTTTTTTTATTTATTGAGTTACTTATTACTTATATATTGAGTCCCCATTCTGCCTATGTCTATGCTTATGTTTTCTTTGTCAACCCTATTGTTTCATTATTATCTGACTTTGAACAACTTAGGTGTGTAAATGCTTCACTACCATGGTTTAGTGTTTTCTTTCTTGTTTTTTTCTCAATGCGTAACAGCCAGAAAAACACAGAGACGTACTTTGATGATGTAAATTAGCTCCCAATCAATAAAGTTAGTGGGCTGTATCTGTTTGGTTTGCATTGGTTTGTGTGTTTTGTACACCCACCATCTACCCCAGCCACCTCCTGAGGTTTCCAGTACTGTTTATGAATGAAGCATTTCTTTAGAATAAATCTGTGAATGTAAATCAACCATCTATTAAAGCGAGGAAATAATTTGTTTCCATATAAACTCTTTTTCACTTTTTCCAGGAGACAGGGTTTTGTGAGAATACAGGTAAAAATTGCTCTCAGCTTGGATGTACAAAAACCCGTGCGCTGACTGAAAAAACGTTCAAATCCAGGTGAGTAAATGCTCTGCCATTTGAGACCTCACACACCTCTCCCCGTCTCTCTGTAAGGCTGAAAAAAAAAAAAAGCTCGGTTTGTTGCCGTTTTAACTGTGCCATGTAGAAAGGGAGACATGTTAACTGACTTTGACTTGTTGCCAACATTGCTGCGACTGTAATAAAGCGCTGCTGCGCTGTATCAAAAGTATCTTCAACAGCTGGAAATAATTAATCTTGACAAACTAAACTCCAGTTCTCGCTGCACTACACTCCTCTACCTTGTAAAATCCATTATACTTGTTGATTATCTTCTAATTAGAAAGTAAATGTTGCCTAAGACACTGAGGCGGTAAATATGGAGCGTGGTGCCATGCATGTGTAATTGATTTCCTGCTCTCAATTTCCAAAGGATAACAGTGAAGATGAATTATTCAGAGCGTCCTCACCTCTCAGTGGATGGATGACCTTTAAGAAGGACTTTAGCCACGCTTGTTAGTACCTGACTGATAAACTCAGACCTTTCAAAGAGCTCTGAAATTCACGGGGTGAAATATGAAATCTGAGAGATTATTTTTGATGCCGGCATGTCCGTTCTCGTCTTCATGCACTCGCTTTGGCGGGATGTGGAAAACTCAATTTGCCATGAAAATCTGCACGACATATCGCATTAGGTCGGACTGATTGTAAACTCTTCACGTGGGTGCAAACTGAAGTGAAATGAATTTATCATTTTGGTTCCGCCACGAGATTCATGCCAGCCGAATGAAGCGGTGCTGTCACTTGCATTTAGGCTTTTGAACATCGATCCAGTCAGAGAAAGCCAACCACCTGAGGAGCTGAAGACGGCTGAGCAAACTTGCTTATAAACACTTCTTATTAAGTTGGATTCATTTTTTTTTCCTGTTTTTTTACATCACAAAGAGCGGTTGTTTTATCCTTTTAAATCCCCAGCTTTGTCAACATGACTTTTATTGTTCAGCAGTTGCTCCATTAATGCACTCTCTGACACTACGCAGAAGAAGAAAAAGAAGCTAAAGTGAGTGTCTCTAGATAGCTCGAACTGCAATATTCCCACCATCAGTCTGAAAGAGAATAAAACATTTGCCCACTACACATGGTTTCCTTCCCGAGTGAAATTCCCAGACTGCTGACTGTATAAAATTCAACAACACTATCTTCCTTTCATGCATTTTTGAGAAGAGCAAAGGGATCCGGAGGCTAGCGTCACTTTGATCGTTCACTGGTTGGTTGGTTTGTTTGTTTGCTTTTCTGAAGCCCGGCACTCTATTTTCCCCTCTTTTTTACGTTGAATTGATAAACCATCTGCTCCAGTGACAGTTCAGAGCAGAGTGTCATCAACTCAGATTCATGCAGATGCTGCTGTCAGGCTGCCAGCCGGAGAACCAGAGACACGTCGTACTGCAAATTGTTTGTGTGTACGTGTGTGTAGGGGTGTTTACCACAGAACAGTGTGTGCAGTCTTCCTATATTATCATTTATCTATAAGACTAAATGCACACTTCACTAGCTGTGTCCCAATTCAGTGGCCACATTCTCCAAAGGCTGCATTTAGAGTCCGATTACGTCACAGTGAGGCGACTGTCCCAATTTGAAGACTCAGCCCAAAAATGTGATTCAAAGGTCACATTGGTCCCCTTTAAAGACCCCCCTACACTAAGTTTCACTGTGCTGAACCACCCGATGGGCTATTTCTTTCTTCCAAAAAATGCGTTAGAGGATTAGGCTTTTAAATGTAAGTCAATTGTGAGTCAAAAGCTAGCTGTGCAAATGTTAAAAGCTTAGAAACTCTAGTGCTTTTAAGCACTTAACATTTGTATAAAAGTGTTTTTTCACCTAAATGTTTTTAAGTTACTTGAAGACGTTTCACCTCTCATCCGAGAAGCTTCTTCAGTTCTAAGGTCAAATGGTGGGGAGTCCCAGATTTAAACCTAGTGGGAGTATCCCCCCACAGAGGGACAGAAGGACCTCCTGATCATCCTCTAATCGCCTGAGCCAAGGTGTGAAACTGGGTGTGGGTCCCAATCAGCCAGAGTTTTGGGTGTGTTCATTGTGAAACCTGGCCCCACCTTATCATGCGAATTCCTAGGTGAACACACCTAAATGTGTTGTTTTCTTTACCTACTGTGATTAACATGTTGTTCTTCCTATTTCATTTAGCTGAAAAGAGAATGACCACTTCTTCACAGGGTCCAAGACTTTAGCCACCATAGGTTGAATTTACAGCAAAAATCTCTCTGTTACAGAGCCAATGGTGGCCAGTGACAGGGCGGGTAGATAGAGTCCACTGTTCTTTCCATTAGTCCTGTCAGCAAATTTAATCTTTCTTTTTTTATCCCAAATATGGCTCTCAAATAAATGTTTCTTTGGATGCTGTGTGTCCTGCTCTCCAGGTATTCCATGTTACTCCAGGTGTTAACATAGTTAAGATGTTGTCTGCCTGTGATCAGAACATTTGTGGAGAAGATGAGTCTGAAGGGGAAAATCAACTCCTTGCCAAAAATATCCTTGCCAATATATATATATATATATATATATATATATATATATATATATATATATATATATATATATATATATATATATATATGGCTCTGTAACAGAGAGATATATATACACATACATACATACATACATACATACATACATATATACACACATACATACATATATATACACATATATATATGTCTGTGAAGGTTCTCAGTCATCCAGGTCATCGTAGTCAAAGGAGCTTGCAAAGAAAAGCATCTGGACTTCTTTAAGTTACTTGAAGACGTTTCACCTCTCATCCGAGAAGCTTCTTCAGTTCTAAGGTCAAATGGTGGAGAGTCCCAGATATAAACCTAGTGGGAGTATCCCCCCACAGAGGGACAAAAGGACCCCCTGATGATCCTCTAATCGCCTGAGCCAAGGTGTGAAACTGGGTGTGGGTCCCAATCAGCCAGAGTTTTGGGTGTGTTCATTGTGAAACCTGGCCCCACCTTATCATGCGAATTCCTGAGGTCAGATGGCCCAGGATGTGAGTGGGCGTTAAGGCGTCTGGGAAGGGATCTCAAAACTGGATTATAGATGGCAGAGAGTTGGTGTCGTAAACCCCCGCCTTTGTTCAAAGATGGTCGCTCACAGTGGACATAGATGGCTTCTTTCACTCCTCTTTCAAACCATCTGTCCTCTCTGTCCAAAATGTGAACATTGGCATCCTCGAAAGAGTGTCCTTTATCCTTAAGATGCAGATGGACTGCTGAGTCTTGTCCTGTGGAGGTGGCTCTTCTGTGTTGTGCTTCACTGACAAGGTCCAGAAACTTACCCTGGATCCAGATGAAACCATGGTGTCCTTTGATGTAGTCTCTCTCTTCACTTGCATACCCACCACGGAGGCCGTGGAGACTGTCAGAAAACGACTACAAGAAGACAGCTCCTTGGAGGACAGGACCAACTTCACACCCGATCAGATTTGCACACTGTTAGACCTCTGCCTCACCACTACATATTTCAAATACAACGAAGGCTTTTACAGACAAAAACATGGCTGTGCCATGGGCTCCCCCGTGTCACCTATTGTAGCCAACCTTTACATGGAGGAAGTGGAAAGGAAGGCTCTTGGCTCTTTCAAAGGAAGAGTACCCAGCCACTGGTACAGATATGTGGACGACACCTGGGTCAAAATCAAGACACAAGAAGTGGAATCCTTCACTGTGCACATTAACGCTGTGGATAAAAACATCAAGTTCACCAGGGAAGACACAAAGGACAACTGTTTGCCTTTCCTGGACTGCGCTGTGCACATTGAAGAGAACGGCAAACTCAACATCGAAGTTTACCGGAAGCCCACACACACGGACCAGTACCTCCTCTTTGACTCCCATCACCCTTTGGAACACAAACTTGGAGTAATTAGGACCCTACACCACCGGGCAGAACATGTTCCCTCTAAGCCTGAAGGAAAAAAGAAGGAACACACACATGTAAAGGAAGCACTCAAAACGTGCGGCTATCCTAAATGGGCGTTCTTAAAGTCAGCAAAGAGGCACAGAAAAGAAGACCAGACACCAGCGAGGGAGGATAAGAAGGACAGACGCAACAACATTGTCATCCCCTATGTAGCCGGTGTATCAGAAAAACTTAGGAGAGTTTTCTCCAAGCATGACATCCCGGTGCATTTCAGACCCAGCAACACGCTCAGACAAAAACTGGTTCACCCGAAAGACAAAACGCCAAAACACAGACTTAACAATGTGGTGTATGCTGTACAGTGCAGCGAGGAATGCCCAGACCTCTACATTGGAGAGACCAAACAGCCACTTCACAAGCGCATGGCACAACACAGAAGAGCCACCTCCACAGGACAAGACTCAGCAGTCCATCTGCATCTTAAGGATAAAGGACACTCTTTCGAGGATGCCAATGTTCACATTTTGGACAGAGAGGACAGATGGTTTGAAAGAGGAGTGAAAGAAGCCATCTATGTCCACTGTGAGCGACCATCTTTGAACAAAGGCGGGGGTTTACGACACCAACTCTCTGCCATCTATAATCCAGTTTTGAGATCCCTTCCCAGACGCCTTAACGCCCACTCACATCCTGGGCCATCTGACCTCAGGAATTCGCATGATAAGGTGGGGCCAGGTTTCACAATGAACACACCCAAAACTCTGGCTGATTGGGACCCACACCCAGTTTCACACCTTGGCTCAGGCGATTAGAGGATCATCAGGGGGTCCTTTTGTCCCTCTGTGGGGGGATACTCCCACTAGGTTTATATCTGGGACTCTCCACCATTTGACCTTAGAACTGAAGAAGCTTCTCGGATGAGAGGTGAAACGTCTTCAAGTAACTTAAAGAAGTCCAGACGCTTTTCTTTGCAAGCTCCTTTGAATACATATATATATATATATATACATATATATATATATATATATACATATATATACATACATACATATATATATATATATATATACATACATACATACATATACACATATATATATATATATATATATATATATATATATATATATATATATATATATATATATATATATATACACACACACACACACAGCTATGTGCAACATAAAAGCTGATTAATGAAAACTTACAAAGAAGCAAAGAAGAACAACACTGATGAGCGTGTCTTTGTTCTCTCTTCTTCCTCTCATTGCAGCAGATAGCCCCGCCCCTCCCTGAGCTTCGTTAAAAGGGAGTTTTTCCTCCCTGCTGTCTCCAAAGTGCTTGCTCATATGGGGTCACATGGTTGTTGTGGTTTTCTCTGTTTGTATTATTGTAGGGTCTCTACCTCACAATATAAAGCACCGTAAGGCAACTGTTGTTGTGATTTCGTGCTATATAAATAAAACTGAATTAAATAAGAATATGTAAAATTACTTGCATGCATTACATGTATGCTGGAGACTCCAAGGTTAACCTGAGTGTACTGACAGAGGGACAGGTTCTTTTAACTGGGCTTATTTTTGGGTGAACTTGGAGTCAAAGATGGCGTTGCTGGATCTTCTGGACATAGATTAGAGCGATGGATAAGGAGCCATAACTCTTTTCGAACCAGCAAGTGGAACATCAAACAGGGTGGTCTCTTTTCCACTGTCAACCACATCGTCCATCATCACATCCATTATTATTAATCTTTAACAGCACCCTTAAACAGGAATACTTGCCCGGCACAGTAATCGTGGCCTGGGGGGTACTTCCTCCAGAGCAGACATTTCAGTTAATCCTGCCAGAGAGCACCACCGACTGCCTCCAACCGTTATGCCCCTCATCCTTGCTTCATCTTCCTCAGGCTTGTCCTCCAGGGCCATTTACCAGCACCAACAGTTACTGTGGAGAACAGAACCTGCTACTATGACCTGAAATGGTTTAAAAAAATGTAAGCAGGTATTAAAATACAGATGGTCTAATCAGGTTTGTCAGAACTGCCCGTTGCTCGTTTGATGTTTATTTAATTTGACTAAAGATGCTAACTCCTTCCTCTCATGTCATTAATATAAAATGACACAGAGGCAACATTTTTAATTGAATTGAATTTTAACACCTCATACATCCTCTTTTTGCTTGGAGATACATTTGCAGGTGAGAAAACAGGATTTTCTTAAACTGAACTTTACTGACTTTTTATTTTGAAAAGGATGTCTGAGTGTATATCACCAGGTCTGAAACCAAAATCCACCAAAAAGGTGCTAAAAACATTCTGCTTGCCTTTCTGTAGAGTTAATTTAAAGGTTCTGAGCTGCAACATGTGTGTTTGAACTGACAAACTCGCCTGAGACACAGACTTACATTTATTGACATGCTGCCAGTTTTATGAGACTGCTTTAGAGTAAAGGTACTGTAGCTTCTAACAGACCATGTAAAACACAACAGCTGCATGGGGAAATCTCCACTTTGTTCCATTATTCAGCTGCCTTCCTTTGAAATTTGGCTTATGTATGATTGAACAAAGCTTAAATTTAGATTGGATTTTCTGAGAAGACTACTTGCTATTTTAAGCCCCAACTTTTGTCATACTGACGGAATCTGTGACATGGGTACAGCTGGTAAATGACATGGTTAATATGCACTCTGCACGGTCACTACAAGACAAGCTTGGCAGTGAGTAATGCTGGATGAATGACGACTAAAAGCTGCAGGCAAAAAGATCGATCCAGGCCTCAGAGTGGGTACATGTCAACACTGTGAAAGGCACTCATGGCGTTGACTGTGACTGTAGCATGCAGGAAATCTAAAGTGGATAATGAACACAGTAGATTTCCATGTTTAGCATTCATTTAAACATTTTAAATACAGTTGGCTCTACTGTTTGGTGCTCTGGAGGTAGCATACAATGGGATTATCAGAGCTTGTACCCTGCAAACAGCTGTCTGGTCCTACTGCATAAAATGGGATTGATGAAAGCAGTTACAAGGTGCTAAAACACTTCGGGGACCAAAATAATGAGCTAAAAGAGGCAAAAGAAATCTCTCTTTATTTCACTAATTCTTCCTGGACTAAATCATTTAATGCCACCAAAAACATGACGTTAGTTTAATCCTTAGTAGAGATAAAAACAACAGTGCAGGATTTAATCTTAATTTTGAATTATTTTTTAAAAGAAACTCAAAGAATGAGATTTATTTCCTGTTTTCAAAAAGGCCTATAAGTAGACTCTAAAGTTGTAAACAAATTAGATTTTTGGCATTTCATTCTGAAAGCCTTTTAGTACTGATGGAAAAATTTGCATCATCGCTCAATGTCAAAGTGTTTTCTGGCTTCACCAGAATAAAGAACTCAAGTAAGATAAATTAGGAGGAGTGAAGTAATTGGCAACTTTGTATGAGATAAGTACTCAAGAAAATATTAAGATGAATTATTTAGACCAATCACAGGAATCATTTATTACCACATGAATCTTCTGCGTAGCAGCTGCTTCCTTCATGTAGCCAGTGACATTATAAAGTTGAGAAATGACAAACTGCAATGGAATCTGTGGATTCAGTGGCACGGTAGGAAAAGGCTGATGCTTTGATTGTCAAAGCAGAAGGAATGGGGATCAAAATGCAAGACTAAGGAAACCGGGAAATGCAGGTTTAGTGTTGATAATTTACAGAAAAAAACCCATAAACAAGGCAGGAAATGGTAGGAATGGTGGAAAACTCAGGGAATGCGGTGCAAGGAAACAGACAAGCATGGGGGATGATGCAACAAAGGACAATGGGTGAGTGAGAAAATAAATACATGCAAGACAACGAGGGGAGAGTAACAGGTGAGAACACAGCTGAAGGCAATGCACCTAATGAGTCAGAGGGGGGAGTTAACCTTGAAACAAGGCACAGAAAACAACTGCTGTCAAAATAAAACAGGAAACATGACGTGGATCTTGTTGGTGCACTGGATCAAGCTGTTAATGAAGCTCTAATGTTTTATAACTTGCACACAAGTTGCTTATGCAGCTGATAGTTGGGGTTGAGGGTGGGTGAGGGGGGGTAAGGAGGGCTGAGCCTATCACAGTGGACATATCGAAAAAGTAGAAGCAGCAGAAGCTGAAGATGATGTTTAAACAAAAACTTTGAAGGCCAAAGTAAAGAAAGTTTCCATGTGAACATCAGCTGAACATTGATCAGGAGGTCCCAAGGTGAACCTCATTCAGATTTCCCCTGTGAGGTCTCCTACGTTGCCCCCAGCTGAGTAAAGAGAGTCAGGTTCAACTCCCTGAACTGGGGATGTGGGTCCGATGTGAAAACACAAAAGAACCTGGAGAAACTGGTGGAGGCGTCCGGGGAGGGTTCTTGTTTTTTGTGAAGTGCAGGGCAACCTGCAATGGGTTCATCCCATGATAGTTGCCCAGGTCCTGAGCAGCATGTGCTCTTGCTGGCCCTTGAAAGTCAAGGGGAGAAGGTGTTAGTCTCATCTCAGGCTCACAGCAGGTCTCCGAGTTGAACCTCTGAGAAGTTACATAGATCAAGGCAGCTACGGGAAGCTGGAGAGCCAGATCCATGACTTCCACATCTATACTGTGGGCAGGCTGCCATGAAGTTGAGACAAGTTGCTGTTTGTAATTCAGAGCAGAATATTGTAGCAGACTTGTTTATCTCTAATATCAGGATTTCTGTGCAGGTCCATGATTTCTTAAACAAGAAGTCAAAAAGAGAAAGTCTGAAGCCTATAGCAGTGAAACAGAGGTCAGTGCATCAAATGGTTAGAAAAAAAACTATTTTTAAATCATTTACTTCAGTTTTACAGATAACTCTAAATAGCGTTTAGCGTCTGTGTTGGTATCTGTGTAGGGTTTAAATAAAAGACTTTGTGTTACCATAATCCTCAACATTAAAGTAGCCTCCAAGAAAAGAAAAACATAAAGAAGGATTAAAGTTTGAGAGTAAAATACACCTGTAGGGTTTAACTGACGTTTGACTGGATCTTTGATTAAAGCCACCAGAGGAATGATTCATGATTTGCTTTAATTTGTATTACTTTACTTTTCAGATTGTATCCTGAGCTGTGTTTAATAGGCTACTGTAATCACTTTCCATGGCAAAAGTAATACAAACGTGCTGGTAACTGCACAAAACACTTGCATGACAATTCTGCTGTTGACTCTCAGCCCAATGAACAATCAAATTTAGCCTGAAATGACTTGATTGCAAAAGACTAAAGTAGATAAAATGTCCTTGTTGGGAAATTTAAGGTGATACAGTGACGGTGCTTCTCTCTATCAGCAGCTTTAATTCACCCAAAGGATTTTCTAAACAGTAATAGCTGATACAAGTGATATTTAGTAAAATGTGCCCTTAAGCTCAGATAACAGCTTTATTTAAATGAAAATAAACCAAATCTCATGAGTGGATTTTTTTTTTTCACCTGCTAGCAAAAATAAAGTGAACTGAGAAAGAAATCAAGACTGTGAAGCGGTTTGTGGATGTGGAATATTTAAGAACTTTTTTTGATGTGAGCTTGAAAGCGATGATTAAAAGCCATTGTTGCAGGTGACAGGTAGCAAGCGAGGACGCCTGAGAAGACAAACTCAAAAAGATGGTTTGAGGGCAGAAAACTGCCTTGGAATTTCTGCAGATTTGATCTTTGTCTAAATGATTTCTGATCTACTGAAATTAGAACATATGCCATTTTGATACATTTTCCCTCCAGCCCAGAGGAAATGAATCAGCTATGGTGTTTGTCTCTCTGCCTCACTACAGCTGGAGGTCACATGAGACTTTTGTGCTTATTTATTTCCTCCAAAGGAGGATTTCTGATTAGTTTTTTCACCTTCTAACCTTCCGTCTATGTCCAAATCCAAGGCATGTGGTGCAATGGGACTCGTAGGATGTAAATAATTGCTGAGATTGATAACATTACTATTAAAGGAATATGCTGCTCAAATTCCTTTGAGGAACGAATCCTCAGCTCCTCACTGAAGAAGGATGGCAGATGAAACTTTCCCTGAGAGAAACTCTGTTGTGGAAGAGAGTATCATCGAAAAGCTTCTTGCGTCAGTGGAATTGATGTCAGAATGATGTTTGTGTTGCTTTTAAGTATTTAAGTTTTGGATTCTTCTCCATATTTTATTGATTTTCCTCTTTGTGTTTCTCACTATTTCCCTTTTTGCTGTGTTTCATAGTCCATGTCTTCCTCTCCTTTTCAGTTCTGGTCACTCCCTCTTTAATTTTGGCAGTCACATTTCCCTGTGTGTCTTTTTTTTACTTCCTGTTTTTTGTCCTTTTCCCTTCGTTATACCCAATTTCTCCGCTTTGATTAGCTTCGCCTATATTGATGTAGTCTATTTACATTCCTGCTTTTTTTCTCTCCCTGGTGTTCAGTGACTTTTAATTTATTTTTTGGATTTTTTTGTGGATATTTTAAATTTTGACTATTAAAAAATAAGAGCTTGTTTTTTTTTTTTGTTTGTTTGTTTGTTTTTTTAGACATACCTGCATCTTGTGTCCTGCACTTGATACATTTACAACATAACAATGATTGATTGGTGGTGGTGGGTGATTGAACCTTACTAGTCCATGGTTGGGTCTTTTGCTTTCAGAACTGTCTGAGTTCATGGCACAGATTTGGTCACAGTGTCATGATAACATCACATAATTGCTCCAGATTTGTCTGCTGCATGTCCGTTGAAAATAGTAATGGTTTAGATCACAGATGTCAAACTCTTTTTAGATCATGGGCCACATAAAACTCCGTTGGATTTCCGTCCAGTTAAATCCCCCTTTTTATATCTCTCAGCCGGCCTGGGAACGCCTCGGCGTTATGCTCTCTGCTTAGGCTGCTGGCCCCAGATAAGTGGAAGAAAATTGATGGATGGATAAATTCCCATTTCTGTCAGAATAAAGAAGTTTAACTACACATTTCATCCCTGAGATATCTGAATATAAGAAAAAGAAGTGCCATTTCAACTGTACATCTCAGGTTTTTTTGTTTTTGTTTTTTACATGAAAATGGGCTTCATTTGTAACAAATAAATATATAAAAATACCCCAAAAATTCTGGTGAACATTTTTGTAAATTCACAAAAAATGTCCTTTTATTATTATTCTTATTTATTTTTTATTGTGGACCCATTGTAAAAAAACTAAAAAACTTGGATGTTTAAAAAACTTGAACTTTAATGTCATTTAATTGTTCTGTTAATTGCATTACTATTATTTAATTGCTTTGGTGTAGCATGAATGGACATGTGGAAAGTCTTCATTATGGGAAAAGCTGTAAAAAAAAAGTCCAAAATCGATGTTGTTCTTTGTATTTTCTAAAGTCAATCAGTGGACCGGATTGGAGTCTTGCCTGTATTACAGTCTGGCTCCCCGGCCTTATGTTTGACACCCCTGGCTTAGATGGAGAAGCTGATGAGTAACAGGAAGGCTACATGGGCTTACTTATCTGCTTATTTGTCACTTAGAAAAATAAACTTTATGCTAAAATCATTTAATGTCTGATCCACCTCAGTGAGACGTTTGTGTACACACATGCACGTCTGTTCCATAATGTCTGGAACAATTCAGAGCCTCAGTGTACGAGTGAAACGTGACATAATGATGGATATTTGTACCAAACCACGGCTTTGTCCACACACTAGCAAGCAAACATATGCAGTATCATCGCACCTGGTGACATTTGACTGCTTCTGCTGCCTTAAAGTACAAAGTAACAAGGGGACACCGCAACACAATGTGTCATACGCTGTGAGTAAACACCTTCACTGAGATCACAGCCGATATGGTTTAATTCAGCCTGGCAAATCGCCACAAAGGGAAACATGGCAGGAAGTGTTTTTCATTTTAGATACTCATCTTCTTTGTGTTTAAAGCGACCAAAGACTGTCACCCTCATTCTGCAGCCGTCACCTGTCAAACACCTCCTCCACGCCCACCACGCTGACAACCGCCCCTGGTGAGATCGAGAGGCGCGTGATGATGTTGAGTGAAGTGAGCCGGGATGATTACACGCGCACTTTCAAGAGCACGTCAGCGTGCCGTGCGGAAGATATTTTGTGATGTGTATTTAATTTTGGGGGGAAAAGTTTTGAGTGGCCCCGTCAAATTCTGTCCACCCCACACCCCCACCTCCCAACACCCCCACGGAGAACACTCAGGTGTTGGCATGTTGACAAGAGCAGCTGCCTCAGTCAACCCTGTGTGCTGATAAGAAGCAGTACATCTAAAGACTGAATAATAGCCTGCTGTCCTCGTGCCTGCAGATCACTCCCATGCTGCAGGACAGCAGGGGACAGGCAATCAGCGCTCAGTCTCCGGGCACTGGGAGGGGGAAAAAAAAACTGAGAGCAGTCCGTGCAGTCAGCGGGAGGCAGGTGGATGATGTGTTTACACTTACATCAGCACAACTGGGAAATACTTACGCAGCACTGTGTTCGTAGGTGGAAGATAAAGTTTGTGCACCCTTTGGAATTAGAATTTCTTCACAGTTTATTCACAAATTGTGTCTTTGCTTGCATCTATGTCACACTTATGCAGATGACTACAATCTAACAACTTTTCATGTGTTTCCTCCAAAGGCAAATGATGGGTTAAATTTAGTGACTCATAGAACTTCCTGTAGCAGCGACAACCTCCAGCTCATGTGTCCTCTCGCTGTTTACGTGACTTACACACCAGTGAGAAGCAACTTTGGACCATTCCTCCTACCAAACTGTTATCATAATATTTTATCTGTGTTTGGTAATTGCCTTGCAAGATCAGCCAGCCTCCCCTAAATGCCAGATCACAGAGTCCTGCCCTGAAAGTATTCCACACATGTTTTTATTCCTCCAATCAAAGCGTTCTGCACTTTTGCCACTTTAGCCTCATCTATCCAGAGGAAACTGTCCCGCAATTTCTGTAGAAGTTTTCGCAAACTTGGTATGTGCTAGTGTTTTTCTTCGACAGCCAGCCTTTGTTGTATCCTCCCATTAATACAATTCATATTCAGTGTTTTACGTCTTTCAAGGTACAAATAGTGTTTTTTGATCTTTTCAGGATGCCCACACCTACACAGAGCAGCAGCTCCTCTGATTTCCTCGATTTGTACACAGTTTGTCTTCCTCCAGTCTGATAAACACAAAGGCCTGTGTGAATATTTTTCCGGCCTTTTCAAACTTTCTGTAATGAAGGTCTTATGAAATCTCTGATAGAGGCATGGTTCACACTGGCCAATTATCCTTGAGAAATGCAGGCTTTGTTAGTAACCAAACTTTGAATGCCTTTATTTACACAAAGAGACACCTCTACAACCCAGATGTCCAATTTCATCGCACTAACTGGAAGACCTGACTCCAAGTAGCTTCTGAAGAAGTCGTTAGAACTGAGGCGTAATTATTTTTCCTAGCCTGGTCAGTGATTGACGACTCAGTGTGCTCAGTAAAAATATGAAAAGTACCTCAGTTTGTGTGCCATTAGTTTTACAAACTGTGTTTGTCTGATTTGGATAAAGAAAGACAATTTAATAATAAAGGAAATTTTACTAAAAGTTGAGCGCTGGCCTCAGATCCAAAACACCCATCTTCCTTTCATGTGTCTGCAAATGCCCATCTGCTCTTGTTTGTTACCTTTTGGGGGTTTTATTCCTTGCTTACAAATGTGAAATCCTAACACATCCTGCTATATGCAACTACTTTGTTTAGTGCTGTAATTTTAAAACAGATATTAACAGACTGACCTACACGAAATGCATATATGCATTCCCATGTGACTTCTCCGGGATGTCACCTCATGATAAATCCTGTGTGTTTCATCTTCTTGCACTTTAAGCATTTATTAAATCCACCCAATCCACCTGTATTGACGCGTACCCTTTTTCCTGTCTTTTGGCAAGAAAGAGTAAAACCCTTATCTCTGTCCTTCAAATGTCTTGTAAACAGGATTTGATGGACTAAAGCTCTCTGGTCCAGAAAGCACAAGTGTGGTGAGCACTGATGAGCATCATTCCTGCTTCCCAGGCGAAGAAGAAAAGAACTTTTCTCTGAAACTTCCTCTCCGCTCCACCTCACTCGCTTACTGTCTGTCTCCAGATTATCAGTGGATGGCAGTTCTATAATTCTGCAGGTATGATGAGATTACGTTTCGCACTTTGAGTCGTGGCTTGTGTGAACGCTACATTCCAATGTATTCGTTTCTTAAATGTTACGTTAAGCTCCTGCTTTTCTCTGCTGCAAAGCTATTTACAGAGTTCATTCATTCTGCAGGCCATTGATTTATAGTTTGATCCAAAAATGTCAGTGAAGACAGACCTTCCTCTTTCTTTGTCAAAGAGTTGAAGAGAGACACAGTCAAACTCTTTAGAGGTTCATCTGTAGGTGATCATGTAAGTCTTTTGGAGTTTTGTTTAAAAATAACAGCTTACTTAGTTTAATTATAGTGAAATGATCTGAAAACAGTCATAGAGTCTGTATTCCATGTTTTCTGTTTGATTTGATAAAGAAAGGCCTTGAAAGGTGCTATAGAAATAAAATTTTACCTACTTATCCACTTAATGGCCAAGGGATTTCTTGAAAATTCACTTACTACTGTTTGCACTGGATAAATGACCTTTGCGATCCCATAATGGGAAAAGTGTTAAAGTCAGGGTGTTATTATCAATATGGTTCATAACTGTAATTGTAGTGAAGCAGGTCTGTAGGTGAAATTGATTCTAAAGTAAACACACACACACCTACACACTAAACCACACAGAGAAATGAAGAAAATTGAGAGGCAAAGCAGGCATTAGGACCATTTAAAGACTTCTCTGTGTTTTTTCTTTTTTTCACAAAAAAGACCTTCGGCACTCTCCGAAATGGATTTTAAGCCAGTCGCTATAACCGGAGCTTCACTGACTGACTTCGCCGTGTGTCTTTTTGTCTGCAGAAAGGTAATTAACTGAGCTGTAAAAGCCCAGAACATTTATTGAACTGACAGAAACAAAATGTATTGTTTGATGAACTCCATCCTTGTAATTCTTTGCAGATTACAAGTCGGACTCTTTGTGAATATTAACTACAGGTACAGCTTTGTTACAGTGCAACACTGACTTTTTTTAAATGAAGCTATACTTATTATTCAAGCTTAAATTTTTCTCACTAGTGAAAAATAGTAGAGTGTTTGTTTAATTAAATATCTAGAGGCTATTTTCCTTGCAATTTGATTTCACTGTGACAGCTTTTCGTTAAATAGATTTTAGAAACATTTGCTTTGAAGATTCTGCTGAAGATGTTTTGGCCTTATTGGACTTGAGGTGCATAAAAATTACTTGAACACTTGAGAGAAAGTGCTTATGTCCCCCCTTGACTAATATTGCTTTAAAATTTGGAGATGATCCAACAGAAACTAGAGCTTTCCTAATTCACGTGACCGTGATGTTTGACCTCAGACCATGAAGCATTACATCAGGGGTGGGGAACTCCAGGCCTCAAGAGCCGGTGTCCTGCAGGTTTTACATCTCACCCTGGGTCAACACACCTGAATCAAATGATGAGTTCATTACCAGGCTTCTGGAGAACTTCAAGACATGTTGAGGAGGTCATTTAGCCATTTGGATCAAGGGCACATCTAAAACCTGCAGGACATCAGCCCTCGAGCCCTGAACTTGCCCCACCCCAGCATTACATACTAACATAGTGTTTTTTTTATTTTTATCCTTGTTTTTGATTTTGATTGATTTTTGATTGGAGCAGAAATGGCTGAAATCTTTGGCTTCTATAGGCTGTAAAAACTTAAGATTTTAAGACATATTCATTCAGTGTGTGACTATGCAAAACGTTCATAATTGTGACACTATATGACATTGCATGAAAAAAAATTAAAATACAGCTCTCCCCATACCATTTCATGTAACATATTACTCAGTGCCGTTTATGAGGACTAACAATGAAGGTCAAGCTCCAGTGCTTAGCCAACCTAGGTACTCGTGTCCTCTGAGGGTTAGTATGTTGCTTGAAGATGATCCATTAAAAATTGTGGGTAATATAAAGTTTTTTGGTGTGACCTTGACCATGACGCAGTTTTCACCGAAATTAATTTACTTTGAGGTGCTATTGGTATCTATCATCATACAACATTTGAAAATGATATCTTCAAAAATGTGACCAAAAATTGTGCTGACAAACAGACAAACAAGCAGACAAACAGACAAACATACAAACATACATACAAACAGACAAACATACAGACAAACATACATACAAACAGACAAACATACAGACAAACAGACAAACATGCAGACAAACAGACAAACATGCTGACAAACAGACAAACATACAAACATACATACAAACAGACAAACATACAGACAAACATACATACAAACAGACAAACATGCAGACAAACAGACAAACATGCAGACAAACAGACAAACATGCAGACAAGCAGACAAACAGACAAACAGACAGACAAACAGACAGACAAACAGACAGACAAACATACACACAAACAGACAAACATACAGACAAACATACACACAAACAGACAAACATACACACAAACAGACAGACAAACATACACACAAACAGACAGACAAACATACACACAAACAGACAGACAAACATACACACAAACAGACAAACATACAGACAAACATACACACAAACAGACAAACATACAGACAAGCAGACAGACAAACATACACACAAACAGGCAAACATACAGACAAACATACAGACAAACATACACACAAACAGACAAACATACAGACAAACAGACAGACAAACATACACACAAACAGACAGACAAACATACACACAAACAGACAAACATACAGACAAACATACAGACAAACATACACACAAACAGACAGACAAACATACAGACAAACAGACAGACAAACATACACACAAACAGACAAACATACAGACAAACAGACAAACATACACACAAACAGACAGACAAACATACAGACAAACAGACAGACAAACATACACACAAACAGACAAACAGACAGACAAACATACAGACAAACATACACACAAACAGACAGACAAACATACAGACAAACAGACAGACAAACATACACACAAACAGACAGACAAACATACACACAAACAGACAGACAAACATACAGACAAACATACACACAAACAGACAGACAAACATACAGACAAACAGACAGACAAACATACACACAAACAGACAAACATACAGACAAACAGACAAACATACACACAAACAGACAGACAAACATACAGACAAACAGACAGACAAACATACACACAAACAGACAAACAGACAGACAAACATACAGACAAACATACACACAAACAGACAGACAAACATACAGACAAACAGACAGACAAACATACACACAAACAGACAGACAAACATACACACAAACAGACAGACAAACATACAGACAAACATACACACAAACAGACAGACAAACATACAGACAAACAGACAGACAAACATACACACAAACAGACAAACATACAGACAAACATACAGACAAACATACACACAAACAGACAGACAAACATACAGACAA
The DNA here is from genome assembly GCF_051167445.1 of Perissodus microlepis. Lineage (NCBI taxonomy): Eukaryota > Metazoa > Chordata > Actinopteri > Cichliformes > Cichlidae > Perissodus > Perissodus microlepis. The sequence continues at coordinate 3,921,704 of NC_140464.1, read as the reverse complement.
ACAGACAGACAAACATACACACAAATAGACAAACAGACAGACAAACATACACACAAACAGACAGACAAACATACAGACAAACAGACAGACAAACATACACACAAACAGACAAACATACAGACAAACATACAGACAAACATACACACAAACAGACAGACAAACATACAGACAAACAGACAGACAAACATACACACAAACAGACAAACATATAGACAAACAGACAGACAAACATACACACAAACAGACAAACATACAGACAAACAGACAGACAAACATACACACAAACAGACAAACATACAGACAAACATACAGACAAACAGACAGACAAACATACACACAAACAGACAAACATACAGACAAACAGACAGACAAACATACACACAAACAGACAAACATACAGACAAACATACAGACAAACAGACAGACAAACATACACACAAACAGGCAAACATACAGACAAACATACAGACAAACATACACACAAACAGACAAACATACAGACAAACATACAGACAAACATACACACAAACAGACAAACATACAGACAAACATACAGACAAACAGACAGACAAACATACAGACAAACATACAGACAGACAAACATACAGACATACAGACAAACATACAAACAGACAGACATACAGACAGACAAACATACAAACAGACAGACAAACATACAGACATACAGACAAACATACAAACATACAGACAGACAAACATACAGACAAACATACAGACAGACAAACATACAGACATACAGACAAACATACAAACAGACAGACAAACATGCAGACAAACAGACAAACATACAGACAAACATACAGACAAACATACACACAAACAGACAAACAAACAGACAAACAGACAAACATACACACAAACAGGAAAACATACAGACAAACAGACAGACAAACATACAGACAAACATACACACAAACAGACAAACATACAGACATACAGACAAACATACAAACAGACAGACAAACATGCAGACAAACAGACAAACATACAGACAAACATACACACAAACAGACAAACATACAGACAGACAAACATACAGACATACAGACAAACATACAAACAGACAGACAAACATGCAGACAAACAGACAAACATACAGACAAACATACACACAAACAGACAAACAAACAGACAGACATACAGACAGACAAACATACAGACAAACATACACACAAACAGACAAACATACAAACAAACAGACAAACAAACAGACAGACAAACATACAGACAAACAGACAAACAAACAGACAAACAGACAGACAAACATACAGACAAACCAAAAAAGTGAAAGGATTACATGATCCCTCCCATGTGGGGGAGAATAAATTACAGTCCTGTTATGACCAGGACTGTAATTTGTTTGTAAATTGTTTGTTTTTTGACATTCACAATATTGTGGGTGACTTTTTAAAGATCTACTGTAATGCTCTGAGGTGTGTGAGGGGCAAAAATAACCTAAATAACCTGAACTGTGGCACATGCCATCAAAGCATGTTAAAGACCTACAAGCTTTCATCACACCAACACACTCGTGGCTCAAACCCTGCCCTACTTGCCAGTCTTGGCTCCCTGGGTTGTTTTCCCCAAAATAAAATCTCAGTGAGACCCCATGTGCATCGCTTAAGTGTGGCTAAACTTTTTGATTGCACCTCATGATTCTTTGCACATAAATTCAGCCACCACAAGTGGGGAAAAAAACAGCCAACAGCCATGTGCAAGAGCTTTTACAGCCCCACCTCTCTGTGGCTGATTTGCACAGGATTGATTTGAGAGCAAAAGTTCCGGTGTACACCCTCCAGCGCACAAAAAGCACAAACTCTTGAATACGTGGTAACTGTTTGGTGTGCCTGCTGCTTAGTTCTACACACAGGATGAATTTGCAGGTGAATAGTGCTACCACTACCACATTTCTCTCTGACTTAAAATGCCCATTTGTATTGACAACTCCCCTGAAAGCGAACCTTTTGCTACTTTGGATGCATACGAGTATCCAATAATCTAAAAGCATGTTTTCAAGTAAATCGAATGAGTGAAGTCATGGTCCCTGCAGGATGATTTGTTTGCAGCGATTGACGTGTTCAGGATGAGCTTTACTCTACTTTGTCTCTACTCTGTCAGTTTGTATTTACAGTTTTTTTTTTATTGGTTTGGCGCAGTTTTCACAAGCAATTGGTACATTTTCAAAACTCTTAGTACTTATATCACAACAGATCATCAAAAGTGCACGTTTTTCAAACATTTCAGCATATTTTCAATTGTGTCAGTACAATACACATAATGACAAAACATCCCTTTCACTACACAAAATAAGTGTTTCATCTAAATAAATGTTTTGTTCACAGTTACTGCCTTTCATAATGTTATCACTATCAAATTTTTGATTTGCATGTCTTATTATTCAGTTTAATACATTTGTCTATCATTTAATTCAACTGATCTTAATGTTTAATCAATGAATCCTTCATTATGTCCATGGATTTTCAACTTGACTGATTGTTGTCTGGTCATTTGTAAGTTACACATTGCTGCAAGAGCTTTCAATCTAGAAATACTAATTGCTAATTGTTTCCCCCTGATGATCACAATTAGTTACCATATAAGTAGAACTGTGTTTGAGACTTTGCACTGTTCAAATATGGAGCAGGATAGACTCGTAGGGAGAGGAAACCTTCATCGAAGAGGTGGTGGTGCTCCTCGACAGAGAGGTGGGCACAGGCAAAGAGAAAGAGGTGGTGGTGCTCCTCGACAGAGAGGTGGTCTTCAGAGAAATGTAGGCAGAAGACAACGCACCATCATCTCTAATGAAGTCCGGGCCATCATTGTTGACCATGTGGTTAACAGAGGCTTTACCATGGCTGAGGCTGCCAGGTTGGTACAGCCTAATTTACAAAGGTCAACTGTCAGCTCTATCATCAGAACTTTTCGCCAAGAAAACCGGTATGTCTGCTATAGCAACTTCACTTCTAAAATATAGTACTCTATTGTATAGATGAACAACATGTAATTGTCAGTTTACAGTAATGTAATTTGTAATACTTCAATATTGACAGTATATGATTGTCATCAGAATTAACAGGAGACAACCTGGTGGTGGTCGCCCATGTGTTTTGACTGACCAGCAGGAGTTGGCTGTGGTGGAAATGGTCAGGGCAAGGAATGACATACGGCTGTCTGAAATCAAACAGGCTATTGAGAACAACAATGACACCTTTGCCAATGTGCCATCAATTAGCCTTCCAACGATTGCCCGGCTTTTACAACACTAAACTGGCATGCAATTACTGTGACAGTACTGACAACTATTAGTTGTAAAAAAAACTAACTAAATTATCATTTTAGAGGGTGATGGAGCTGGACGCTGCTGTGAATCATCACAAGTATATTTTTGTTGATGAGGCCGGTTTCAATCTGGCAAAAACTAGACGCAGAGGACGTAACCTTATTGGACAAAGGGCTACCATCCAAGTCCCTGGACAACGTGGAGGAAACATCTCAATGGGTGCAGCTATATCTGAAGATGGTGTGGTAGGCTGTAGACCAGTTCTAGGGTCATACAATACTGAACACCTGATAGTTTTTTTTTTTTTTAAATGAACTGGAGCAGGCCTGTCAGGGAGAAGACATTGTCTATGTTGTTGTGTGGGACAATGTCAGCTTCCACCATGCACAGCTGGTTCAGGAATGGTTTCAAACACATCCTCGCTTCATGACACTCTATCTTCCACCATATTCCCCTTTCCTCAACCCAATTGAGGAATTCTTCTCTACATGGAGGTGGAAGGTGTATGATCGACATCCCCATGAGCATGTCTCCCTTCTTCAAGCCATGTGTGAAGCTTGTGGTGATATAACTGCTGAGCAATGTCAAGCCTGGATTCGTCATGCCAGGAGATTTTTCCCACGGTGCCTGAACAACGAAGACATCCATTGTGATGTTGATGAAAATTTATGGCCCAATGTTGATGACCGGCTTGATTAATTGTGTAAAAGTGATAAAAAAATTATATATATATATATATATATATATATATATATATATATATATATATATATATATATATATATATATATATATATATATATATATATATATATATATATATATATATATATATATATTTATTATTATTTTTTTTTTTGTTATGCCTGAACATAAGTGTAATATTTGCTGTGTAAAGTTTTACAGTTCAGTTACACTCATTCATCACCAAGGACAATTTGAAACGCTTACCTTGTATTATTTGCTCCTGAATGAAATGATTGGTAAAAGTACTACGTTGAAAAAAGATCTTACTGTTTTGTTTGGGTGATTAAAGCAAATGTTCTCAGAATATATCACAATGATCATATGTTCTGCAACAATGATTAAGTGGAATGAAAATATGTGCAAATACAATGAAATCATGACATCAGATTTGAAAGAATGACTAGTGGTGTTACAAATGTGATCAAATGTGAGTTTTGTACTGAGAGATTTGAAAATGCACACTTTAGTTGTGAAAATAGTACCAAACCAATTGAAAAAAAACTGTAAACTGAGCGTTTTAATGAATATTTAGACTCAAACTGAAGTCTTAGCTGTGAATAGTCACTGACAGGCAGGTTTGCACTGAGCATGTAATTTACATACTTAGGGTAGGCCATTATTTTGTCATGCTTCCACTTTACTGGAACATGAAGGCTTAGTCTATTTCCTTTCCAATGTGTTTCCAAACACTGCTTTTTCTTATGCACCGCTTGTCAGCTTGTTAAATTACATTTCAGGAAATCAGAGAAGCCTTTTCCACTGCGAAAGAAATACTTTAGTTTCCAAAGAAAACTGAGAAAGTGGTGAAAACAAAGAAGAAATACTAGGCGACAGGAGGTCTGATACATTCTGATATCCTGCAAACAACATGACCTCCTCACTTTGCTATGAAGCATTTCCAGCGCTTTGAAAGACGCGTCTGTAAGTATTCAGGTGTAGAAGACGTGATCAAACATTCGCTACAAAATGATTTGGCCTCTCTGATGATATGTAGCCAGCTGCCACGGGGGCTGTTTATTTCTCATGCATTATTCATTTGAATCGTATGACCCATAATGCATTCTCTATCCATTAATGAGACAATGCTCATTATTTTCCCTGTGCTTATCACACAGCCTCACAAGAAAACAAAATCAATCTGCGTCACCAGCTGCTGTTTGGGTCGGAGAAAAAGGGCCAAATATTGCTGAGCCCCATGTTTTCCGTCTGTGTTTAAAATTCAGAGTCCCTTCTGTTTGGAGCAGAAACAAAAATCCAAGTGATCAATTTGATTTTTAAACAAAGCCATTCTGTTTTACTAAGTATATGTGGGGGGGCACCAATCTTCTCCAAAGGACAAATGTTGTTTCTTCTGTACCAGTCTCATGCACCATTAAATAATGGAACATAAATAGTTTGGATTATGTTTCATCTTTTGAAAACTAAAATGAAGAAAGTTCTGTTGAAATTGCAGCCCAGCCATCACATCAAAGTCTTGCTGACACTGGACTGCATCGCATCTGAAAAACACAGTTCATTATGTGAGAGTGAGGGACCGGCAAGACGACTTTATTTTGGAACCACGTTTGTTGTTTTGGGGTTTTTTTTAGGGGGATTTATTTGCTTTAGTGTGTCTGACGTACACAGCAAATATGATAAACTCACAACTGTGTTTAATGCATGTACCTGCATTGCTCATTCCGCCCCTGGTAATGTGAAATCAGTGCACAGCACAACATACAGAATCAATAGACAATCAGGCTATCCAGTTGTTTTCCCACAGTTTGATAATTACTACCTTTAATGCCTCAGGGGGCTTTGTCATTGGAATTTCCTAAAATCCTTTACGTGTCTGAAGACTAGAAATGAAGCACCAAGAATAAGGGATGATGTTTTTAAACTTTCTGTCCGTGCACATGTTTGTTTTTAGCCCTCATGTGCAGCCATGTGCACAAAGGCAGATGTAATATATGAAAAGCAGCACACAATCCTACCTTTCAAGTAAAATATAAAAATTAGCAGTAAATGTAGCCTTAAAATGATCGAAACATGTTACAGAGTACGGGCTTTTTCATGTGCAGAGACTCTTCAACACCAGAATATCAATTTCCAAATGCATCGTCACATAATTATCAGTTAACAATATAAAGCTATGGGCTGCAGTCCTACACGTCAACACAAAGTCCTGTTCTAATGAGGACACACACATTCGATCTGTCTGTTAGATTTTAGGTGTGAACACAAAGCCAACAGCACAAAGCAAAGATGAAAACAGCACAAAGAGACTTTAAAGCGGTTGCCGCGGGGATTCTACTTTAGAAGTATCAACAGATACAAATGGAGGCTTCAAATCTGACTGCTTATCACTACTTTTGTAACAGTGCCTTTTTTAGGGTCGGCATACACCCAGTTTTAACATCATTCCAGGGTTCTTGGCTAGCTTTGTGTTAGCATGCTGTCTGTGCAGATGTTTGCAAAGAGCTAAAGTTCTGTGTATTGCAGTTGTTTCTGACTTGGATGCAGTTCGCACTTTACGATTGCCCTCTTGTTCTTTTGTGCAATAAAATTAAAAGCAATGTCCATTTCTGTCTACCCTGTGCTCAGACAACTGAAGACCCTTTGTAACGCAGGTAACTACAATATTTGTAACTGTAATGCACAGTAACACACTATATTATGCATTACTGAAAAATGTAAAGCGATTACATTAATTTGTCACTTTGAGATGCGTCTAAATATATTTTCAAGGATTTAGCAACTTTACTCATTGTAGTTTCAAAATATCTAAAAGATTTGGGATGAATTTCAAAATTATTGTAAAGGTCTAACAGTATGACATGAAGAACTGATCAACACAAATAGAACACAGAGGTAAACAGAGGAAGCAGCATAGGAAGAAATAGCTGTTTAAGCACATTGGTGTATATAAATATATATATTATATACCTATGTGGTATGTGACTTTTGTTGCCATGATGCCAGGTCTCTCTTGGAAATGAGATTTTTAATCTCAATGAGATTTTTTTTACCTGGATAAATAAAGGACTAATAATAAAATTAGTATGCATGTATCAAACTTGATGTTGATATTAAAGCTCTGTCACACAGTCTGGCTACAGTTAACAAGACTGCTAAAGTCTAAAGTTTGTAGTCGTCTTCGAGGCTGTCCGGGCCAACCTCAGTGAGCAACTTGTTAATATGCAAAAATAATACTTTTAACAGTCTCTGTTTTCAGTTTTAGGACCTAGCATTATCTATCTGTCTATCTAGATACTTAATAAAGATCATGGCTACATAGATGCATAAATTACATTTTTTGACTTTACATCTGACAAAAACAGTTCAGGCACCACTTTGGGGATTTGGGAAACTGTGATGGTATTTTATAAGATTTCTGATTAGTGGATAAAAATGATTTGAGGCCAGCGTAGAAGAATTTAAATGTTAAGAACTTAAAGGCCATGAATGAAATAAACACAGATTTGAACTGCCAAATATTTTGTGCAAGCTGTCTCATCTTAGGGATTCCGAGAAAATGTCAGTGACATTTTGGTAGGTGACCCGACACTAAAGCTCTCAATATGAACTCGTGGAATGACTGAGTTTATCGTACTTCCAGTAACATATGTGTCCCTGCTCCTGGAGTCCTCCTTGTAACTTTAACCCCCGTATGAACCCTCCTGCAGTGTGTCATGACATCTGTCATGCCCGGGGCCTCGTTTTAGCGCGGGGGTGTTTTTGTAGCGATGGGTGATACGGTAGGTCAATCATGTCACCAACAGGATGTCCTCCACAAAGGTAAATCACACTCAGGTTTCCAATTTCTCTCCTCGTAAACAAGTATATCTGCGCGGCCAGCTCAGGCGAGGTGAGCACTGTGATGCAAATGTGGAGTGATGGGGAGGGCACGGGGATGTTAATTAAAAGTCAGACTGTGTTTCCCGGCTCAGATTTCAGGCTAGCGAGTGCCTTCTTATTTCCACTCAACCCTAACCTCACTTTTCTATCAGGATGCTCACTCTTTCAGGCAGCCATCATGTGGAAAAACTGACTTCCCCCCTTTTTAACCTCTTTCTCAGATGCTCTATTTGTTCTCAGAGGCACGTCTTAACTGAACAGGTGAAGAGTGGTTGTAAGAGCTTTGATGCTGTTGTTTGAAAGCATCTTTTCACTTGTGTTGGTTGAGATGAAGAATCCAAGTCTAGTTGTGAACTCAAAATAACTGCACAATGCTCATTCTCTGCAGGTGAACATAAACAGCCTGTATGTGGAAACTTTAACTGTGAAAGTTGTCACTGAAATTTAGCACAAAAAATGGGATATTTTAGACAGGCCCTTTGACTTTTTTTTTTAGATCCTAATCTTGTTGAGAATAAATGAAATAACTTTGGAAAATGGGTAATTTTACAGCGAAGAAACGGACAACCCATATCTTACAAAATTTCAACATCTGACAACAGCAACCATCAAAAAGGCATCAATTTCTGTCTCTATTCTTTCTGCAATCTGCAGCGGTTCAATGGGCCTTTGCTTCTCTGGGGGTATTTCTTGGATTCAAAGTCTGATAGGCTGTGAGGCGGTAATGACTGTCCCCAGGTGTTTCATGTATATCTGTCTCGTATACCGCTCCTCTGACTGTGCATGTTGTGCATGCAGCTCTTTGATTGAGGCCTCAAATTCTGCATAGGGATGATTACGTCTGAAGCAGAAAGGCACAGCTGCCAACTGACGGAGCTTTCAGCCGTAGAAAGAGCAAATGTGGAAAGTGACGATAAAGCTGCTCTCTCTTTTTCGAGGTGTCTGTCATTTTGAGCCCAGCTATATGTTACCGAATGCATGAGAATATCTGCAGAATGGATGGTGAACACATAAGTTTGATCATTAAAGGGATTTTTATTACATCATTTGACACAATCATCACATTGTATTCAGAGCTGTTGATAAGAAAAACGAGTCAGTGATTACCTCTTCTGTGAATGAGATTTCTTGATTGCTTCTCAGCTGTGCTAACAACCATTATATTAAATAACAACGCTTGGAAAAGCTATAAAGTGGCTAAAACACACTATGATTTAATATGCCCTCCTTGCCCTTGTCCCAATAACTAAGGTACTGTAAATCATCCATTGCTGGATGTGATAAAGTTAACTGCAGTTAAATGCTTTCCCACTAGTACCACTGGTATTCTTCTAGGATATATTCCAGTAGACCAAACTCCTCCATGCCATGAAAAGAGCAGCAGGAATGGGTCCAGAGCACTTGATCCTTAGAAGCAGGAGACAGAACCCAAAGTGCAGTCTGTGCAAAGGTGCCCCTGAGATAGTCCAGCATGTAGTGGAAGGAAATAAGATGCAAGCTGTGACATGTATACTGAGAAGCCCGAGTGCTTGAAACATGACCATACTGGGTGGCCAGAGTATAAGGAGCATATCTTGTCTTATTCTTCTTTCAGCTGATCCCTTAAGGAGTTGCTACAATGGATTATCTGCTTGCCTGGCAGCTCCATATTCAACATCCTTTGTCCAGAATGTCCACCATCCCTCCTCTGCACATGTGCAAACCATTCTTTGCCTTTCTAACTTTATCTAGAAACTGCTCAGCCAGAGCTGTCCCTCTGATCTACTCATTTCTAATCTTGTCTCTTCTGGTCTCTCCCAATGGTAATCTTAGTAATCTTAGTAACTCTACCACCTCCAGATTGGCCTCCTGTCTTTTTATGCTGTGTTAAGTGCTTCTGTCTCCAAACCATCATATCATCAAAATCCCATCTTTTAAACCTTTCCTCTCACTCTTCATGTCACAAATCACCCCTGACACTCCACACCACTCCACCCTGCATGTACTCTTCTTCACCTTTGTTGTACACTGTTGTTTTGGATGGCAGACCAAGAACAGGAGCATATGTGCCGTGTGTAAATCTGAAGTCCCTAAGTCCTGATGGGAGACACCTCCAAAAGTTGTTGAGAACAACGGGGCTAAGATCCTGTGGGAATTCAACTTCAAGACAGACAAGCAGCTGCTGACGAACGAACCAGACATGGTAGCAGTAGACTGCAGCTGTGATAGACGTGACAATCCCAGCTGACAGTAACATCAGCAAGGAACCCAAGAAATTCATCCAAGAAGTACCAGAGGCTGAGAGAACAACTAGAGCAGATGAGGAAAGTAAAGTCTGAAGGATCTTGGTGGTAATAGAAGCATTAGGTGCTGTAACTCCCAAACTGGGAGAGTGGCTCCAACAGATTCCTGGCACCTTGCTTGGAAAAGTGCAATCCTAAGATCATGTGCAGAACCCTGAGACTCCCAGGTCTTTGATAGTGGACCTGAACTTCACCAAGATGGGGCTGTAATGTACTATACCCTATTAAATACTTTCTCTTCATGATGGAAATGGGAAATCGACTCATTTACCTTTCATTTCCCTCTCACTGTGGAAAGAGTGTAGTTACTAAGTATATTTCTATTATGTTCTAATCTTGCAGCATTCAGTTTTACAGTTCCCTTAGATCCTGCTGTCACACAGATACCACACGATGTCCTTTTGGTTTCTGTGTTTGGCTTATACACCAAAAACTACACGGTCAGGTTTATGACATCCTGGTCGGGTTATGACCCTTCAAATGAATTTAACCAGCGTGTTGAAGTTTGATGTTAACGTGAAATCGAGGCCTCCTGTACCTGACACATTAGTAATGAGTTGCGAGTAAGAGACCCCTCCCCGTTTGCCGTAACACCGCAGTTATGCCATTTTGTACCTCAGGACCGAGAACATCCCGGCAGATACCTCATCAACATGCATGCATGCGTCAGTGTGAAAGACCAGAACCTGCTTTCTTCTGCATTCTCAAAGCAATCATATGTGGATATCGGCGTTACATGGTCCATGAACATTAGTGTTATGACTCAGAGGTGCTCAGCACACAATCTGACATTTCACAAAATTTATATCTTATCTGTCGGACACAGATTACGACCAAAATCTTATTAGGCCCACCTGTAAGATCACCCTTATCACACAGTGTGGAGGGGCTTTAAGAGATTGAAATACCCCTGGTGCTAGGAAAACTGTTGACAGTGGGGTCTGGGATTTATCAAGAGTTACAGGAACACTTTAAAAAGAGATTTTGCTGCTGATTTTCTTTTAATAGAGACCAAACTATAAGAGTGAGATATCTCTAAATCTGGGCACATAAAAGCAATTCTGTCTGCAGTGCTGGACAGTATAACAGGTGAACAAGCTTTTTAAAACCCACTGCAAAGCTGTGGACCTGCGTTTGGTTTATTTTCTAATATTCTTCTGATGTGCTGAAAACAATATGGCCTTCCGTTTTGTGAGCCGCGAAAGACAGCACACACACAAATGAGGATGTGTGTGTTCAACAGGTTAAATTACTTGAGCCTTAGTGGCGGTAAGAAATTAGGTGAAGGACAAACTGTGGACTGTGATTCATTGCTTGCCCTGACTTCATCCTTGCTTTGAGCCAGAAGACGCTTTACCAAAAAGAAAAAAAAGAAGCAAAAGAAAAAGAAAGCTTTAAAGACATTTTTTGCAGTCGTGGTGTCCTACTTAGAATTCGCTGTCAGTACTGCTGGCATCGAGGCTCCGTGTGCAGTCAACTGCTGCCGATCCGGTGCAGGCGTGTCAGACACACACTGTGCGAGTCATTAGTGCAACAACGGCCAAGTCTGATGATTAGGCTGAGTTAGGATTTTCAAAGGAATTTGAACAACCAAGGGAGCAGAGAATACATTTTTTAGCTTTATGATTGCACAAAGAGTTGACTCTGTTTGAGTCTCTACACTTTCACGGGGCACTTTAACGGCTTCGCAGATTGACGGCAAACACATGCGACGTATGATGACGTATGATGACAAAAGAATTACGTGGTTGTTTCAGTGAAAGTTATAGTCAGGTAACATCCAGGTATCCACTTTAAAAATTCTGTGTATCAAAATTTTAGATTAACAACAGATTACAACTAATTAAAGTTTAAAGCTTCTGTTTGTAATTACCCATTGGGGGGTAACCATAATTTTCACCACCAGGGGTCAGCGTTTTACCAGAACGCTTTAGAATTGCCTCCTATGTAGTGAGAAACAAGAAGATCCCGTATTTTTAATTTCAGAGCCCTTAGTTAGTAGTAGCTATGAACGGCTAATTAACCCTTTAAAGCCGATCGGAGCAGCACGCTCTGTTTTGCCTAACTATTTTTAAATCCGGTAGCACTGCAACCACATAAGCTAGCGCAAAAATTTTTTTTGCATATGAAACCGGAGGAGTTGTATTTACATCTTATGCCATCAGCTTGTCCTAGGTCACGGTTTCCTTCCACATATAGCTTTGCAATAACTGCACTTGCAGCAACAAAAACATAATATTCCAGAAACACGCTTTGCCGATCCGATCAGCTGTTTGTAACACTTCCTGCGACCATCAGCGTGAACTATCGCGTGTCGTCCATGTCCTGCCCAAAACCGGAAGTGACGTCATTTTGCGGAAATGTAGTTTTTTACCATCAGGACCTTATGAGCCTATACTGGTGTTTTTAAAAGTTATCTTTGACTTTATGACTTTCTGTGTCGTTTCTGGGATGCTGAGGACTCATATTGCACTGCTGGAAATAGTTTATTTTGATGCATATGCTGCTTTTTTTTGCAAATTTGCATTATAATATTTATTTTCGTTTTTCCTGCAGTATATAAAAATTGGTGTATTTCATAAATGAAACTATGAAGACACTTAAAATAAATTTCCTGTGGTGGGAAACTATTTTGTGCAACTTTTTTGTATTTACAGTTTTGAGGGATAAACCTCTTAAATTTCTCTAACTAGAAATATATGTTAAAAAAACAAAAACGATTTTACATTTTTTTTGTAGTTTATTGCACTTTTTTGCAATGTATGTAATTACTATGCACTTAATGCAGACATATTATTAAAATTTGGGCTATAATGGTTGTATTGATGTATAGCAACTTGAAATGCTCCCAAAAACGGCACCACAGCATGTATAAATATAATATAAGCTCTGGTGGACTTGGTTCTATGGTAGGTCTTAAAGGGTTAAGCTAATCTAATCCACACAGCGGTTAAATTTCTTATGAAACTCAACCAAAAATTTACTCAGTAAACATATTAACATTAGACCACTAGATCCTCTATATACTTTACTGCTACATGACTGATTGTAGCTTAAACAGCTTTAAATGACTAGCATCATCATCACCATCACTCTTGATCATCGTCAAGAGCCATCAGTGCAAAGCTACACTTTTGTTTAGTGTTGCGTCTGTTAGTGCCGGTGGAGCAGAGGGTCATTCTGCTTGTGCTTCGGCCATTGTTTACTGTCCCATTCTCTAGAATACCTTTGCTGCCACAATAGCATATTCCTCTGCCAACCCACATTAGTCAGTTACTGAGCTCATCTTTGTATAATCAATGGAAAAGAAATCCTGTGAGCTACTGTCTAAAACTGTATGTGTTTTTATGTGCATAAGATGCCACAAGAAGCCCGTCGGTCCATTGAATGGTGACGCAATGCAGAGCTTTTATACAGCGTTCATTGATTTTAGGGGGGGAAACTGCTAAAATAAATCTAGAATTAGTATCATTACTGTTATCAATTGGATGAGCTTTGCATTCTTCAGGCAAAAAAACTTCAACATAAATCAAGCTTTTGTAGTTTACTGTTTCTCAATTTCTTTTTCTGTTATCGAGCTTTTAGGTACAATGAGTATATCCTTTGGATAGAGGACGGGATGGGTGGAGCCTGAAAACAGCTTAAAGCAGTGATTCGTTTAACATTTATCTATTGAAACAAATCCCAAATCCTTATAATCATTCAAAACCCAGCTTAAATTATGAATAAAGTTTCGACCTTGTATTTATATGAATATTTTTCATGCCATGAAGCCTGTGCTGCAGTTTGTCTAACCTTGAGTGGAGTGCAGCAGCCTCTCAGTATGCCATGTGTCCACTCCACAACAGACTCGATAAACTGATCCGTAAGGCCAGTAATGTTGTGGGGATGGAGCTGGACTCCCTCAAGGTGGTGTCGGAGAGGCGGATGTTGTCCAAGATAAAGACAATGTTGGATAACACCTCACACCCACTCCACGACATGCTGGTCAGTCACAGGAGCACAGTTCAGTGGTGCTTTTTGGTAATCTCAGTCACTCACTGAACGACACAGGACATCATTCCTGCCTGTGGCCATCTCCCTGTACAACTCATCCACTTAACACACTGTATACTGCAATAGCTACACCCTTTTTGGACATGTTCTTCCCTTTTCAGCTATTTATTAATAAGTGACTTTATGTATATATATGCATGTATATATGGTGCTATTCTTAGCTGTGTATTGTCTGTCTTTTCTACTGTTTGTTTATAATGGAGCACTGTAACGAAAAATAATTTCCCCTAGGGATCAATAAAGTATTCTGATTCTGATTAAACTGTAGATGTTGGTCAATGACAGATTACCATGAAAAATGCAGAGTTGTGTTTACATTGATCTCATTTTGTTGATAATCAAGTAATTTTAGCATTCAGTTTGAAGGTCATCATTGTATGGAGGTTGTTATTCCATGAGCTGCACAGGATTATTCCCTAGAAGTTTAGGTTGGTGGTGTCGGAGCAGGAGTGAGGAGATGCTCCGGAGCTGGCTGAATGTGATTTGAAGAGTTTGATGGAAGGAGGCCATGGATGGTACTTCTGATGAAAAGTGGAGGTTGAGGAGGGCTGCACTGGTAGACAAGGAAATGACAGCTGACAGGAGCAGAGGAAGAGATGACAGCAGTGAAATGCTTCATGCACAGGTAGTGGTTGTGGCAAAATCTCTACTTGACCCTGTCACGAATGCCTGGGGCCTTGTTACCTGAGGTCTGGAGGGTTTGTGTGTGTGTGTGTGTGTGTGTGTGTGTGTGTGTGTGTGTGTGTGTGTGTGTGTGTGTGTGTGTGTTCATACTGTAGTTCCTTGCATCTCACATATATTTTCTTTACACATTGTTAAATTTCCTTAAGAAATCTGAAGCAGCAATAAATTAAAACTATGGCTGAGACCCCAGACTGAGTAAAGTGCTAATTTAAACTAATGTACAGTAGCTTACATTAGCCTTTTACTTATAATATTTGGCTGAGACTTTATTAATTAAGACAATTCACAAGAATCTCTATTACTCCTACAGTATTGGTCAGAGTTTAGGTTTCTATTTTCACTATGTGTTTATACACCACTCTGCATATAATCTTTAGTTATTATTAATCTCTGGCTCTCTTCCACAGCTTGTCTTTGTCCTGTCTCACTGCCATCACATCAACCAGTCGCAGCAGATGGCCCCGCCCCTCCCTGAGCCTGGTTCTACCAGTTGTTTCTTCCTGTTAAAAGTGAGTTATTCCTTCCCACTGTCACCAAGTGCTTGCTCATAGGGGGTCATATGATTGTTGGTGGTTTCCCTCTAGTATTGTAGGGTCTTTACCTTACAATATAAAGCCCCTTGAGGCTACTCTGTGTGATTTGGTGCTGTATGAATAAAATTTAATTGAACTGAAAATCCTAAAGACTCTTTACCCAAACTGTGCTTAAGGTCCAGGCCATGTGATGAATCGTAGCCAGATGAACTGACAGATATGACTGACGTTCTAGTTTCCATCTTATTATTGAAACATTACAGAGGAAACTGCTTTTGCTAAAGCTACTTAACTTGCTCCAACCTATTCTGGTTCTCTTTATTTTTCCTCATATATGCATATACCATTACAATATAGGATTAATGAACATGAATATGAGCGAGAAGCTCAGCATTCATACTTTTATAAACACTCCAGCTTGTTATCATCCCCGAGGTGTAAATTAGTGCCGTTTTGTTAGAGCTGCAGGCGAGGTCTTTTTAGGTGCAAGATGTCATCTGGCACGCCCTGGCACACAAGGTTATGGTATTAGCACTCAGAATGCATCATTTGAAATGAAAACGCTCTGCATTTTAACACAAACTGTGACTTTTTCTTATACCTCAATAAACCTCAGTGCCTCAACAGGACACAAACCAGGATCTCCTCGCTGACACCGGTGTTGTGGAGCTCGTCAGTTTAGGTTCCTGTTCAGGCTTTTTTCTTTTTTTAAGCTTTGCCATTTCCTGTGACATAGTTGAATAATGCAGAGATTGTAGATTTCATTGTCTTTCTAGTAATACATTTCAGTTTCGTGTGTTTTGGTTTATGTGCTCATTATTAGTCTAGTTGAGGTTCAGTTTCCTGGTTCCTGTCTAGTCTTTATGGAGTTTTTGGATAACTGCTTTAAGGAACTGCTGTTCCAGTGCTAGTTTTAAACTCTTGCTTCTTGTCAGATTTTCTGATTGCTCCCTGGTTGTGTTTTTTTTCTCTCTATTTCTTTTTGGACTCTGCTAATGTTCCAACATTTGCCATTTGCAGGAGATTTAATTAAACAGCTCACCTTTTGCTTCTCAGTCGCCCTGTGTTCTGCATTTCACTACACCTCTGTGACACCATTATCTCCCTTTGGCTGACATTGATGCGGATGTTGCCTCGGGGCACCGATGCCACAGGACACATCGCTTGTAGTGGAGGAGACGAGAAGCATTTGATAAGGTACCTTGATTTTCTTCTTTTTCTGTATGACATCCGTAACAGTAGATATCCCTATTATGTTCATCTCAGGCCCATATCTCTGCCTATGAGCACAGAAGCCTCAACCATCTACTGCTCAAACCTTTTGTTTGCAATATGCATTCAATCAGACGAAAGCTATCTTAAACTGTGTGTGAATTGAGCTGAAGGGGCTCTTTTAAGGGACCAAGGCCAAGCAATTCACTCTATTAGAGTCCAAGGCTAAATGCATCTGTAAATCAGCAGACTAGGGTCCCCTTTAAAACCATAACAGCCCATAGTTTTTCATTGTCTTTAGCAGCTAGTTGGATCCGGGTGTCTTGGAGAACTCTGACTTTTGTTTGATTCTGAGGTTAAAATAATCAGTGCAATACAAGAAGTAAAAAGAGAATTCATGAAGAGACCCATCTGTCTGCAACAAGGAGGGCAGTTCCTAATCCAAACTCCATCTCACCTCTGCATCATCTCCTGAGGCCTTCCCATATTGTACATCTCCAATGCAATAATCACATGACATTTAAAACTGAGCTCCTTTCAGCGGCATGAAAAACAGCAAACACACACTCAGAGAGACATAATTAATTTTGGTAACACATCATCCTGGAGAAAGGAGTGACTTTTAAGGTTGACTGTTTCAGTTACATTGTCACGCTGTGCTGTGGACTTTTCACATTCTCAGACCTTTCTGTTAGAGAACCTCCTTCACACAGTGTCAAAAGATTACCCAGCCGAGGCACATTAAAATGAACAAAGTGCTCTGCAACTCCCATTAGCTGAAGAATTTCTTTGAATCCGTGACCCAGTGGGAGGCCTGTCTGTAGAAGAAAAAGCTTTCCCAATTAAGTGAAGGGAATGTATGGCGAGTCAAGAGTATTGAAGCAAGCAGACATAAACTCTGACGAAAAAATAAAAGATTTTGCAGGAGAAGCACTTTCTTTTATTAAACCTCAGGTTTGAACAGAATGGGAAAGTTGTGCCATCTTATCGTCTGCTGGCCCCGACGCAAAAAGCAGAGCGCCGGAGTGCACGTCTGACAACCACGCAGAGGACCATGGGGAAATGGTGAGGATGATTAACTCCAATTTAGCACTCATTAACATTCCTGCCGGATCATCACATGCACT